>NC_143391.1:21208383-21838383 GCF_980474605.1 Leiobunum rupestre
CGACTAATGATTACTGTTTCGGTTCGTACATGATTTCAAAAAAGTGCCCCCAGCCATAAAATACAAATGTTACTTCTAGTAGTACTATATTCCATCCAAACTCAATGGTCAAAATAGTGTTATTATAAATTTTTTGTCACACACGATTTTCATGTGCGCTAGAACGTCTGCCGTGCCTCGTGACTGGGTGTCGTCGAAAGTGGCCGGCGAATACGAAATTTTGTTAAAGACTAGAAGTTCTGAGTTTTGATAACTAATGTTACCTAACACCCCAGCGCAGCCTGAAGCGGTGGCAGAGGACTTTGCTACTGAGATGTCAGAATTTGATCTGGCAGGAGAATTGGGTGATATCAACCTGGGCTCCATGTCGGACATTTCCGACATCATGGTGGTGGATAACACCTCCACCGGCAAAGAAGGGTCTGTCCAACCCACATGGGCATTAGGTGAAGATGCGTGTGGTTCAACTGGTGATGGGGGAGGGTCAGTCCTGTACCCACCCCCTTAGCCGACAAGTAGCCCAGCACCAACACCCGCAACTGCGGTTGGACATGAAGGTGATACAGATCAATCTGCATCACTGTAAGGCAGCCTTGGCAGTCCTCTGTCGTAGATTTGTTGTGGAGGGCTTAGACGTGGCCCTCATACAAGAGCCTTGGATCCATAATGGAAGAATCTTTGGTCTCAAAAATGCAGGTACTGTTTATTATGACTACAAGTCTGCTAAACCTAGGGCATATATTTTGATACGAAGGGGCATTCATGCTCTTCCTCTTTCACTATACCAATCTAGGGACACTTCCACCATAAAAATCTTCTCTTCGTGAACTGATGCAGAAGAAGAATTAACGATGGCTTCTGGCTATTTCCCCTATGATGCCTTGTCCCCTCCATCACAGGAGGTTGCCGATCTGGTGAACCACTGTGAGAGACTGGGCAAGAAGCTTGCCATTGGGTGCGATGCCAATGCTCACCACGTTGCATAGGGCAGCAGTGACTGCAACCAACGCGGTGATGAGTTAATGGAATATCTGGTTAGTACTTAACTACATATTCTTAATAAACATAATATACCAACTTTTGTTATAAGTAACAGAAGTGGGGTTATTGACTTAACTAAGTACACAGAAAATGTATTACACTCTGTGACACAATGGCATGTGTCTAATGAACCATCACTTTCGGATCATAGGCAAATATTTTTTTCTGTTTTGGTCAAACCTGCCCAGGTGGTTACCGAAATTCGCAATCCTAGATCAACCAATTGGCCTAGGTATAGGGAAGACCTTGATCTTCATTTACGAGGATGTGGCTCTAGGCTCTCTTCGGTGCAGGAGCTCGAAATGACTGTTGATCACATGCAACAGTCCATAATCGACTCCTACCACCAAAACCGTCCTGCAAAATCTACCAACCAGCCAAGGTTAGTTCCTTGGTGGAACAATGAGATTGGTAGACTTCGCAAAACTACTCGCAAGCTTTTTAATAGAGCTAAGAGGTTGGGTGATTGGTCAGCATATAAGCAGGCCCTCACTTCCTATCATAAGGCCATCCGAGAAGCCAAACAGACTTCCTGGAGGGATGTTTTGTGAGAGTATCTCTGATATTCCCACTACAGCCAAACTAATGAAAGTTATGGCAAATGACAATACGAAACATCTGGATACTATTAAGTTGAAGGATGGTAGTTACTCCAGTTGTGGAAAGGAAACACTGACACATGCTGGAGGTTCACTTTCCTGATTCTAAGGTCACTGACACAGATGACTCTTATTATCCTCCTCTTCGGTTCAAAAGAACTAAAAGGGTAGATTGAGATGTGGCAAAACAAGTTGTCACTCACTTCAAGCTTATGTGGGCTATACCATCATTTAAGCCCTATAAGGCTTCTGGTACGGATGGTATCTCACCCTTCTTGTTGCAGGAGGGAATTGATATTCTCTGTCCTGCGCTGTGCATAATCTACAGGGACTGTATTGCTCTTGGGCTTATAACGAGCTCCTGGAATCATTCAAAGGTAATCTTTATTCCTAAACCCGGGAAAACCCAGTTATCTCGAGGCTAAGGCATTTAGACCAATCAGTCTAACTCCATTTATCCTAAAATTCTTGGAGAAATTAGTTGATAGATATATTAGAGAGGAGGTTCTTAGTGTTGCACCCCTCTCTGATGCTCAGTATGCCAATAAAAAGGGCAAATCTACTGAGACTACCCTTCATGGCATAATTAATTGCCTTGAACGTGCAATTGAGTTCAAAGAAATAGCGTTAGCTGTTTTTTCTGGACATCGAGGGGGCGTTTGATAAAGTCTCTAAGGCTGTCATTATTAAGGCTGCTAAACGTTTTGGTATCAATGACACGTTGTGTCTTTGGATCGATTCTATGTTGACTGATCGGGTCGCGACGGCCTCCTTGCTTGGCGAATCGCTGAGGGTCACCACTAGCCGGGGCTGCCCTCAGGGGGGTGTTCTTTCACCCCTGCTGTGGTGCCTGGTTGTGGACGAACTCTTGGCTAAACAGGGATGGCGGTCGCGGCTTTATTTATGCTGACGATGTCGCAATGATTATTACTAGGAAGTTCCCAGGAACCATTTCGGCTATGATGAGAAAAGCTCTCATCTCTGTGGAATGCTGGTGTAGGGATGTTGGCCTCACCGTCAATCCTGACAAGACGAGCCTGATTCCTTTCACTCGAAAGGACTTGTTTAATGATATTTCTTTCTTTGGAACCATCTTGGTCAAATCTACTGAGGTAAAATATCTCGGTGTTATTCTCGACAGTAAACTAACATGGAAGCCACATCTTGATCTCAGTATCAGGAAGGCAAAAATGTTATTCTGGAGAGTAAGGGGTACTATGAGCAAGTCTTGGGGTCTCAGCCCAAAGGTTGTGTATTGGATCTATACAATGATAATTAGGCCTATGCTGCCGTATGCAGCAGTGGTTTGGTGGCCGAGGGTAGTGCTTAAGTCAGTTCAGGCTGAACTACACACTGTGCAAATGCTGGAGCTATAAGAACAGACCCAAGCGTTTCTCTGGAGGTGCTCCTGATTATTATACCGCTTCATCTTTATATAGAGGAGGTTGCAATTATGAGTGCCTATCGGTTACTACATAATGGTTGGTGGAGGTCTGCTAATTGGGAGTGCAGTCACACCAAATTGTTTCGGCAATATTCTAGTCACTTACTGATCTTATTGAGGGGTTCTGACAATATGGCTGCAAAGTTACACTTTGAAAAGCAGTTTAGTGTCTACTTTCCAAGTCGTCTAGACTAGTCTGGCAACACAATCTTAGGAACCAAGGGAGAAATTGTTTGGTTCACGGATGGCTCCAAGACTCACTCAGGGGTGGGTGCTATAGTTTATTGTCAGACTAAGATGTTTGGCTTCTCGGAGAGCCTTGGCATTTTTGCTTTGGTTTTTCAGGCTGAGATTTCAGCCATCTATGTCCTATGTGCAGGGCATGCCGTGCAGAGGAGGAAACGTCTTCTCATGTCCTTTGTGTCTGTGACTCTTATGCGGGTCAAAGGTATGCATAGGCTGGAAATGAGCGATCTTTCCAACATCCCGGCGAAGCAAATCTTGCGCTTCGTTTCAGAGACTTAGCTTTTCCATGTTTAAATGGCTGGGGCTGCACAATGGACCTCTGGTCGAAGTGCTAGGCTGAGTCTCACCCAACCACCCTAACTCTTACTACTAATAATAATAATAATAATAATAATAATATCGTTTGACGCGCGAAGTTTGATTTTCACTGGACATAAAACCACGAAAAAACGGACGAAAATTTTACGGTGGCCGTCACCGACATCTCGTTTACAGTGAACGACAACCAAGTTCTATTTTTCTCGCCCGTAACGTTACCGAAATATTCGCGTAGACAATGAGGGAGCTGCATTGGTCTCGAGTTTAAAATAAAACGCAACCCGACAAAAGCAGTTTAAGCAGAAACCACACTGAAGTAAATTAAAGAAAGAAACCACAGATAAATAAAATAGTTAAAAAAGAAACCACGAAGTAAAATAGTAAAAAAGAAACCACGAAGAAGTAAAATTGTAAAAACGAAACCACAGAGAAGCCACCGTAAAGGTAACAAATATTTTTCGTTAACTTTCAATTTAGGTTTATTTTCCGGTACCTTAATTTTCTTTCATTGCCAAAGAGTAGCGAAACGGCGGGGCAAGGGCGTATTTAAGGGGGGGGGTTGGGGGTTCAAACCCCCCCCCCGAAATGCTGACTTGGGGGGGTTCCTAATAAAAATCAGTGAAACTTCCGTCAGCACCCCCCCTTTAAAATTTTCTCTCAAATAACCCCCCCGGAAATAAAATCCTGGATACGCCGGGAATTCTCAACGTCACTAATAAATCTTTTAAAGCTCATAAATGACTGTTAACGCTATGCCTCTCAAAGGCTTAGTTGTTTAATAATGTAAAACATCAGTCGGAATATGAAATAAACTTTTCGACGCGTACGCGGTAATAAAAAGTGTATACCTTTCTCATTCCGCTAAAGGCATCTTTCATTCCGCCAAAGGCATCTTTCATTCTTCTTCTAATAGTGGGTTTGCGGTTCTAGAACTTGGTGCGTACGTCTTTTTTCGTCTCTTATTCGAGTTCCTTATTTACTTTCTCGACAGTAGCGCTGCCAGGATTTTTTTCCGCGTAGGCACTATTTGATTTTTAATTCCCTTCTTTTTGCTCCACCATCTTGTCTCGCAGCTTTAAGGCATTTTAACGACGACGTCATAGCCTGGCTCTTTCTGGGATTCCTCTAATAACCGAATTGCTTGGGAAAAGCAATTCCCTAACTGCCAACATTTTAGAGCAGCAACTAAACAAAACTAGATTTAAACGATGAGCGTAGCAGTGCACCTATGGACAATTATCACCTACTGTCGCTTCTTTTCTAAAAAGGCCTTTTGAAAAGAATAAATACTAATAGCTTTCAGAAAGGCTGTTTAAAAAAGTATCTACTAATAACCTTGAAAAAGGCTGTTTGAAAAGCGTTAATACTAATAGCCGTTAAAATGCTGAAAAGAGTTAATACTAATAGCCTTTAAAAGGCTGAAAATAGTAAATAGTAAAGCCTTGAAAAAGATTGTTTGAAAAACTTGTAGCCTTGAAAAGGGTTGTTTGAAAAAGGAGTAGCCTTTAAAAAGGCTTTTTAAAAAAATACACTAACTACTTACTGAGAGACTTGAAACAGGCCCGTATAGGGGAGGGGGCGCCAGAGGATGTTCAGCGCCACCAAATTAATACTTGAGCATCCCCAACCCTACCGACCAAAAAAATCTCAATTGCATTACTACCAACTAATATCATATAATATCGGTTACCTGTATTTTTAATAAAATATTCTGTTTTCAACGAAGTTGAATTTCACATTTTAAAAAATAAGAAAATAAAGCCAATTTGGGTATATTTACTAATTTCGTAAGTGGGAGTTAAAAATTACGATTTTTAGTATCAAAGCATTGCCGTCCCCCAAAACAATTTGAGCGCCCCCGAATTTTGGCGGTTGGTTACAGGCCTGAATTGATATAGGGAACTGTTTCCTTCTCGTGAAAAAATCTAAATGAAGACTTGAGAAAAACTACGATAGAGGTCCGAGGATTCAAGGAAGTCACTTGTTGCAATCCAAATCCAGTATGTACAAGTACAACCCGTGCCCCCTCTCCCCGAACAGTTATTGGCCGTTCGTCGGAATTCTGAGATATTCACCATTGCTCTCCATGGCAGGTTTATCTTTCGCCCTTCCCACTGTCCCACATTTTCCTTTTTAACAGTCCTGGTGCCAACGGCACTAGCATTTGGGTCCATTAAGTTGGCCCGCGACTTCATCAAATCTAGTAATTAAATAGCCTATCATGTTGCACCCATATTGCACCATTTTGCACCGTTAATGCCGAATTATGCACCGCAACAGTTTAGTAGCAATTAAAATAATTAAGTTTCGCGGGCCAAGTTAATGCAACCCGCGAGTTTTTGGTTATTACACATTAAACGAGCCTATCTTATTGCACCCAAAATGCACTAAAATGCACCACCAACGTTTTAATTTTGCACCATGTGGTTCTCGGGATATTTAAATTTCAATTATCGCGGGCCAAGTTAATGCAGCCCGCGACTTCTGGATTTTTAATGTTTCACTAACCTATCATGTTGCACCCATAATGCACCATAAGGCACCACAAAAAATTTAATTTTGCACCATACGGTTCTCGAGATATTCAAATTTTAAAATTTTGGGAAATTTGAAATTTAATACCTCGCGGGCCAAGTTAATGCAGCCCGCGACTTCTGGATTTTTAATGTTTCACTAACCTATCATGTTGCACCCATAATGCACCATAAGGCACCACAAAAAATTTAATTTTGCACCATACGGTTCTCGAGATATTCAAATTTTAAAATTTTGGGAAATTTGAAATTTAATACCTCGCGGGCCAAGTTAATGCAGCCCGCGACTTCTGGATTTTTAATGTTTCACTAACCTATCATGTTGCACCCATAATGCACCATAAGGCACCACCAATATTTTAATTTTGCACCATACGGTTTTCGAGTTATTAAAATTTTATTAAATAAAATTTTATAACATTAAGGACTTAATTTAGTATAAAATAAATTTTATAATCTCTAACTGAAAATTATACATCATTATATGCTAATAAACCTTCAATTGTAAGTTATGTTGTTTAATGTGTACGTTATCCTAGGAATGGATAATATATTTGATTAAAAATTGGGGACAATGAAAAATTACACAAGAAAAATATTTATTTTTTAAAACTTATCAAGGTATATAAGTTTTTTTTATAAATATATAGTATCTTCAATATGGATTATATATAGATAAAATATATCCCGTAATATTTAATATTTAAAAATATATATTATAAGTAAACAAAAAATGAAAATAAAACTTTCTGAATGAACGCTATAGTTATAATCTCAACATTATATACACCTAATTGTTTGTGAATGTACGAATGACGTTTATGCAGATATTTTATTGGTCGCGGAGTATAGCTAGGTCGCGGATTATATTAAAAATTATATGGAATAGTAGAAGAGTTGGGCAGTAATGTTTTCTCGACCACTGCAATTTTCACTTTTATTTTTAAGTCATCGTATAGCTCCCATTTATCGTTCATTCTGAATGCGTAGCACATATAATGCCCTACTATCTTGTTTTCATTAGGGCCTACAAAACCAATTACTCCGCGAAGGTTAAATTGTTTCTCAAAAATTCTTAGGTTTGTAGGTATGTCCTTTAAATTTATTTGCATATCCGTTTCGCAATTTAATCGTGCAGAAAAATTGGTCGGCTCTACGAAGAAATGGTTACTTGTGTAGCGCGGGTGTCGAATGTTGGAGATCTCAACCTAGGGACAATCGACTTAAGCGAACCCCTAAGGTACCCGTCTACAATTAATAATAATGACTGAATACGCCCGGGACTACTCGCGTAACGTGATATGGTGGGGTTAGCGAGGGTCCTCAGTATTAAATTGGTGTCTAGGAGAAATTTGTTATTAAACGTATCAAGCCAGTTGTTAGATTGCCAAACACTAATTGATTTAATTTAAACTCAATATCCTAACCAAACATTTAAGCTAACTTAAAACTACCTAAACACTAATTAAACTAAATGAAATATTATCAAACTAAGCAACTGGCCAGTGCTCGCGGCATTAACGAAATGTAAAATCTAGGTTGCAACCATTACTTAACAAAGTTCATCCCGAAATGTTCAGTTGAACTGCGGAAACTTTATCGAAGTGGCAGAGTCCGGTTGGAGCCGTGGAAGAATCTGAGCGACGTTGTTGACGTTTCGGAACAGCGGAACACAGAATTTATGTTGGTGGCGATGGTATCTCGTACAATATGTTGAATGTAGCCGCTGGATGGTTGGGCATAACGAATAGTTCTTTTTATAAACTAACGTGGCTTTCTTGTTGAAATGTTGCTCTTACGTCACAGTCTCTTACTTTGATAAGCCTACGAGCGCGCGCTACAGTCGCGAGGAATATAGCTTTTTCTAGAGCGCGTGCAAATCGCTCGTGCGAGGAATACACTAATAAAGCTGGGTCTTGTGACGTAAGAGCAACATTTTAACAAGTTGGGCAAGACCACTTTTTATTTTATAAAATCAACTATTGGCCAATATAGATTGTTCCTGTCCTTATCTTCAAGTCAACACGTTTACAGCTCGACGGTTAAACAAAACACGACTTTAACGTCCAAAACTAGTTGAAATATCAATTATTTTGCTCCGATCATAAAATGGAGTCCTTTTCAAATCAAAATCCGAACCGTTACTATTTCTTTTTTTTAGCTCGCGTCCGAGCGCGCGTTATTAAAAAAACTCGCGTTATTTATCTCGCGTATTATTTTCCAACTCTTCAATTTTGAGAATAAATATAAACGTAAAAATATGTATAATACATGTAAGCATATTTTAACACAATAAATAATTTATAATATATATAATGTATAAGAAATATAAATGACTATCAAACAACTGGTCTTAGACACGTCGGCATATCAATAAGGGGTCAAAGGGGCGCTGTGATCTCCTCGCTATCCCACAAAAACAAAGATCTCCCGGTAAAAGGACACAAACAACCGAATCACCCAATCACCAAAATATTCGACCAGCAATTATTTTGGGGGAAAGGGGATGGTATATTTCTTATTAATTTGATATTTCGCATTACACTTGGTCTACTTAAATTAATCTTTCGAACCGTTTTGCAATGAAGACATTCGACTAAAGAACTGTCATTAAATGTTTCCTCTATAATCGTAGATATTTTAGATATGTTTGAAGTAGAACACTCTACAGTTAAAACTTGTCTATTTTTGTACAGTTCCTTTGTTGAACAATCCGCATTCGTACAAATATTTTCATCCGAAAAACAACTTTCGTTTCGTAGAAGTATTTTTGTTAACTCGGACGCGGATATTTCGCAAGATAATTTAACCATTGTAAACCTATCGTAGGGCTTGACTACATTCACCTCATACACGTCTCGTAGGATGGAGGCTCTTTGTTTGTACACATGTGAAGATATTCCTTTTAGTACCATTGTTTTTGCAAACTTTAAAAATGGAATATCGGAATTCTCTATACAATGTTTAATGACATCGCTATCGCAAAAGGCTACGCAAATCAATTGGGCCAAACTATCGTAAGCGCAAGTGTTGCTGATAGAAATGATTTCTTTTTTTATTTTAACTGATTGCAAGTCGTGCCTACTGCTGTTCTTCAGAAGTCCTATCGGAATTAGGGCTCCCGTAGATTTGCTCCAATCCGTTCTACTCAGTTCACTGTGAGGTTCTAAGTATGAAGACCTGGGACGTTTATTAGGTGGCGAGATTCCCTGTTTCCTCCAGTTTTCTTTTTCTGATTGTTCTGATAAATTATTTTGGTCCCATTTGGACTTTTTTGCGCATAGTTTGCAGATTCTCTTTTCTCCAAAACCCTCTTCTTCGCCCTCCAAAGGGTAACTGCAGCCTTCAATTATATGTACAGCTACCTATACGATACACAGAATCGATAAAATTAATAAAATGTTGCTTAAAGGCCTAGGTTTGTTTCTGCCTGTTCCCCTTAAATTAACTTGCCTGAAAAGCAAATACCCTGGTGGAAGGCCAACCGCTGAACATGTTGGCCCACCACCAGGGTATTTGCTTTTCAGGCAAGATATTTTAAAGGGGGACAGGCAGAAGCAAACCTAGGCCTTTAAGGGGCCACTGTGCGCAACAAAATGTCGCGGCATCTTGTTTACTACGTGGCGGTTAAATTTGAAAAGTCCCCCCCCCCAATGCGACCAACTTAAAAGTGTTTTAATATGTTTGCATTTACCTTGCAATAAATACATGTGTGTGCTCCTGTAGGGTAATTCCCCATCGCGCAAACTAAGCAGTTTTCGTCCACTTTTTTCTCGGCTTCTTCGTTGTTAACTGTATTTTCATTTGCTGTTAAGTTTCATAAAACTACGATTACGATATATTGCTTTTATCGGTATTTCGATTTGCTACTTCATATAAATAGTTAATACTTAATATTAAAATAGTTTACTAATTTTGAGGTTAAATATTTAAGTGGTTATGTAATAACCTGAGTTCTTTTCGAGGGCTGCTATTCTTTCTACGGTTGCCAAACAGTTTTCGCAAACATTTTTCTCGGGATTCGAGTCCGTTATTAGAGAGAGAGACGCCTAAACATTTTAATTATTGAAATAATTAATAATCACTAAAATCGTAAAGAAGAGAAAATAAGTTTTAATTTTTTTTTATCTCACAATAGAAACAAATAGCAGTTGAGCTAGGGGTTAACGTTGTATTATCTGTTCTAAGTTTGGCTATAACGACAAATACAATGCCCCATAATAAATTAACTATAGTATCAAAACCGTAAACAATAATATTTACCACTAAGATTTGATTTGATATTTTTTTTAGGTGTTAACGTTGTATTCTCAGTACTTGGTATGGCTGTAACGACAGATTAAAATGCCTCAGAATAAAGTAACTATAGTATCAAAATAAAAATTTAAAATATTTACCTGTAAGATTTGTTTTGGCTGCAATTAATTTGGATTGCCCCTCGTTTGCCAAAATGTGTGTTTCTAAGAAATCGTCTATTCTTAATGGTAATTTGCGATGGGCAAACACCCTATTTTTTACATCATTGAAACTGCTTTCAACGGCCGCGCTACTCCCTATATTAGAGGCTGATGGGAAATGCGGTTTCATAATTGCCGTCCACAAAGTAATTAGGCGAGATAATTTTTTTATATCTTTGACTAGATTTGGCAGAACTTGTTGGTTTCCTCGATCACCAACTTGATCTGAACGCTCCAGTTCGGCTACACAATCGCTTACTATCCTTCTTATCCATCCTTGTAAGTAAGTCGGGCTCATCTATAGCTCTTGAGTAATACTCCAATTCCAATGGTTATTCATTTTCCAACTTGTCCTCCCAAGACTTCTCATTTAAGCCAGTGGCTATACGGCGAATTAACCAATGTTTACGAATTTCACATATAGTTGGCCTAGTGGAAGCCGCGTTATTTCCCTCTGTTTCACTAAGACAAACGGTGATTATAGCCTTTAATATATGTTCAAAGTCTCGCACGCTTTCACACTGCAAGGCCTGTCCCAGCGCTCGCAAGTAAAATTGCCTTGTTCTTCGGATGACGTTTTTAAGACTTGGAAATTGAGTCATTTCTTTTATAACATGAGCCACGTCACATCTAATGTAACACGGCGGCTTTTCTGGAACATCCGACGACGCAACAGGGAACAGAATCTTCCAACATTTAACGAGGTACTCGTTTAATGAAAACTCCTTCGCGAAGGCTTTCGTCACAGCGTAAAGTAAGGCCAAAGACATGTCGGTGACTACTTCAATGGGAGCGACTGCACCTGTTCTCAGCCAAGCAGAAAGCCAACAGTAAATGGATTCTGAATCGTGGCTCTCGGAAAGCATGTGGCACACAGGGTACTGTGAACTGGAAGATGACTCTAAGACGGTAATTTCGTAGAGAAAAATATGACCGCTTTTTTCTCCCCACGGTCTTATTAATCTCTTCACCAATCCTCCTGTTGCGTCGATGGATACTTTGGCATTGCCCGAGTTGTTTTTTAAATACGCTCGGTATAAATGGATTTGGGATGATAACCAATAAAAGACCCGGAATTTAAAATGAGCAATATGTCTTATCACGTCGCGGAATGGGTGTTTGACCATCATTTTCAAAATGGCCTCCACGGGATTAGAATGCAATTGTTTTCCTCTTAATTCTTGATGTTTCGCGACTCTTAAAACATTAGGTGAAAACAAGTTGCTGGGCTCTGGATCTCCGAATTCCATTTGTTTTTGCGCCTGAAGTTTTCGCACCATGCTCGGCGCCATACCAGTGTCCACCATACGTTTTACTAAATCCAACCTGGCATCGCCGGAAAGATTTCTTTTTAAGCCACGCGTATGGGGTTCAGTATAAGGTCCTTTATATTCGCAAATTATTTCAACCTCAGCGTTAGCGCACGGTTCGATTTCAATGAATCCGGTAAAAACTGAGGCACATTCTTTGCAGGTACCTCTAATTTTTGAATAATAATTCGCCCTTTTTGCAATAGTTGCGCGTTTAAAAACTAAAGTGCAACCTAGGCGAGTATGTTCGTAAAAACGTCCATATATTATATTTGACCAAGAACCGAGGGGCTGATCACTCCACGTAATCGGTGTACAGAGCCGTACCTTTGACTGTACTAATGGAATTACGCGTAAACTTTGAAGTCCCTGCCTTTGGCAGTGGTAATCTAAGCGTAATCCGGTGTACAGATTTTCTAAGAGTGGTTAGCCCCTCGCCAAGAACCTGGCTTGAAAATGTTTCTTTGGTTTTTTTGTGTTTTGCCGTAAGTAACAATTTCGGGGGTCATTTTCGCGTACTCCTCCGGAGATAAAGTTATCTTGAATTGACTAAAACGGGTATCATCATTTACCTCATTTCCCGTGGAGCCACCAGTTGACATTTTGGATGAAAACGCACCTTCCAACTCTCCGCTTATTTCTTTCCAAATTTTGAAAGATTTACCGGGTACAAAGTTACGATAATAAATATAATTTTTATGCTCTTTTAAGGATATCTTTAGCCGTTCAATAAGCTCAATATTTTTTTGTCTCCTACCCGCCATATTTGCTAACCTTATGGTTATCCTAATTCCAACATTCGCGACTACCCATATAGAGAAGCAAGTGATTTCAACAAATACACAGTTCCGAATGGCTAAAAAGTGACCACAGCATTACGAGCCTCGTGACGACCTTTGAAACTCAATAAGATTCAAAATATTCCACACCCCCTTCGTGTAAAAGAACGCCATAGTCGTTCCTCAAAATTTAAGTCTATAATTACTCTGTACATAGGAAAACTGTAGCAGTTTGCTTTGAAAATTTACCCTTCGTGTTTCCCCCTCGTTTAAGATCGTAGTCTTGTAATCCGACCACCTTTCGTCCCTTTGTTGACACCAACCCGCTAAAATCTATTTTTTATTTTGTTTTTGTTATTGTATGGAGCATCCATAGACATAATAAAGAAATAGACCCAAGATTCTACGGGGGGTAAATACGGGAGCGATAACTAGCAGACAGCCGGTATTTGTTCCGTATTCCTGTGGTACCACGTTTAAGCGACGCCTGTCGATTAGGCGAGAAAATACAAAATCATCACGTGACACGTCACACATGTTCGTGTTTGTAATCTTTTAGGTACTCTGACGTGATTCGCGAATATTTTGGCTGTGATAATTTAAAATAAGGTAAATTTTTATTATAATTTTTAAATAAGTCAATTAATTCTTTCAAAACCCAAATAAAAAGCAGCAGATGATCTTATAATTAAAAACAAAAAATTGTATTTGCGAAATGATATTTTGTCAAAGGCTTAAGTAACTATCCGGTTTGTTGTGGAACTTGTGGTTATGGCTTGTTATGGGAATATTCTGAGATTCTAAATTGTAAACAAAAGTAAATGGAATTTTGATGAAAAGAATGATTCTACCTTGGATTAATAATGATTCTACTAAAGGTATGTAGCTATTGTCCTTGAAAAAAAATTAGCTTTGACAATTTAAGTCTGATGGCTTGACACTTCATATCTAGATTTTTGTCCTTCGCTAATTTGTGGAGTCTGAGCTTGCAATATAAATTAATAACTTTCTTAATGATGATGTTCGATTCCAACTTCAGGATCAAACATGTTCGTGGTGATCTGGTAAGATGTCCATGCCAACAATATTTCGTAATACAGCAAGTTCTAGCAAGACTACATTTCTTTTATAGAGAGAGGAATATCTCTTCATAACAACTAAACAAAATTGGCTAAAAACCAAGGAGATCTTACTCAAATTATAATAACATAATTAAACCTACACGAAATGATCCTTGGTCAAAATTTAAAGGTGAGAAGTTAGCATCACCGGTTTTTTCTATTTCACTTTCAACTGGATGTAATTTCTTTAAATTAAATAAAAAAATTATTTAGACTTTTGTTACTTGTTTTAATTCTATGGAAACCAAACCAGAGTTGGAATGGCTTTTGGTGTGACCCACCTTTTGCCGTTTACAACATGTATATCCCGTTCTAAAAAGTGATCATTACAAATTAAATCATGATTTGAATGTGTCGCGATTTACAGCAATTGTCCATTGAGAAAGTGTTGTAGGTTTCGTTATAAAAAGATTTTAAAAGAAATGTAGTCTTGCTAGAACTTGCTGTATTACGAAATATTGTTGGCATGGACATCTTACCAGATCACCACGAACATGTTTGATCCTGAAGTTGGAATCGAACATCATCATTAAGAAAGTTATTAATTTATATTGCAAGCTCAGACTCCACAAATTAGCGAAGGACAAAAATCTAGAAATGAAGGGTCAAGCCATCAGACTTAAATTGTCAAAGCTAATTTTATTTCAAGGACAATAGCTACATACCTTTAGTAGAATCATTATTAATCCAAGGTAGAATCATCCTTTTCATCAAAATTCCATTTACTTTTGTTTATAATTTAGAATCTCAGAATATTCCCATAACAAGCCATAACCACAACAAACCCGATAGTTACTTAAGCCTTTGACAAAATATCATTTCGCAATTAGAATTTTTTGTTTTTAATTATAAGATCATCTGCTGCTTTTTATTTGGGTTTTGAAAGAATTAATTGACTTATTTAAAAATTATAATAAAAATTTACCTTATTTTAAATTCTCACAGCCAAAAAATTCGCGAATCACGTCAGAATACCTAAAAGATTACAAACACGAACATGTGTGACGTGTCACGTGATGATTTGGTATTTTCTCGCCTAATCGACAGGCGTCGCTTAAACGTGGTACCACAGGAATACGGAACAAATACCGGTTGTCTGCTAGTTATCGCTCCCGTATATTTTTGGCAAATCAAACTCCGCGTAAGGTGTCTATTTCTTTATTATGTCTATGGGAGCATCTGCCGTTGTAAATTAAAAAACCAAAAATAAACATTATGTTATATTTTTCTTTTAAACTTGTAGTTTGTTTTGCGGACCTCCAAACGGAATCACGGAATCGCTTCGCCGACTTCGGACCTTTGATTTTTTAGAGCTATCCCCTGTTTTGGAAATTTGAACTTTAACCCCCCCCCCCCCCCCCGACTCTAGGCGTGAGAACTTTTTTGTTTTTAGAGTCGCGCAGAAGACTCAATAATATTCTGTATTTTTTATTAGCAGTGGTTTGACTGTCGAGACAGATAGATGTATGCTCCATTTGGTCATTAAACGTTTTGTATTTTATCCAATTTTAAATCGAAGTTGTTTCCCGACATAAATATTAATTTGGGTTTACTATTTCTACGTTTCTCAACATCTGCATCGGCTTTGCCCTCTATAGGTTGCCCTCCGTATCATTTAGCTATAGAGTGTTAGAGACATTTCGAACTTATATAGATACCTATAAGTTCTGCTCGGCTTCTTTTTTATTTAACTACATTGAATTTATCGATTACCTATAAACATATCTTTGGTTCTCTACGCCAAAATCTTTTAGTATAGGGCAAAGGCAACATCCACGGAAAAATGAATTCCCCCTACAGTAGCACATCGCACTACTCACTAGGCGGGCATGGATAGCCGGTAATTATCACCCGGGTGCTAAAAGGCTTCGATGCGCTCCTCTATTTTCAAAACGTTACTTTATCTAGGCTAAGGAATTTCAGCACATATATTCCTTAATTGGTTAATGGGTTTTGTGCTTAAAGCTGCAATAACATAGAACGGGCTTCACTTTTGAAGATCAGCTGTACAATAAAATTAAACCTTCCTTGTTTAACAATGAAATAAAGGTTTGACAACGCATTCTACTGTAATATTGGTCGAATTAAATTGTTGAAAAACTAAACTAATTTTAAGAAATGTTTTATATTTCGCTAAAAAATTTAAAAAATAATATGTATTTTCAAAAAACCACATATTTAGCGGTATTTAGTAGTTCATATAAAAAACAAATATTTTTCTTCTTTACTTTTATACTTCGTTGTCCCCAATTTTTAATCAAATATATTAGCTTAAGCGAACGTACACATTTATCAATATAAGTTACAATTGCAAGTGTTATTGGCATATAATAATTTGATACGATAAATGATAAGTGGGAGCTACACGATGACTTAAAAATAAAAGTGAAAATTGCAGTGGTCGAGAAAACATTACTGCCCAACTCTTCTACTATTCCATATAATTTTTAATATAATCCGCGACCTAGCTATACTCAGCGACCAATAAAATATCTGCATAAACGTCATTCGAACATTCACAAACAATTAGGTGTATAGTAAGCCTATTTCCTTACCTTTAACAACTGCTCCTAGCCAAAAGGACGACAGCGCAAGAGACAATAGCCTACAGGGAAGGATTGTTACTGGGAAACTCGTATAACGTACGCGATTGGAGTTAACGAGTTGATGAAGTCTAGGGGTATGCTTAAACTACTCATAGGGATAAAAGGATGGCTGCCAAATTGTCATTAGAATGGTTACTTTTAATTATTAACACAAATTAGATTTAACTCTACCAAATGCTCTGCAGAGACTAACTGATGCATGACATACATCTTATAACAAACAAAACACAGAAACAATTCCGAGGGAATTGACAACAGTTTTAAAGTCTTAGTTACGAAAATAAACATTCGTCATACCATTGCTGCTTCGGCTCGGCACCCAGTTTGCGGTTTCGGAACGATGACCGCTAGAGTTATGGCGCACAGACACACGCGCACTCCGGGATTTCTGCTGCCCGAACGGGACTTACGCCTTTCCAGCCTAAACCGCCAGGCTAGCTCGATTCACCACCACCAAACCGCGGGCCAGTTGCCCTTTAGATTAGGGGTGCTTCCGACTTCGCGTCAGTGGACCCAAGTTACCCAAAGGTCGGGTCTGCTCCAGGAGTAGCGGAGAGGGTGACCCTTTTTCTGGTTCGAGTCCCCAGAGCGGTTCTCAAGTTCGTTCTGTCAAAATCCGCCAAAATCTTTGGTTTTGATGGTCTTGGGTTCCCGCGCTTTTGGGCTCTGTCCAACCACTAGTTCTGTTCCTGAACGGTCATCACTGGGGTCATCCAATCGTCGAGCGTGGGAGCGAAAGTCTTTAAATTCAAACCCCCGAAAATAGTTATTAGTTGAAGGGACGCTCGTTTAACATGAATGCCGTACCGCCGAGCCAAACACAATCACATTTAAACTTTTACTTTTCGCACTTAGGCGTTAAACGTTTCCATCTGAGTCACTTTATGACCCCAAAGCGAGGAAAGCTCGCTTTCTATTCATTTCCTTAAAATTGTATCAATACAAACTCTCAGAATTTAAGTCATAAAAACTTCACACAGAAATAACAAAAATATAAAATAACATGACATATTGGCAGTCCTTGTTTCTTATTTCGGAGAAATCCCAAATGGGGAGATGGGGGTGAAAAGATAGTGCGGCATTACAAAGACAAGAGGGCATTCCTTTACTCCAAACGCATCGTTATATGGAACGAGAAAAGCTACTGGGGGCACAGCAGCCCGTGGCCACTAAAGCCACTATGGACCCCATGGAAGAGACGGAAGCTCGGCTAAGAACAGCTGGTTCACGCGATCCCACAAAACCCAAGACGACCCACACCAAGGGGTAGAGAGAGAACGCCCGAGGGGAAGTTACAAAAACTTAAAGAACGATACAATTAAACTGAAACTAGAAAGCCCATCAAGAATTCTAAAATTAACAGGCTAACGTAATTCTAAAATATGGTCGTTACAGTATATAATGTTGAGATTATAACTATAGCGTTCATTCAGAAAGTTTTATTTTCATTTTTTGTTTACTTATTATATATATTTTTAAATATTAAATATTACGGGATATATTTTATCTATATATAATCCATATTGAAGATACTATATATTTATAAACAAAAAACTTATATACCTTGATAAGTTTTAAAAAATAAATATTTTTCTTGGGTAATTTTTCGTTGTCCCCAATTTTTAATCAAATATATTATCCATTCCTAGGATAACGTACACATTAAACAACATAACTTGCAATTGGAGGTTTGTTAGCATATAATGATGTATAATTTTCAGTTATAGAGTAAATGCTTCTTTTTTATTCATAGTTAAACTGTATCTTATTTCATATTGATGATGAAACCTACAATCCTTGGTTTTAGAATTTAGATATTTCAAACGTCGAGTTTTTTTAAGATTATAAAATTTATTTTATACTAAATTAAGTCCTTAATGTTATAAAATTTTATTTAATAAAATTTGAATAACTCGAGAACCGTATGGTGTAAAATTAAAATATTGGTGGTGCCTTATGGTGCATTATGGGTGCAACATGATAGGTTAGTGAAACATTAAAAAACCAGAAGTCGCGGGCTGCATTAACTTGGCCCGCGAGGTATTAAATTTCAAATTTCCCAAAATTTTAAAATTTGAATATCTCGAGAACCGTATGGTGCAAAATTAAAATTTTTGTGGTGCCTTATGGTGCATTATGGGTGCAACATGATAGGTTAGTGAAACATTAAAAAACCAGAAGTCGCGGGCTGCATTAACTTGGCCCGCGAGGTATTAAATTTCAAATTTCCCAAAATTTTAAAATTTGAATATCTCGAGAACCGTATGGTGCAAAATTAAAATTTTTGTGGTGCCTTATGGTGCATTATGGGTGCAACATGATAGGTTAGTGAAACATTAAAAATCCAGAAGTCGCGGGCTGCATTAACTTGGCCCGCGATAATTGAAATTTAAATATCCCGAGAACCACATGGTGCAAAATTAAAACGTTGGTGGTGCATTTTAGTGCATTTTGGGTGCAATAAGATAGGCTCGTTTAATGTGTAATAACCAAAAACTCGCGGGTTGCATTAACTTGGCCCGCGAAACTTAATTATTTTAATTGCTACTAAACTGTTGCGGTGCAAAATTCGGCATTAACGGTGCAAAATGGTGCAATATGGGTGCAACATGATAGGCTATTTAATTACTAGATTTGATGAAGTCGCGGGCCAACTTAATGGACCCCTAGCATTTCGGTGGTCACTCCCAGAAAAGACGAGAATTCGCTCTATAGCGCAAGATAAGGCAGTGAGAAAGGGGAAGGAATTATTCTGAACTCCCACCAGCTTCGGTCGAAACAGTCGAAAGCTCTCTTGGCGAATTTTCTATCAACAACAGTATTCAATGGGGGCAAAGACAAATGGTTTCGCCAAATAATTCTACACCTTAAGTGCTGTATTTTTCCCCCAACATCTTTCTGGTACAATCTAAAGTTTAACTCGTGTCTACTAAAAGCCAAATGTTTCTGAAAAACCACTATTTTTTTTTGTAATTTTAAGCCCACAATTGTGGAATACAAACTTGTTAAGAGAAGCGATGAAAAATATTAGAATATCGGAAAATAAATATTATATAATTATATTTTCTTAAAAGATCGGAGGCCCTTATTCTCAAATTTGGAGGCTACCGAAGTAGGCACAAATATTTTCAACTTATGCACTTGCCTACTTGTGCCTACTGCTGGCGGCGCTAATTATCGGTTAATCTGTCTTGGAAGAGAAAAAAGTACGCGGTGGCTTGTAGGCGTAAAGACAAACGTTGGATATTCCGCATGAGCGTCGTCACCTGTTTAGCAGCGCTGCTGGTTCTCGTCGCTGTGGTTTTGGCGTTGAATTTTGGAGTCAGTGAACACAACTTGAAAAAATTTCCCAAAAGCCTGGGTCACGTACTTAATCATTTCATAAAAGTAACTAATAAAGGTTTATTTTACGACGTGAACGGCTCATTTACCAACGTCTTTCTCAACGTTGTTGGGTTCTTGAAAGACTATACCAACCGCTTGGAGGAGCTTAAGGACTTGAAAACGATGGTAGACTGAGCCAAGACAGTGGCATTTTCGAGTCAATTGACGGCGAATAATATCAAATCGACTTTGAGGTGTCCACTTTACCAAAGCGCCAAAAACTTCAAGGTGATGTCCAACGAGTAGTCGATGGTGGTTTTTCTTTTCTTTTTCATTTACGCCAGCGGTATTATGATTCCCGTTTTCTCTTTCGTCATACAAAAGGAATTCACCAAATTCAGGGTTACCTATTGGGTTTTCCTGACTTATTCCTTGATCATGTTATTCGCCATCACCGACGCGTCCGAAGACGCGGGTCTCATTCACCCGGACATCAGTCGCTTATTGGAAGACATAATTTGACACCACCACTGTTTCTAAATCTTCGACGAAGACACTTCATAAATACAAAGTGTTAACGCCAGACATACAGGCAGTAACATAAGCCCCCTTTTTATCTCTATTAAACTATTTTAACTTTACGTAAACGTTTCCTAAATGCCTACGAAAACAACGTTAACAATTCAGAAGTGGGATAAGACCCAAAATCAACGCCAAAAATTTCGAAAATAGCGATCATTGGGCTTGAAACGTTAAGCCTAACGCTACGCTACCCACGTTGCCGAAAAACGAACAAAGTCGTCCCCATGAACTTTCGGATGATAACGCATGAAATATTCCCAACGCCTTGCAATTAAACGTCTATGATTAGCACTACGCAGGGGAATAAGAAACACCAACGAATAAACGAACCAATACGAAGAAGCAGAAGACTAAAAGGTGAAAGCCCTGAGTCTATAGCCAACCAGGAAGCAAACGAAAGAGGAAAGACAATCAAGCCCCAACGTTCCAGGCAAGCTGATTTTGAGTCTAACGTTTCCTTAAACAAAGCAACCAACGGCAACGCTACAAATAACACGCCAGAAGACTTCACACACGAAAACCAACCTGAAGATCTTATGGAAAATAACGGAAACTGGGAACAGCAAAACGACAACATGCCACGAACCAGTAACGAAGCGGATGAAGAGGTTGCACCTATGGGTTTCATATCCATAAACGATTTCTCTGCATCACTACAAAGAGCGGTAGATGCTGCGGTACAGCAATCTATTTCGGCAATGGCTGCAGCGCATCTAGAACAACAAAACCAACTTCTTGCGGCTCACCAACGACAATTGGAAGCGTTCCAAAGAGACAATCCTCAACGAGAACCAGCTGGACATGCGGTACAACACCACCATTACAATGACGGAAGCAAACTGATCCCCGACTTTGATCCAGTTAAATCCCCTCATCAAACTGTCGACTCGTGGATAAAGAAAGTCGACGACACGGGTGCTGCATACAACTGGACTGATACCATGAAAATAAACCACGCAATACCGAAACTACAAGGAACAGCCAAGGTATGGTACGAAGGGTTAGCGACTGTCAATCATACCTGGGCAGAATGGACATGTCTTCTGAGGGAATGGTTTCCAGTTGTTAGAGGTAAACAAAGCCTCCACAGAGAAATGGAACGTAGGCTTAAGCAGCCAAACGAAACTATTGAAGCCTACTATCATGATAAAGTAGCTAAGGCCCGACTTAGCGGATTACAAGAAGCTGATATGATAGACTATATCATCACTGGCTTAAACGATGAACGTTTGATCACTTCATTAAGCAACAGAGATTATCGAACGCCCCAAGAACTGCTGAAGTGCATCAAGACTATGGAAGAAAGACTAACGCTCGTGCGAGAAGGTAGGGACAGGAATAAATCTGAAACATCGGACAAGGGAAAGAGGGATTTCAGGCAACGCAACTTCCAGCTACCAAACGACAGCACGAAGGGGAAAGATCAAAGTCATATGAAATTTGTTAGAAAGCCACGAGTTTCAATTGCTCGGAATATGGACATTTATCCAAGGACTGCCCGAAACCCCAGCGCAAGCCCCGCTGCACGAAATGTAGCAAGACTGGACACGAGACGAAGGACTGTGGCCATACCAATACGAACACAATCGCTCACGTAGACAACAAAACAGGCAACGAAACTAACGAAAAGTATTTTCAAGACGCCTTACTAAATGGCCACGAAATAAGATCCTATCTAGATCTTGGTAGCAAGTGTGTTGCCATACGAGCCAGCGAAGCTAACAGACTGGGCATCAAATACCAACCACCAGAGGACGGAGCGGTGATTGAAGGTTATGGAGCTGGAGTAACTAAGATTCTAGGTGTTTTCACAGCCACCCTAGAAATCGACCAAGCGAAGGCAGAAGTGGAAGCTCATGTAGTTCCAGACGAGGCTCAACACATTCCATTGCTGGTGGGCCAACCGTTCTCCGAACAACCGCACGTAGTAATCGTTTGACGTAAGAATACAATTCGAATATTTGAAGAAAAGAAAACGTCTGAAGATGAAGATGACTGTTTAAAAAACTTTCAAATACCAGACTTACCGAAACCCCGATTGAAGCTTTGGGTTAAAGAAGCCACGGTCATACCTCCTCGGTATGTAGGATTCATCGATGTTCACGTAGGAGGACAGGAAACACCTGGAACGCCAGAATCTGATTTGTTCGTCGAAATGCAACAACGTCAGAGGCCGGGTTACGAGCACTGCATTCCAAGAAGCATCACACGAATAAACGAAGAAGGCCAATCCGCAATTCCTATCATGAACCTTTCGAATAAGAAATTAACTTTTCGAAGAGGACAAAAGATTGCCCAAGCCGAAGTCTGCGTTGCAGCGGAAGAAAACTTAAAATCGGGCGTAATGCAGATTGAGAAAAGATCCTTAATGCCAATCACGGAGGACGAGTTAAACGTTGGACCAAGCGTAACGAACGACGAGAAGAAGCAGTTATTAGACCTCGTTAACGAATTTCGAGACGTCTTCTCCGACGGGATGGAAAATTTGGGACGGACAGACCTAGCTATGATGACGATTGAGTTGAACAGCCCGAAACCCGTCACTTTCCGACCGTACCGTCTCTCTCATTCAGAAAGAGAAAAAGTAGCGGAGCAGATGAAAGAGCTACTCCAACTGGGTATCATTATTGAATCTGAATCTCCGTATGCGAGCCCAATCCTAATTGTGAAAAAGAAAAATGGAGATGAACGTCTATGCATCGACTACCGAGCCTTGAACAGGATTACAAAACGCGACGCCTACCCGCTTCCACGAATTGAAGACCAGATGGAACGCCTCCAAGGAAGCAACTTTTTCTCAAGTTTGGACTTAGCCTCAGGCTATTATCAGATCCCGCTAGAAGCGTCATCAAAAGAGAAAACTGCATTCGTGACCCCAGACGGCCATTATCAATTCGAAGTAATGCCTTTCGGCGTCACCAACGGACCTGCGGTATTCCAACGAATTATTAACTCGATTCTGGGAAATCTACGTTATACCATCGCCATGGCATACATGGACGACGTCCTGGTGCCAGCAACCACAGTGGCAGAAAGCCTAAGCCACTTGCGACAAGTTTTCGACGTTTTACGGAGGGCAAAACTGACCCTTAACCGAAAGAAATGTTACTTCTTGATGGACAAAAATCAACTACCTTGGATCGTAAGTTAGTAGCGAAGGGGTTAAACCAGGACTGGCTAAAATAGAATGCGTACAGAATTTCCCAACGCCAAGAAACGTTCACGAAGTAAGGCGATTCTTGGGATTGGCCGGATACTTCCGGAAATTCATACAGAGCTTCGCCCGAATAGCTGGATCACTAAACCAGTTACTGAAGAAGGACGCCACATGGGTATGGAAGCCCGAGCAAGAGAAGGCGTTTGACACGTTAAAAGCACGATTGACAGAACGACCAATCTTAGCACTGTACGATCCTAAAGCGGAAACGGAACTGCACACTGATGCAAGCCAAATAGGGCTGGGCGCAGTCCTCATGCAAAAGGGACCGGATGAAAGAATGCATCCAGTCTACTACGCAAGCCGAGGTACTACTGCGGATGAAGCTCGTTACCACTCGTACGAATTAGAGACTCTAGCCATCTGCTGGTCAGTCGACAAGTTTCGAGTGTACCTTTTAGGAAGATATTTCACAATCATGACTGATTGTAACGCTGTCAGAAACACGTTCGCGAAAAAGAATATCGTTCCACGAATTGGGAGATGGTGCCTGAAGCTCGAAGACTTCCACTACACCATAATTCACCGCCCAGGTTCGACAATGACTCACGTCGACGCTCTTAGCCGCGCCCCATACGGCGAACCAGAAGAGGTCGAAATAGCCAGCGGACTCCAGATTTGTCACATGTCAATTACGATCGAAGACTGGCTTGTAACCGCTCAGAAACAGGACCCGAAAATCACGGACATTATCGAGCAATTGAAGAAGACAGAAAAATTAACCAAACACGATATCCAAGTCCAGAAAGATTTCAAGTTAAAGGATGGACGACTGTTCCGGCACGCAAATCAGGAAGACCCCACCGATGACACGCTCCGATGGGTTGTACCAGATAAGGCACGTTGGCAAATCGGGAAGAAGAATCATGACGAGATAGGCCACTTTGCGGTGGATAAGACTTACGCAAAAATCCAAGAACGATTTTGGTTTCCACGGATGAAACGATACGTCCGAAGGTATATTTCCTCCTGCCTGCCATGTTTATTCCACAAAACGCCAGGAGGAAAGAAACCAGGACTTCTTCACCCAATCGACAAGATTGGAACACCAATGGACACGGTACACGCTGATCACTTAGGTCCATTCGTCACAAGTACTAAAGGGAACGCCTACTTAATAGTCATAGTGGACGCCTTTACGAAGTTTACCATTATTCGACCAGTACGGAACACAGGGGCAGGACCTACACGAAGAATACTCGAAGAATTTATTGGAATATTCGGCCCTCCTAGGCGGATCATAACGGATCAAGGTACTTGTTATACAAGTCGGACTTTCGAAAATTTCTGCAAAGAAGCCAACATAATTCATGTCAAAAACGCCACTGCCACCCCACGGGGTAATGGCCAAGTCGAACGTTATAATAGGACAATAACGCCAGCTATAGCGAGCCTATGCGTTCGCGCAGACGAAAAAGACGCCCACCTAACCCAAGTCCAATGGGGCGTCAATAATACTCTGCACAGAGCCACGAAAAGTACACCGTTCTCTCTACTCTTCAACTTCCGTTCACGACACCCAAAAGGAAATGAACTGATCGACGCACTAGATCAACAAAATGACGAAAACCTACAAAAGAAGAGGGTACAGGCTCTAGACAACATCAAAATCGACCAAGAAAGACAACGAATGCGGTATAACGCCAAAAGAGCCAAAGCTCCCACGTACAAGGTTGGAGATATGGTAGTGGTTGAAAGAGACCCAACAGCAACGGGTCAACCCCACAAAACCAATGCGAAGTACAAGGGACCCTACGTCATCTCTCAAACACTTCCTCACGATAGATTTGTTATCGAGGATCTTCCAGAGATACAACGAAGTCAGCGCTTTTATCGTAACACCGCACCAGCTGATAAACTCAAACGATGGTTCCTATTCGATGGACACGACAACTTAGATTCATCATCTGACGACGACGGAAGTACCGAAGCCAGTCACGAACTCCGAGACCCCAGCCGAGCACCAGCAGTTCTGCGTCACCGCCCAACTCCTAGGACGACTGATCCAGAAGAGACGCTCACTGAAACTGACGAACCCACCGACAATCAGAAACGTACCAGTTCGCGACGACGGCAGAAGCCAAAACACCTAAAAGATTATGAACTCTCGTGAAAGTCAAAAGAACGGAGATTATAATTAAGTTCAAAGAAACTGCGATATTTGTAAGGTTTATAAGGTTCCTAAAACCGCAATTAGTATTATTTTACCACGTATCATGTAAATGTTTGTCATAATACTTATTTTGTATCGGTATCGTGTTTTTGCTAGGCCGCACGTTTTTAATACACTATTTAGTCAGGAGCCTAAAGTATGCAGGATAGCCGAATGTTAACGCCAGACATACAGGCAGTAACATAAGCCCCCTTTTTATCTCTCGATATACATTTACATATTTTTGCCTAGATGGCCCCAGCTGCGCAGGGACTCCCTTTTTAGATTCGAATATGGGAAAGGCCGAAGTGGCAGCCCTGTTAGAGGGTGATTTACTTTTTTGGACGAGAACGATGCGTTGAGAGGCACGATGACAAAGTCTAATCGAATGTACTGTATGATTACTTTTTCACAACTATTAAACTATTTTAACTTTACGTAAACGTTTCCTAAATGCCTACGAAAACAACGTTAACAAAAGAATACAAAAGACTCAACTAAAGTCCCAGTCCTTTCAAATGATAAGGGTGGTCTATGTCATTCATTGGCTTGTGTTGTTAAGATTTGTAGTTTAACTGATAAAGAAGTCAGGTACTTTGGACCAATAAAAACCGTCGCTAAAAACATCATCTTATGTTTGGTAATGAGCCAGTGTCCATAGTTACTCATGGAAGACATTTTTCCAACATTAAATGAACACGTTTGATGACGAACTTGGCTCGCAACATTACGTTCTTACTCTGACCAAAAGGATCATCTACATTTACGTGAAAATACGTCTAAGGAAAATAAGCAGAGACGTGAATGATCAACTACAGAAAGAAGCTATTAGAAAAAACACACTAAGCTAATCCTTTTCCTAGGACAATAAAACGTATCCAATTTCTAAAGTTATTTCTTCTGGGGTAATACCAAGTTTACATACTACTTTTTGAAAATTGTATATATATTAAAAGATAATTATTTTAGTTAATCTTGAAATACGTCGAAAAGTTTGGTATTCTGATTTGTCAAATTTGGTCAAATCAAAGTTATTTGAACTAATAATATGTCGAGCAACTTCTTTCTAATTGGAACCAAATCCGTAAACCCAACGGTTCTCGAGGTAGTTTTTGAATGACCTTGAAGACATGGTTCAAGGTCATTCAATTTGACACTAGTAAATGTTACCCTCCCGATAAGTGTTCCATAGAAATTTAAAATTAAAAAAAAAACTTTTTCAGTTATTTATCATTTTTCGTTTTTTAATATGTACCGACTGGTATTTTGTTTTGTAATACAACTAAGCCTTGAGTTGAGAAGCATAGCGTTTAGTGGGTGCTTCAGACTTCCTCGTCGTCTCGTTCTACTATTTGGCAATGAAAGAGCGAGAAAATGAAGGTATCGGAAAATAAACTTAAAGTGAAAACTTACAAAAAAAGGTTCACTTACCTTTTCGATGTTTACATTTTACACGTTGTATTGTGACGTATTTAATTCTAAAATGCAGTAAGCCTTCATGGGAAAATATATATTAGTAGGCTAATAGTAAATAACGTCAGTATTTGATTTAGTCCCGGATAACTCGCTTAACTTCACTATTGGCGTTAGCGAGGGCATGACTAATTTTAAAGGTGTCTAGTGGAAGTCTAAGTTTAAATTTAAATACTAAATCAGAAGAGTACGGTTGAGAATTGACAAATTATTTATTTAGAAGAAATATAATTATTTTAAATTAAAGTTTTCCTTTAAAAACATTTTTTCCGAAGGGCACAAGAGTTATTATTTACACAGACGTAGTCGCCATAAGACAAAGGTTATTTAAAAAATACTTATGTGCTATTAAAGTCAAAAGTCCAGTAGATAATAATCAGCTAGGCTAATACCCAATGCACCACCTTAGGCCTAAGTCATCAAGCGACTTTTGAAGCCTTTAATTCAGGTGGCCGGGTTACAATGCGTAGGAGGGTGGTGGCAAGCCCTGCATTCCACACGATCGAGCCAACAGCTGCCTACACTAACTATTACCGTTAACCTCAACAAGTTTTTATGGAAGGGGAAACCGAAGAGCTCGGGGGAAAACCCCTTAAGCCAGTGGGGAGAGAACTTGCAAACTCAACGCAAATGGATGAATGGTGAAAACGAAGTTGAAGGATGCCCACTAATTGTTGGCAGCGCGATAACGGGTGGATCATTTAGATCTCTTTTTATTTACATCTTTTATTAAGTTTTACGCTCCGCGCACAAATTTACTAAGCCGCCGAAGACGCACATCTCTGTGTATTCAGAGCAATATTTGGTGAGTTGTTAACCCAAGTAGGGCATGTGGGATCTCTCTCTGAATTTTTACGGACTCTTGGGTTTTAACCAAAGAGTTAGATGAGTTTTCTTGATCCGGGTCGCTGGTGATGTCCAGAGGACCCAATCACGTCTTGGCGGCCCTTTTACTTAAGCCAATCGGCCACGTTGGGTTGGACCTAGGGTTTAGATAAAGAAAAGGGGTTGTAAATTAAAACAATTTGGGTATGTATGGTAAAGAAAAGGGGTTGTAAATTAAAGCTATTTTGGGATTTGAGAGTAGGTCCTAACACAGACCAAAAGTGAAGCTTCGCGAGCACATACGGAACAAGGTCAAAAGTGACAATACGGAGAATAGTAGGCTATGGCCATTAGACCCTCTAAACCAATTTAAGAACGACCCTGCGAATATACTTGGGGAAATACTCGCAGAGAGTTTGAAGTAAAACCGTCAACCGACAAAAAGGGAAAG
This sequence comes from Leiobunum rupestre, assembly GCF_980474605.1. Taxonomy (NCBI): domain Eukaryota; kingdom Metazoa; phylum Arthropoda; class Arachnida; order Opiliones; family Sclerosomatidae; genus Leiobunum; species Leiobunum rupestre. The sequence goes on from NC_143391.1 coordinate 21,236,863, forward strand.
GATGGCCAGCGTCCATACCTGACGATTGATCGGTTTTAAACGAGCATTGGAAGAAAATGAATGAAAAAGTTACAGTATTCTATTTTGGAGAAAATTCTGTAGGTATTAAAGTTATGAGTAGAATTATATAAACTATAAATAAATAGGGATTATATGTCAAATCGGAATATTTATTGTTACAGTATAGTTTTACTTAGCAACATTTATAATTTTGATTACTGGGTTTGAAAGAGCGTTTCTTACCTTCCTGATGATTTTTATAATTATTACTACTGGGTTCGGACTCACAACCTCCGGCTTACGCGTTAACAGACTTACGCTCATGGCTACGAAGGTCGCTAGGAAATCAGAACTTCTAGTCTTTAGCAAGATTTAGTATAGCTTCAATGCAATACGTCGGCCACTTTTGACGTCACCAACGTACTAATATCCAGAGCAACGTCAGACTTCCTAGCGAGCGTAAAAATCACGCGTGAGAAAAAAATATACTAAAGCGGTCTCGACGTATGGTCCAATGAGGTAGAATATAAACTAGAAATACAAAAAAATCTGGTTTTCGCGGGACACGTTTTATTTGAGTAGGAGAATTAGACTTAAGTTTCAACTTTATCCAATCGTTTTGTCTTTCGTCATACAAATGGAATTAACAAAATTCGGGGTGAAGAATTGGGTTTTCTTGACTTATTCCGTGATCGTGTCATTCACACCGACATCGGTGGCTTATTGGGATACATCATTGGGCCCGGACACTTGACTAAATCTACGACGAAGACTCTTCATAAATAATGGTTTTTGGGGCGTAATGTAAGATTAATTCGGGGGAAATTCATATTTGGGTGCCCAAACCTGGGTACAAGTTGTCATGACCACTTTTAACAAGGCGATTGTTTTTAATCAGATCTCGTCAAGGGGGAACACCCCGGCCTACCAGCATCACCAAACCGCAGTATAAACCTTATTAGTAGGAAAAATAAACGCAAATCCTTTGATCCCAGCTTTTCGCTTAGGCTTAGAAAATATATGGCCAATGTTTCCAAAGAATATGGCAATGACTAAAATCCACTAAAGAAGACGGTACGAAAGAGATAAACGGACAAAGCGAACGGAAATGGCGACTGAAGAAGCCCATTAGATCCGAAAACTGAGATAATGCCGGTGCCCTTTGCTGTTTCTATGCTCCTAGTTCCACCACTGAAGTAGCGAGGAAGACCCTGGATCACAACGCATGAATTTCCGGCAAATATCATTTCTCCCGTACATGCGATCCTACTCTATTTTATTAATTAATTGGGCCCCAAAACAGTAAAATAGTCTTCGAGAGTTTGTGGTTCTGGCGACGACATAAAAAACAAAAGTTTTACAAATCTAAATGTCCTTTCGAAATTGACGTTCTAGCTACAGCTGCTGTCCCGAACTTTGAAAAACTGGGAGGTTTTCCAATCTCAATTTATTTTATACGAGGAAATTGTCAACCAAATAAAATTGTTTACAACGAAGCTAGGTATATCTAAACTATTTCTAAACATAATCAATCAAAATACGATTTCGAGTTAGCGTCTTCTAATAACCACAAACGTCAGGTGAGGCATACTAGACATTTACCAACATAATTATAAACTAAGAGCCTAGGGCCAATAACTCAAAACAGTAAACAATGAGCAATCAAAGTACTTTATGAAATGTCATTTTTATTACTGTAATCAAACATCTCAATCATATTCGCTTTAATTTTAAATGAACCAAGATATTGGAAGTATAAATATAAAGGTGAAGCAAAAACCAATCTAAATTGCAAATGGATCGCTACGTGAAAAGAACCCGTTGTATTTTCTCGAAATCGAACTGGGTGAGGATAATTTGGAGTATTGTGTTACTTTCCCAATGTTTCATCTTCGTATTTCGCGCGTTAGCGTTTTTCTACGCGCTCTTCGTAATCGGTACCGTGTTCTCCTTCACAGTCAACACAGTGGCCTTGGTTCAAATCTGCGTCACCGTCTTCACAAACTTCTCTTGCCTTCGAATCTGTCGTTATCCGTCCGAAACTAAGTACCATTGCTCTTTAAAGGTTAAAATCTACATTGTTGTCCTTTGGACGTGCTTCGCTATAAGCAAATTATCAAAAATCGCCGTGTTAGAATTTGTTATTACGTCGGAAGAACGAGAAAAAATGATTCGAGCTTCTTATTTTGGAAAATCCAGCAACGTGGTAGGAAGTAACTTGATGGTTTTGGTCGAAATTTTCTTGTTCTGTATCGAAAATATCATTACCGTGTACTTTTGCGAAGTTTTTATGTTGCGTTATTTGAACGTGGGACACCGCGCTGCAATTCTGGCAAGACGGTTACCGAAACACTTCGTTCAAACGCGAAATTCCGGAGTGGACGAGAGCACGATGGTGAGAAAATTGGCCTTTAAATATATGGAATGCAACACGATGGCTCAAAGAATATTTCAAGACTATTCCTCGGTGTATTTCGTCTGGGTTTCCGGTTTCGTGGTGGAAGTCATCTTCACCGTCAATTGGCTAATTCTGATACCGGAGATCACCCACATGCTATTCCTTTGCCTCGTCGTCATTTTCCTGATCAATTTCTTAATGATCTGGATCGCGGTGGACGTTTCCGATTCCGTGGACCGAGCTCGACTCAAGATCGGGGAGAAAGTCCGCGAAATGCAACTAAATTGTTTGGCCGTCACCGGCAAAACTACCAATACATGCCAAGCCTTGAAAATATTTGCCGATTTGGTGTCATCGAACCGATTTGCTATGACTGGGTTGGGTTTCTTTTACGTCGATCGGAAGTTTCTATGTAAAATAACTGGAGTTTTACTGACGTACTCCGGTCTAGCCTATCAGTTTTCTTATAGCTTAAAACTATCCACCCTATAAGAGAGATATTACGTTCGTACTAGGAAACGTGTAGGAGTGTACACTCTGAGAAAAAGTGTTCAAATCGATCATGTAAAAAAATTGCGCAAACACCATTTTCTAAAATCTATTTAATATTTGTAATCAAGATCCGAATTTAAATCTACAAGAACTATGTTTAAATCTCTACGCTTTAAAAAATTTAATTTTGACTTCATAGGTGTTTCCCCAAGCCCTAGTCTCTCGTTTGCGGAGTAATTTCTAAATTGGTTGCACAATCATTTTAAACTCAGTTTAAAACATTTTACAATTATTTTAAACGATCATTTGCGAACGAGCTCTTTTTGAATGTAAATGCAAAAATCAGCCAATGAAAAGTTCCCCTTAAGTAAATTTCTTGAATGGCTCAAGATATATTTATATTTGTAGATTTTCTGACGGTACATAATTTTATTTTCCATGACACATTGAACTGTGAAGTAACTGTAGTGGGGCCGTAAGATATTGAACCAAAATCCGGCCATTTTTTTACAGAAAAGAAAGGATACAACTATAGACTAAACTATGGTCGTCTGTTGAATAATTAATTTTTCGTGTAATATCGGTAAAAAATAAATTGTTTTGTTCAATTTTGACAAATCATTCTTAAAGGGTAGACGAAGCTTTTTACGCACTCCTACAAGTACTTTGTCACTCCGATACTTAAATTCATGCTTGGCGCAGTCGTTAAATTGTCTTAACCATCAGATTAGAGTGGGCACAGGGGCTCCAGAATAGTTTCGAAATTGATTGATTAAAAGTGTTTCCAATTTCATTTTCGTAGAGTTGCGAGTGAAATACCGTAGAACACATGATGCCGAAACTTCTCACTATCGAAATATCTGTAGAAAATATGAGAATGATCAAGATTCGTGACAATTCAAAATCCTTTTGGGCTCTTCCAGAGTTGGTATTACGGAACTAAAGTTTGATGGTATCTCCAATTTTTCCGCAGCTGCTACTGTCCTAAATGGGTTTTTACTATTACTTTATTTCAGTAAACGTTTATTAAAAATTGTCATTTTATTGTTATTGTGAAAAAACTTTGCAGGCAACCATGTACTGCGACAGGGTGGTTGTCAGGACAATAAAATTTAATAAAAAATAAATACATAAAATTAAATTATTTAACAAAATGAAATATAAAAACCAATTTACATGTATTAAATTAAACTAATAATTTTGAGAAAGCAACGAATAAAGTTGTTCAATTTAATATTGGGTCAGCTGCCATTTCGTTCCATGTTTGGGCATTTCTGAAAAAAAATTCAAAAAGAAGCATCTAACCAACTTTGAATACTATATAGGGCAAGTCTGCGGGGTACTCATATGATAGGCGAGATTGAAAGTTAGTTACTTGGCGAGCTTTACGTGCTTGATCATGTCACAAACATCTCTACGAACAGAAAGCGGGCAAAGACCAAGATATTCAAGTCATTCGCCATATGAAATATGAGCGGGTTTTGATATAGAAAACCTAATCTCAATCTAGTTAAATTATTCTGTAAGCGTTCCAACGTTGTAATATCTTTGTTGAGAGAAGGATTCAAAACTAGAGATGCATAGCTCAGAACAGGTAAGCACATCAAACAAAATAGAGTTTGGCAAAAATTCAAGTAAATATTCTTTCTGTAGAAATTAAACAAATCATAATTACCAACTTCTTCTATTTTCTTTATCTGACAGTTCATCTTCCTTATCACAGCTCACTTCCAATCTCCTCCTACTGCCCATAATAAATAGCAAGCACATAAACTATTTTTCCAGCAACTGTTTGGTCGTAAAGTAAGGTGATGCAAACCGTGTTCCAAAACATAACTAAACCGATGAGTACGCTTTACACAATTATTTCATGTAAACTTCGTCCCTCTAAATATCGCACTGTCGTTGGAATCCTAGACAAAAACCTGTCCGATAAACTTTAGCTAGAGAAGAACTTGACTCTAGAGAAGGCAGTTACCATGCTAATAGAGAATGATAAAATGAAACTTAGAGTACAGATAAAGAAGCTGAAGTCTAACGCTATGCTTAACCCTTTTAACACGCGCCGAGTTTTATTGAGCATACCCGAACTTTCTTCGTAGTTTCTATTGGATTTGAGATACGGGGCTTAAGCTTTGAATATAGGTAAAGGTGGTTACGTTTGGCACTATGCTTAACCATATTAACACGCGCCAAGGCTTATAGATCCTACACGGAATTTCTTCGTAGTTTGAATTGGATTTGAGATACGTGGCTCAATCTTTTAATACAGTTAAGAAGCTGAAGTCTGACCCTATGTTTAATTCTTTTAACCCGCGCCCAGCGTTAGTGAGCGTATGCGAATTTTCTTCGTAGTTCCTATTGGATTTGAGACACGAGACCCAAACTTAGAATACAGATAAAGAAGCTTACGTCTGACGCTATGCTTAACCCTTTTGACACGTGCCAAGGCTTAGAGAAAAAATAATTTAACCTCATCGATGTGGAACTAATATTACGGCCTTGGCTGACTTGTTATCTTATGCACACAACAGCCCGGGGGGGTGTGTTGGATTTTTCGAAACTAGCACGGACGAGTGCTGACTCTCAATAGTGGCTGGCGGCGGAATCTTTTTGTCCTCAATGTTTTGGTCTTTGGTAAAACAATAAAGAATTAAAGTTGACAGTGTAAAATCAATAATGTACGTTGCAAACGGCATTAAGAGAAACTCATCAGCGGGGTTGAGTTTTTGTAGTTTTAAGAGCGTAGGTAGAGACCATGATTGATTATTTTTTCACATACCCCGGGCCAGTAGTTAAAACCAGACTAAATATGACAGTATTCTATTCTAAGCTACAGTCACATGACCTGCTAAAACATTTCAATACTATATTCTAAACTAGTTATTTTTTAAAAGGAAAGTAGTTTACACGAGCATTAGACAACTTCTAGTAGTAGTAAATTTCCCTTCTGGTTGGTTTTAATACCCAATCTGATAGCGATCAGAGAAGTTGATTTGTTAAAGATTTCCTGTTCCCCATAAATTTCGATCAAGTTCGTTACTTCCATACCTGCTTCGAAAATTTCCGAATACACTTTGAGCGAATCAGAATTTGCTTTTACCTAATGCTAATTACCTTTACTTGGTAAGCTTTTACTTGGACTTTTGGCCAATTTTTAGTATTACCCTTAACGTGACAAGGGATGCAATAACTGGTGACTTTAACATGTCAGAGTCCGGCACTTGTAACACATAAAGGTGGTGGCGCACTGGGAAATGTTACCCTTGGCCAATTGCTGCTACCTCCGATTCCGGTCACGTAGGGCCGGAAACTGGACTTCGGCGCACGCTAACGGAGGAGGTCCTTGCATTGCCGGAGTTCTTTCAAAGTTAGTTTCCAATTTTGTGGCAGCAGGTCTTCGAATGAAGTGCTACGGCCCTTTTTTTTTCGCCTCTTAGCCTAAGGCCGGAATATCCAGCTCCAGCTGTGCGTGGGGCATATTGTGCCCGTTGTCCGTCTTACGGTACCTTCACTTAATGGCGTTGACTTCCGTCCTCTTACGGGCTGAGTGTCTGTCGGTGATGCTATAACAACTATCCTTACTCACACGGCTGTGCGCGAAGTGGGGAATGGTCGTCTCCACAACGATTTTTATAATATTTCAGTGCGCGCCGATTAGAAGGGTACATTTACCCTGTGCTTTTCGTTGGATGACGTACGACAGTAACACCATCTCCACGGCGGCTAACTGAAAACTATCTTACCGAGTCCAATAGTGTTAGTTTTTGGTTTGTTTATTTATCTTCCTATCACCGTTTGTATATGCTTTTGTTGACTAATTCTGTATGATGCACATGGTGTGAAGGCCTTCGCTGCCATATACACTAATAAAGCCTTTCTTATTTTAGAAAAAAACAAGTTGGCAAGCCAAAATATACCTCTCCTCGGAAGAATTGTCCCTAGTTGTATTAATTTCTCGCGATAACCCTTAAAGCTATATCTCCGCAATTTAGAGTTATTTGTTAAAAATGCTATCCCAGTTTTATCCCGCCCGGTATAAAACTTTAATTATAATTAAAATAATTGAGACGAAACAACCAATTTTAATTTATTCAGAATATCATGGGTTAAGTAGTTACAACAGTGAGTTGGACGTATTATAACAATGCACAATTGAAATAAACCCTTTTTACAGAACAAGTTTATCAGTTGAATATAATACGAAGCAAATTTTAATGAAATAAATATTTACAAAGGGTATTATAACGACCTTTCGCTTTTTGGTTTATAATTTTAACGGAATCGGGCCGATTTTAATTAAACGATAGATTATCGAAATTGTGTTAAAAGAATATTCCCTAAGGCCGCGCGATAAATTTACGAGAATAATTTCCCGTCGCCGTTATATCGAAAATTTATTTGATTCGGGATTGCCAGAACTGTAATGTTATGGGCGATTTATTAGAAAATAAAATGGCAACCAGAATTATGCAAAACTATAGATGTTTATTTTTATTCAAAACAGTCTATGGAACGTTCTAGATTTAACTTTCATCAATAACCCAACAATATATATCCCTTCTACGTAATTGTACAGAACTGGTACTCAAGTGTCTAAGACTAGATTTGTCTTAGTTCATCGTGATTGAAAAATAAAACAAAACACACAACTAAATTCAAACTACCTAACTATAAACTGTCTTAATTAACAGCTGAGAGCTGTTCGCTACTAATTACTTCCAATCTACTTAATTAGCCTCACAGGTTGAGTTGATAATTTCTAGGGTAAAATTAGGTTATTCCAATTCAAAAAATAATACATAGTTTGCACCTAAGGGAGGGGCCTATAGTCTCCTTGGAAACCAGGAGGGGAGTGAAAATTTCAAACCATTTCGCGCGTAGCTACCAAATAGGTAGCCATTTTGTTGGTAATCTCATCAAAGCGTCAAAACGTACGAAAATTAGATTTATACTTTCAAATTTTTAAATTAATATCGTTAAGAGCCTTAAGAAAACCCAGATAGGATTTTAAACCCGGGTTATGTAAATAAAATAGCAAATAACGACAGGAATATCTAAGAAAAGAAGTTAGCAAAGTTTATCAAATTAGGCCTTTGTGGTGACCTCTTTTACAATTACCTTCGGTATTGAATAAAATGACAATTTTCGGTCTCCCTTTCTAATGGAACTACTCGAACAATTTTAACTAGGCAGTTAACCATTTTTAACGTGCAACTTAAATATTAATCATTTAAAAATTATTAAAATCCACAAGCAGACGATTGAAACTGTTAACCCTTGCGTTTTACTGAGAAATCTACACCAGCAAAATGGCGACATCGTACCGTTCATTCTTGAGTAAATTACATATTTATTCTTGGTGCATGTATCTATACTTGGAACTGCGTCATTTATTACGTAGGGATGCAAACTATGTATAACAATCAATTTTATCTTACAGCTGACTTGAGTTAGTTCACAATTACTTTAACACTTTCAGTCTTAAACACGCACTGTTCATACACTTAGGTCCATTCACTCACGTTCCAAACGCGAAACACAATTTAATTCTTTTCTTGACCGAAGACTGAACATACTAATTAAAACCGCAAAGTTACCTCATAACGTTTGACCGACACCAGGACCCCGCCCTGTAGTAGTTCGTCTGACAGCCAAGAACTAAGAAAGACTAAATCTTCTAAATTGACCGCAACGGCCTTATATACGTTTATTTTGTGTTTTTTAACCCCTCGAGATTTGACTAAAGTTCAAAAAATTGAAGAGATTATATTTTTTACCCGGTTTGATTGATAGTTCTCTACACGGTGGCGCTATATTATTACTTTGATATAGTTTCCGCGGGAGATTTGAATAATTATCCTTTTTCTAAGCGTTATTAAAAGGTAAAAAACCCGCCTTATCATAATGGTTTCTTTACTTTTTATCTTACTATAGGAAGTCAATGGCTCGGCGGTTAACTATCTGCATTGTAACGATGCGACCCGAGTTCAATTCCTGAACACGATCAAATAAATTAAAATACTCAGATATTTAATTAAATATAATATTGATATAATTTATAAATATTTAATTAAATATAATATTAATATAATTTATAAATATTTAATTAAATATAAGATTAATATAATTTATAAATATTTAATTAAATATAAGATTAATATAATTTATAAATATTTAATTAAATATAAGATTAATATAATTTATAAATATTTAATTAAATATAAGATTAATATAATTTATAAATATTTCATTAAATATAAGATTAATATAATTTATAAATATTTAAAATGATGTAGAATAAATTATAGTACCTAACGTTATAACTTTGTAAATGACATTCGCCAAAGCTGTTTTTTAGAAAAACACCGTAACAAGCGTTGGTGGCTGAGTGGTTAGAGTAAATCTCTTGCACGAGGCAGAACCGGGATCGATTCCAGGCCGGCGCCAATAATTCGCAAATTGATACTAAGACGAATACAGTGAACAATTGGTGGAAACCCTGCCATTGGACGTTGAGAGGTAGCATTACACTCAGCACTCGGTCCGTCCAAAGTCATTAAGAAGAAGATGGAGAGAAAACGCCCATACAAACACAACAGACTCAACATCCACAACCATCATAACACAGACACACCACAATCTCTACACTCACAACCGACATAACACGAACTCAACATATAAAATCATCAAATCACGAACACGACAAACTCAACACTCACAACCGTCATAACACGAACTCAACATACACAACCTACGCATAAACATTACAAAAACGTAACACGACGGTGAGCGAAAAAACACCATCCAAACCAAACCGCAAATGAATCCGTTAACGCTCACCGTCACACGGTGGTTTTGCCAACCCTTCGAGAAGCTGCGAACGCATAGATTTTGAGAAACTGCGTACGCAATGATTAACCTTTGCACGGAAAATGCGAACGCGTTCGCAGGACAGACCCACAGACAGACCCACAGACAGACAGACGGACACGGTGATTGTAATACCCCTCCAGGGTACAAAGTCCCCTCGGAGAGGTAAAAATATCTCTTAAAATTTAAAAATAAAATGGCGGTCTCAAGCTCGTCAAATCCGAGAATGAGGTTTTTTTTTGATATTTTGAAACGCAGTTTTTTATTAAAAGTTGAGCAATTATTCAAAACTATGTTATTAAATCTTGTAATAGTAATTACTCAAACAAAAGTATATCTTATCACAGGTTTGCGTTAGAAATTCTAAATAAAACCGCTTAAATAAAATTAATAGCGTGGAAATAACGGAACTTTTGGCGATCATTGCAGTTGCATTTTAACTGTTCACATTCAAGAAATAGTATGGCATATACGTTATAAGATAGGCTAAATAATTACCTAAACTACATACTCTTTCTTGTGTGTTCGGGGTTTTGTAGTTACCCTAATTTGTACGGAGTTACGGTCCAAACCAGCGTTTGGCGATAATGAGTTAATTTAAAATTTTATAGACTTAAAAAGCTGAAACGTTGGGATAACGTGTCTAAAGGATTTTTTCATGGGCCTAAAAATAATTTTCCTTATTCAAGGTTTTGAAAAATACGCTCGGAGTGGAGGTATCCCACCATAGCTAGTTTACTTCCTACAACTTTCAACTAAGTTGATGCATTCTACATTTGTTTGACTTCAAGAATGCATATGGGTAGATAGTTTAAGCTCTTTTTCATTATTATGTTGCAAAAATTAGTCTTTTCATTTTTCATCACAATTATTATACATCTCTATATAAAAAATACATACAAACTTTTTTGTGGTGAGATAATATAATTATTTAAGTAAATAAAAAATGGTGTCTAGGGGTATAAAATAAAGGAGTATGAAGGTTGCCATGAAATATTTAATTTTAACGATAACTGTTAAATTATTTAAACGATCTAATGAAATAAAATCCTACTCTATGGTGCACCAATTTCCCTACTTCTAACTTACAATCTAAGACATAAAATAATACACATTAACAAAACGTTAACTTTAACTTAAAGTTAATATCATTTAGCAAACGAACCGAAAGTATCACAGTTGCGAGTGGTACGTTTAGAAACATCGTGAGTATAGAGACTTTCTTTGGAGTTGGGTATGATGCACTCATTTAAAACGTTTGCCGAGATTCAACGCGATCGATGCGAGCGTGGTATTCGAAGATATCGAAGGTAACGTCCGGCGGATATTTTGCCGCAGAGTTGTCGATGATGGTTTATCACTGGGATTGTTGATGACAGGTCCTCAACAGTCAATGTGGTCGTGGGTAACTTATTTATTTATTTATTCAAGAAAACACTTGGAAAGCCTCAGGGGCTTATATCCAAGCTTCAGAATACAGGAGGTAGGAACATAACCAACAATAATATTAGTACACTACAAAAGAGAGATACAAAATTACTAGAACAATACAAAGAAAAAATAACAAATACTACGAAATACCCTAATACAGATAGGGAGACTCTAGGTTTTCTCAGCTAGGTAGGTCCGTAACCAGTGGCGTAACTAGGAACTCCGCCCCCCCCCCCCCCCGCGAAAAACGACTCTGGGCCCTTTTAAATAGCACCAATTTTAATCATAACCGTTTGGGGGCCCTTAATTCTCGGGGGCCCCCCGCGCCGCGGGGTCTGCGGGTGCGCTATTTACGCCACTGTCCGTAACATATTTTTAAAAACAGGGTATGATTTTGGTGTGTGACCATATCATCCGGCAGGCGATTCCAGTCTTTAATGATGTTGTGGGAAAAATGGTTTTGCCGGGTTGTTACACGGGCCCTCGGTTTGGACAGCTTTAGGGTATGACCTCGAGTAGTGGATTCAGAATTGAGGGTGAAAAAGTCAGAGAAATTTAGATCGAGGCCGTTATTGAAAAACGTATGGAGTAGGCAACGTTTTAATAATTTGTTGTACGGACGAAAAGTGATGAGTCCTCGTTTGCGAATTGGTTCTCTACAACCTTACGCGACGGAACATGGTTTGAACTTGCCGATCTTCAACTTCAGATAGTTTTCGATTTATTCATTTAAATCAACTTTCTATACACTCTTTTACGAAGTCGGCCATTTCATTACAGGATGATAAAATACGCGAAAAAGTAGATTAGTCCATAATTAAAAGGGATAATATAGCTAAATCCTAAACAAACTTGAAGAAATTAAAAAAAATTCTAATAACTCGTACCAATAGGTCTTCGAGCAAACAAAAAACGCGAAACTCGGATCAAATAGATCTTCGAGTAATAAACTAAATTAAAAATAAATAAAATAGCCAGGCGTTTGGTCCATTTGCCAGTTACCTATGAGATTTCTATGTTATTTACTGACAACCCTTTTGGAACAGGGTGGCTCACTCACAAACGAGGAGCACAGTCGAAAAAAAAAATACATACACAAAACCAGCCACGAATAAAATCCAGGAAATACCAAAAACCCAATCTAGAATTTTACAGCAGAAATAAAACCCACCAAAAACCCAATTCAAAATAAGCATATAAATAAAAAATACATATATATAATACGATAAGAGCGAAGGAAACCGATTAATTATTATTCAAACGACGCCAAGCGTCCTTGGCCTTCTTCCACAACCCAAGAATCCATTTGACCTGATGTAGATCTGAAATAGTATTACCGAAGCCTACAAGCACCTCTGTAGGGGGGTGTTCGTGATCCATCCGCCATTCAGACCTGTAATGAAATGACAGCTCTCACAAATAAGGATATAAAAGAGTGTATATATTCCGACTGTTTCGATTCCAACGATAAAACCTGGCCTTTTCTTCTTATTCAAAAGATAAAAACGTACTCCTCTTTTAAATTTTACGAGTCACGAGTATCTTTTTAAAAACAAACACATAAAAATGCTTGGCAACTTCCAGTCGATAATTTAAAGTCAAAATGGGGAAAATTAAGAAAATTAAGAAAGCGTGGCAAATTACCGAAGGTACCATAGTCGAACGGGAATCGACGCATCTGGCCAGGTATACGTCAAGCACCCGATTAAGTTAAAACCCAAGCTACTGCCTCCGGGCGACCCGTACTCGGAGACGACTAAATTAGGCCTAACCCAGATTACCATGGAATCTTCGGAAATTATAATTAGTTAATTGAAATGAAATGAATACATTTTGAAAATGTCCTAAAATTCCACGTTACACCCTACATAGCCCAACCTAGCCAAACAGAGGCTCATCGTCATACCTATGAACACTGTTTCCTGAATCTAAGCAACAGGGAAGTTAGCATACCAATCTTAAGTGAAAAGAATATATTGAACACATTGTAATTTACACTATAGAACTGACGACTCGGGCCAGATCTAAAGACAATCTAAATTCGGTTTTACTAAACCTTTACTCTTACCTCATAGAATTATCTAATTAGCTGGCATATCTATTTACACTCATGAAGAGCGTGTCTAATGCAAAGTTTCCACTTTCCAGTTCAATCTGCCCATTGCCCTTAGACCTAGGCTTAACGGTTATGAAGCTCATCTGAAAAGGAAACGGAGCTATCTTTATTTATTTATTTGAAAGAAGAAAAGATCCAGATCGTTAAGCTAGTTATAGCTTGTGTACAATCCATAGATATAGGAAATGTATATAAAGGTCTAGATAAAATATTTCAAAGGGAGTGAATACGGAGGTGACAGCTAGCAGAAACGCGTAATTTCTGCAGGCTATCCTTATAACGCGCTATCTATCGGTAAGAAAGCTCGTGCTATCGTCGCGAGAGCCATTGTCTCCGGCTTAAAAACTATACTAAAAGTCACCAACAGATGGTGTCTAAAGACTACGGCCTGAGGAAAGGTCAAGCACTTAGTACTAAAATGCTAAGAGAGCTCGCGCTCTTGGTCACGTGCCTTCCTCGGTGTCTGCTAGGTGTCAATTCCGTATTTTATGTTAGGCTTAGACGCCCCGAAATTTATCTAGACCTTTATATACATTTCTTATATCTATGGTACAATCTTGCAGTACCCGAATGCAGAGCGTAGAAATTCAAAAGACGTAATAGAAGGATATGTAAAATTTTGCTTAAAGAAGAAACTACGCGGAAGCACAAAATGGGTTTAAGTTTGGAATACAGACTGAATACAAATAAGTTCACAGATTCCTAATTACAAATATATTTAAAGGAAAAGTCCCGGTTGGGTAAAACTTGGGTCTATTTGAAAGATCATGTTTAAATATACTCAAAAATATCAGTCGTAAAATTGTATCTTTTGATATTGAAGATAAATTAATTTTTAAACAAGCGAAATTTACCCGCCAAGCGAGCTGCCATTTTCTTTCGCCTTCCCTCCGCAGACCGCACGCGGAGCAAGCACGCGCAGGGAGCGCTGTTATAGCGCGAACAGCGCGTGATTTAAGTCCTAAAACCATAGAGATAGAAAAGAAATAGAGGGAACATTACCCATACATATAGGAAACGTATATAAAGGTCTAGATAAAATATTTCAAAGGGAGTGAATACGGAGGTGACAGCTAGCAGAAACGCGTAATTTCTGCAGGCTATCCTTATAAGGCGCTATCTATCGGTAAGAAAGCTCGTGCTATCGTCGCGAGAGCCATTGTATCCTGCTTAAAAATTGTACTAAAAGTCACCAACAGATGGTGTCTACAGACTACGGCCTGCGGAAAGGTCAAGCACTTAGTACTAAAATGCTAAGAGAGCTCGCGCTCTTGGTCACGTGCCTTCCTCGGTGTCTGCTAGGTGTCAATTCCGTATTTTATGTTAGTTTAGACGCCCTGAAATTTATCTAGACCTTTATATACATTTCTTATATCTATGGCTGCGTCAGAGCACTTTTCAAATCCGAGCAAATAACCAAAGCGCCTTGGAGGTTGACCGACGTGTAAAGCGAAGAGTTCGATCCTACTTATGGGGTGACCGGAATCCACATGACAAGTCCCGCCGACATTAATCGCCGGGAACGTGAAAGCCTCACCCGCCACACCCGTCTGTCGGAGAATATTTTCCGCAGAGTATACCGATAACGGAGCGTCCCCCAGTGTGTCATCCAAAGGGATTCTAAAAGACTAAAACGTTTCCAGTCCGCCGCTGGATAGTTCCAATGCCGTAGAACGTGTAGTTTGTGCTGGGTCGCCTATAAAAATAGGGAGATGTTAACTTGTTCCTCGATTTAAGACAGTCCAGGGGAAGGAGAGAGCCAATGCGGAGCTCACGAAAGTCAGAAAGAGGGCAGCCTCAGGGACCCGAGTTGGGCGGAGAGTGTCGTCTCCAGTGTTGAGGAGGACCCGGCGGTCCTGGGCTTCTAGTCAATTCTGGATGAGGCTGCCTTTCTGATCCGTATGACTACTACCCCAGAGTGTGTTGTGGGCGTAGAAATCTCCTAGGATAATGGCTGGTGTGTCAACTCCTAGGAGAAGATCATCGAAAAATTGTTTGGTGGCTACACCACCCAGCTCATAAATGTTAAAAAGCGTAATCCATCCAGTGGCCGAGTGGATCTTAAGAGCCAGCACTTCCATACCGACATATCCTGGGGAAGGAAGCTGTAACGTCGGAGGAGACCTAGCAACCGGAGTCGCAACGCCACCCCTGGCGCCTTTCACTGGGGGTGGGAGGAAGACGCGGTCCACGCGGAAAATTTCATAAACAATTAAGAACATGAGCTTCCAAGGTACGGAAGATATGGCGATACTTTCGTCATCCGGAGAAATGGGCAGTCGGCCAAATGGACAGTGTCTTTGACCGACTGCTCATTTGGCCGACTACTCATTTTGCTGACTGCTCATTTGGCTGACTGCTCACTTGACCAAAAGCTCATTTGGCGGTTGGACGATACTAGGTGCGTTTGGCTAGGTACTGTCCTCTAGGTCGCGTTTTAGAAGGCCCAGCTTGGTTATAAAGAACGGGGCTGGGGGAGGGCGCCGGTCTGGCCCCCCCAGCGCTGGAGCGAAGTGAGTGCGCGGCACCGTCAGGCGCCAATACTTAGAATACATTGCCTCTTCTATAAGTCAACCTCACACTAAAGACATAGTATAGAACAGGCTATAGTTTAACAGTCGGTCAAATGAGCCGTTCATTTGACCGACTGAGCAATTTTCCAAATTAGCAGTCGTTCAAATGAGCAGTCGGTCAAATAAGCAGTCGGCCCAATGAGCAGTCGGCCCAATGAGCAGTCGGTCAAATGAGCAGTCGGTCAAATGAGCAGTCGGTCAAATGAGTAGTCGGACAAATGAGCAGTCGGTCATATGGTTGGCTCATTTGGCCAACTGAAAAGTCGACCGGGTGGGGTGCATTTGGCCGACTCCTCGTTTGGCCGACTCCTCATTTGACCGACTTTTCATTTGACCGACTGCTCATATATCCGAATGCCCATTTTGCCGACTGCTCATATATCCGAATGCCCATTTGGCCGACAACTCATTTGGTCGACTTTTCGGTCGGCCGAATGAGCAGCCCATTTGACCGACTGCTCATTTGACCAACTGCTCATTTGACCTACTGCTCGTTTGGCCGACTGCTCGTTTCGCCGACTACTCATTTGACCGACTACTCATTTAACCGACTGCTCATTAAACCGACTGCTCATTTGAACGACTGCTCATTTCACCGACTCTTATACTATAGCCTGTCCTTCTCTATGTCTTTAGTGTTAAGTTGACTTATAGAACGGGCAATGTATTCTAAGTATGGGCGCCTGACAGCGCCGCGCACTCGCTTCGCTCGAGCGCTGGGGGGCCGGACCGGCGCCCCCCCAGCCCCGTTCTTTATAACCAAGCTGGGCCTTCTAAAACGTGACCTAGAGGACAGTACCTAGCCAAACGCACCTAGTATCGTCCAAAGGCCAAATGAGCAGTCGGCCAAATGAGCAGTCGGCCAAATGAGCAGTTGGCCAAATGAGCAGTCGGTCAAATGAGTAGTCGTAAAAATGAGCAGTCGTTCAAATGAGCAGTCGGTCAAATGCACTGTCCATTTGGCCGACTTCTCAGTCGGGCAAATGGACAGTCGGACAAATGTTCAGTCGGCCAAATGAGCAGTCCATTTCGCCGACTCCATTTGTCCGATTTCTCAGTCGGACAAATGTGCAGCCTACCAAATGGACAGTCGGCGTAACGTTAATTTTGTGGTCGGACAAATGAGAAGTCGGCCAAATGAAACTCTCCCAGTCGACCAAATGAGCTGTCGGTCAAATGGGCATTCGGACGTATGAGCAGTCAGCCAAATGAAAAGTCGGTCAAATGAGGATCGGCCAAATGCACCTCACCCTTACGCGTGAGAATAGTCAACAGGCTATTTCTACGGGAGGCGTGACAATAGTCAACAGGCTATTTCTACGGGAAGCGTGAGAATAGTCAACACGCTATTTTCACGCCCCAACGTGACCACCGTGAAACTCGTAAAACCCCCTAGCGGCCATAGAAATCTTATAACATAGAATGATTCCGTATAAATACAAAATGGGCCAATTACATTTTAGGAGATTTCGTCATTATCAGCCAATCACGATTCAAAGAGTGACTACGGCAACCATAGAAATCTCATAGGTAACTAGAATGCTGCCGCCTACGGCCGAGCTTGACGCCAGTTCGCCTTGAACCTTCAGCCAATGAGAGGCCGTATAGTGGTTCCGCTACTATAGCGGGAGATAGGTGACGTCATTCTCTCTGGTGACATTAAATTCTTGGCAGAACCACTCTTTGAGCTCTGATTGGCTGAGATCTGGCTATCGTCTGCCACGGCGTTTGGCCCATTTGCCAGTTACACGGCAGCATTCTAGTTACCTATGAGATTTCTATGACGGCAACGATTCGTTGCCATCTAGTTTGAGTTACTGAAAATAATAATTTGATTTTAGATTACGTCACCTTAAGAACCCGCATTTGATTGGCCCACGTCAATCGAGTCAATCGCTCACGTGAGCGCGTGCAGGGGGCCGTGAAGCCCGTGATCGAGTTTAATGTAGTTTTAAACATGGTAGACTGTTTCTTTACTCGTAAAGATTTTTCTCTTATATGCAAACGTTTTGGATATACTATTGCGTTGTTTGTTGTTATGGCTCCTCGATGTTTCATTTCCACATGTAGAAAACGATTTGCGGTGGACGGTAATGTGTCGTTGTATACAGGTAAAAGTTTGCGTTTCCTTAAGCCTCGGGGCAATTTGAAATGTTAACAAACGGTGGGCTTTCAAATTGATGATTTGGTAAAAATTACTTCAGAAAGTTCAGTGAGCCTAGTGGAACAACGACTCAGGACTATAATTACTGCAATATCCGTTTTTTTTAAAAACCCTTTATTTAACATTTTAAATATCGGTCTTCGTTGAGTACTATCTCTTATGTTGTTTAACAGTGGAATGTTGAATTTAAGCAGAGTGCGAGACATTTATCTTGGCTAAGCTTCTAAGACAAAAAGCATATTATTAAATAGAAGGTAAAGTTTTGAAAAATAAAACAATTATCAGTATGATTGCTGCTGTTTAATTCAATGACATTCGTCATAAGTATCATTCGTTAGTGTAATGTAATTTTTCTGGGATATAATTACTCTTTCATAAGGTTTTTGTATATCTACGTTTCTACAAACATAATAATAAATATAATATTACTTACTTTAAATGTGAAATAAAGTTTAAATACAAAGGTTAATACTAAGAACCTTCAGTCACTGCTTCTCCCAAAACTACCATTGACATTGCCTGCTATTTTAAAAGTTAGACCTATGTCAGGCCACGGCCAACTTTGATTTCTCGCGCATCTCTCGCGCTACAGCGGCCATCTCATTCGTTGACGTTTCTGTGTTAACCTATGAGCAAAAGATGTGTATGACGTCAGCGCCCCTAGCGGATTATTATTTTTAGTATAGTTTTTACATTGAAGACAATATAACCACCGAGCGTGGCGCTGACCTCCTACACATTATAGTACAGTTTATAGGAGGAAAATCCTTGCTCGCGGAATTTCGACGAATGTGTTAGCCGTAGTAGCGCGAACAGTGCGTGATCAAAGTTGGCCGTGGTCAGGCCTAGGCTTAAATATTTTCAAAGCGAACCTAAACGAAATCTTATTTATCTTCCTCACAATGGCATTTAAATATTCCTAATAATAAGTAAATATGAAAACAAAACTAAAAGTTCAAAAAATCTTAACATACATCGGTGTCGACCCAAGGCCTTAGACACGAGCACACAATAACTGATTAATCAGGGTGAGATATGTGTAACGGCCACGCCAACAGGGGGATACGTGGGGACATCAGATTATAGTATTTATATACCCCCAGTTCCGCTAGGCACTACTGGGGGTACCACAAGATATACAAACTAGTTTGTATCTTTTCACGCATGTTCATCATCACGCATCCCGCAATTTCTTTTTATTTATTTAAAAAGTAAAACCACAGCACAAGGAACATGTATAAAAACCCTGTAAAAAGGGGTAAAGGAATAAAACCTCTAAAACGGCGTGTAAAAATAAAAACAATAAAAATAACTAGCATCAACCTGGACAAATGTCCCCGAAGTTGCTAGTTATGAAACGCATAACATTATCGAAAACAACCATTTTTTCTGTGAGCTTCATATCTCCGAGGTTGCCCCTAGGGACCAGATGGAAAGTGAGAGGACAATTAACTAAGTAGTGCTCAGAATTGCCTGTATCTGACCCACAAACACAGGCAGGACTGAGCACATGTCCTAAACCATGCAAGTAACTAGGAAACTTGCCGTGACCACTAAGAATCTGCGTTGAGAAGTGGTTAGGGTTGATCGCATTGTCGCCCACGTTTGGAATAAAATTCCTTGTAACATTGCCTTTATCACTGGCGCTCCAACTACTCTGCCAATGCCTCTTGGTAATGCCCCTCAAAATACTTTTAATACTACCCTTGTCGGGTTTAATAGAATGGATCACCTGATTTGTTAATGCGCTCTTGGCCAACGCATCCGCTCTCTCGTTCCCTAGAATACCACTGTGTGCCTTAACCAAATTAAGGGTGATTCTAGCACCGTGATTATTAATCAACTCCCTAATGTTAGCACACATTCCATTAGGGTTGGAAGGATTTCCAATGGCTCGTAGAGAAGATAAACTATCACTAAAGATAGTTACCTCTTCATCGTGGGGTCGCTCCCTAGCGAACCACTTAATGCTCTCCAATATGGAGTAAAGCTCAATGTAATAAATACTAGGATTATAACTCGTGTCTAAACGAAATGTCTTTGACACGAGTTCCAATCCATTAGAGAAGACCACAAATGCCGCAGAAGCGGCATTCTCCGATAGCGAACCATCGGAGAAGATCTCTAAACCTGCATTAGTGGGAAGAGCGTCCCCACTTGTAATCTCTACACGAGAGGCTGGGTGCCTTGCCCAAGGGTCGCCCGGGTAAAGAAAATTTCCACCTACTACATTGTAGTCATAGTGTTTAGCGCACATCTGTTGGTAAAAGGACCTAAAGATGGTTGCTTCCTCACTTACAACGCTTTCTATCGGGGTTAAGTTGGTAATTACCAATAACGCATCGGTAGATATTGTACGATATGCACAACAAACTCGAAGTGCCGCAATCCGTTGGATTGACCTGAGCTTTCGAACCATCAAAGAGTTCTCAATCTCGCGCCACCATGCGCCAGCGCCGTAAGTGACAATACGCTCAATGCATCCTTTGTATACCACTCTCAAGGCTCTATAATCCAGACCCCACTCGACCTTTGAAAAACAAGCAATGGACTGAACGAGACGAGTAACCTTATTCTTTACCTCCTCTAAGTGAGGCAAGAAGCATAAAGTTTGATCCAAGGTAACGCCCAAAACCTTGACGGTCTTGGCATTAAGGATTCTCTCATTACTAAGAGAAAAAATTGGAAGCCGATTCATCACTTTGGTTTTCGCAAAGGTGATTGCAACAGTCTTCCTAGCGCAGAACTTCAATTTATAAATTGAACTCCACTGATTGAGAGTATCCAGAACTTCGTTACCAAGAACCTGAAGGCCCCGCCTCGAGGAACTCCAAACCATCGCCTGCAGGTCATCTGCAAAGGCCTGAATAGCACTCGCAGCCGGGTAAACCCGACTCAGAGCGCCCTCCATGACTAAATTGAAGAGAAGAGGTCCGCTACAAGAACCCTGTGGACACCCCTTGGTAAGTGACTTACTAAGAACACTACCGCCTATATCAATCGAAGCAATTCTGTTACTTAAGAAGCTTTTGTATAAATAATACAAGTTCTTTGGACAAGCAACCTGCCGGAGTCTTGATAGGACCCCCGGAACCCAGACATTGTCAAAGGCCCCTCTATATCAAGGGAGATTAGACTGGTGTGCAGACCACTCTCTTTGTTATGCTTGACACATTCGACGATGTTATAAAGAGCATGCGACGTGGAGCGGCCATGTTTGAACCCATATTGGGCTGAATTCATGAGACCTCTCTTATGAAGAGAGTAGTACAGTCTTCTTGATAAGAGTTTATCAAGAACCTTACCCACTACTGACAGTAGAGAGATCGGTCGGTACGATCGAGCGTTCCGCCTATCCCTCCCTTCCTTATAGATCAATGCAATCCTTGCCACTTTCCAAATTTTTGGGAAGTGCCCAAGAGTCAAACATGCATTGTAGAGGCGCACGAAAACCAAGGGACAGACCAAGAACATAATCAAAAAAAATTCGATAGTAATGCCATCAAAACCCGGGGCTTTACCCCTTTTGAAGGAATCAATGATATTAAGAACTTCCTCTTCTTTAAAATCTACGTCGTCTGACTCGACGTACGGTGCTTCGACTGACTCTCTGATTTCCTTGTGTACTTCAAGGTCATCAGCCTGCGAGTCGTCTAAAAAAAGAGAATTAAGAATAGTTTCATATGTTTCGGTAAGTCCCTCTGTCAGCGTGCCCTCCTCTCGTTCCACACAGGAGACAGCATCTTTACGTTTGGCCTTGCCAGTTGCCAATTTATAAGGAAGAGAGTAAGGATCCTCCTTCGACACAGAAGAGCAGAAGTCCCTCCAAGACTCCAACTTAGAAGAAATGATAAGGCTCTTGTACTCTCTCTGGAGTGTCAAGAATTCATGTTTGTAGCGTTCTCTCACCAAGGGATCCCTAGCCACCTGCATACGTTTTCGCGCAGTGCGTACTAAATTTCGCTTTATGCCAAGACCCTCGTTCCACCAAGGAGCCGAGTTATATGTCTTGGCATAGGCATTACGCTTCCTACTAACTTCACATGCATTATGGAAAATTTCCTCAATAGAGGATGCACCATCATCGATCTGATCTCTAGAGACAAATGCTACCTCATTAAGAGTCTCAAGAGGACCAGCGATCTGGTCACGAAAACGATCCAAGTCCAGATCCCTCAAATTAACGTGCCTGGCCCCATGGACCCTATCCGTTATGGATATATTAAAGAAGATGAAATTATGGTCACTGTTGGAAATATCATCAGAGACTTCCCAACCAGTGACCATATTGAAAAAATTCATAGTAGCTAGTGTCAGATCTATCCAGCTATTACCATTGGTACTAGAGAAAGTGGGATCTGAGCTAGGATCATTTAGCACGACCAGATCTAGAGACCCCGCAAAGTCAACACAGGCAACACCTCTAGGACAGTTGTCCCTTGAGCCCCAAAGATTATGATGAGAATTGAAATCACCACAAATTATCATTCTACGGCCAGCAAAGTTTCTAACCTTTTTAGAAATTAGGTTTAAGTGTTCTTCCAAGACCTCCGACGGGGGGGGGGGAGGTATATAAATGGAGAACACTAAAAAAGATAAATCCCCCACCTTAATACCTACGATCGTAACGTAGTCACTACTGAAAAGATTAATTAAAAGAAACCTCGTATTGAAGATGGCAATAGCTGTCCTTGGGTTCTCGTCGGAGCACACCACCCTGGATGAAAGTGGGGGACCCACCAACCTACCGTCCACCACATGAGGTTCCTGAATAACTGCGATGTCGATACCGCCCTCTTGACAAGTCTGCCTTAAAGTAGACGTGGAAACCTTCCCTTTGCCAAGATTAATTTGGACCAGTTTAATTTTGTTGTCCATTGGGCTTAATTCTGAAATCGGTTCTCGATCGCAGATATTGCAGTTCCCTCATGTAGAGTGGACAAAGATTGTCCAGAGAGGAGTGCTCCGAGTTGAAGTTAGTCTTTTTATCACTGTTGCTTTTGACACAATTAATACAACCTCTAATGGCATTACTGCAATCCGTGAACTTATGTTCTTCGGATCCACAAAGAGAACAGACCTGCTTATTATTTTGATCGCAGGATGCCATTACGTGTCCAATTCCCCATACACTTAAAGCACCTCGGGATAAAAAGATACTCCCTCCAACCATGAATTTGCCACCCAATACGAAGCTTCTTTTTGCCTAGTTTTAAAACGTTTAAAATGGTATTAGGAATTTCTAGCACCCAATTCTTGCCAGCTTCCTTCTCTACCATTTTCTTAGTGTGAATGAAATATTTGACGGTGATTTCATCCTCCCCACATTCCAGACGATTGCCTTCGATAAGTTTGCTTACGAGATCCTCCTTGGAGGTCTCTGGATCAACATTAAAAACAACAATCCTTGGTTTGCCCAAGGACGGATTACGCATAATTAAATGCTCAGAAAGACTTGCAGAGTCTTCAATGGTTCGCTTCAATTTATCGAGATCATCCATGGTCTCTAGCTGGACGACCATACCCTGGCCCCTACAGGGTCGAATTGACTTAATATTATGGCCTTTTGGGTCTAACTCCTTTTCAAGACGCCGCCTAAAATTATCCGCCGTTTCCTCCTTATCTTTCGGGTTTAACAAGACTACATTTTCTTGCCTCGGAGGCAATTTAACTTTAGCAACTTTTGGTTTGTTTGAGACGGAAGGCTTCCTTGTCTTAGACTTAAGGCGTTGTCGTCCAACTATTCCCATGGACTCTGCCGGAGTGGGATCTACAGATGCTGAGGCTATCTCAGCGAAAGAGGGTATACGGTGCTCTTGCTTAGCAAGAATTTCGATAGTCCGGTCTTTTTGCTCACTGGAACCCATCAGTTGAGCTATCTTCAAATTACTTGCAATAACTAAGGTCTCTACCTGTTTATAAATAGTTCTAATTTTGGTACCTACGCCGATTGACACCTTACTACTAGCGTTTGTTAACACAGATTCTAGCTCTGAAGATAGACTCAGCAACTGATCCTCTATACGATCTTCAGTAACTTCCACCACTTCTGCCTCAGTACGGGGCCGCTTACGTTCATTTACTGAACTCGATTTACTTGATTCACCAGTTGGTGATTTGGTTGTCAGTAAAACCTCTGACCATGTGAAAAGACTTAAGATTCACACTCGTCCCTCCCCACCCACCATGGAGCCCCACCAGGGGACTTTCATTCGAAAGCCAGAGATAAGACGGGTGTATACTCAGCACCATGAACCCACCATGGACACTGATTGACCTACTCCTCGGCAACTGAGCTGCTAAAGGAGAGCCGCTTGATGCAGTACCGGCCAGCACGCACCATCTGTCTCAGCACAGGCCAAAACCAAAGAAGCGTGTTGGGAATAGTTGATCCGCAGAGCAACATCCCCTCAACTCCCAGGGACTTCATTCCATGCCTTACAGAATGCCTTTCACGGCAAACGAAAGGGCGAAAACAGCATGTCCAACCAAATTACCTGAAAAAACAGGACGCCAAAAGACACAAAACCAAAAATACGTTTCCTAGGAAGGAAGTCTGTCACGCCAAAAAGGCAAGCGAAAAATGCGTGTTCATAATTATTTGAACTCCCCATGAAATACTCAAGGAAGGGAGCTGCCACAACAGAACTTCATGAATCCCCCTGCGTGGACTTTAAGGGGATTATACGTATTCATAATTATTTTTATCTCCCCATGAAATACTCAAGGAAGGGAGCTGTCACTAACAGTACTTCATGTATCCCCCTGCGTGGACTTTAAGGGGATCAGCAAAGGGCCAGACCAACCACAAACAACGGCACTTCGGCGGAACCAAAATCCTAACACTAAGGCTCATAAGCACCAAACACCAAGACAAGCTTACAACACCCTCTCCAGGAGGGTTGCCAGCCCTTTATATCCCGGAGGGTAGCCTCGTTGTAACTTAAACGAAGATCTCTCAACTTAAAGAATAAGCCCCCAAACACAAGCATAACCGCTGGGATGTCCGTAGACAGAGAGCTAACTAAAGCGGAATGCAGACGACCTGGTTCCCCCCTAACGGGAACTACTAACTCCAAGGAGTTAAGGAACCAGCCGCCGAAGAAACGAAGATAGTTTCCCCCTTGGCAGGAACTACTAGCTCCGAAGAGCTAAGAAACCTATGCGCCGAAGCGACTTACCTAACAGACCGAACATGCAGTTGGTCCCATAAACACATTATGCGGAGGGCACGACAGTTTAATGAGATGCTTAGGTCAAAAATTTATCGAGTAAATAACTCTACTCTAGATCCGCCAGTTTAGCTAGAGAAATTGTTTTCTCTACCCGGAGTCACCTCGGGAGGAAGCAGCATCAATTGATGACTACCCTGGACGGTCTTGGTCGAGGAGAGGCTTAAGAAGTATATTCGCTTCACTCAGACCCTGCGATAGAGGGTATTACCCGTCAAAAGATGATCAGAATAATCCCATCGCTTGACTCACAGTCGCCCTTGACATGGTTTCACCTACACCATATCAGCGGTAGGGCATAGACACCCCAAACTCGCAGGCCGAAAGCTAAGTCAGTTTCTCGAGATGACAAGCTCTAGATCCGCCGGCATCTGTAAGAGAATACCTCTTTCCAGGGTCACCTCGAGGAGGTTAACCGGACGGTCTGTGATGTGATGGAAGCTATCCGTTGCGCTTTCACACCCTGGCCAACCTTTGTTCCTAGGAAGTAGGAACGCCAGTATAAAGCCTTGACCCCGATACGTGGGGACAGGGGTGGGGACACCCGTGGCGGAAGTATTCCGACCACTCGTTGGGGGATTGGTGGTCGTCCTCACACAGCCATCCACAAACTCTGCCTCCCGGACGCCTGGGATTACAGGAGTGAGCCACTACTCCCGGTCAGTACTATGTACTCATTATGGTCAAGTTTCGCGCCATAGAAAACCATGTTATTTATATCGTAAAAGGAGCCGACTTTAAGGTCCGGAAGTAGCGCTCCCGACGGCCGTCGAAGACACTAAAAACCAAACTTTTATTTCGCGCCAATACATGGATTTGAAATTCTTTAGGTAGGCCGCCTGGTGCGAGCGTAGTGAGCGCGCGAAGTTGGCCATGGCCGTAGTCAATGAATGGCCGCTGATTGGCTGAAGCTTAAGCAAAGACTAGATAATCATTAGTCGTTGCTACAAAATGACTTGACGTCAGGTTCTCCCGTAGACGGGAGCATTCTGGGTAGGAGTATAAGATTTCTATGCTAGCGGCATTCTGTTCTAGAAAAGTTGTAGCTAATATCTTCAAATTTTAAAACTAGGTTCTATCGGAAACGTATTCAGAGCTTTACTGTTATAAATGCAATAGATAGGGCGTTTAAGTTAAGAATTATCTAATTAAATTATTTATTTCCCTCTTGTGTTTTTAATGCTTGAACCCCACAGAAATCGGAGAAGTCACTCTCTGATATCTCTGATTGAACCCGTCCGTCACTTATGTTGAACAATTTGAAGTGGTTGTTAAATTATCTTCAACGGTAATGCCATGTTCAAGTTTCAAGTCTGAGGCGGGAGCTGGAAGTCTTTCTGCCCTTCTTTATAATCGTTAGAATCAAATTAAACTTTTAAGTACGATGACTCCAAGTGAAGTTTCAGTTACTTATGTTTCTCGTAAAATTAATAAAATACGTTGGAGACCTGCTCCAAGAGTGGGAAGCTTCCAAAATGAACCCCCAATGATGTTCGTTACTGGAAGCTGGGATGATGAAGTATGAACAATTTTCGCTTGTTTTGGTTAGGAAATTTAAATCTTTATACCTTAATAATACTGTCACCTCTAACAGAAAAATTGTATTTCATTATGGAACATATTTAATTCAACATCTTTAAATGAATCTAATGTTGAAGAAACTAACAATGGTGAACCTAACCTTCTTTCTGAATATCATCACAGAGGAGACGTTACTGATTTGCAGGTATGAGAAGAGCTGTACCCTATAGGGACAAGGCAGTTAAGGGAGGTAGAACGTCACTACGCTCTATCTCACACTCCTGAAAATCCACCCACTGGGGGAAAAGCGCGCGAAATTAGCTATAACGGTACGATGTCGTGACGTTTCCCTCCCTCAAAATGGCGTCAAGTGCATGTTTTTATTCTAATTGAAATTTAAATGACTTATTTTTCCAACAGTTTTTATCGTCAGACTGCTTATTGTCAGCTAGTAGCTTTGGTTTTGTTGAATTGTTGAAATTATCCAAAGAAGAAATTAAAAGCACTCAAACGTGGGAAGGAATACATCATTTTAAAGGCAGCAAGGCTTCGTGTACAGGCTTGTCATTAAAAAGTGAAGAGATTAGCAGCGTAGGAGAAGATGGCCGGATTGTTTGTCTTAATATAAACAGAAATTCTCCACTCTTAGTTAAAGGTAACAGTTTTGATTGTATTTATACTTTTAAAGTGCTACATATTGTATTAATAATCATAATATTCTTGGAAATAGATTGTGAAAGCTGTTCATTAACTTGCATTTCTTATGTAAGAACCCAGGAAGTAGTAGTAGGAAATTCTAGGGGTCAAGTCAAATTGTGGGACCTAAAAAGTAAATCTGATTCTCCGGCGAAAACATTTTCAATGTAAGTTTCATATTAACTCTTCTTAACTGCCTTATTTGTAAAGTAACTCTTTTTATATAAAGGTCTGGTTTTCAAGCTCCTATAATGTGTTTAAATCAACACCCCAGTCAAGGCCACGTAATAGCGACAGGGGGCCAAGATGGAAATTTAAGTATTTGGGACCTAAGACAAGAATATCATCCAGTTGCAGTTCTGAATGGGCATGAAGGGTCTATCAGTGACGTTAAATTTCATCCTGGCAATCCTGATGTACTTTTTACCAGTTCTTTCGATGGAAGTGTGTGGCAATGGGACTCATCTGGTATTAAAGGAGCACCCATGGCCACATCCGTCAAATTAGGAGGAAATATCTTGTCAGGTGAATAACTTTTCTTAATAACACTGTTAATCAAAGGTATCTTACTCAAGGGAATTATGTATTTAGGATTGGAACCTCCAGGCAGACATCTTAGTGGGATAAACAACCCGTGGTTAAATTGCGATGCCACTAAACACCGTTTGGACATTTTCTCTTTACTCCCTACTTTGTACAGTCCGGTGAACTGTTTGGATATTATTAATCATTCTGTATTATTATGTGGGTGCGATAACGAAAGCATTTATGTAGTGCCTGATATAAAGACTTAAAATTGGTGAGTTATTTTTCTTTAATTAACAATTGATCATATACAAGTTTTGATTACGTTGTACCAAATTTTTAAAGTTTAAAACGTCCTTTTAATAAAATAATTTATAAATAACACTATTTGAATGAAATTCAGATAGTTTTGAAAGATTTGCATAAAATAATTTATGCAAATTAAATCACAGGTGAAACTAAAATATAATTTTATTTCCTAATCTTGAGGATATAAAGCTCTTAACCAAGGTCTAGCTATATAAATAACCCCATCAAATTTCTCAAAATAATTATCTAGTTCAGGATGAATAACCTAGGAATGAGAAATTGTAGTAGTTAATAAATCATCAGGTGAAATAAATTTCATATTTGGCTTACTTTAGTATTTTTTACAGGTTCTATATTAACTTCGGGAACATAAGTTACTTGAGGAAACTTGCGGTCTCTTGTATCAACCGCAATTGCGTAATTTGGTATATTTCTCCATTCCTAAACAATTTTACGTAGTCTTTTATAATTAGAGCTTTTGTTAAGAGCACATTAAAGGCATACTCACACTATGATCTTTACCTAGAAAGAAAAATAACATTTTAAGTTAATAGGAAAAATCATGTTTTCAATTCAATTTCTTATTCTTTGTTACCCCTTACCATGCATTTCATCCAGCCAATTTTCTGGCGCTCGGGCTTTTTCATCCCACCCTATAACTACTCCACGATACTTCCAAAATTTGTGAACCACAACTTGGCCTATTCTAAATTTCACTGATGGATTTCTAGGATTTCTTGGTACAGGAGAAACTTTGAAATGTATAAAAAGAAACATTATATAATTAGCATTCAACTCGCATTACGGCAAACGTCCATACTTGCAAAATGCCCTTCTTTTTGTTTGAATTTCATAACTTCTACAGCGGGTGATTCTCCATTGGGGTCTTTTGCAGTGTCGCTATAGTATCTCCATGGAGAAACATTTTTGTCCTTTAGTTGGAGCAAAATATCAACACACCATTTTCTCCATGGTTCAAGGCGTAGATAGTTGTCTTTGAAGCTGATTATATTAGACAACATCCTGTAATTCGAAAATATTCTGTAACACTTATACCAGAAGTGTAATGTGTCAGTGCACTGTACTGTCTTAAGGCATAGCTTCGAGCATTTTCATTAACACCCCAGTTATATACAAAATAGTACTGCAGTGGTACACAGAGAATCAAAAGTCCCAATTGCCAAATCTCGGGACGGATTTGAGGCATTTTCTCAGGTGTTCTCTAGAAAATTTAAAAGGATAAGGAAGCATTCTTTATTAAATATGAAAAACTTTTATACTTCTAGTGCTATTGGACTATTTTGACAGTGCCTGTCTTAAAATACTCATTCGTTTTATCATGAAAAAACATCCTAAACGTTTATTCAATTTAAGAATTACATTAAGGGCACTTTCATTTAAATAGAACAGTAGCTAATCATAAAATTGTAACTTTACGATGTATAATCAAAATACAACGCGTTTGAAACTCATAGGCCGAATCTTTTTCCGCTCCAGTGACGTGACGGTTCACTGAGATTAAGTTCTGAACTATCAACGTGTACTTATAGTTATCATTTATAAGAAGACTGTGTTCCTTTGAAGTTAGAGCACACGTTTGTGATGCGCGTCGTAATATTACTAGTTGCTTCAACTAGCAATAGATGGCGATACGTTCTTTAACATAAACGCGCTAAATTCAAACTAATACTAATCAATAATGTGTTATTACTATAAAAATGATATTAAATTTATTCAAAACTCAATTTTTGTGGAACCAATTATAATTTTTAAATTATCAATAAACAAAAATAAAAAATAGAGCACAAAATTGCAACATTTTAGCTTTAAGAAGCCCAATCTATAGGATTTTTTAAGATTTCTAACAATTTAGCTTCCTTAGAACCATCTTCGGGGGCATGGCAATACTTCCAATTCTACATTTAAACAGAAAAATTGGTTAAGAAAAACTGAAATTGAGTTACACATTTCCAAAAATGTTTCTTACAGCTGTTTGAGGTAATGACATCAGAATACTTTCAATTCTGGCACTTGGAGTGGCTAATCCAAATTTAGTTCCTCTGTCATAAACCAAGTTAAATTCAACATATCTGAAATGAATTTTTTGATTACTTTAAGTGTAAAATAATAATATTTTTTAAGCAAAGAAAACTTTGCTGGTAGGTAGCCACAGAGGCAAAGCCTATATGGGCTGATTACCGCAACCAACACATGAAAATTAAAAAACTGACCTTCCTCTTCTTAAAAGCTGCCACTGACGGTCACTGTAGTCATATCCTTTATCTTTATTGCGAATGATTATCGGGATATAACATGGAATCACAGCATTAGCGCATGACTAAAGAAAATATATAAATATTTGGCAAAAGTTGAAGTTAAATTTTTTCTAACCTCTAAAAATTTGTAGGTTTTCTCTTTGGAAGGCCCTTCTAAATCATCAAAAAATATTCCACCGATTCCACGTCTTTCCCCTACAAAATATCCCAAAAAGACGTAAAGTTGCTACTTGTTTTTATTATAAATAATCCACCTGCTAATTCAGTTACAAGTGAAAATAGACTACTTGCTTCAACCATAGTAGCAGGTGACTAAGGGAAAAATTTATAAGGTAGCTTATGGGTTTGTAAATTGCGTCATTCAAAGTTTACCTCTGTGAGTTATAACAAAATAGTTATCACACCATTTTTTAAAGTTGGGATAGTAATTTTTATCATGTTTATCACAGGATTTTTTCAATGTGGTATGGAAATGAATGGCATCTTCCTCCTTCAAAATATAAGGCGTCATGTCAGTTCCTCCTCCAAACCACCAATGAACTGTACCGTCGCTTTCAACAACTTCAAAATAACGATAGTTGAAATGCAATGTAGGAATATTTGGATTTCTCTACACAAAAAAATTATAATTTCGTTATTTGGGTTAATAAACTTTGAGGAGATCTTTAACATACTGGGTGTATCACGGAACTGACTCCGCAAGCGAAAAAAGGTAGTTTTCCCTCAGATTTAAATTTCTTTCCCCTATTAATACCATATAATAAGTTATGGAAACTGAGATATAAATTTTTTTTTATTCTAACCTGTGCCTCATTTGTTCAACAGCTTGAGGGGGCAAAACACCATGAACTACTGATATATTAACACCAGCACGCTCAAATACTGCACCATCCTCTAGAATACAAGTGATGCCTCCACCACCCTTAACAAATACCCAAAATTAAACCAAATATTATTAAATTAGTAACATTATAGTAAATACTTGGTCTCTCTCCCATCTATCTACTAAGAACTTTTTCCCATCTTCCAATTTTTCCAACTCTTTACACACTTTAGCC
Source organism: Leiobunum rupestre (assembly GCF_980474605.1). Classification (NCBI taxonomy): domain Eukaryota; kingdom Metazoa; phylum Arthropoda; class Arachnida; order Opiliones; family Sclerosomatidae; genus Leiobunum; species Leiobunum rupestre. The sequence goes on from NC_143391.1 coordinate 21,268,527, forward strand.
TGTAGTAAAATGGAAATTAATTTATACAATTAAATTTTCATTTGTTTGTGAAGTTCATCATTTACTTGGATATCCATGCAAAGGAGTTCAATTTTGTGCCTCATGTCATTTTCATTCTAATAAAAACAAAGTAATTAGTAAATAGTTATTACGTCTTGTTATTAAATTATATTACTTCTTTTAGTTTATCTATATGTGTTATAGGTAAGGCCATGAAGTCATCAGAGTTTATTTTAGGTTTAAAGAAGAACCCAAATAATCCATATGCATGGGCACGATGTGTATCAATGTAATATAACCCCGAAATTGTAATACTGACACCAGCAATGACTTTTTTATAGGGAATGTAAGATGCATTGGTTACTTTTGGTCTCCCTTTTTTAGGAACTGTGAGAAATCTACAATGATAAAGTTTATTTCCTTTCATATGGTTTTTCTTTTATTGTTAAACATGCATCTGTTTATTTTCACCTCTGTCCTATCTTATGAATAATTTCAGAATTTTTTCTAAGTAGGGAATTCAATATTGTCAGTTTGGGCATTTTACATCAAACGGTATTTAGTTATTTTTTTAAAATAAACTAAAAGTTCTATCGCACTATGCAATTTAGACAATAATCCAAAGGTCGTTTTTCGTTGTTCGAGAATTATGTAACTATTTTTCTTAATTCCAATGATTGTCAAGCCGAAATTCTGGAATTTAAACGGTTTTCGTTATTTATAATTCTACAATAATTACGTTATACGTCCTTTTTCACGAAAACAAGATTAATGTGTTGGAGAAACGTTTCAGTTTCTTCAAGCTAGATGGCCGTATTGGTACCGCGGTTGATCGATTTTGAGTCGTCCTGGGTGGCGCCCTCTAGGAATCGATACTCCTGAATTTTTCCGGGCATTCGCCGGTGGGTTTTCTCGAATTTCTCGGGTGACGGCGAGCGCATACACGGCAGTGTTTTTCGTAAAAGCAGTAATCGACGCGGTAGTGGCTTCTGCCGCCGATTTTCGGTGTAAAATGTGTAAAAAACGTTGAAAAGCTGGCGTTCAAAAAGACTACTTTGGAGTTGGTGATGAGGCGATCAGAAATGAAAAGGACTGGTTTTTTCAAAGGCATGCTGGACGGTCTACGATCGTCCGTAAGCCAGCCGGTCAAGTCAGAGGCGGAGGTCGAGGAAAACCTGCGCCCGGATCAGTTTCAAGTGGCCAAGGTGGGGGAGATGACAGATTCTTTTAAGCCTCGGCTGAAGCTATGCTCGGCCTAGGCTTAAAGCTGTAATTACGTTAACGCCTTTTTCTCGCGCTTTTTGATAATTGATATGCCGCTTTAACTTAATATATTTATTGGTTTTTTTATTTCGATCGTACCATTCTTTCAAAATTGAAACACCCCATAAAAAATGTATTATAGCATTGCCCTACATGTATTTTTCTACCAGAGGCCTTTGTAACCTGCTTCTCGGAGTTTCTTACGCGTTCGCTGCTGGCTTCATTGCGGTAAAAACATTTGCATCATGTTAAGGGGTGGGAAAATATTCCCATTGTCATAGGCCTATACGTATCGCGCTATTTTCAAGAAATAAATAAAATTTATAATTATCATTCTTTTTAATTCAATACTCTGCATTACATATTACAGAATTAAAAAACATTAAGAATTATTTAAGTTAATTAACTATTTGTAAATCGCATACAATATTCCTAATATTTAATTTAATTAAAATAAGCGTTATTTTTCTAGACTGTAAGGCATGGGTTCCCTTACCAACCAACAGCAATGGCATTTGATCCGGTGCAAAGGCTGTTAGCAATAGGCACCAAAAATGGAGCACTACGCATGTATCCTTAAAAATAATGGAATTTAATTGTAGTTTTAGGCTGAAACTACATAAAGGTATGATAAATCTTGTTTGATCTTTTATCCTTCATTTGAAAATAGTTTTAATGAAGAGAGGGAAAATGAGTTGTTTCTTATTGTACTAGTGTTATTTGCTGCGTTATTATATGAAGAATTAAATTCCGTAAGAAACCATGCATGAAAGGGAAATTATTTTCAAATATGTAATAATTTTAATCCTGGTATAAAATGTGGGGAAATGTGTTTTTTGTCTAGTTTTCCCAAACAGTACTTTTTGGGAGTATTACCCCTTTTAGGAAAGCGTTTTTAAAAGCTATTTACAACAAGTGAAAATATTTTATTTTTGGATGCAAATTCAAAGGGTACTTTTTTTTTGAGATAACTTTGAAATCATTCCCCTCTTTCAACGAGATGCCAACCCTCCGGCGCACTTTTGAAGTTAAGGCGGTAGATATCAAGTTGCCGTTTCGATCGTTCCAGAAATAGAAGGCAACCATAAGCGATAGGGCATTTTGTTTTTTAACTCGATATTCTAAGAAGTCGTTGTTTTAGCCCCCCCCTCCCACCTCGCCATCGGGACGTCAGCACCTTAACTATATTCAAAAGAAAGATTATTCTGAGTATGTGGTGTCATTGTCAAAAATGTCGTTTGAAGCCTAAGCCTAATTTCTGATAGGTTTTTGACTGGTAAATCCACTTTAATCCGCTTCATTTTCGGCCGATTTGACAGGAAGCGCTCAATCGCGTCGCGTACTGTTTAAAGATTCATAAAGTCGTTTATCGTAGCAGCCGTCTTCATTTTTCTCTTTCTCTATTAAACTCGTTTAATAGAGAATTAACTATCCGGTCCCAGCCCATTTTGAAATGTTAAAGTTACTAAATAAAATACACGAGGTTTTTGAAATCTTGGCCGACTGGGTCCCGAAAAGCTGTTCTAACTGATGAACGATTACTATTAAACATTTGATGTTGGTTTTCTAATACGTAACTATCAAAAGCCCGAGGGGTCGGACACTTGCCGTTATTTTGTACGGGATTTCGTAGAGATTTTGGCTATTTTATCATTACTTTTTCAAGTGATTTAGGGATTTCAATGATAATTTACCATAGAGAGAGTTAAAAGATTTTGCGATTTTAGACAAAGTGTACGGGATTTTGGTAATTGTCCGACCCCTCGCAAAAGCCTCGTTTTAATTAGTTTCGTCGACTTTATTTCATATTTTAATATACTTTTAATTCGAAGGAAATTTGGAAAAACATTAAAAATAATGAGGCTAATATTTCACACGTATAATCCGGCGAGGCGAGTAAGGTTTTGTTTTGAATTAGCCTTCCGTTGCTAATCCTTGGCCATGGTGGCTTAACAGTGTGTCAGAATTTATAGCCCGGTGTACCTAGTAACAAAGACCATACCACCGGAGGCCTTAACGACTGTCTAAACTCGAATTAAATGGTAGTATAAACGATTAAGGTTTCCTTTTTTAATGAAGTCGCTGGTTTTGGGCTTATGACTGGCTATTTAAATGAGTGACATCATCCCGTGATACAGAACGTTAAACTCCCGACGCTGCCCCTCCGACGATTTTGACGGCCGATAAGAGACGGCGATAGGCCCGATAAAAGCCACGAACGTCACACGCCAGTTAATGAAGGAACGGACGGCTGTTTGGGACGAAATTAAACTTATTATCCTATCCCCCGATGTTTACCTTACCCCCTTCCACCCCTTCAACACCTTCCCGCGTTAGACCGGGTTAAGCCAGCCCTAGAAAACGAGTGGTAGGGAGAACAATCGGCGCGCGATAAAACTACTGTTACAATCCTATACGTTTTCTTCGTTAGCAGGCGACGTTTCGTATAGGGCAGTGGCGTAACTAGGAGCCCGCGGGGGGGGGGGCATGACATTATCACAAAAAAGGGGGCCCTTTCGTCTTAGGAATTAATTTTTTGCCACGAAAATTGTATTAATGCTTGATAACCAATAAAAAAAGTTTTTTTTTTTTATAAAAGTCCCCTTTTGATATGCTGCGGGGGGGGGGGGGGGTAACGTTGTCGTTACGCCACTGGTATAGGGTAATTGGTACGCTTTCTTCTCAGGTTTGCCACTTTATTGATATTTTTAATAAAAATCAAATAAATCGATTTTTTTTATTTCAATCGGAATTTATTGAATTTTTTGATTGATTGTTATACAATTTATAACTCTTTCATTGTATAATTAACGGATATTTTACTTTTATCAGTTGGCTAATCTTGAATTGAATGAAATATTAATTAAATTTAATTTCTATTTTTCTCAGATTTTTTATGTATATTAATTTTTTAAGAACCTATTTTTTGACAACTTTTATTTCCACATGGAAATACATTGTGTGATTTAAATCAAAGAATTAAAAAAGAATCACTTGGATAATTAGTTTCTTCCATGATAATTTTTTCGTGACTTTCGCGATTTGAATGTAACCGGGGAGGGGACAAGTTTAAGATAGGCGTAGGCGTAGTTTGGAGTGAACTTCTCATTCCAACGGGGGTAACTACACGGATATAGATGTCTCGATGATGTCACTCCTACCTTGTTTTTATTCGCCAAAAAGCATCAGATTCTATCCCTCGTAACCCATATTGGATTGGCGCAACGCGCCCACGCTCGCTCTCTCTCCGCGGCAGGGTTCTTATGCAGGAGCGGCCTAAAGCTGCTCTCTCTGGTCCTTTGGCCCGAAAATGGGCCAACTCGAATCCAGCTCCGAAAAAGGCGCAATCTATAATTCACCTTCGTTTCTTTTCTCTCTTTCGTTTTTGGGCTATTTTTCGTGGCGCGGGGAAGGGCTCCCCCGTAAAGGCTCGAATTCCGATATGACGTCGTCCCTTTGACTCGGCCACCCCGTCCCTATTTCGCTGGCCTGCATTGCGCGCTATACGTTGTACCAGTCATTGTCGTTTTACGACGACTCTCTCTCTCTCTCTCTCTCTCTCGCTCGCCTTTATAACAATATACCTTATATTACGGATTGTGGAAATTCTTGTAGGCATTTCTTTCTTTCCTTCCACGTTTTCCGCGTCGTACTCTGGCGCCTTTCTATGGAATTTTAAAGCCGTTAATTGCACATTTGCTTTTGCTATATTTTATGGGTAACTTTAATGGATATTTTTTTGCTTTGAAAATACGGTAATTTTGATGGGTCTCAAATTTGCGAATTGTGTGTGGTTTATTTAGTTTTTAATAAGAAGGTGGATTTCGAAATTACCAAGCTAATTTTAAGATTTTTTAAAGTTCGTTTTCGTGTTGATTTTGAGGATTAGAAATGTGATCATCGTGCCTATTTTGAGAATTAGAAATGTGATCTGCTGATTTTGACATTTTAATATTAGATTTTCGTGGTGATTTTAAAATGGTATTTTCGTGCTGATTTTGATATTTTCAAATGGGATGTTGATTTTGAGAATTTAAAATGGGATTTTGATGTTGATTTTGAGAATTTAAAATGGGATTTTCATGCTCATTTTGACATTTTAATATTAGATTTTCGTGGTGATTTTGAAATTTTAAAATGGGATTTTAATACTGATTTTGAGATTTTAAAATGGGATTTTCATGCTCATTTTGACATTTTAAAATGGGATTTTCGTGCTCATTTTGACATTTTAAAAAGGGATTTTCATGCTCATTTTGACATTTTAAAATGGGATTTTCGTGCTGATTTTGAGATTTTAAAATGGGATTTTCATGCTCATTTTGACATTTTAAAATGGGATTTTAATGCTGATTTTGAGATTTCAAAATGGGATTTTAATGCTGATTTTGAGATTTCAAAATGGGATTTTAATGCTGATTTTGAGATTTTAAAATTGGATTTTAATGCTGATTTTGAGATTTTCGTGTCGATGTTGATATTTTCCCGCTAATATTTACGTAGATTTTTGAATGTGGCTGCATGATCTCTGAAATCGTTTCTTCTAAAAAGAGTACGGGATTTTCACGAATGTTCGGTGTCCCGGGCTATTTAGAAAAATAATCCTGAAATTATATATGCTACTTCTCAATTAAGTAAATTTCTAAAGTAAACGTATCTATTTAGGGTAAGGCGATTCTTTGGAGGAACTAAAAGAATTGCACGGTTACTTTGATCCAACAACACCTTGACACGTATTTAGTTATTAGGCACACCTTTACGAGGGTGACAGGTTCGCGGAGAAGCCAAAGGAATGATATATAGAGTGAGAGGATTTTTATCAGAAATCCCTTTCGAAGGCTGCGCGTGCCGGCTTTAAAGTTCAAACTATTTGTCGGGGAAACTTAAATGGACGGAGAGAAAGCAAAGACACGAAGAGAAAATGTCAATCCGCTAAAGTTTCAAAACTTCCGAAAGGTTGGCTTGTCCGTCGCTCGCTATAAGCCGAAACTCATACATTCTCCGGTAGAAATACTAACGCATTCTCTCGTTCTTGTCTCGCGCTATTCAGATTTTTCCCCCGTTAAATAGTTCGATCCAAAAAAATTGGGCAAGGATGGTAAGAAGGACTCGTTCGAAAAGTTAATTTTACACGTAAAAGTAATTAAGGTGGTGTTGTAAGAGAGAAAAAGGACGAAGCGACTGGAACAATCGACCCATTTCCAATTGGGTTTCGGTGACCAGCGTTTGGGCCACTCCAAGTTCGAGACCACAACCAGAAGGGAGAGAGAGAGAAGTTGATTCCACTCGGAAAAACCCAATCGTTGTTCCCTATGTATTTTCCGTCGAACAGAAAGCCGATTTCGCTCAGAAACTAATCATTGCAGCCGCCCACTCCCGGACTGTTTCCTTCTCTTGGTCGAACGAGTTTCAGTTTACCCTCTTTCATTAATTGGTCGTTCGTTAATTTGCCGGCTTCTCGGTGTGTGGCCCCTCTCTTCTTTTGTTCCTTCAACCCTCGCCGAAACTTTCACCTTCGGACGTTACCGGGGAACCAGGCAAGATATGTCGTACTCGGAACGAAATCCTACTTGTTCATGACTCGGCGTAGAATGTACCCCTTAACAATACGCGTATGGCATTACGCTCTATAGTTCGCTTCGATCGGCTTATGTCTTCGTCGTCTTTCTTTCTTATTATTAACGACAAGTCATTGTTCCATTTCCCCATTCTCTTTTCGCCGCTTCCATTTCATCCACACGTAAATCAATTTCGGAATTTGATCCGCTCCGAAAAATACGCGGGTGTGAATTTTATCCTTTACCCCGGGCCTATTCGAGTAGAGACTTAAGCCTTTTTGCTAAGGTGTGCGGGGCTGTTTTTTAGCCCATTCTCGAGACCGATATTGTTTTTCCAGCTCTTTGAGCTTATACAGAAGGCGCCTAACACTGGGATTTCCAGAACTCGTCCGAAAAAGAAAATAAGACTATTCCGAGCCTGGCTCCCATTTTCATCCGTCGAATTTCGATATGATATCCCTAAAAATCCCACCTTAATGACCGCCATCATTTATCTCTATGACGGCTCGCGCGAGAAAGGATTTACTAATATAACATTTTGCCTGACCAGTATGTTTGGATATCGTAAAATATCTCCTTCCGTAGATGCGGTTAGTTAGTTAGTTTGAAATTTTGTTTACACTTGGGAAAAATTTCGAAAGTTTTCTTTTCACGCGAGCTCCTCATTTCTCCGTGGTGGTAAACGTCAGGCGAAAAGCTTGTTAAAGAAACTTGAAAAATTAATTTCGGTTCGGCCTCGAAAAGGGAAGGTTCCAATCTTTTTCGCGAAGACTTTTTCTCTCTCAATCCACCTTCTCCTCCCAATATTTGGTCGCGTCTTAATCTCAGTTTGGAAATGGAATGGGGACAGGTAAAAAAAAACCTTTTCAGACGGCTTCCCTTTAGCGCTGTTTGGGGTTTCCTCCCCATTCAGGCGACGTAATTATTAACAGCGCCCGGCTTATTGGTGACTCGATATATAGAAAAAAAATTGGGGTAGTGGTATGATACGCGATTGGAACTCATTTTTTATAGCGTACTTTTTCCTTTAGGGCTTTTCTAGGCCCCCTTAGTTTTCGGTTTATAGTTCGGAAGCCCGCGGGCTTTAGGGCCCCCCCTGTTAATGAATTTTTTCTCGCTTCACCGGTTTCAACCTCTTCCTATCCGACTTCTGGGCCAGCGGAGAAAAAGCCTTCTTGGATTTAGTCGCTTTTCCGAGCGCTGCACGAAGTAAACCACGCTGACTCCCCTCATCAGCTGACATTTTATCCGCGCTGATTTTACCCCGTCTCCGACTCGGACGGAACTATTAACTGACTTTTGTCGCTCTATTAGTCCCCCGCTTTGGAATTACCCGCTTAACTTTACACCATTAGGAATTAATCTAGGAACGGGAGGAAGAGGGCAGTTTTTAGACCTAGTCCGCTAAATCGTTTTGATTTTCCCCTCGCCGTATAAAAAGTCGCGGTCCCTAACGCGGGAAATTCATTTCCTAGTATTACTTTATATAGGAAATAGTCGACTGTTAGACCTTTTATTTTTTATCACGGCTTCTCCCCCGGTGGAAACGCGGCGAACTTCTAAAGTGTATCGACTGGCGATGCGTTTGGTTTCGCTCTCTCCAGCTGGCGCGCCGCGGGTGCTTGACCATCTAGTCTAAATTAAATTGTAAGCCCTTTTAGGGTTCGAAACCAAAATAACTCTTTCCCGTCGATTTGGAAGAGGAGGGGGATAACGATACTATTATACTAAAACCGCGAAAGCTTTGACGAATTTTGTCGCCTACGCCTTTTTAATTAGGGCCGTCGCTTTATAAATCCGCGGATGTTTCGGAAATTTTAACGAATACCTTTTCCTGGTGGTAGAGAGGCTGTTAAGTAAACGAAGAACGGGCCGGGAGACAATGTGTCTGCGCCTCTACTCGGCGAGAACGCAAAATGAGACTCTGGTTTTGATCGCCTGGAAACGTAATCCCCGTTCCCCGGGACTAATCTTCATTTAAATAATATTTTGCGGTTAGAGAATTCTTTTTCCTTTTTGTAAGCACCGTCAGGAATCCCTGGAGCAGTTTTTTTTTAAGGTATAAATTCTAATTCGACGATATTGTATCGCGACGGTCGTGACTATGTTCAATTTGCTCGCCTCGTAATGAACAAAGGATTGACGTCATACGTATAGTCTTGACTATCGCGAGTTATAATCTTTTCAGACGAGGCTTATAATACCGGGTTTAGTAAACCACAGTTTTTCGTATAGTATATTCCAGGGTTGGAAAAAAGCCAAACCAGCGGTTTTAATTGGTTATTACCGTTTTTTTTAGTTAAAGCCGGCTAAATGTAAACAGCCTCTTTTACTTATGTCACTCACTTTCTAAGTAGGAAATTGTCTGCTGTTATTGTTGTAAATTAGAAACTAAACAAAGCAAAATAACTAAATTAAATTATTTTGATTTCCCCCTAGTTTTTGTTTATGACGCGCCGACCTAGTCACCGAAGCGAGGCAGAGAACCTTTGAACTTTATACCTACCCCTGCCCCCTCAATTAGAGGATAATTTGAACTAGCCCCAATTTATTTAAATATGAAACAAAAGCTAAACTAAATAAGAGCTATTATTTTACTAAAATATTGTAAAAAAATTATTTTTTAAAAATGCCAAAAATATCTGGATTTTTTTAAAGTGGTTATAACCGGTATGGCTGGTTCCATGCCAACCCTGGTATATTCATATTTCAGTATAAAAGTTACTTATATTCAATCCACGAACCCTAAAATGCCAAATTTCTTAAAAAATTAAGACCCTATCTTTACAGGGTTATTGATTTTTTTAATCAAAAAAATCTATTTGATTTAAACCGGATTTTAATTGATTTTTTAAGGTTGTATGCCTGTTTTTCTTGACAAATGATGCAGCGATAACGTAGACTATATTTTAAATTAATCTTTATTAAATCTAGGAGCAACAAACACAACACCCCACTCAAGGAGAAGGCAACCCGTCAAAAGTCGTGGATTTTCTTGTGTACATTTTTCATTGGCTAGACGCTTTAGCGCCTGCTGCCGTCGGAAGGGGAAAATTCGGAAATTGTTTCCCCCCCCCCCCACCCGTAAAACGTTCAGCGCAAAGGCTCGTGACGCTCGTCCAATGAAATTCGTACACAACCCTTCGTTAGCGTGTTTAAAGGCTAGCTGCGTTCTCCTTGTGTTTGTTGCTCTTAGATTAAATTGAGTTATTAAATTATAATAAAATTAATTGCATTTTCTCTGAATTTATATTTCTATAAAGGCTACTTTGGTATATTTTCATAAGTGATTTAAAAATAAAATGATAATAAACCCCAATTCCCCTTTACCGCGTTAACGACCCTTTACAAAACGGAATCTAATCGTGGTTTAAAAACCTCGTCTGAAAAAAGTATTAGAGGCCTTCTTTAACAAGATAGACCATCTTTGACAGTGAAGAGTGAAATGAAATATAAATATTACCCGGTCATTTCGGTGTTGCCCAACCTCTTTATAGCTGGTAATTCGGTTAGGTTTTTGACCACCACTATTCGTTTGAAGTTCGGGAAATTCAAGCCATAATTCATTAACGAAGGTTGCGTAAAGTATAAACCATCCCCCGGAGGAAAAAAGAGGAATGTTCGCGGAGGACCTTGTACGTGAATTTCACTTGATACTCTTTAAGTATAATAGCCTCCAGAAATAAATCGTTGGTCGTCTTAATGTTGGCAATGACGCCGTGTCCGGGTCCTGGCTGAGGGGAGGTGGCGTCCAACGGATTTTATTAATGGCGGAGCCGTCTCTTTAATACGCGTAGAAAGCTCTTGATAATCGATATAATCAATTATCTTCCGTTCACGCTGCTACCTTTTTTCGTGGCGTGTACGGCGGCCTATTAGATCATAGGTGTTGCGGCCTTCCACCGAGAAAAATTATCCCATTAGCAATTACACCCTCTCAATATAGTCGGATCCTAGGTCACCCAGAAGTTCAGTCAAAGGTTAAACCCGCTCTTCCGTCTCTCTCGGAAAGAGAAAAGTTCGTCCTAGTTTTTCGGGCGCGTGGCCAACCGTACACTCTATTCTTGGGCTATGCAAACTTTCTTCGATTCTTCTTTCCTCGTGGGATAATTTTTCGGAGTCCGTTTTTAGATGGATGGCTTTGGCTCGAGTACGAATGGTCGATCCTCTCAAATTATTTTCCCTTTCTCTCATAACCCTCGGTCTCCTTACCTCACGGTTTCTGTTTCATCATGCACTTAATTTATGTCCCGTTTCTAGGCACGCGGCCAAATGTCTTTCAACATTTTTTGCTCCTATTATTACGAATTCTATTATTTGAACTCTTTCTCAAGCTCTCGGCCGTTTTTTTGCTCGTCGTAATTTAGGACTTAAGTATAAGATAAACCTACTTTTCGATACTAACAAACAGGGTTGCCACGGTATCTGGAAAACCTGGAATTCCTGGAAAAGTCTGGGAATTTGAATATGGGTATAAAAATCAAGGAAAAGTCGGGGAATTTTAATATGGGTATAAAAATCAGGGAAAGGTCAGGGAATTTAAAAATTAGTCTAAAAATCAGGGAAAAGTCAGGGAATTTTAAAAATTAATCTAAAAGTCAGGGAATTTTAAAAATTAGTCTAAAAATCAGGGAAAAGTCAGGGAATTTTAAAAATTAGTCTAAAAATCAGGGAAAAGTCGGAATTTTAAAAATTAGTCTAAAAATCAGGGAAATGTCAGCGAATTTTAGAAATTAGTCTAAAAATCAGGGAAAAGTCAGGGAATTTTAAAAATTAGTCTAAAAATCTGGGAAAAGTCAGGGAATTTTAAAAAAGTCTAAAAATCAGGGAATTTTAAAAATTAGTCTAAAAATCAGGGAAATGCCAGGGAATTTAATTTTGTTAAAAAATACAATCTTGACACAAAATAAGTCAGCGAAAATCTCCGGAGATGGTCAGGGAAAACCAGGAAAAGTCAGGGAATTTGATTGTGAAAAAACTGGCAATCCGGAACAAATATGGGTGGTAATTGTAATTTGAAGCGCGACGACTTGTTTTGGGGGTAACGTTTTTAACCGTAGACGTAACTGACTTTTATGGGTGGGTGGGTGTCTCCTACGATGGCCTCGACAAATTTTTGTCTCTGCCGTCATGGTCTAAAAGCGTACTCTCGCTATAGCCTAGTACCGTTTTTTTACATCGGACCAAACCTTTTAATTACAAAACCGTGCGTAAGAGTCTAAAGTGTGACCTTAATGAGAGGTATACGCACTCTTGCTTTTCGATACTATTATACGGGCGCGGACTTTACCCCCGTGTTTACTTTCAACGAAACTGTTTAGTGACGTTGTTCCTTACGTACGTATAGGACACTTCATAATCTCTTAAAATTATGGTTTTTCGTTGTTTTCCCGCGTATATACGAGGACTACCTCAAATTTAAAAGGGGATTTTTACGTTCCAAGTTCAAAGGACGTTTTGTAAAATAATAAGATAAGCCATTTTAAAACGCTTTTAACAGGCGCTCTGGCGTCCCCGGGGTGGCCTCTATTGTGGCTAATTTTCTTGATAACGTTTTATGGTTTTTTGGCTTTGATAAGAAATTTGCTCGATCTCCTAAGTAACCCTTTTCAGCGCCCAAACCAATGTATATTATGGCTGGAATTTTGGATGTTAACATCGGTTTTTGATTGCGAAATTGAAATAATATTACCACAATATAAATAAAATGTCAAAATCTTTTGTCCAAAGACACGCGCAATTTTTGGGTCTCAATCTTTATAATTTATTGGATACTGATATTAAAAATAGCTCTTATGTTCTCATTTTTAAGAAAAAAATTGTAAATGGCTTATAGACTTGGGTTATCAAGAATTGTATAGTTTTTTGCATTTTGATTAACTTTAAAAATTTCATTTTGTTTTTTACTAATATATATATGAATGTTTTTACCCCTCCCACTCACATGATTGTACTATCACTATGGCATCAATAAACTAATAATAATAATATATATTGCAGGAATATATTGGAAGTAATGTTTTGTGAAATGCTTTAAGGTTACGCGTGACTGATCCGATTTTGAAGCGCTTTCAAAAATCTCCTCGTCATTAGCTAAATGTGACTAAATTCCGTTGAAATGACGAATTCAAAAAAGTGTATTGCGTTGTGGGTAACGTTATGCTCTTATTATTGGATTTATTTTTCGTAATAAGGAAAATCTATTTTAACAAATCTTAAAATTATTAACCGTAAACAGAAAATTCCAAAACCGAGGTACACTGAAAATTATGTTAATATTCGACTAACGTTGCGTGTTAGTCTCTTATAAAAGAAATATTATGCTTTCAATGTCGCTTTGATTAATGGATATATTGCAGCGAATCAAATTGAAGTTCCGCATTTTTTACAACTTTAAATCCGTAAACGTGACGCATCCGTCCGAGGTTAACCTCAAAACCATTTCATCATTTGTATCTCGTACCGCGGCGGCGAGTGAATTTTGGAAACCAAAAATGGGGAGGAGGCCCGGTTTTGGAAACAGATGTTCCAATACTTTCTCTCTCCGTCTTTATCCAGTCTTCCCTCGAAATAAGCTTCTTGGTGCGCGTATATTTTTTGCACGCACCAATGGCGCCGAGGCTTATCGAGAGCCCGGTAAACCCCCGAAGATAGCCTAGACGTTTCAATGTTTGGTCTTATTACGCGTATGACGAACAGTCGGGTGTAATTTCCCTTCGCGGCGACGCCATCCCAGACGGAAGACTCCGCGCTGTAAGCAAATATCGCCGCAGTTTCTTTCATCTTTCTCGGCGATCCTTTCAGCCAGCGCGCCGCTCTTCAAACGAAAATTCCAGAAAATCGATTAAAGTTTGCTCCAGGATAACAACTCGCGTGATCTAAAAAAAAAAATTTTTCGTTTTATAATCGGAGGCTTTCGAAGAAATAGCGAATTCGAGTCTTTGAAGAAGAGGACCGTATTTGGCCCACTTTTATACTAAGTAGAATTTAAAAGCTAGGGGGCGCCACTTTCCTACAGACGGGAACGCGGGAGGGGTTGGAAGAAAGTTGTGTTTACGCATCCCAGATTTTGAAAGTCGTTGCGTGGGTGTGTGCCTTACCGTCTTACAACTCCCTCGTAATGCAGATATTAGAAGTTAAGCGGGAGAATCGCGTCGGAAAATGTTTATTATTCTGGCTTAATAGTCGATGCGGTTATTTCAATTGCGGGCTGTTACTCGAGAAAGTTGTAAATATAGAAATCGGAATTATTAAAATAGGGGTTTAGTCTTTATAGCGGACGAAGGAAGCGGGTTTGGTTTGGCGTTTTGGGAATACATTTATTTCAAAAATATAAGTATTTCGGGTCCCCCCGAAGGATTCCCCTTAAAACTCTCAAACTTTGCTATTTACTTTATACGATATAGGTGTACTTGTAATATTTTGGAGCTGAATTCCTTCTATTTTTGCTAGCGATGGAAAAGACTTCGGAGCTCTCCATTGAGGCGCGATATTATGATTTGGAGATTTCAATGCGAAATTTCCCAAAACCCGATAGAGGGAGAGAGATAATACGCTATTCAAATTAGAAACGCGATTTCCCGAGGCCATAGATGCGCTCCCGACAGTAGATCCCGGCCCATAATTAGTCTTTGAACTAACGGGACGATACGCCCGTGTTCGCTTCCTTTTAAAGCGCCGACGGAGAGCGGTTCTAAGTTGCAATTAGCGTCTGAGCGTGCTGTATTCCGGAAACTGTATTATTTCAATCGGCGGCGAGTTTCTCGATACAACGTGCCGGTATAATAAAGAATTTCGGAAATGCGGTTTCCGATCAGTAAAGGCGAGCCTTTTATTTCCGCCCTAGCGGCGCGCGTATCGTATGACTCGCAACGCCGCCCCGCGGCAGTCGTTTTGTTATAAATTCGAGGCAACGACACTGTGTCGAAAGACCGATATATATAACACGCGAGTATAAAAATGTTTTTAAAATATGACGATATTTTTGCCCTTTGCTTCGGCCGTTTATCTTTGGGGGCACCTCTATTATATAGCGAAATGTAATAATCGACGTATTTGTCAATCGCGTCGAGCGCATGCGTCAACTTCCCAGCCAGGGGTCAGTGTTTCCTACGGTCTGCGCGACCGACAATAAAGAATGAAATTACTTCTTTCAACGCCAAGGCTACGTTAGAGGCGAAAAACGATCGCGGTTATTTAAAAAAAATTCTTCTAAAAACTTGAAATTCTATTAAAAAAATTTAAGGTTTATTTGTGTTGCGAGGATGGAAGGAGGGTTGTCTGATTTTAAATATCGATTTAAATCAAAATTATTTTTGTTAAATATCGATTAAAATCAAAATGATTTTTGTTAAATATCGATTAAAATCAAAATGATTTTTGTTAAATATCGATTAAAATCAAAATGATTTTTGTTAAATATCGATTTAAATCAAAATGATTTTTGTTAAATATCGATTTAAATCAAAATGATTTTTGTTAAATATCGATTTAAATCAAAATGATTTTTGTTAAATATCGATTTAAATCAAAATGATTTTTGTTAAATATCGATTTAAATCAAAATGATTTTTGTTAAATATCGATTTAAATCAAAATGATTTTTGTTAAATATCGATTTAAATCAAAATGATTTTTGTTAAATATCGATTTAAATCAAAATGATTTTTGTTAAATATCGATTTAAATCAAAATGATTTTTGTTAAATATCGATTTAAATCAAAATGATTTTTGTTAAATATCGATTTAAATCAAAATGATTTTTGTTAAATATCGATTTAAATCAAAATGATTTTTGTTAAATATCGATTTAAATCAAAATGATTTTTGTTAAATATCGATTTAAATCAAAATTATTTGTTAAATATCGATTTAATTCAAAATTATTTTTTAAATATCGATTTAAATCAAAATGCTTTTTTTAAATATCGATTTAAATCAAAATGCTTTTTTTAAATATCGATTTAAATCAAAATGCTTTTTTTAAATATCGATTTAAATTAAATTGATTTTTTAAATATCGATTTAAATTAAATTGATTTTTTAAATATCAATTTAAGTTAAATGATTTTTAAAAATATCAATTTAAATTAAATTAAATTAAATGAGTTTTGGAAAATATAGATTTAAATCGTTTATTATACCTCAATGTATTTATGAAAATTTATTAAAGTAGGTTCTCTAGTAATGCCAATTCAGCTAAATTGCAAGTAGTAATTAAATTTAAATAAGATTAGTTTTAATTAACGCTGCATTCAAGTTATTAATTCATTTGTCAAGATAAATTAAATAAATTAAGAATTAATTCAAATTAATAAATCTGCAGAAAAGTTTTGAAATAAATATTTTAATTTTATTCCTAGCGTCTTTGTTGGAAGGCTAAGATCGTTTTAAAATCCGGAGAAACGGCCAACTCGGTTAAAGATGTAGCTCATTGCATCAATGATGAAATGACTCACGGATTAAATTTAATACCACGTATTAACGAATAAAACAACGTTTATTTTACAAATTCACACAGTACACTTTTTTTTCGTTCTTAATTTAAGAAGTTCTACTTGTTACTGACCCTGCGTTCTTTTTTTTCCCTCATCTCCGCGATGCCCCTTATCTTCTTTTTCCTAGAAAAAATGGGGGGTCCAGAAAGAAGGTCCATTATCCCAATAGGATAGTTTCCAAATATAGCTCAAGGTCAACCGGTTTTAGCCTCGTTTAGGAAGACCTTTGCTTGAGTTATTTTCCGTATATTCACAGAACAAAATAACAAATACCAGAAGTAATATAACACCATTTTTAACAAATGCCAACTGAATTGGCTTTTTACCATATTCCGAGATTTAATTTTCTTTATCGGGGAATACTGATACGAAATGTGACGTCGTGTGACGCGAAACGTGTAGAACACTTCTACAGACGGAAATAGTCCCAAATTTAGACCAAATATTTTAAAGACTAAAGCGGTCGTGCGGAAAGACGTTTCGCCTACCATTTTACCCCACCTCGTACCGTCGTAACGAAAGTGAGAGCTCCGACTCTACCCCGGAGTTACCCTTTCTATATACTAACGGGTAACCACGAGCATTCCTACGCTTTGGTCTTTAGATAGAGAAATGAAAGTTTTCTCAGTTCGTTTGGCATTTGTTGAGTTCCACATTCGAGTAAAATAAGCCGAGAGTGGAGCCGCGAGATATAGATGGACCCGTTTCCTTGTCGGAATGACCGGGAGTAAACATGATTTATCGTCTCAATTATTTCATTTGTCGCCGGCCACGGCGGCCTGCGCCCATTAATCGGCCCTACTTTCTCTTTCTCTCTTTCTCTGGTTGCGTGACTGCGCGCTTATATCTATCGTTTCAAAAATTTATAGCTTTTTTGCCATTTTTTTCTCCCTCCGCGTTTTGTTTATGGCAACTTACAGATGGCGTAACTTTCGTAAAAGGGAGGCCATAATTACGAGCAACCTTTGACTCTCATAGGGTCGACTTGTTGATGTATGGTAACGTTATTCACTTCTCCACCGTCGTTTCTTTCGCTCTAAAAAAAATAAAGCGCCAATGTGTTTTTATTTCGCCTCGTGCAGTTTGGCTTTCGAGGAAGGGAAAAAATAGCAAATTTTTCTTCTCTACACCGCAATAAGTGGAACTGTATAGTAAAATGAAGCAGCCGTCCCTTTCTGCATCCGCGAGTCGCTTTTCTTTTTATAGATGACGAAATTTCCGCGTATGTACGTTACGTTCCGCTTCGGAGCCTCGGAGTGTTATTTTTATCACGGCGCGAAGACTCGCCCCTGGTCGCGAACTGCCGAGTACCGCTTCGGCGTTAGGCGGTTGGAACACTTCTACAGGCGGAAATAGGCCATTCTTAGACCAGATTTTTTTTGGTTACCGTTACCATATAACTATTTTAATTATAAATCAGTTTAATTTTGTAATTTATATTATCATTGAAAAATATGATAGTGCATATTTTTTTCTTAAATTGCCTTTCCCCCTCTGAGAAACCTAATTACCCAGTGTAATAGCGGGGGGGGGGCGTCGGTCACCGGATAAATATAAAGCGGCTTTGTTTCCGAGTTGCCTTTAATTAGTTTCGGTTGATCGGCTCGACGAAGAAACCTTTGAAACTGAACAGTATCGATCGACTTCAGGAGGAGTTTTTTAAAGAGCCGTTATATTTTGAGGAAAGACGCTTTGCCTATGTAAAATTGCCAGTATCAGGCTGCCCTAGGATGGTTGGAATTAATTTCCACTCTTCATCTTTTTTGCCGTAACCCAACCAACCTCTTTGGAAAGATTTATGACCCCTACGGCTATGTATTTTTTGTAATATAAACTCCAATAAGTTGGTACACCAGGCACCCCTAAAGCGAGGTGTTAGCGATAAAATCGACCCTCTTTTACTTGTTTGGTAGGTTTCTCGGCATTACTTGTGTTTAGCGGGGGGACTCGTATTCGATAATTACCTTACATTTCCGTGAAAGGGGTATGGAGCTGTAGACCTTACCGTTTCCCCCGCGTTTTTCCGTACTATCAGGCGAACTCTTCCCGAGCTGACACTATAAATCAACCCGTAATGACGGACAGGCTGGCGGGGGAGGGTGTGGTCGACCCCCGTTCTTGTTATTACCGAATTAAATTTAGATCACTCATTCCGCATTTTGACGCCGTTAAACGCGCCACACTTCGGGAACTGGAGAATTTGAGCGTCTTACAATACGCGAGCTCCCTAAGCAAAAGCCGTTTATAGCGCGATACTTTTATACCGTTCTTTCAATCATTTTATTCAACGTAAGATTCAATTTTTGTATCATAGAGAAACGCGAATTTGCGCGTTCACTTTGACTCGGGCTCTTTTTTTTTCATTGGTCATTTTCCAAAGGGTTATTCCGCAACATTTTTAGTCGTAATTGAAGCTTTAACTTGTCCGCTGGCGAGATTATTATCCCGGATTCTTAGGCGTGTAAAGGCTAGTTCCCACTTAGCGAAAAATGCAGTTTTCGCTAAGAGAATTGACGCGTGCGAGTGAAATTTAGTGAAGCTCAAAGCTACGACGAAAATTAAATTCGTCGCGAAAGTCTCGAAAATTCGTCAAGTGGGAACTCGGCTTTATAAGGGAACGCAACTTGTTGATAGTTTTAATTCAACTACGCTCTACGCGGGGCCTAAACATTATACGTTTTAACTCGATATGTAAAAGAGCGCGTTTCATCTCGCGATTAATAATTAACTTTCGGAAGCGTATGACGAAACTTAAGTCGCTCGCTGCTAAAAGCCGGAACACTTCGTCCCTCCCCACGCCTCGCTCGCGCCTGCAGGATAACAAAATTCACTTAAAACCGGGCCGGCTTTGAATGCGGGCGCGACGCCTTATTCATTAGCGGTTTCAAAGACAAGAACGAGCGACGTCCGAAGGGGACGTATTCGGAAGAGGGAGAGGCTGCGAAATTGCATTACGAATCGCGGCGCTATAAATAAGTCTTTTAATTCTTATTCCCCGTTCACCGCCTTATAGTTTTGACTGGGCTTAAGCCTCAGCTGGGACTCGATATTACTCCGTCATAACTTTCTATCGAGTTTTCAAACAAAGGAAGTCTAGGCTGTCTCTAATCTCTTTCCCTCGCGAGGGGGAGCCGCGTTGGAGAAGGTCGCCAACACCCCGGGAGCCGCGCGGAGACGAAAGAAAACGGGCCGCCTGATGACGTAAGAGGTTAGATTGGGTGTCATCGAGTCGGCTTTACTCCCTCGACGAGACTAAGCCGACACTTCCCTTCGCCCTACAGATGGAGTGAAGTCTCCGTCCTTAGGATGACCCGGGTAGTCTTCGAGGCGCTCGATCTAGCTGGCCAGTTAAGTTGTAATTGAATTTGCGCGATATCCCGGTTCTGGACGAATCCGCGAAGTATGACGAGTGAGCGGTCCACTGGCCATATCGCTAACGGAGCTAATAATATTATTCGATTCTCTTTCTTCATTATTACGAAGCGCGCCGGGAGCATCCCAGAGATGACGTAATAGGAAAAAGCTTTTAGTCGTGACAAGCTAGTTAAGAAGCTCTCTTTTATTGACTCTGCCCCGATTGTTGTTGTCAAATAGTTCACTTCGCGTCCCAATTCCACTCCTTTTCCGCGTGCGTTTGATTTCTTTTATTTTCACTTGATAAAAAATTTATTTGTATATTTTAATTTCTATATTTATGTGTACCGGAAGAGAACCTATTTACAGGGCCCCCAGAGGTCCTATAATTCCTATAAAATCCTATATTTTCAAAAAGTCCTAAGGCATAATAATTCGCTAGATGACTTGGGCCTAAGGTGTTGCTGATTATCAGGGACCCCAAAGGTACTATAAAATCCTATATTTTCGAAAATGTCCTATAACATCCTATATTTTTAGCAAAATCCTCTAAAAGTCCTATAAAATCCTATAATTTTGATATTTTGCCCATTTCAAATCCAGCCACTCGGTTAAATTGCTAGATTTAGCTATAGGATAAATTCCTATACCAAGTCATTCTAGTCTATACTTTATGGTTAGCTACTAGTATATTTTTGTGAAAAAAAGGTTAAATAGTTTCTATTTTTTAAGTGAAAATCAAAGATTTTCTCTAAATACAGAGTTGGTTTTTAAATGCATAAAGTTAGTAAATTAAATAGCATATATAGTCCTATAAAATCCTATAATTTTGTATAAAAAGTCCTATAAAGTCCTATATTTTTGAAAAGTAATCCTATTTTTCCTATAATAGAAATTGAAGATTTTAGTGGGGGGTCTATATTTAGTGTAGTCCGGTTATCTACGTGTGTGTGTCCATTACACTATTCATACCACGAAAAATTTATTTTGTTTGTAAATAGTTTGAATTCATTGTCATAATTTCATTGAAGCGTATAAACATGTAGTTGATATTTAATTGTATTCGTAATTTGTTTTAATTTTTTTAAGGTTTTATGCCAGTTTTTTTCTTGACAATTTGATAAATAATTCGAGTGCGGCGATAACGTTAACTGTAGTTTAAATTAATCTTTATTAAATTGTATTAATTAATAAAATTTAATTTCAGTTTATCTGATTTGAAATTGCTAGAGAATATACGTACATTTTCATAAATACATTGAATCTATGATTTAAATCAGACAATCCTGTTTTTAATTCCTCATAAATAGTTTCAGTTGAAATAACTGTAAATTAATCTAGATGGTTCTATTTACCCCTAGCTTGATAAAATTGTCAGGAAAAAATTTGTATTTTTATAGAAAAATTAGTTTCAATGGCGTTTGTAAAGAGTGCCTATGCGCAGGAATGTTGAAATAGGTATGGCCTCGGTTATTCAGCAGGGGCCTACACCTTTCCGAAAGGTAGACCAACCAGAACCAGATTTCGAGGGTCGACCAACAGTACGATATGAAGTAGGTATCATTTTAGCTCTTCCCACAAAAGAGCTGAAAGTTCAAAATTAAAATGTGATCGAGCAAATTCTTATAAAAGTTTTTGTTTATTTTAATAAAGTAAAATAATTATGGTCGGTGACTGAGATTAACACGGAGACGATAATTGAAATTAGTATATTTTGTTATAATTAACAGTTGACACTATGGTCCCCAATCTCTTATTTTCTCTGCATTTTCATGAGATATTATATTGGCGTCAGATTCTTAGTTGTTTTTCAGCAGATCGAAACTGAGATCATACGCGCTACCTCCATTGTTTTGATTATTGTAATTTATTTTTACTACGATTCTTTTAGTTTCATTAGTTCGGGTCATTATGAGAACAATGATTTTTTATTCATAGCGTTGCGGGTTTCTAATATTAACTTAGTCAAACTTATACTACCTATAGTCTAGCATAGTTTCGGTGACGTACGTTTGATATAAAAATAATGAATAGTAATAATTTTTAATTTCGTGCAAATAAACGGTACAGTCTGAGTTGATTTGTCGGGTGGCGGAGTGGTTAGCGCTTTCGCCTCGCAGCAAGAGGAGCCGGGTTCGATCCCAACTTGTGGCACTGGGTGAAAACTCGGAACAACTCCTTCCGCCTTGAGTTTCCCAGCTCTCTCCCTACTGGTTTAAGGGGTTTTCCCCCGAGTTCTTCGGTTTCCCCATCCCCTTCCATAAAAAACTTGTGGAGGCTAACGGTAATAGTTAGTGTAGGGAGCTGTTGGCTCGCGTGGCATGTAGGGCTCGCTACCACCCTCCTACGCGTTGTAACCCGGCCACCTGTTCAAAGGCATAATAAGTCGCTAGATGGCTCGGGCCTAAGGTGGTGCCTTGGGTATTAGCCTAGCTGATTATGATTATGATTATTAAGTATTTGCATGTCGAGATTCAGTGCGGAATTATGTTAAAATGGGGGCTAAATACAATTTAAAAACTACTGTAATGCAAACTTCTCATTATATATAACAAGATTCTTTACTCTTTGTAAAAAGTTTTTGTCATCGAAAATGTCTCGTTTCGGACCGTATTTATTGAAGTTTCTCATTATTCGATTCATTGGAGGTAACAGAAAGTCTATAAAGGGTCAGCGTCTGACTGGGTCAAGGCTCTAGCGTTACTTTTCGGCGGTTTTTACAGCGCGCGCGTGATACGTGGATTCTATAGCTAGGTTTTCGGGAAGAGCGTTCGATTTCCTTCGAATATTCCGTAATTCGGTGAAAACGGTGGCGGGGTGTATAGGATAAGTGGATGGAAGGGAAATGGAATACGCGAGCCACTTTTATCTGGGTTTATACGTCAGAGAGGCTGAAGTTTCGATAACGGGAAAGAGGAGAGAAGTGCCAGGGCCGCCGTAAAGCGCCAGCCGACTTCGCGGTTTTCCATTTCCCGTTGATTCGGTTTAGATTACGCAAATCGCTTTAAAATTTCATAAACCAGCCAACAGCCCCCGTACGCGTCAGGAGGAAGAACACCCACCAATATTTCCGGCGCTCAATTCGCCGGGCTGCGGAAGTTTACAGCGATTTTTTTTCGGTTCAGCATCGTTTTTAAGCCTTGGCCAACCGGGTCGTCGTAGAAAGTCCCGATCGATCGTCCGGTATCGGCCCTTTCTCTACATTCTCGTTTAAGAAGTGACGCGGACTGTTACCGAACAGCCGCGCCTAGGGTCCGCTGGTGGCATTGAACGCGGCTCCGGCCAAAGAAGGCAAAACCATCCGGTTTCGGGGGAATGGAAAGAAAGGCGAAGTGGGGCCGGCTGGTGGCCCGCGTTACCCGACTTTTGTCGCCACAAAACTCATCATGCTTTCTCCATCAATTTCTGCCCTCTCCAGCCTACGGCTTTCAGTAACGGTCCACCCTAGTAACAGTCCACCCCTTTTCCATTTGGGCCCCATCAGCACTCCACTCTGCCGGTAGGGGCGCTCTCTTCGATAGTAACAGGTTGTCCGGATGACTTTGCAAGGGGGGGAACGGGGAGGACAGGCAAGGCTATCAAAGGCCAACCAACGTGTTGCCTAGTCCGCCGATTGGGGGCGCCGCACTCGCGCCTTCGAATGGACTGGGGGGGGGGGGGGGCAGATGTGACCGGATCCATTTCGCTCTAATTTATGTTTATCGAATGCGGGATCCCTTCCATCCTCCGCTTCTACGAAAAGATGAGACTGGTCATGCTAATCCGATTTTATACAATTTTTTATTATTATTTTGCCAAACCTTTTTGTCCCAGTCCCGAGGGATGATCGATTGAAATTAATGGTTCTTTTCAGATTCTCATTTTTGCCGCTGTTTTTGAACTTTCAGTAGACTGGTTTTTATGTCGGGTTTATGCTTAAGTTGTCTTTGTATGTCGTTATTGCGCGGTTATATGAAGTATTTTTTTTTCTTTAGACGTAGCGGGAAATGTTTTAGATTTATTTAGAAATAGAAGTATTTCTTTTTCGCTTCAGTTTAAACTATAACGCTAGAATAATTAAACGTTGTTTCGTGAATTTAACGCGACTCCTTGTTTCGTCGTACGGCGTTCGAGTTTTTTCATCGCGAAAGGCCTAGAGCGTCGTCGGATTATTTTTATTGCGGATTAAGATTTGAAATATTTCGGCGTTTCGCTCTCCTTCTTTAATCTAGTGGAACTCGCTCCCCGAAAAGTTTGGCGCTGATTGATTTTTCTTCGAGAAAATATTGATGGAAGAATATTCCCAACTTAATTTTTTTCCTATCGGACGGTCTTAAGTCTGTTAGCTCTACTTTTTTCCTTATTTTTCTTGGCTCTCTGCTTGGACCTCTCGCTTATATACGTAAGTAAGAAGATCGGAGAAGAGCTCTTTATCAAATCTAATAAAACGCGGAGTATCCGACCGATAATAAGATGATTCTATTTTCTTCCCAGTTCGATTTGGGAAATGTACGCCGCCGCCGATCCCCGATCATTTTTGTCGTCTCCAATTCCGGCCTCCTTTTTCACCGCGGGAACCTAAATTCTGATTCGGATTTCATTTACTGATGACTTTGGCTCGGGTAAACACCGGCGTTTTTATTGGTTTATCGAATAATCAGGAGCGGATTTTCTAGTTTGAATAACGGGAATATTTGGCGAATTGAAAGTTGTCGCCGTGATACTTCGCGACTTGAAAAACGCCTGTAAAATCGGATCTTACATAAGTTAAAAATGTAAATGAGTAAAGTTTCAATGTTTGTTTTTATTTTAAATTTAATAAGTACAGAATTTTCTCGGTACCAGAATAAGTGAACTTAATGTTACAGGGTTCGTACACGACCTGTAAAAGTCAGGCAGGGTGACCATTCTTCTTTTATTTTATAAATTTTCTTATATTTCAATGCTTCTCTTTATTTTACCATAATTTAACCATTTTTCCTATATTTTCCTTTAATTAGATATTATTTTGTATTTCATGCGGTTTTTTCGAATTTCCCGCGTACCTAGTTCACTTTTCGTAATACAGATGGCGCTCAATGTAATCCCTTTGATAAAATGTAAACTGCTTCTCCAAAGAACTTCACTGAACGGAATTAAGAATAACGTCGTCTGCTTAAAATAATTTATTTTATATTATATTAAAACAAATTTAAATTTTATTTAAGCAAATTTTCCTATATTATCAAAGAAAATCCTCCTATATTCTCCTATAAAATAAATCGACTGTTGAATTTCCTATATTCTTATAATTTTTTTGGGGTTTTTCAGTGGTCACCCTGGTCAGGGAATTTGAAAATGGTCCAAAAAAGTTGGGGAATTTGAAAATGTTTCCAAATGGTCCCAAAAAGTTGGGGAATTTGAAAATGGTCCCAAAAAGTAAGGGAATTTTAAAATGAGGCAAATAAATTTTTGAAAGAAAATATTTTTCAAGATTTTAACCTCAAACCATTCATTTATTCTACAAAAATGGTCAGGGAAAATTTGGCGATTTGTTCAGGGAAAACCTGGAAATGTCAGGGAATTTATTTCCGAAAATATTGTACGAACCCTGTGTTAATTGCAAATATAAAACGTTCACTAAAATGTAGGTTAAAGGTGGCCAATTTTGTTTCATAAAGCATGGGAAATTTCAGAAAACGGTCAGGAAAAACGTAAGACAGGAAATCTAAATGAACTGTCGCAACCAGTGGCGCAGCTAGAGGTTGCGGAGGGGGTGATCCACCGCTGGTGGTGCTTTTTGGGGAGATTTTGCTATCAGAAAGCTATTGAGAGAGGGTGTCAAACCTGCCGCCTGGACGATTATTGAGTTTTTTTGGGATAATTTCTAGCCCACTGGTAGCCACCCTGAGATGAGATATTAAAAAGTATTTTTTTTTCGTAGGTGATGGGAAGTTTTTATTAAAATTAAAGTGGTTGTAAGTTAAAACTCATTTCGTTGGGACGGCGGAGGCTTTCCCCGCGATGGACGCTGGAAGGCGAATCTCGGAATATTAGGCACGCGGGGCCCAGTCGCGACAATTCGGCGGAATGGTTCGAATATTAGCGTTCTCCGGTTTATGAATATGAAAGGAATGGGGCGCGCCATTCCGGGGCTCGCGGCCATTCGCGCCTCTCGGAATTAGGCCGCCTAATGGCTTCTCTCTCTCGGTTGTCGACAATCGAGCGGAGGCCCGTAGGCGCCGATGAGCGCGGGAAATGAAACCCTCTTGATTTATCCCACCAATTTTGATCGTGGCCGAAACTGGCGGCGTGTATAGTTACTCGCGATGTTCTCGGCGAGGTGACCCCCAAAAAAAAGGCGTAGGCCGTGTTTTATTAGTATAGGGTTGTAGAGGTGGCTTCCCCTATAAACCCGAAGGGGTTTTGCCCAAACAACGGCGGATATAAATTCCCACTGTCTTTTTCTCTCCTCGGCGTAACAGGCATCGCGTCCGGACTAGGCGCTTGTTGGCGCAGGAGATTTGCCGCTTTCGCCGTACTAGGAAAGCCGCCGGAATTCGGAGCCTTTGGGAGCCGTTTTCCCGGGACGTATTACCGCGATGGATATATAGATGGGGCTAGTCGTTCGATTGGAAAGCCAGTCGGTCGGCCGCGAGCGCCTTTATATTTTCGCCTGGGATTCGTGTACCGAAAAGCTTTATTTATCTTAAGGACTATACCGTTGAAAAACCATAATCCGGACAACGCCGTCCATTCCGAGGCGACGAAGGCTTACCCGCGACGCAGAGTGTACCCTCCTCTTACTTTATGACTAAATAGTTGACTACTCTTGGAGGACTGAAGTTGGCTATATGTACGCGAACTTGTCGTGTCTATTAAATGGAAGGACGCGGTTTTCGTATCGAGGGAGTGATGCCCGGCTTGGGATGGAACGGAGCCCCCCCCCCCCTTGTTTATTGCCGGGCCACGTATATAAAGCCGCGGAGTAAAGAGTACGCGGTTATTTCGTCAATACATCTTCTAGAGGGATAGTGCGGTTCGCGGCCAACCTCGATCCCTTACCCCCTTTCACCCTCACCAATATGCCTAATAAATATGTGGATACAGCGCCAATGAAAACAACCCCTTAAGAAGAATTCCCGATTGACTCGGAAGAGGTCGCGACGGTCGCTTTCTTTTGGTATTTCATTTTTACTTTTGGTATATTTTTCCTTCAGTTTCGTCTTTTTGGCTGTCTTATGTACCTCAAAAAACGCACTTTAAAATCCCAGATTTTAAATAAAAAACGACTTGTTCAATGTGCAATGACCACTCTAATATATATCTTAGACTGAATTGTAATGTGATACCAACTTTACAAAATTAACTGGTTTGTTAACTGGAAACTACCAGTCCTTTGGTTCAGCGTTGCAGTTGCTGTATACTTTTACATATCCTTTTAATACAAATATGGCAATTGTATACTAAAATAAAAAAAACCACCCAAATGAAAAAAACGGTTTTTCCGAACCCTGCTTATATACGATAAAAGTAACATCTCTTTAATTTTGACGCTCAATTTGTTTCTCTCCAGTCTGAGCGCGATTATTTCTATTTTTGTCTGAACTTTAGGAATGGAAACAAACATTTGGTCTGGAATTTCGAATTTCGCGTCGTAGACATCTTGTCCCATTCTTTTACATCCCTCTCTCTCCCGCCCCCCTCCCGGAAATTAGAAACGTCAAGAAGAAAAGTTTATAACAAGGGTTCAGAGACGTCACTTTTTATTCGGTAGAATTTTTTTTTTTTTGATTTAATAGATCTCGACTCGAGATGTCGCCACGCTCTTAATTTTGATTTATCGAAACAAACCTTTAAATCCCAGCTTACGTACCGTTCCGTAATACGGAGTCGTAAATTCATTTGTCTCGCGCGGGTACTTGTAAAAACCGAGAGAGAACGAGCCGAAGTGAAAGAATTTCGCGTTGACTTTGGTCACTTTGCCGGGGTCTCGTGTTTTGCGCGATATTCCGACGCGGCTGGCCCGTTTGTTCGACCCTTTTTCGGTACACACGCAAAAAGTGTTTGTTAGTCCTTTTTCTGAAGAGTAAGCTTTTTCTTTGGCGTGTCTAGGGGTCTAGGTGCCGCTGTTAGATCGAGGAAGAAGAGGAAACGCGTACGTGACGCGACGCCCCGTCCGTCTCTCGTCGAACATACTGTACCCCTTTCCCGCCCTCGATTACGCTACCCGGTAATCTACGACGCTACTATAAGTTGAAAGGAGGGGGGTAGTGGCCAAGACGGTGCGGGAGAGGGCGCCGTTATAAGAATCTGAAGACACGCGATTTTGGCGAAGCGTTGGCGCGTTTACGCGATCGATTGTTAACGTTTCCGTTTTTTTTCCTGCCTCGGCGCCACTCCCCCCCCCCCTCGCCCTGCAGGTCCGTCGTAGGGAGGCAAGATCAGCTGGGTTAGGGGCGGATCCACGAATTTGATCGGCTATTTTTTTCTGTCATCGCGGTCTTCCCTGCTCTGATCTTCGATCCCCGCGGCCGATATATTCTCCGGTCCTCCTCCCAGTGCGGTATCGTAGCTGTAGAGGCATTTTTAAGAGCCTCATTAAAAGAGCATAATCCTTTCCAGCTCCGAATCCCGGTTTAGCCTCTTTTAACCCAATAACCCCGCCATAAAAAGTGGCCCACACGCCTTCTTATTATTAATAGACGCAGCCCCCCTCCCCTCCCCGCGCGGACCACCATATATCAGTTTTTATTTGACCTTACTTTACCCGATTTGTGTTTTTTCCCGACTGGTACGGTGCAGCGTTGTGGATTTTTTTGATTTTTAAAATAAAAAAATCGATTTGATTTAAATCGGATTTTTATTGATTTTAATTGGTTCTTTTGATTTTATTGATTTTTGTAAGGTTTTATGCCTGTTTTTCTTGACAAATTGATAAATAATTTGAGTGCAGCGATAACGTAAACATATTTTAAATTAATCAAATTGAATTAATAATTAAATTGAATTTTCTCTTAATTGAAATTTCTAAAGAGGCTACTTAAAGCATAAATACGTTGGAGTATAATATGTGATTTAAATCAATGATTTAAAAAATCACTTAATTTAAATCAGACAACGCTGGTATGGCCTAAAGTAAAATCCCATTCTTGATCATTTTGAAATAGACGTTTTATTTTTATTTTTATTTTTCTATTTCTGATCGTGGTTTTAAAATTTTTTAAGTGTATGGATGAAAGAAATCAATTTCTATATTGCGTAATACTGAGGGGCTAATTTCTTTACAAATTTCTGAATTTCCAATAACAGCCAGGTTTTAGAAATTCGTATAAACCAGATTTAGTGATTCCCTATCGTATATTGCCATGAGTAAAGGCCTATTGTTTATAAAGGTTAACGATAACAGCTAGTGTGGCATAAAGGGTTTGCCACTATCCTCCTACGCATTGTAACCCTGCCACCTGTTTGAAGGCCTAGTTTCAGATAATTTCATCCCCCAGTGTCGAAAAA
Organism: Leiobunum rupestre; assembly: GCF_980474605.1. Taxonomy (NCBI): domain Eukaryota; kingdom Metazoa; phylum Arthropoda; class Arachnida; order Opiliones; family Sclerosomatidae; genus Leiobunum; species Leiobunum rupestre. Next base: position 21,297,671 of record NC_143391.1, read on the forward strand.
GGGTTCAAACATCTTTTTGCTTTTCCCTTCGCTATCCCCGTATTGATACCGACGGTCACCTCGTAATTCGAACTTCGCGGGTCTCAAGGGCATTGTAACTGCTGACAATTTTGACAGAGCTAACAATGCCGGACTTAATTCTTCCACACGGAGAGGTCGGGAGAGCGAGCTGACCCGTCGCTATCGATGGTGGGGTTTCGGGGGGGAAGTAAAAAGGATGTTTGAACCCTTTTTTTGGCAAAGAGGGGTGAACCTAGGCGTTTAAGGCATTATAAGTCGCTAGATGACTTGGGTCTAAGGTGGTGCCTTGGGTATTAGCCTAGCTGATTATTGTTATTATTATAAAGGTTTTTAATTAATAAAATACATTTCAATGATTTACGTAAATTCTCTACGGTTACCCCTGTAAATGAACTTCTCCTCGCACACCGTTCTAATTGGCCGTGAGATCTTGAGACACCTTTTGGATATTACAAAGCGGGTGACCTAGTTTTGACTGAACGAAAATCATCTCCACAAAGAACTATCCGGAATCAATGAATATTTGAAGAAAATGCCACTGGCCAAGTTAAATATTCGAAAACTTCCGATTTCTTTCTCCAAAGTAAATTCCGCCGTCAAGTTTATCGACGGGGAAGGCATGAAACGTTTATCTATGATTAAATCCGAACTTCAGAAAGTCGTCGAAGATAACGGCAAACTTTCGTCAATCACAAAATGGCTTCAGACCGGACAGGCGTGTAAAAAAAATGTATACATTTAATTAAAAATAATAAAAATTTTGGTTTACATTACCGCGGCATTCAAACTGTTATTCAATTTGTACACTTTTTAAAAAAATACATAAAATATAATTCTAAAAGTGTTAAAATGTTCTAAATATTTAAAATGTGTATAATTTAAAGTTATCGCAGTGAAATTTGTCTATATTTATACATCGTACTTTATAAAAGGTTTCGCAGAAACATGAGTAATTTCCACTCCAGTGAGTTTTGTTAACTCGCTTGGTCTTGAAATTCGACGCATCTTGTCAAAAGCCAAGAAATAATTATTTAGTTCGGTCTCCAAACTTGGTAACTCAATAATAGTTTTCGTAAAGTTTCGCGTTACAGGGTTCGTACAGACCTGGAAAACCGGGAAATATCTGGGAATTAGATTTTCGACAGAAAAGTCAGTGAAATTTATGAGGGTTCAGAAGGTTCGCCCTAAGGAATTCAAATTTACATAAATTTTTCTTACTACAAATTTACCTTTATGACGTGTTTGATATATAATAATATGGAACCAATTTAGATTAAAAGCCAATCAATTATTAAGGTTATCTTGAAGCATTGGGTGCTCTGGCACCTAGAAAAATCACGGAAATATCAGTGGAGAAACTTGGAAATATCAGGGAAATCGGTTTGCCAATAGTTGTATGTTTCTGTTATTCGTCGTTATAATTGTGACTAATTAAAAGTTAAAATTTATCTCTTACGATATAAATATTTAACTTTCTATACTTATAATGGTATTGAAATCTACAGAGGGTTCGGAAAAAAATAAAAAAATCCGATTTATACGATAATTATAAGATTTTTTTAATAATATGATTTTTTTATAATTATCCGATTTTTTTATAATTATCCACTTTTTTTTATAATTACCGATTTTTTTTATAATTATCCACTTTTTATATTATCCGATTTTTTTTATAATTATCCGATTTTTTCAACAAGTCAAATTTCTATGTGGAGTAAAACGACACTTTTGTTTATAAATAAAAATGACACTTTGAACTATTATCCCTCACTTTGAAATAAGACTAATTACATAACAAACAACTTAAAATTTGATAATATTCAATTTGGATAGTTGTAAATATAAATACTGAATTATGTACCGCTTACAACCTGTAAGTATTGCTTTGAAATTAAACTCTTACTGCAAAATCCAGCTCCTGAATCTACTCGGATACATACGTGTTTTATTTTGATGGCCTAGGTGGATATCGTAAGATATATATTACGAGGGGCTAACCACTTCTTTAAATTTTGTACACCGATTACGCCGGATTACGCTTAGATTAGCACTGCCAAAGGCAGGGACTTCAAAGATTACGCGTAATCCCATTAGTACAGTCAAAGGTACGGCTCTGTACACCGATTACGCGGAGTGATTAGCCCCTCGATATATTATACCCCAAAAATCTGAATTTCTTCGAGGCGAGGAGTGGCCAATTTATTATCGGTGACCCGACTCGTCGAAATGGCTCGAAACTGTCTCTATACGTGTCATTCGTGAACCTCCGGCAAGCCTATGACAGCGTGAATCGGTCGAAGCTATAAAGCACGCTCGTTAGCCTTGGGATTCCGACGCCTTTCGTCCGTCATCTGTCAACAGCCGACGAGCTACTGCTTTTGAAAAGTGTACACGGACTTTATTTCAAAAACCGCGTAAACATGGTTTCTAACGTTTATTATAACTTTGTATCTTCAAAGTCCAGTGTTCCGAAGTGGTAAATGTCAGGTGTCAAATAATGTGGCAAAAAGTGGTAAATACCGACATGGCGAATAATACTTTTACTGGCTAATATGCCAAAAAGTGGGAAATAATAAATTTTAATAAAAATAAAAAAACGTACGAAAGGAAAAATATATTTGCTATTTTAGACAAATATACTGTATTAGTTGTCAGGTTTTGGGCTAGATACTCAATTATAGCCCAATCTAGTAATTTCTTTTGGCTATTTTTCAACGATTTTTCCTGAGTTTGAATTCGTCTGCTATATATCTTTAAGGTGTTTTTAATGGTTCTTTTGTGAAAAACTGAAACATTATCTCACATGTAAGTGATGCTACATCTCTGAAAGATATTATTTACATCATTTAAATGCATTTATTGATTATTAGTCACTATTTGTCACTTTTTGCCATATTTGCCACTTTTGGCCATATTTGCCACTTTATGCCACTGACATGGACTTTATTCTAAAAATGTGACATTTAGGTAACACTACTTCAAACCTTTGGATTGTCTACTAACCTCGCCAGGTATAAAGGTTTCCACTTGCGGGAGCCAACATACAACGACATTAACTGTTGAGAATCGCGAGCGGTAGCGACTATAGTGACTTATACTAATTATGTACCCTAGTGTATAGAAACCACGACGTTAAGATTTAATGTTACGAAAACCAAAACATTTTACATTTAAATACAAACTAATCTTCTCAACCCGACAATGTTAATAATAATAATAATAATAATAATAATAATAATAATAATAATAATAATAATAATAATCAGCTAGGCTAATAACCCTTTGCACCACCTTAGGCCTAAGTCATCAAGCGACTTTTAAAGCCATTAATTCAGGTGGCCGGGTTACAATGCGTAGGAGGGTGGTGGCAAGCTCTTCATGCCACGCGAGCCAACAGCTCCCTACACTAACTATTACCGGTTAACCTCAAGTTTTTATGGAAGGGGAAACCGAAGAGCTCGAGGGAAAACCAGTTGAGCCTGTTAACCACGGTGGGTCTCGTCCAACCGACTTGTGGAGAACGACTGATTGTCCCCTTCAACGGCCTCGGGTTTTTCCATGATTTCAAAAGGGTTGTGCCTTTTTGGATCTTAAGAGCGTATCTCTTATAAATGTATAACTAGTTGACGAGGTGGAAAGAAATCTGGCAAAAGCATTCAAAGTGGTCAAATTGAGTAGGCTTGTCAAACGGGAATATGACCTTTAACACGCGTGTTCAATGTCCTCAAAGGCTAATACCCATTGAGTTGCTATAAATATACGAGGGTTGCCATTCGTAGGATAAGTACGTGGAAGTCCGTGACGATCCCTAATCTAAGCTACGGAAATGTTGCAAAGATGCTGTAATGAAAGGGAAGGATCGTGCTCGGAACGTAGTCGGTAGAGCCACTCTCGCGAGAAATGTCATGGCCCCAACACGGCGGCCGAAAGGAGAGATGATGTCGTAGCCAACGTTCGTTGAAAGAGAGGCCAAGAGAAAATTGAGATCTCTAGTTCGCCTTCGATTTATGGACGACCGACGAGTGGAGGAAGATGGGATAACGGACTAATAGGAACTAACAGAATTCGGTATGTGGTAGCGGTACCTATAGCGAACCGATGCTCCAAATGTCGAATAAACTCATAAATCGGTTTCCTTAGATCGAACCAGAAGTCCAGAAATGTAAAATGTATTTAACCCGTACCAAAGTTAAACCGTCTACTGGCCATTCTATTCAAACAGTCCCTCTAGCGCTTTACTCTCTGTGGTGATGTACCTTTCGTGGAGCTCAATATCACGAGTTTTTCACCTAGCGACTCATTTGTGTGCCATAGATTAGGCCAATGTAAGTCCAAGTTAATTGGTACGCAGCACCCGCAATACGAAACAACAAATTTACTAATCTCTTTAATCTGTAATGCTAAAACACTTGAAAACGTAGACATAATAAAAAAGGGCAAAAAAACTAAACCCTAAACAAATTTAAAGTAATTACAAAACTTGCCAATTTCTCGCACCAATAGGTCTAATCTCCTTATATTTACTCGTGGATTTTAGTAATGAGTAGCCTCTATATTACAAAAGGAATTACCTTATGTAAGAGTAAATAATCATTTATTCGGTTATTTTTTCAATTCAATAAGAACTGCAAGATTATTATTTCTTTAGTACGTGAATTTCTTAGTTGTTTTTGTCGTCCACACAAAGCACGTTATTCTTTTTATGATCTTCGAAGTGGTTCGGTTTCCCGTATTAGTCTGTTCCGTCATAAAGCGTGATAAAAAGCAATGAAATACTTTGGGCCGAAAGAAAGGCAGCCAGGGGCGGGGAGTTAAAATCGTTTTTCGATATTCTTGATCGGCAGATGGTAGGCAAACAAATCTAACTGTAAATATTTGAGGAATATATAGAAAGGAAATATATTCTTACCGCTGGGGTCGAAGATTTCCGTCGCAGCAGGACCTAAGAAGAGAGAGAGAGGTATCGGTGGCGCGCGCGCACGTCTCGATGATCGATGGACGAAGGGCACCTGTTAGCCCCCGTGGCCGAGAACATTTACGGGAATTCGTACAAGAGGGTCCCTCTTTCTCTGGAGAAAAGTCTTAAGCCCCAATTTTGTCGACGGAGTAGAATCGGGGAAACTCGAGAGCGGAGATATAGATAGATGGCGTTAAGGGATGAGAGAGCGGCGTTTCTTCTCTTCATCTTGCATTATTTAGAGTCGTTTCACTCATCTCTCTCACCTATGCCGACGAAAACGACGGCGCTGGCAGCGTTTATCTCAATCCGACGCCTTTTCCTTTTTTCCCTCACTCCTAGGGATTTCGGCCGCGCGCCAATCAATAAGCCGATTCCCGACTACAAAGCGCCCTGGGCCATACATTTTCCCGAGCCACCGCGTAAGCCGAGATTTGATCCGTTACAATTTCATAAATATTTCTTTAGAAAATTCACGGATTTCTTCCGTATTATCAAATGTTTCGAGGTTACGAAATTCTACCGTGGGTTAATATTTAATAGTGTTAAAAAGTCGCCATAGGGGTCGCTACTTTTAGAAATTTTTCTCCGAGGAGCGCCTCGATATTTGTCAAAATTGTGGCGTGGTACTTATTTTGTAGCGTTTTTAGTCACGTCCTTAGCGTCGCCTATTGATAACGCTAACTGTGTCTGTCATAATCGTTAAGCGAAATAGGCACGAAACGACGAAAGTACACGATGTAATAAATTTGTTTTTTCCCCTTCTATCGCTATTATAGTAATCTAAGTAGACGAGTCTTCGCGATGTATACGTTTGTCCGAGACACGTCGCGTTGCATTCTCGCTCTGACGAATTCGATTCGAGGTAAAAATTGCCTACAACGAAGGCGACCCCCGAGGGTAAAGTCTATATAAAAGAAACGAATCTTCGACGTACGACGCTCCGTCAAATTAAGGTCAAACGGGAAACTCGAATATACCGTCCGCCGACTTCACCCCGCCGTAGCCACGAGCGTACTGCCTCGAGTAGCTGTCCATATTTATAACTTTTTAACGCAAAAACGTGTAAATGCAAAATCGCGAACGATAATATCAAATTGGGACTTTTTGAATAAAAGAGGAGGCTGCGAGGATGATTCCGGAATAAGAATTGCCTCATTATAAACGCGACGAGAAGTTTGCGGAAATATCTCCGCGGGGCCCCATTCCCACCTACGCTCCGACCCCTTTCATAGCGGAGCAATCGGGACGCGCACCCGCTAATAATAATTGTCCGCTTTTCGAACGAAAAAGCGCAATAACGGCGAACTCCGAGATGAGTTCGCGCGCTCATCCATTTCCCGACTCCGCGTGTCTCTTCCTCCATTAAATAGCCATTTTAATTGACTCCCGGCGAAACGACAACGACGGCTTTATACGGGATGATGAGCCGAAAGGATCGCCTCGTATTCAAATGAGTCTTTTCTATCGGCTGTCTTAGAAGCAACCGGGGCTGCAAAATCCCTCTCTTAAATGAGAATTTTGAATTAGTTAAGCGTTAATAAACCGCCTTCTTTCTAGTTATAATGGCCGCGGCCAAACGGGGTTTATAACTTTTCGCTAATCTCGGTAAAAGGTTCGCGTTTATTGGGGCAACCGCTCGCGCTTTTAGCCGACCGCGCTTGTTTTTCCACAAACTTTATTTCACCGTTCAGTCGAGTGGCGTAGAAATTACAGCCTTTTCTAGCGCTAATTTCTACTAAACCGCCCGCGGGTTTTAAAGCGCTTATGCAAATAAACTCGCGCGTCATCGAGAAAATTCTAATATACACTTACTTTCTCTACACCCTTGTCTCGTAATATTTTACGCGTTAAAGTTTTTTGGAATTAGTTTTTAAAAATATTTTTTTCCTTAAATGGATGATTAATTTGATAATCTGTGAAATGATTAGCTAGCTCGGGTCTAAATATTCGAGCGAGTTGTTTTAAGGGCAATTTTCAGCGGCCCTTCTTAATTGATTAAGTGGGCGAAATGCAGTTAACAGCGCAAGGGAATTTCCACGAGCCAGTCAATAGAGAGTGTAGTTTTGCGCAGTTTGTACATAGTTCTACACATGTGGCCGGTTATTGATCAGTTTAGTCGCTTCACGAATTCGAGCGTAAACTTTGGAAATGCAATTACCAGTGTTTAAACTCCCCTCAATTTTGGCTCAAGCGGCTGATCGATAATCTCCCTCTTGTTACGCCAAAAATTAACTTTACCGTATTCCTTGATACGCGGTCAGCTGCTATTTACTTACTTTCATTAAATTTAAGCGGACGATATCGCTGGAATGGTGATATTTTAGGTTTCGTTTAATCTTATATTTACGACACCCATATCCACCATCCTTCCACCTATCTGGAGGTTTCCTGGCAGTCCTCATACTCTTGATGCCTCCCAATCCTGAGGCTTCCTCATACTATTGATGCCTCCCAATCCTGAGGCTTCCTCATACTATTGATGCCTCCCAATCCTGAGGCTTCCTCATACTATTGATGCCTCCCAATCCTGAGGCTTCCTCATACTCTTGATACCTCGTAATCCTGAGGCTTCCTCATACTCTTGATACCTCGTAATCCTGAGGCTTCCTCATACTCTTGATACCTCGTAATCCTGAGGCTTCCTCATACTCTTGATACCTCGTAATCCTGAGGCTTCCTCATACTCTTGATACCTCGTAATCCTGAGGCTTCCTCATACTCTTGATACCTCGTAATCTTGAGGCTTCCTCATACTCTTGATACCTCGTAATCCTGAGGCTTCCTTTTACTCTTGATGCCTCGTAATCCTGAGGCCTCCCAATCCTGAGGCTTCCTCATACTCTAGAGGCCTCCCAATCCTGAGGCTTCCTCATACTCTTGATACCTCGTAAACCTGAGGCTTCCTCATACTCTTGATACCTCTTAATCCTGAGGCTTCCTTTTACTCTTGATACCTCGTAATCCTGAGGCTTCCTCATACTCTTGATACCTCGTAATCCTGAGGCTTCCTTTTACTCTTGATGCCTCGTAATCCTGAGGCTTCCTCATACTCTTGATACCTCGTAATCCAGAGGCTTTCTTTTACTCTTGATACCTCGTTATACTTGGGCTTCCTCATACTCTTGATGCCTCGTAATCCTGAGGCTTCCTCATACTCTTGATACCTCGTAATCCAGAGGCTTTCTTTTACTCTTGATACCTCGTTATACTTGGGCTTCCTCATACTCTTGATGTCTCGTAATCCTGAGGCCTCCCAATCCTGAGGCTTCCTCATACTCTTCAGGCCTCCCAATCCTCAGGCTTCCTCATACTCTTCAGGCCTCCCAATCCTCAGGCTTCCTCATACTCTTCAGGCCTCCCAATCCTCAGGCTTCCTCATACTCTTCAGGCCTCCCAATCCTCAGGCTTCCTCATACTCTTCAGGCCTCCCAATCCTCAGGCTTCCTCATACTCTTCAGGCCTCCCAATCCTGAGGCTTCCTCATACTCTTGATACCTCGTAATCCCGAGGCTTCCTCATACTCTTGATACCTCGTAATCCTGAGGCTTCCTCATACTCTTGATACCTCGTAATCCCGAGGCTTTCTTTTACTCTTGATACCTCGTTATACTTGGGCTTCCTCATACTCTTGATACCTCCCAATCCTGAGGCTTCCTCATACTCTTCAGGCCTCCCAATCCTCAGGCTTCCTCATACTCTTCAGGCCTCCCAATCCTCAGGCTTCCTCATACTCTTCAGGCCTCCCAATCCTCAGGCTTCCTCATACTCTTCAGGCCTCCCAATCCTCAGGCTTCCTCATACTCTTCAGGCCTCCCAATCCTGAGGCTTCCTCATACTCTTCAGGCCTCCCAATCCTGAGGCTTCCTCATACTCTTGATACCTCGTAATCCCGAGGCTTCCTCATACTCTTGATACCTCGTAATCCCGAGGCTTCCTCATACTCTTGATACCTCGTAATCCCGAGGCTTCCTCATACTCTTGATACCTCGTAATCCTGAGGCTTCCTCATACTCTTGATACCTCGTAATCCTGAGGCTTCCTCATACTCTTGATACCTCGTAATCCTGAGGCTTCCTCATACTCTTGATACCTCGTAATCCTGAGGCTTCCTTATACTCTTGATACCTCGTAATCCTGAGGCTTCCTCATACTCTTGATACCTCGTAATCCTGAGGCTTCCTCATACTCTTGATACCTCGTAATCCTGAGGCTTCCTCATACTCTTGATACCTCGTAATCCTGAGGCTTCCTCATACTCTTGATACCTCGTAATCCTGAGGCTTCCTCATACTCTTGATACCTCGTAATCCTGAGGCTTCCTCATACTCTTGATACCTCGTAATCCTGAGGCTTCCTCATACTCTTGATACCTCGTAATCCTGAGGCTTCCTCATACTCTTGATACCTCGTAATCCTGAGGCTTCCTCATACTCTTGATACCTCGTAATCCTGAGGCTTCCTCATACTCTTGATACCTCGTAATCCTGAGGCTTCCTCATACTCTTGATACCTCGTAATCCTGAGGCTTCCTCATACTCTTGATACCTCGTAATCCTGAGGCTTTCTTTTACTCTTGATACCTCGTTATACTTGGGCTTCCTCATACTCTTGATGCCTCGTAATCCTGAGGCTTCCTCATACTCTTGATACCTCGTAATCCAGAGGCTTTCTTTTACTCTTGATACCTCGTTATACTTGGGCTTCCTCATACTCTTGATGCCTCCCAATCCTGAGGCTTCCTCATACTCTTCAGGCCTCGTAATACTTGGGCTTCCTCATACTCTTGATACCTTGTAATCCTTAGGCTTCCTCATACTCTTGATGCCTCCCTATACGGGTTCTTCCTGGCATTGTTCCACGTATCCCGGGGCTTCCTGACAATTCTGCGTAACCGGGTCAAGATTCTTGTCAGGATCGTCCTTAATGTCACGAGTTGATTGAGGATAGTTTAAAATATTTAGAGTCGTTTAAGGAGCCCTCGGTTACGTACTGCAGGGAGGCAAAAGATTTGTCGCTACATCATCGGCATATTGTAAGCTTACGTCTCGTAATATAACGAATGGCGTCGTTTAAACTTTATAAATGGGGCGTTTTTCGCGTTATACTCTTAGAAAATTGTTCAAGAAACGAATGAATACGAATGTCGGTATAAGTTAAGCCTTCTCATCCTCTTCGTCTTAACTGGTAACGCCCTGGATCGCGTTTTTAGAGGCAAAAAAATGTTCCGGCGTAAACACTCTCTATAGATTTACAAAAACTTCCCGGGTTTATTTATTGAGGGTATTTTGGAGAATTCTATATAAAATATATATTCGACAACATTTTCCTTCGCGTAAACTGTTTTAACACCAACTTTGGGTCATTTCGCTGGAGTTTTGGAAGGGGGGATTCTTCCTTGAGGGATGTTTTGGGTTTTTTACGACCCTTCATTTTCGGGAAAGTGTTTCGAACCAGAGAGAGAGAGCGTTTAAAGGCGAGCGGCCGAAATGAAATGGAAGACGAAAGACGAGACCGAGGAGATTCCAGTCCAGTGAGTTCCCCGCGGCATACTCATCACCTCTTTCTGCCCGAACTTCCATTCGCCCGTTCGCGGCCTATAATAGGGAGGAGGGGCGGCCATTCTTCGTTTCCTCGGTCATCGCGTTTCCGGGTGGACTCGGACCTCGAAATTGACGGAGCTTCCGGTCTGGAATAACCACCGAGAGCCTCAACCACCCATTTCGTAATAACGTCTATACGGGTCTTCCAACGCGTAACGCTTTGTTTGGGGATGCGAGAGGACCTATACGTAAACATACTAGCTCAAAGTGGTTCGGGCGACTGGAAGAATCGTCACCCGAGTCGGACATTTATTCGCCTATTGCGTCGCCAATTCGCCCTCCCATCCCCTTCCACGCTGGTCTAGAGCTTTATTTCATCCGCGCCGTTCGAGTCGAGGCCAGTCCGCCGCCATCCTTTGACGTTAATCGCGTCGACTGCACCCTCTTCCGCGCTTTCGACGCCCGATGCCAGCGTCTGTCCGCGAAACTTTATAAAGGTCGCTATTTCTCCGGAAAGCGGACGTACGTAAAGACGTTTGGAGATCCTCGGTTCCTTAGGCGCGTAAACGGCGGACAACGGCGGGTGGGGGTCGCTCGAATGGCTGTAATTGAAGTTGGATTATTCGTAAGCGAGGCGCAATGAGGCGCGTTTACTATTCGATCGAGTAACTCGATTTCGGCGATGTTGGGCCCAGCCGAGTTCCGCTCGTTTGGAAGGCAAATTTCCCTCCCTCTGACCCGCCTCGTTCGAGGGCCCCCGCGTTTGCCGGATCGATAATAATCTGGCCTCGCCGTGTTTACTTTGCCTTATTTTGGCCTTTCGCCCGGGTCCAGCCGGGCTCGCTATGACCTCTACTAGCCCACGTCTCTCCCCCGATTGAAAATTTGCCGCCACTCCGCGTTTCTATTATTTCATATTTGCGAACTCTATTGAGTTTTCGCTCAATCCCGCTCCTTTTCTCTTCTTAAGGTGCTGCTCGAGGATGGCCGCGAAACGAGAAGGAAGTGGAGGAGGGGGGGGCTCCACTAAAGTTTATTACCTAAGAAGACCTCTCAAGCACCTCCTCCGATCCTCTCTAAACTTTCTTATATCATTTTCCGCCCTCTTAACCTCTAAGCCACGGCGAGGTCCCGACCTTTCCGCTTCTCCTCATCCCGCGATTTCAAGAAGCCGTACTCGCGTATACGTAATCTCTTGCGGTGCTCGCCCCTGTGTTTTCTCGTTCCATAAAATATTGCTACTTTTTTCGAATAATGATGAAATATTGAAACATTAAGGTTAATCTAAAGCGTAAATCTCTGAGTCGCTCTTTAGCCAAGTTCTCTTATTTTTTCAATAAGGTATATATATATATATATATATATTTTATTTTATTTTTTTTCTCAATAAGGTATATATACATATATATTTTTTTCTCAATAAGGTATATACATATATATATATTTTTCGATAAGGTATATATACATATTTATATTTAATATTATTAATATTATTATTATTATTATTATTATTTTTATTGTTATTATTATTTATTTCTTGTGCAAAGAAGAAAAATGGTTCCAAAAATTATTACAAAAATGTAAACTGAGTACAACACGTCTCCCCTTACCTAAGCAGGGGAGGTATTAGATGTAATTAGTTTTCCGGCAGCACATCAACATCGTGTTATAACTTTAATTATATATATATATATATATATATATATATATATATATATATATATATATATATATATATATATATATATATATATACGTGACCGAAACGAGTCTATAGGTGGCGTAACAGCGCTAGCTTCTCCGAGGTAGCGCCTATAATCTAGCGTCTGCTACAGTCAAATTAAAAAGTCATAAGAACTTTTTTATAATAAACTTAACTTGCTAAAATATAAGCAAACGATGTAAGTATTATATTAAAATGCAAGGATCATTATTTATAAAGTCAAATTTACCAAAAACAGATGAAGAAAAACTAATAGCGTCTGCTTTAGCCGCTACCTATCTAGGTGTCAATGGCGAAACCAAGAGGGGCGTAGCGATAGTTTTCAAGGGTTGCCAGACGTCAGGGAATTTAAAAATAGGCCTAAAAGGTCGGGGAATTTTAAGAATTTGTAAAAATTCAGCAAAAAGTCGGGGAATTCATTTTTATCTTGATACTTTGTTAAGGTAATTTTACTCTACATTTATGACAAATTTTATGATTATCATTTATTTCATTAAACGTTTGGCTAATTTTTTTAACCTTTTTACTGAAATATAAGCCCATTTAAATTTAACTTTTGTTAAAAGTAAAATATAAAATAAAAAATACAAATTTTGACCTTAAAAAGTCAGGGAAATCTCTTAAAATGATCGGGGGAAACAGGGAATTTGAATCTAAAAATTTGGTGGCAACCCTGTTTTCGGTCGTGAATAGATCGTTACAAATAGTCTAAAATGTTGCGGCATTCAGCTTTTCCCCGCACTCTTTTTTCCTCTATTAATTAGTAACTACCAGACGCCGTTCTTCGAAAGGGGAAATCCCGTTTTATTTATTTTGATTTTTATGGAAAGGTCGCGCGCGCGTGTCGCTTTCTAAATCCCCGTCAAATCGTTCCATATTTATTCGCTTCGTCTATTGAAAAGGTAGAAGAGATACGCGTTGGACACAGTTAACACGCATCCCTCTTTCTTCCTATTGATAAATTTGGAGCCGGGAGCTGTCAACCGCTTTTCCTCTTCGCCCCCTCCCCTTCTAATCAATCGTTGGTGCCCTCCTCCCGGGAGCGAAAAAGCCGGGGATGGGGGTCGGTTCAATCTTCTCTTTCGAGAAACTTTGTTTATACTGCTCGTATTCGGGTGCAGCGCCGACTCCCGCGTGTTTACGTTTCATGAATTTAAAGTTTGCCTCTTCAAATATTTACCCCCGATCTTAGCACTGATCTTTTTATTTCGCCCTCCCCGTATTCCTTCCCCCCTCGACTCTTCTCCGAATACTCCGGGGGCGTCTAGACTCCGGTAGACGATGTAATTATTAATCGGAAAACTCTGTAATTGGTTATCTTCGATCGAACTCCGGTTCGTTGTGTTTTTTTTAAATTATATCCATTTATTTCATTCTGTTGGGGGAGGTTATTTCCACCCATTAATTATTTCCAAAATAATCATTAGGCTTTTAAAAATATTAATACGCGTCCGATACCGTGATAGATAATGTTTTCATAAATACGTCGTGACAGAAAAATACCCTTTTCTCATTATTTTAGTCAGTTTTCGGTATGCCTCGAAGATACAATTAATTCTGGATTTTTAGCTAGTAATTTCATCGAGGGGCTAGCCACTTAGGAAAAAAAATTGTACACCAAATTTCTGATTTCCGAATATTTCCGATAATTCTTAAATATTTCGGTTTATTTCTCTAGATTTCCAATTCCTTTCGATTCCTCGATTTCCTTATATTTATTGGGATTTCTCGATTTCTAGAAATATTTCCGTTTATCTCTCTAAATTTTCAATATTTCTTTCGATTTCTCGAGATTTCCAACTTTTCTTTGAATTTCTCGATATTTCTAATGTTTTTCTAGATTTCCGGAAATATCGAAAATATATGTTTATTTCTCTAGATTTCCAATATTTCTGTTTATTTCTCGAGATTTCCAATATTTCTGTTTATTTCTCGAGATTTCCAATATTTATCTGAGTTTCTCGAGATTTCCAATATTTATTTGGATTTCTCTTGATTTTCAGAAATATCGAAAATATATTCCCAGTATTACTAGATTTCCGGAAATATCGAAAATATTTATCGTGTATTTCTAGATTTCCGGAAATAATTATTTCGATTTCTCACTATTTGTGCACCAGATTTCTTAAGTGACTACCCCCTGAATTTGACCAAAAAGTTGGCGGGATTTCCCGCGTACGGGCGCAATCGTCCGCTCGTGTCAGGGGTATAGCGCCGAACGTCTGCAGCGGGCCTCGGGCTTGTATACACTCGAGCGAGAGCGAGCGAAAGAAAAGAGAAAGAAATCTGCCGGCAAACTTTTGAAAAGCTTTCTAAAAGAGAGCAGAAATAAAGGGGGAGTAGACATTTTATTCCTGGGGCTACAACGATACGATCTCCCGCGAGTCTATTATCGAAATATATACACACACCCGCGCTATCGTATTCGTATCCTCTCCTTGTATCATCCCTCCTCCATTATTCTCCTTTTTCCTCGTACGTCGCGGGAGAGAGGATGGCGCACATCCCGATCCTAATGTAAACTTTCGCTCGCCCGCTTTCTTATAGAATTTCGGCCTTATTCTATTGTCGGAGACGTTTCTCCTTCTACGGGCTACGCGCTCATTTCGTGGCCGCCCCGAAATATATTGACGGTTGTATTTCCCCCGATTTATACCAGCGCGCCTGATATTATATAACAACGTAAATATTTTATACGCCGCTTTTTACACACAATCCCTAAGGGATTTGTGTGTACTAAGATCACGTACAGTGTAGTCGCCGCCGTATCTTCTATAACTCTTCAACAATTAAATCTAGAAGGGTCAGTGATATTTCAATTAACAGAAAATATCAGATCAAAATTAATTCTAGCGCCCACAAGTTGATCATTTTCCCATTTTAGTGGTTTTTCGCGATTTTCGCCTTAAAATCTACATCCTTTTTTTAAATGAAGACCGATTTGGTTGAAAATTTTATTTTTAGTTAGTACTGATCATCCGTTTTCAGTTGCATTAAGGAATTTTTATTTTAAGTGAGATTTTTGGCCAAATCGCGGGACCACACAACCCGCGTACGCACTATGGTGATATTTGAATTTCATACCAAGTGAAACAGGCGCCATCTAACTCCAAAAAAACTCGCGTTTCGCTAACTTATTTCCAAAACCAGGTAACCCGAAAAATTCAGTTTGTCTAAAAATTAATTTAAATTAACGTTTTCGAGTTTCGTTACCTTAGTTCCGAAACCAGGTAACTCTAAAAATTATTTTTCGATAGAATTCCTCTTGGTTAATGCATATGATGATTTAACATTTGTTCAAATTAAAATTTAATATTTAAAATATATTTATTACATAGGGTGACTGTGTGTACTTAAATGTCCGTGACATCTTGTTTGTTGTTGGCTGTTTTCTGTTTGCGCAGTCGCTGGCGTGGCTCCCCGTATACTTTCCCCTTGTTTAGTTCAAAACGAAAGCTCAAATAAAAAAATAGATTTGGCGAGTTTGTTGGTTTGGCGTATACTGATTCTATTTACTATTATGATTGCCGCGACTTAGATTTTTTTCGGATCTGTTCAAACATACTACGCGTATTGAAAATTGATATTCCTCTTTTGTAGATTTGTTTGACTAATCTGATAAGCTGCCGTGACAGTTTGGGCGTAAGCCAACCAAGCGTTATCCTTCGAAGCTAGTGTCTTTTTTAGTATCGGTTGTGTTTGAAACGTAAATTTTATTAGTTTATTGAATTAAGTTTACTTTGCTCGGTAGTGCGTAACCTTATTGTACGTTTTTTAAACGGCCTAATTTTTAAATTCAATCAAAATGGAGAATGTCAAAAATCTTGTCAATTTCAATTTACACTGATTATAAAAAATAGCAGTGGTTACTGTTCGGGTGAATATATCGAATCTAGGATGAGTTAATTTAGTTCATTCTTAATTGGCCTCAAAGAAAATAGCGGGTTGGGGGACTTAACAAACTTAAAGGCCTAGGTTTTCATCTGCCTGTTTTCCTTTAAGTTTACTTCCCGCCGCTCAAATATCCTGGTGGTAGGCCAACGTGTTCTGCGGTTGGCCTACCACCAGGATATTTGAGCGGCGGGAAGTAAACTTAAAGGAAAACAGGCAGATGAAAACCTAGGCCTTTTAAGTGCCGAATTAGGTATGATCGACTTTAAGAAAATTGACACGAAATAAAAATGCCGCCAGGGGAAAGTGATTGGCTTCGAACGGACTCAACGGGATTTAATTTCGGCCTTCGAAGCTATTTTCCTCCCGCGGATTCTCCCTAAAAAAAAACAAAAAATAAGCCCTCTTTGTCTGTAGGCGATGTATATCGTCGATTGTAACGGAGTGCCAATAGCGCTCCATCCTCTCCGTCGCTGCAGTCATGAACCGTCGTTTCTCAAGTGGGCTCGATTCGTGACTGCAATGAATTCGTCCTTTTACGTTTGCCTATAACTGCACGAGCGAGCGGCTGCCCTCTTTACTCCGAAACGCGCCCCAACCGAAGAGATCCCCGCGACATTTTACCGGGCTTCTTCTCTATCCCCTTCCCGCTATTCTTTCGTTTCCTCTAGGGTGTTTTGTTAATGTTATACCCCGTCTTCTCCCCTTTTAGTTTGAGAAAAGGGACCTCCCTAGAAAACAAACATTTTCTCCGTCCTTTCCTACTTCCCGCCCGTCCTCATCTTCGACCCTTTTCAGAAGTTTGGCGCTCCGCAGTCGGCCGACGTGCCGCTTTCTCGCTTTTGGCCGAACGGGTTTTCCGAATATATATATCTAGGTCTCAAAAGGCCAGGGTGCCTTCTCGAATCCATTAAAAGTCTTAGATATCCTTATTTTCCTTCTTTTATACCTGTATAATGTCTTTCAATTTTCGTCCCGTCAAAAAGCGCCCGATATAAGCCCCCGTTATTGACTTTTCCTACTACGCTTTATTCTCGCCGTTGATACGCCGTCGCCTTTTGTGTCATTTTAGGATTATTTTTATTCGAAAAGGAAAAAAAAATTGTAATAGTTTTCTTTGTTCGGGGCGTGTCATTGTGCGAGTTTTATTTTGACAAATTTTGCTAATAACATCGGGCGAAATTCTCTCCGTTTCTCGAGAAAAAGTTTTAATGTAATATAGATTTGTCGTCTCCGAACCCGCGCGCCCCTAAATGCGGACTCAACGTAGATACTCCGAAGCGCCGCTGTTGGAACACTTCTACAGGCGTTTTGGCCTATTATTAGTCTACCGGCCATTTGGAGTGGTTCGAATGCGTTTGAAGCACGCGATTCCCTTTATTGTTTTCATTTTCCATCATTAATATTGTTACAAGCGGCAACCGAGGGGTTCGTTACGAAGTATTTAATCATCATGGTTTCCTAGAATTGGCGGTCGAGATATTTCCTACAACAAAAACGGTTAAAACCTGGCCTTTCTTTTTATTCAACAGATAGACCATTGTTACTATAACAACCCCTGTAGAGAAACGTTGGTTTTTTTTCCTCGCATTCGAGACTAAACCGTGTAAAACCAATCGCGAATCGCAACTTCGTAACGTTAAATCAGTCTTATCTTCGGCGCGGTAGAAGACGTACGTCAGAGATTTCCAGTTGGGCGGATGACTGTCCTAACGGTTGTTTTGATCGTTAGTGTGTTTAGTCGGTTCTGGAGATTAGCCGACCTTTAAACTTTCCAATAAGGCGCTCCGAGCCTCTCTTTCGCGGAATAGTGGTCTCCGCGTATAGACGTCTCCAACGTGTTTTTGGCCTTCTTTATTCGAGCGAAGAGAATTAAGAGCGCTTATTACCGCTAGAGGACGCCGCGGTGAAATTACTTGATAATGTAATATTGCGAGAGATTTTTTTCAATTAGAGCAAAAGGCCCGGCTTTATTTGTCGCGATACGACCCTATCCCCGTTCAGCCTTCGTTGCCTTTTACGACTCGAGAGAAGTATAAACCGTACGTAGCTCCAATTAGTTCGGCAAGGACGAAAAACCTTTCCATTCAAACTTAGTGAGTCGGTTTTAAATTTAAAGCTGGGATTTCTTTTGAAGTGGGGATATTTAGGCACGTCACGCGGGATAAGTGGCGCTCGTTAATAAGAAAGATCTTTCTTCTTGAATTATGTCAGGGTTTAGAGGGGACATTTTCAACTTCATTCGGTTTTACTTTTATTCCACTTCGCCATATTGTCATTCGGGACGGGATGGGGTTTTAAAACGGAGCGTAGGATAAATTTCGAGTGGACAATTTCGCTCTTAAAACGAACTCTCGCTCTAGTTATCGAGAAGAATCACTATTGTCTGTCTGTTGACGGTTAATTTTTCTCCTTTTCGGAG
Organism: Leiobunum rupestre; assembly: GCF_980474605.1. NCBI lineage: Eukaryota > Metazoa > Arthropoda > Arachnida > Opiliones > Sclerosomatidae > Leiobunum > Leiobunum rupestre. The sequence continues at coordinate 21,316,228 of NC_143391.1, forward strand.
GAGCTCTTAACTGACAAAAGGGCCAGAACTCTTGACCAGAAACGACAGAAAAAGCGAGCATCCGTAGTGGCGTATTTCGCTCGTTTACGTGACAGTTGTTGAAAAGCCTGCGATTGGTAAAGTCTGTACGTTCGTCGTCTTCTAAGAGCGCTGGCTAGCGATATACGGGATACCGGCATTGAAGCGCGACAGTCTGGCAATTATACACGACCTCGTCTCGAACGTCCCGATGATTAAAGTTCGCTTTCCATCTTCTCGTCCGCTGGCGGGCTCAGTTGGCTTCTCTCCTCCTTAGACTTCGTGTCGGCGACTCTGACTTCCCTTATCGGAAGAGGCTTCTTCCTCTCGGCGAAGAGCGGCCCGGAAAACGGCTTCCGCCTGTCTTTTTCATCCGCGGATTTACTCGCTTCTGTTGGCGGCCTTACCCCGTTCGTGGCAAGTCCCGTTTCGCGGCGGACGACCCTCGCTTTTCTCCGGGTCGATTGCTGCCTTTTTTCGCTCTTTGCTCCCGTAGCGAGCGCGGGATGCCTGATTAATACCCTTCAGAACCGCCAATCGTTCTGTTTCGTAGCGGGCCCTAATGAGGCTCTCGTCTCCCGGCCTCCTTTGTTTCGGCCTCTCTATTCTCTTATTCCTCCTCTTCACTACAGTCTGAGCGTCCCCTTTTAGCTCATTAAAATTCTCAATCATAAGGAGAGGTTCGCGTGATTAGCTCCTTAGCTTGAGGCTGCGCTTTGGAATATCGTATTTAGCTCGTTTCTCTTATAGTAGTTAAGTCTCATTTGTACATTTTCCCCTTGTTCGATTATCAGTTGTCTATCGGCGGATTTGCGTGTTATTTGATATTTCGCTAATACGTTTTCGGGGTTTCCCTTGATGTCTAAATATATTTTCCCATTATCAATTTTTAAGAAATATCTTTTTTTCTTCATGTTCGTATACTTGTAAAATTTAGGTTCGTAATTAAATTTAAAAGTTTTTGATAGTCGCCGTTTTAATAATTTCTAATATCCATAAAAAATTAAGAGCGTAAAAAATGAGTGGTTCTTTTCAGCCATTATGAAAATCGAAATTTTTTTTTTCTGTCGGGGTCCTTCAAATTTATAGCTTCCCTTTTTTCGGTGTAGGCCAGCAGCGTCAGGAAAAAGTAACTCTTCGATTGGAGTCTATTTTAGGGAGGTCCTTACTCTCTCTATCTCTTATCCGCGGACCTCCGTATATGTCTAAGAGCGGAGAGAGTCGCCGCTAAATTTATCACTCGACTCCAGTAAAAACTTGAGTAGAAAGAGCTAGGCCTCTAGAAGCTGCTAGCAGTCGTGATAAACTTAGCCCATTTATGGGCTTATATAGGAAACGTTTAGATTGGGTGTCTCTCTCTCGCGCGGGCGGACAAATTTAGTTTTGTTTCTCGCGCCATTCCTCTACTTCTTTCGGCGGCTCGTTCGTTCGGGGCACTTTTTGGGAACCCCTTCCGCATTTTTACGGATGTAGCGGCCGAGATCCGACCCCCCCCCCCCCCCCGCGCGTAAAGGGACCAGCGACCTCCTTTCTACGCGCGCCTTTTGCCCGAAAGAACGCGCCATCCTCTGTATTCCGGAGAAGAAACGATCGTTAGAGGTCGAGGAAAAATCGTTTTAAGGAAAGCTCTTCCCTTCTCTCTCTCTTCTCGCTTTATAGTCGTTGCTAGTACGAACCGATTGTTCGCTTCAAGGCAAAGTATCGAAGTTTACGCGGATGTTTAAACCGTTCTTGGCCATTCTTTCCTTCGCCGACTATATCACGTTTTGACTCCAATTTTGTCTATTTTTATTCCGATTATACTACGGCCGAGCCCCAAAATATAACGTGTTTATATTTTAATGGATCGGTATTTTACGCTGGATGAAATTCCTTATTTCTTTTTGGCCGTTCTCTTTCGCGTTTTTGCTTACTATCCACGTAAATGGTACGAGACTATTCGCGACTCGCTGCCTCGACCGGGCTCTTCACTCTTGATTTATTTATTTATGGGGCTGGGGATATCGTGGAATCACTGTTCCCGGTGTGTGTACGTAGGGGGCGCTGGATTCGTCGTACCTTTTTGTCCCCATCTTAGTAATACCTGATTTTCTTATTTTTTTGAAAAAAGCGTAATCCTTTTAGTGGCTATTTGCGTAGGACTACTTTGTTTATCCTATGAGAGATTACTCCGCTGTAGTAATCCAATTGAAATTAGTATGATATAAGCTCTCTAGAGAGTGCTAATTGGTAATAATTTATTTGTATCATTCATCATTGACACTTAACATAGTTATTTCGTAATTTGATGAAATATTGCGTTTTAAATATTTTATTTGGTTCTTAAAAGAATTACTTTCAATAGTTATTTCCCTTCCAAAAGAATTCATTTTGAAAAATAAAGGAATTATTTCTAGCCAAACAATTCGTTTCAAAAAGTGTTTATTTCTGGTCAAAAACATTTGTCAATTGCGTTTATTTCGAGGAAGTAAATTTTGGGACTATAAAGATTAATTTATAAGCGTTGAAAAGAATTCATATCTGACCCATAGAATCAATTTCAAGTTATTTTACTTCAAAATCGTTCAATTGACAATTTTATTTATTGCTTGGCAAAAGGTTGTTTTTAAAAAATGTGTATTACTGCAATAAATTATTATTTGAAAGAGGTTCATTTCCGGCCAAATAATTTTACTCTGAGTTCATTGCTGGACGTTGTTTATTTCCGCTCGTAATAATTATTTTCAATGGAGTTCCTTGCGTGCAGGGCTCCTAGCGATCCTATTTTCCTATATTGCTGAAATGGACCTATAAAATTCTATTACTCAATTTTTACACACAATGCCCAAGTGATTTGTGTCTACTAAGATCACGTACCGTGTAGCCGCCGCCGCCGCCGAATATTGCATAACTCTTCAACAATTGGGACTAGAAGGGTCAATGATATGTAAATGATATATCAAATCATTGATAGCCCATTATTCATTTTGGCGCAAGGGGGCCCACAAGTGTGTCAATTGTTCATTTTAGTGATTTTGGGCGATTTTCGACTTTAAATCTACATATTTTTTTGTAAACTAAGGCTGACTTGTTTGAAAAGTTTATTTAGCTAGTGCTGATTATTTCTGAACTATGTTTACGGTTGCATTAAGAAGATTTCTAGCCAAATCGCGGGACCCCACAATCCGCGTACGCACTATTGTGATATTTGAATTTCGTACCAATTCCCGATTCAGAATACAAGCGCCATTTGTCTCCAAACATTTGATCTTCGACATTGGAAACCTCTACGAACTATGTCCAATGCATTCGCTTTTCGTTAGCTTATTTCCAAAACCAGGTAACTCAAAAAAATTATTTTTGATTAAATTCCTCTTGGGTTTGTTAAGTTAATGTACAAGATAATTGAAAATTTGTTCAAATTTAAATATTTAATATTTAAAATATATTGAATACATCGGGGTGATTCTCTACTTAAATGTCCGTGACATCTTATTTAAAAGATATTTACGCAGCAACAAGCAATATATTTAATTTTGGTTTTCGTAAAGTAATGATCCTATAAAACTCCTATATTTAGTCATATATCTTATAATTATCGTATAGTTTTGATATTTGTATCCTATAATTATCATATAGTTTGATATTTGTATCCTATAATTATCCTATAATTTTGAAATTTTTATCCTATAATTCCTATTTATTTTTTAGCACTATTGACAAAAAACGAATTAAGCCTAAGTTCAAAGAATTTGGTTTCAAGAGTTAATTTCATGCCAAAACAAAATTTATTTCAAAAGAGTTCATTTAAAAATATTCAAATTTCAAAAATCTTTGTCTGAAGCAATTAGCTTAATTTAATTTTGTGGTGGCAAGCGAAAATAACGAATTTAATTATGAATAACACGAAACTATAGATTAATCACGAGTTACAAAGTTTTACCTCGCTTTTGGCATTGAATGTCTCAATTGGACACTGAACTAAATTATTCCCTGGCTTTTGGTAAGAAGCGTCTTATTTCAAGACCTAACGACAGTGTCGTCTTCCAGAATCCCCGCGGACTGGACCCGTACGTTTTCGGCGAACTTGTTAACTTGACTCTCTTAACTCATTGCAGTGGAAATTACTCGTGTTTCCGCGAAAGCCTTTCCCAAATTTATTCAATTTTTATCTACATTTTGAAGTATATTTCACTGCAACACAAATAAATTTTAACATTTACAAAGCGCGTTAATTGTACAACGAACGAACTTCTCTTTTACAGTACACGATAAATTCCGCTCGTTTTCTTCCGTTCATAACTCGTTTAAAGGCCGACTACATAAATCTTCGGTTTACTCTGTCTTTCACTGGAAGTAGGCTGACTGCATGGCACCCATGTATTGCAGTAAGCCTACTTCCAGTGAAAGACAGAGTAAACAGGAAGTATTTCGAAATGCATAAACTTTCTCGCGTTAATTCTTTTGAATTGAAATAACTTGTGTATTTTGTAACTTCATTTCTTTGAAATTATTTCTTAGACCATCTTAACGAAAATTTCCGACTCTCGGTTGAAGTAGGCTCATTTATTTCGAAAAAGGGATTAGAGAAGATGGTGTCGGTGCTTTTGTTCTTCAAATGTAATATAAAATATTTGGGCAATGTCCTAAATCCGGAACGTATAGCGAACAAACTGATTTCTTTGTCTTTATTCTTTCGCCTTTTCTGGTCGGCCAATGTAATCTAAATATAACGAGCGCGGGGGGGGGGGGGGTTCGATGCACGCGGAAGCCGTCGGCCTTCTTAAAAGATGAAATAATGGTCTGCAATCCGAAGCCTGGCCAGAGAGACGGGGTTGCGGAGCGGAGAGATACAAGCGAAAGACGTCGCTTCTATTTGTCTTTTTTTTTTCTCGGCCGGCCGCGTGCCCCAGTCTTCGGTCCCGGGTACAAAAAATCAATATTTGGATTCTCGCTTTCCCCCGCGGGCCTTTGTGTCTCCGCATCGTCGGGGAGGAACAGCGAATGCGGAGAAGAGGGACCGCGTATCGTAGCGAAAGTCTCGCTCTTGGAATGACCTTGAACCGCTGCCGTCAAATTATCTCCTTGTCTCGTCCTTTTTTAATCGGCTGCGCAACGCCATTGTTTCTTGGTTTTATCGGCGAATAATGCCGAGAATTTGCAGTCGGGATGTACCCGTCGTAGTTATCGCCCTCCTCCGCGATGAGTGGGGGGATCGCCCGCTGCTTATACCAAATCAGAGTCCGTCAATTGGGGAAGGTGGCTGAGAAGGAAATCCTGGAAGTGTTCGATCCGAATGGATGCGGCGATACAGGGTGGAAGCCGCAGCCGTGGTCCAGCCTCGGTACTTCTCCTAGTACACCCGAGTGCTGCGGGTGGAACACTTCTACAGGCGCTGGTAGGCCAAAAATAGACCAATGGGAGAATTTGATGCCTCAGTCGTGGTCCAGCCTCGGTACTTTTCCTAGTCTAAAAATAGACCAATGGGAGAATTAGAAACGCATCCTCCAAATGCTTTTTCGGGCGATCGGATAAAGATGCGCTTCTAATTATGTCATTGGTCTATTTGTGGAATACCAGCGCCTGTAGAAGTGTTCGACCCGCAGCACTCTGGTGTACTAGGCGAAGTAGCGAGGCTGGACCACGGCTGAGTCTTCCACCCTGTATAAACACACGTGGGGAGGGGGGGAGGGCTCGATCGATCGGCTGGGCCCATTTTCCGTCCTCTCCTCTCGACATTTAGGAGTGTTTTTATGATCGAGTTCTGTTGAATGACAATTATTTCGACCCTTTCTCGTTGCCGTTCTTTTTATCCCCTCCGATTGATTCCCCTTTTTTCGCCGTGAGTCAACGAAAGTCTGCTAATTAAAGGGTAGGACCCGTTAGTACGGACAGCCCCGGACAAGGAGCGACTTAATTTGATTTTCCAATCTTAATTCGCGCTTCCCTCCTTTAACGATTAACGTTTTCCCTCTTCGGTTTTTTTATCTCCTTCTTCGGCGCGCGCGTCCTCTCTTCTTTGTTTATACAGCGACTCGCTAACGCCATTACGGAAGCAATTCTTAATCACGAACTACGTACACCCCCTTTCCATTTTCTCCCGATACGTTTTTGCTAAGAAAACAGTTCGCTCTAATTTTGACTGATTTTCCCCTCGTATTAAGATTTAAGGCTGTCGGACAAAGTTTCGTTCGCATTGTCCCGTGTTTAGTTGACAGGGTTCGTACACGACCTGGAAAAGTCAGGGAATTTGAAAATGTTTCCGAAAGGTCAGAGAAAAGTCCGGGAATTTGAAAATAATTCTAAAAGGTCAGGGAAAAGTCGGGGAATTTTCAAATTCCCTGACCTTTTGGAATTTAAAATATTTCCAAAAGGTCAAGGAAAAGTCCGGGAATTTGAAAATAATTCCAAAGGGTCAAAAAAAGTCAGGGAATTTGAAAATAATTCCAAAAGGTCGGGGAAAAGTCAAGGAATTTTAAAAAAAAATGGAATTTTAAAATGACCCCAAAAAAATCAGGCAAATAATATTTTGCTAGATTGTTACCTCAAACCATTCATTTATTCTACAAAAATGGTCAGGGAAAATTTGGCAATTTAGTCAGGGAAAACCTTCGAACATCAGGGAATTTAGTTCCGTAAATTTTGTACGAACCCTGATTGATGAAGTTTCATCATTACCAGCAGAGCGCGATTAAAGATCCAAGACATGTTAAGTTAAAAAGAAACTGGTTTATCTAATTTAAAGGATGATAAAATTAGCGAACAAGTAGATTAGCCCATTAAGAAAAGGGATAATAAAGCTAAACCTTAAACAAATTTGAAGAAATTTAAAAACTTACTAATAGCTCGTACCGATAGGTCTTCGAGCAAACAAAAAGGCGCGAAACTCGGACCATATAGATCTTCGAGTGAAAAACTAAATTAAATTAAATAGCCAGAAATTCCAACGGTAGACCGGTTTCGTCCTATTTAATTTAAACGCAACATATTAAAACACAACAGAAATTCATATGACAATCATATATACATTGTTAAAAATTAAACGTTATCAGTTAAAAAAAACTTCGTCACAATGTACAACCAACTTAAAGCAGGGGGGAAGGGAAAAATCTATATCGTTTTTTTTTTCAACAGAAATTTTGACTGGATTTCATTTTCTATAAACCGAACCGAAATATAATGCGGAATTTGAATTTCGATCGATGTGTTTTTACGCGCGGGTTTAAATAATTGGCTTTCTTTTATGTACTAAAAGATTATACGCAACGGGGCTTCCTCGGCGTTATATTTCTCTGTAGAGAGTTCCCGTTTTATAGGGACAGAGCGCTCTCTTCCGTTCGTTATTTATAGTAGTAGCGTCGTAAAACTAAGGTCCGAGCCGCGCCAGGTCCTGTCGATTCGTGCATTGTGTTTTATAGTCAAATTTATGCTCCCCATTTTTACGGTTTTACTTTTCCATCCGGCGTTTATAATCTCAATACACGTAGTGAAATATCTACGCCTTTTCTCGTGGACTGTCGCGGGTGACGCTTCTATACTCGGCTGGAAAATACCGACGAGGGCTTATTGTAAAATCAATTCCGCAGACGTCATCCTTTCGGGTTTAGCCGCGGCTAGTACTTCGAAGTCATATTCGTCCGAACTATAGGTATACTTTCGGTAATAAAAAAAAGGCGCAGCATCATTACCCCGTCGTCGTCCTTTTCTCTTCATTTAATCCATCGGTGGGTCTCCGCAAATAAGAGTTTATATCTCGTCCCAGGACTCGTCCTCATTGTCAATAAAGTCTTTTTAGGCCTTCGCTATTCTTTATAGCGGATCGGCCTAGTCCCCGTTTACTCCGCCTTCATATATCCGAGGCCGGCCGAGTGTTAGGGGACATTTTGCTCATTCGGCTGATGCTGGGAAGACTATAAAGATCCCATTCGGAAAATGTCGCTAAGGCCGCGTTTCCAATTTGGCCGCGATGTTACTGGCCATTGACAGTCACTCCCTCCAGCGGACGGAGAAGAGCGCCTGATAGAAAACGAAGCGGTTTATAAGAAGGAATTATACGGCTCGTAAGTTTTCCCTGGCGAGCTATCTCCCGACTCCGAATAGCCGCTCTTCTATAAAGGCCCCTTTTTTGTCGAGCGGCTCGAATAAGGAATAACTCGTAGGTGGCGTACTGGCCCCACCCACTCGGCTACCATCCCGAAAGAAACGTCTCTCTCCATCAAAAGAAACGTCCCTTTTTCTCTATCCAGCGGCATCCTCCGACGAATCGTGCTCTTCTACATTTCGTAATGCCGCTGCTCTCCGGGAAAAAAGCCCTTCTTTGTCTACCCATTTTTCGCTCTCTTTTTCCTCCCTCTCTTGCGCCACAAAACAGGGGTTGACGTGGAACCAGCCATACCGGATATAACCATCTGGTTAAAAATTGATGGATATAACCACCTGGTTAAAAATTGATATAGCCACTTGAATACATCCAGATTTTTTTTACTTAAAAAGTATTTTTTTTTACAATATTTTACTAAAATAATTAGTGTTATCATAAGTGGATCATTCTCTCTAAGTATACAAATTCCGGGTCTAGGTCGGGTATCTTAGTCTGGGTTTTGAAAATATTTCGGCGGAGGCGCCACCGAGTGGTCAAGACGGTAACTAAAGTGGCGTTTATTGAACAAAACTCTACCCTTGGATCTGAAACTGACCTTGAACAAATATGGTATAGGTTTTTGGGGGGGGGGAATACGAGGAGCCAACCCCCAAAATTTCTCTCTCTCGGCCCTCGAGACACGTTTCAGACGTGAAATGTACCATAAGAGATGTAAGAAACGTTAGATTCGGCAATATAAATTCAGAGTGAAGTTGAGGTGATACACAGTGTAGGGCAGTTGTAAAGGGCTGCCAGACCGACCCCGACAAAGACTCTAGTCATAGGTAGCATAGCGTTTTGTCTACTTAGAGAGAATGATCAACTTATGGTGTTATAAGTCGGAAAATGACAGAGGCTTTTTTTTTCGGAAAATTTTCCGTATTTTTCCGAAAAAAAATTTAAAAAATTTCATTTCTAATATTCATTTATTTAAAAAAAAACTTTAGAATCATGACGTTCTAATTAGAATAAAATAATTATAGTCAGGATACTTCATGACGAAAAAATTTAATATTTATTTATAATAAAATAAAAATTGTATCTTATTATAAATAAATATTAAATAAGGATCCTGACTCTATATTAATTATTTTATTCTAGTCTAATATTGTTTGCAATTTTAAATAAAGTGGCATTTTCGCCTCATTTTTTCGAATCTAAAAGTGAAATTAAACCTCTAGACTAGCTTAAACTGATTAACAATGTAACACTATTATTTTTTTGTAGTATGTTTACTGTTATTATCTCGATTTCAATTTTTCCGCATTTTATTTTTCCGGAAAATTAACAACACTAAAATAATATATTTTATTTAGTTTATCTTTAGTTTCATATTTAAACAAATTTGGGTTAGTACAAATTCTCCTCTAATTGAGGGGGCAGGGGTGAGTTTAAAGTTCAAAGGTTAGCCGCCTCGGGTCGGTGACTAGGTCGGCGCGTCATAAACAAAAACTAGGGGGAAATCAAAATAATTTAATTATTTAATATAGTATTTTGCTTATTTGGTTTAGTTTCTAATTTACAACAATACACTAATACGCATATAATAAGGGAGAAGACCCTTTTACAGGGGTACCGCCATTGTGTGTACATTTTTCATAATCTACTTGTTACTAGATGGCGTCATCAGTTTACAATCCAAAATAATGATAATATCCGCGAAAGTCTAATTTAAATTGTGGTTATTTAAAAGCTGAAATTTTGTATAACTACATTTTCTAAAATATTTTATATAAACTTTCAGCTTGAAATAGCACTTAAATTATATAATAAATTTAAAAATTTTATTTTATTTTTTCAAATTTTGCGCCAAAATATACACGCTGGTGTCATCTAGTGTAGAAATACGAAATTAAAATTTTATACTCGATGGCGGTTTCTAAAGGTTTGTTTCCCTGTATGTAATATGCGAATTGGTGTATATTAGCAGATAATTTCCTACTTAGAAAGTGAGTGACATTAGTATGGTATTTATATTTTAGCCGGCCTTAACCAATTAAAACCATTGGCCTGCCTATTTTTTTAAATACGTTGTTTTTCCAACCCTGCCAGAAAATCAAGACGGCCAGGTCTTACTTAATTCTATTCCCGTTTTCCAAAATAGTCGAATCAAAGGCGGGAAGAGAGAGAACGCGGGCGAGCGTCCGTCCACTATATCCCCTTTGGCTCGTGTAGTGCTCGGCATTCGATTAATTTTTATCCATGAATAAAATAAGCTCGGCGATATTTCAATAATATTTATTTAAATAACCAATAGTTGAATAAAACTTGTAAAATGTTTAAATAATCGAAAGTGAATAAGTCTATTATTTAAATAAAACAAACAATTATTTAAATAAATACCACTTTTATTCAAATAAATTCTTGGTTGCGTAAAAAAAAACAATTAAATAAGTTAAAATTATATTCTTTTTACCAACGTTATTTAAATAAATCGGAAAATTTGTGGATAATGAATAAACAATTCCGAGCACTAGGCTCGTGTAGTTCTAAGATAGGGGATGGAACGGAGCTTAAGCTTGCACCACGAAGACGTCTTTTGGGAAGCGCCCGCAGAGTTGCCAGATGTACGATCCGGATCGTATTTGTACGATAATTAAAACCCGCGGTACGATATACGATCCAAAAGCAGGATCTTACGATAAAATAAGATCTAAAGTACGATCCGTGTAAAAAACGATTTAGCGGTTTGCTGATAATTGTCGCTACGAATCGGAAATGTTCCCAAAATATTTTCTCACGTGTCTTTTCGTACATAAAAGTGAGCTAAAGTATGCGACATAATAGGTTTAACAAACTGTTTTTTTTATCTCTAAATATCTTTTAAGCTAAAGTAACTTTGTTTTCAGCCGTACGATCCTACTTAATCTAGTACGATCATAAGTAACAATAACAATAAGTATGACAACTGATTTTCTTAGTTATTGCGTAATTAAGATGTTTTCTCATCACAGAGCCCTCTAGTGTCTAAAATAAGCGACAATTCCGCTAAGCCGATATATCTGGTTTCCGATAGATAGGCGGAATATTAGGCTAAAATAATAAAAATGAAAAAAGTTTTTCTCGGTGCCACGAGCTCATGTTTTTTTTATCACGCGTGATTCGCATGCGGGCTTCAAAACAAAGCCAGCCAAAGCCCCTCGCGACTCCAGAACGTGCTCTCCGATATTAGGCTTACTTTTTTATTAAAAAGTAGTCATCCAAATCGGTAAGTCGCGAGTCAGAGTCACAGCTTGAAGAGAGTATCAGTGCCGAAAAAAGGTTAGGTTAGAAAATTAGCATTAAAGCAATAGGAAGTTTCATACTAACTTGTTATTATGTTACTTATGGTACGATCCAAATCGAAACTCTATACGATAATCCCGCGCTTGGAATCTGGCAACCCTGAGCGCCCCCGTGTCGTACTCTTTACCAGTCGCTACCTGAGAGCAAAAATCAAGTAAGTCGAGATACGTGACTATTGAAAGAAATTCAAAATGAGAATCCTTGAGGGTTTTTAAATTAAAGTGACTCAGTACAAAATTTTCAATATATCAATTTTCATTATTAGATTATCATTGTTATTAATATGCTAGATTTCGAACTTAAAACTGGTTTTTCTTAAATGGGGGTTTTCAGACTCGCTTGAGTCTTGCTCTAAGGTAGCGCAGAGAGAGAGAGAGGATGAAGAGGTTCCGAACAAAAAAGAGGGGGGTGGGGAATACAGAGCGGAGGAATCGAGAACGTATCGCTCTCCCCTCAGATAACAATAGACGGCCGTATACGGTGATTTGCTTTCAAAACGGTTTCAATACGTTTACTAACGGAAGCCCCTATTGCCAAGATTCCCAATTCCTGGCACGTCTTGCCCATCCCCCCCCTTCTCTTGCCGGGCGGGGAAGCTGGCTGGAGGGCGTAAATCAGCCAGATATCTTTCGCTCTATTTGACGCTCGATTCTCTCTACTCGTTCCGTCTCTAAGTCTTCCTTTGTTTTTCGTATTTTCCCGGAGTGCCCCAACGAAAATAGTCGTTAGTCGCGACTCCGTTCCGTACGTACTCCCGCCTTCCCCCCTTGATAAAGTAGGTAACGCGCGAAGTTGCGACTGACGGCTATAATTTAAGATATTCGCGCTTTTTACACGGTAGTCCCGAGGGCTTACTGCCGATAATTGAAGACTACAATCGAAGAAGACTATATTCTTTCTTGTTCTCGAAACCTATCGACCGTAAAAGTCGCGCCCGGATAAAAACAATGTTTTAAAATTAAATTATATTTCGTAGAAACAATAGGCTACGACTGCCCAACTTGTTCTTAAAATTGCGCGGTCAAACCTATGGACGAATTCATTAGCTCTCTCTAGTGGGAAAGCTGGGGAAGCATTGTAGAAGTGAGAAAAAATAGTAAACAAGAAAGCCACCTTCATTTATAGAAAGGCCTATTGATTTCGATTCGGTACACTGTATATTCAATGTAAACAAAATTTATTTTCCCCGAAGTAATTTAAGAACGTAATTACGTAACAAAAAAGTCTCTTTTAACTGCCTTTGTCGTATTTCCCAGAAAAGGTGGCCGTTATTTTTGGAAATTTTTTCCGCTTATAAACTCAGGAATGTGCTCCAGATATTCCCAGAGCGCGCTTCCGTCTTTGTTTCGTACAGAGGAGGAAGGGAGTGTCCCTGTGTGTGTCCCCGCAGCAGCCCATCCTTACGTGGGGGGTATTCTAAACGTATCCACGGAGGAAACTTAATAACGCATTTAAAGATGTAATAATGCAACTTCAACCTATATTTATTATACGTGTATGTATATACCTTTTCAGGTCTGCGTTTTGAAATTCCGCGAATAGGCGCTCTGTACGGGGCGTTTTAATCGAGATCCTTACGTACGAAATGACCTTTATTATACCGTTCTTTATTCGTCGGTACAAGGAGCGCTGTCGCTGGCAGGTAGTAGGGTGAAGTCTGCGATTCCCCTCTTTGTATGCAAATTACTCAGCGGCAGTCGTCATATTCGTCGCGTATAACTTCGCGTTAGATTTGGCGTTCCTCTATTACATTATTCAGGCTTGTTTATTTGTTCCTCTAGATGGCGCTCTAGTCGCGTTTCACCCCCTCGTTTACAAGCAGCGACCCTAAGTAGAACTGTATCTTAGCGACCGAGGCAACCTTATTGATGACTTTATACTCGATACCGCGTAGAATCCCGGGGATTTCGCTTTCCAGGGGTTCAGCCAGAAACGGTTCTTCTCCGGGATAAAATATTTTTCCTTACCGAATATGTAAAACTTCCCTATTTTCTTCGTCGCTCTGATATATTTCCACACGCATCTCCATTTTTTTCTTTGGAATTTAAGTTGGCCCCGAAGGAAGAAACGCCTTTGTTGTTGGATTTATGCTCGAAATATTATTGATGGAAATTATTCAGATGAGATGCGCTTTATAATTAATCTATTGTATTGTTTATTTACAAAAATATGTAGATGGTAAAAAAATAACGTCTAGAAAAATAGGGCATAACGCCTGTAGATGTGGTCGACACGCGGTACACCGGTGTTCAGGGTGGAAGTTAATTTAGGGCGTTTGGGTTTTTCAACGCGAATTTATTAACATTTTTTTAGAAATTTGTTAAGACGGGTATTAGTTTAAAAGTTAATCGCGTACTAATTTTGTTTATACAATGGGACATTGACTTTATATTTCGAAGATAAATGATACTTGATCTTAGCGATAACGGAATGCGTACAAAGCAAAGCTATATTGATTCTGGTAATATTTTCCATCTTGAAACTAGACTAACACCTGCATTAGGCGCAAAGAGCAAACCGATACGAGAGAAGAGAGTTTTTTCTCTCGGAATTTGGGCTAATACACTTTGCGATGCGGCTCGCTTTTATGAGAAAGGGGACGAAGGTGTTTCTCTCTCGTCGCCAAACCCGGGGAACTTCTTCTATTGGCTCCATCAACCCTTTCCTGGGCGCGCTGCAATCTTTATAATTCATCCGTCTCCTCTCGGAGTCTCACGCTTCGCTCCGCAACATCCTTTTTTCCCTCTGTTTCCCGATAAAGAGCCGGCCCATCCTCATCCATCTTCGGACGGAACGGCGACCCCCCCCCCCTCCTTCCATTTTTATTTCGCGAAGGCCTCGTAATTTTCCTTCGTAAGACTTCTTCGCTTTTAGAGCTATAATCGGGTGGGATGCTGTACTCGAAATACTTAATACGTTACGAGCTTGTAATCTAATCTTTTCATAATTAAATCGTCCGTAGCGTTGGATTTGCCGGAGTGTTTGATCCTTAGCCTCCGCGTTAAACGAGGGGGAAGCGGCACCGATTGACGTTTTCTCTCCTTTCCCCGAATAGAACACTCGCCCCTTAGATGTTTTTTTTTCCCTTTTTTAAACGAACCTTTTTCGACTTTCTTTCGCTGTCAATTTAACGAACAAAGTTTTTCTACTTTTAAGTGATTGATATTTTTTGTGCCGTGGGAAACTTTCCTAATTTTATTGCTTTTTTGACGAACGGATCTAATTGCCTTTTAATCGCGCTTTTAAGCCTATGGCTTTTCGGGAGATAAGCGTGAATTTGGAAAAGGCATTTTTTCGATGTGAATTAAGTACTCTTACAAGGAGACTACCCGAGGTGGTTATCACCGATTTCGTCGAAACTCGGGGGTTATGTAGACCTTATGGTAGTATGAAAATTGCCAAAGGGAAAAGTTGCAAAGGGCTTTAGTTTTCCTATGGCAAACGAAAATGTTTTTTAGCTCTCCATTTAAAAAAGCATGGGATTTAACCAAAATTGATTAATTTTACCCAAAATAGGTCAAATTCATCTTTTTGGGTAATTTTTGAAAATTTAATTTTTTCAAATTTTTTAAATAACGATAAAATCCCATGCTTTTTTAAAAGGTGATTTTTTGTTTTGAGAGATCCAAATCATTTTCGGTTGCCATGGGAAAACTAAAACCCATTGCAACTTTTCCCTTTGGCAATTTTCATACTACCATAAGGTCTACCTAACCCCCGAGTTTCAACAAAATCGGTGATAACCACTTCGGGTAGTCTCCTTGTTGGGGGTCTGATTTCATCAAATTGTAAATTGTAACCTATAACAAATGTAAGATTTATTTATACAGTATGCGCGAAGAGTTGCGAGGTTCGGTTTATTTTACAATTTCCACACTCAGTAATATTCTTTATCGTGGGAAGTCTACCAGCGTGTTCTCGTTATTTATTTTTCGTTAAATTATATTCGCTTAATAGAGAGGTTTAAGGGTGAAACAGAAACTTCAAGGTTTCCGCCCGGTTCGGCTAGTTGTTATTTCAAGCTAATTTGTAAATGCTGTCCCTCTTTTATACAGGTACGATGTTTACCTATAGGAAAATAGAATTTTTAAAGGTTTAATTAATTTTAAGCAGTTCGCCAGTTTGAACTTTGCTTTAATAAGTTTTGCCTTCGCTCCGTTAATAAGATTCAAAGAGAAACTTGTTACTCGTTGGTTTGTGAATTAAGGCGCCCTTGATTCGCGTCTCTCTCCCCGACACATTAAAGGAGGTCATTTCCGAACGGATCCGTCTGCCGTTTCCCCAGCCATTGGCGACGTACGGAAGACTAAGGCGGAGAAGTACGTTTCGAAGTTGCACCGTGGTGAATAGTTTATAATGCTTTTAAATATTCATCTTTTACTCCGAAAGATTTCTCCGGCGGCCTATTCCCGAGACGGGAGAGTCTGATATCTCTTTATTGATTAGCTTCCAATAACGAGCCGAAAGCCTCGTCTCTAAAGCCTGTTACGTCTACCGTAACATCCTTCTCGTTCGGCTTAATTTCATTCTGCCAGGGCTCATCGTCGCCTCGCTAGGCCTCGGCGTTCTTTAAGCCTCGGTTCGATGGGAATTTTGCTCGGACACCGCCGCGAGTCACGCTTAAATCGGCGTGAAAGCCGCTACGGGGGCTGAAATTGTATATTTAACCGAGAAGGAACCCCACGTCGAAGAGAGAACGACTCGAACCAGTCAAGTCATCGAAAGTAATTCATTATTCATGAGAGAATGTTGTCCCCGAGTTAACTCTTCGTGTTTGATTTGGCGCGAATTCGTCCGAACTTATGAAGAGCGAAGGATGGTAAGGAGGACGTAGGGGTGATGGCGGGGATTTCAACGATGTTCCGCCCTTCGCATACCCGCGAAACTGCCAACAGGCTTCTTAGATTTTTTTCACTCGGATGAGTAATTTTTATAGTCCCCCACCATCTTGTCACGATTAAAAAACAAAGACGTTATTTTAAATCTTAAGACACGGACAGCATTTTTTTAATTCAAAGGAAAATACGGAAATTTTTAATGGAAAAACGCGGCTTTATGGATTGTCATTGACAATTTGTAGCCCTGGCTTGTAACGATAATAATTTTCGCAAATTTTAGGGATAAAAAATAACTTTAAAAAAAGACACGTTCTTGATTGGGGGGTTTCTTTGGCCGGCGAGTACGCTGCGGGACAGAAAAGAGATTAAACTTGTCAGATCTGTTTTCGTTGAAGATATATTTTCATTGTGATATAAAATTTTGCTAAGCTGGTTTTTATTGCTATTCTAAGCCGGCTCTTTATCCTCCCTCTTCCTATTATGAAAGAGAGCGAGATCTATATGAAAAAGGGATCCGCTGAGACGGACTTATCTTCTTCATCGGGAAAAAGATGAAGCTCTTTGCTTCTTGGTTGTCGTCGTGTCTTCCTTTTAAAAGAAAAAGCTCCCGAATGCTGATAGCGTATAGATAAGGCTTTGAAAGAACGCGTTTCATTTAGTTCGTGGCGAGTCAGCTACGGATCATTTGAAAGGAAGTGCTCCGCGGAGAAGAGGCTTTTCGGGGGTTGAGAGAATGTAAAACTATTATCCGGCGGAGGGCGCGCTTTCGAACTAATTTGTGGACCTTAAGACTTTCCAATTTCGAATCGCGGGGTGCTCGAGTGGATCTGACTTCGGTATTAGCGCGATTGGCGGCTTTTCCCTTTCGAGGGCGAGTAATGGCGGAGTCGCGTTATGAGGGAATCTAATGATTGAGATCTCTTACCGGGGGAGCTGCCCTTGTAAGCGAATCCTCCTTCCTTATTCCCCGACGTGGGAATTAAGTGAGAGACTGTCTCAGCCCTCCGCGGCTAGGATACCTCCGATCGGGCCCTTTTATTTGAACCGTCTCTCGCGGGCTCGGTTCCTTTTCGGTTCCTGTTTTTGGGCTTTGGCGGAAATAGAACGCCGTCCGGATCGATAATATTTTCTTTATCTCAACTCCGATAGATAGAATGGATTGACACTCGCTCCGTCACCCAAATTTGTTAGAGGACCCGCGTATTACGTAACTACGGGGAAAAAGGATGAAGATAGTTACGACGAAACGAAAGGATGGAGCTATCGCGTTGGCCAAATTCTTCCTCGTTGACAAACTTAATTGAAGTATTATAGGAAACGTCGTCTTCGACCGGGGGGGGGGTATAATACGTAAGTCCCCCGATCGATATAGCCATCTAGCGTTTGAAATAGCGGGCGAGCTGTCTCGAAGATTTAAGATATAAAATGCAGAGCGTCTCGAGAATGGGAGGACGATGCTAGTGTTATTACTTTCGAGCGGGCCTCGCTTTGAAAGGGACTATGCAGGATTTATGTCCGACTGAGAGATAAAGAGTTCCCGGAAAATTCTAGATGGCGTTATTGTCGGTCATTTACGCTTCCGGGCCGTTAGCCTCGTCCGCGGAGCGCCTGATTGGTCGGAATAGGCGGGCGCGAATCGCGTTAGCCCGACGAGTTGTTAAAATCGGCCGAACTTACCTTGATTAACTCTAACAAATTGCTCCGGACGTAAGCTCTATACCTTTACGCGTAGCTCTCGGGTATAGGATGTATCCACTCCATTATTGGTCCAATAAGTTTAAATTCTCGGAGATGTACGGAGTCGGTTTAGTCGGCCTACCCCTCGGACTTCCCCCGCGCGCGAGTTGATCTTTACTCTCCGGGGGACTTAATATACTCTCCCTTAAATTGAAACTTCAGCGCTCGATGTTTTCCTTCTATTTAAAGGCGCGCGTCAGTCCATCGGCCGATCCAGCTCGCTTTTCCTCAGGAGGAGCTTTGATTCCGATCAAAATGGATCGCGGTGACTTAGCTGAAACGCTCAAATGTCGAATGAACGCTGGCCTCTCGCTATTAATAGCGGATCCTTTTGCATTTCGAGAAGCGGGTTCGAACGAAGCCGGATGAAAGCGAAACGAGACACGCTCCGAATGGATCTCCCGAGCGACTTATCTTCGAACGAATAGTACACAAAGCGAGAGATTAAAACATTTCGGAAGCATCGGGTCCGGCCGCCTTTTGATAGAGCGGAAGGCGTCGTGTTTGCTTTGCGTCTTCGCCTTAATTTTGTCCATTTCAGCACGAGGCCCGGCTATTCCTTTAAGACGGATAACGGTCTTCTTTGAACTTACAAAATTCCGGTCTTAGTTTGACCATTGTTAAAGATAACGAAATGTCTTTCACTAAAGAAAATTTGCCGTTACAACGGCCGTCAACTTTCAAATCCTTCGTAGACGTAATACGAAATTGAATTGTATTGAATTGAAATTTAATTTATTGATGTCCTTTTTTTTATACATTTTAATTATTACATCAACCCTTGCCACATGAGCCAATTCGCTCGTGCGTGGTAGGGTTTAATATCATTATCATAATACAATTTCACACGAAAAATACAAATATACAATTTCCGGAAAAGAACAAATTTAGACCTCATATAATTTATAAATTTACAACACGTTATATGTAGATATATAATTACTTATTAGTTAAGAAATTTAATATTCTTGAGTTAACAATTTATTTTTTATTTAATGATTAACTCGACGCGAAAACCAGCCCTTTGTTAATAAGGTGAACAAGATGTCACGGATATTTAAGTACACACAATCCCCCTGTTGTTATAACTATATTTTAAATATTTTAAATTTTTAAAAATTTTCAATCATCTTGTACATTAACCCAAGAGGAATTTTATCGAAAATGAATTTTTCGAGTTACCTGGTTTTGGAAATAAGGTAGCGAAACGTGAACGAGTTAGATGGCGCCTGTAACAATTGGCACGAAATTCAAATATCACAATAGTGCGTACGCGGGTGGTGGGGTCCCGCGAATTGCCCATAAATCTCACTTAAAATTAAAATTTATCAATACAACCGCAAACGTAGTTCAGAAATGATCAATACTAACTAAAAATATAATATTTAACCAAGTCGCTCTTAATTTAAAAACAATGTCACTTTTAAGGCAAAAACCACTAAAATGGGAAAATTATCAACCTTTTGTTTTCTGATTCCAAAAATGTATAACTTTATACCAATGCTTTCGATTGATAGATCACCGACCCTTCTAAACCTAATTGTTTAGGCGGCATCGGCTACACTGTACGTGGGCAAGAAATCTCACGGGCAAAGTGTTCGAGTAATTAATTAAGCCCGTCCCGGGAGTTCAGATTGGAAAGATTTGAAGTAGATAATATTGTGCTCGTATACACCGGTATAGAACAACGATGAAAGGTGTGTTCTCGCACGTTGATCTGGCAGTTCAGTCCTTCGACCGTGATTTAACACCAGGCTTTTGTCCAAACTGGTAGATAACATTGAAGGTTTCATCACTATAAAATAAAATTTGTGGCCCGCGCCACCCTTAAAATTCCAAGGATTTGGGTAATAAACGTTCTAGAGGTGGTGCCGGCGACGTTTTCGACCTCTGACCTTTGATAAGTCGCGATTTCCCCCCATTTGATCTTTTATCTAAATTCCTTTTCGGAAAAGAAAATTCCGAGCAAAAGGTTCTTTTTGTCTTCGATTATAAATCGTCTTTTAATACCATTCATTCAAAGTAGATTTTTCGTGTCTTTTTTTTTTACTTTTTTTATCGGAAATAAAAAATGGCCTTTATAGATTATCTTTAACTATTTTAATTCGGTGTACAGTATACGAAAATGCGGAAAGAACAGTTTTCATACAAACCTGGAAATATCAGTGAAACAGACTTTTTCCAAAAAAATCAGGGAGTTATCAGGGAAATTTTAAATATTTAACCAAAACCTTGATATCAGGGAAATTCGTTTGAGTCTGGAAGCGCCTCAATAATTATATATAAAACGAAAACATACGGTGCTTTAGCACCTGGAAATATCAGGGAAATTTCCGAGAGAAAACCTGGAAATATCAGGGAAATTAATTTTCCAAATGTTGTATGAACCCGGAAAAAATAGAAAATTTATAGCGAAAAGTGTACGCGAAAATAGCTTATACATTTTCCCGATTTATTTCGCGTGTTTGGAATATTGCTATATTTTATAACTGTCTTTATAAATTATCTCCGGACCAAATGGGCGCCTTTCGGGATGTTGGAGAGGTACCCTTGGCCGTAGATGGCCATTTACATTTCGGGCTGTTCCATCAAGATTCCGAAGACGGTTTTGGGGGGAAAGTTGAAAGCTCTCGGCCGCGCGCCCTACAGTCGATTATTCCAAGATTATTGGGGAGGAAAATGTAAAAGAGTCAGTCAGCGGCTAAGCCGAAGCGGCGGTGTTAAAATGCCACTGGTATTTTCGCTTCGAGGCACTTGACGGGGAAATTCTCAAACGGGCTGGGAAACGCCGACCGCCCTTATCCACCAGCCACGCTGGGCAATCTCGACTGCTGCCGAGTGGCGCGCGCTACTGCCTGCCTTGGCCTGCTAAGAGCCTATCGTTCTCTTTCCACTCCGCTCACTCTCTCTCTCTCTCTCTCTCTCTCTCTCTCTCTCTCTCTGTCGACCGATGGCCGCGAAATTTCGACATTGGCGCCATGCCTTAGAAGCGTAGCCCGGAAGTACGCCTAGCAGACCTATCGCGGAAAGAGGTGAGACGCGCTATCATTAGTCCGAACGACGTCACCACCAGCTGGTACATCGCGCCCGTGTCGGAGCTTGACGTCACTGCTCTCCTTCAATTTTATGTTCTATTCCCCCGGGGCAAGCGAGCTCCGAAACCCTCATTAAGGCCCGCATTTCCTCATTAGCATAATTTTTATCGCGTGACGGAACCTGCGGGACCTAGGCATGGCTCTATTTTTATTTCGATAGAACGTTATTATTATTTTATATCCACACACATTCGCTCTCCTCTAACGAACTCGTTCTTTTTATATTATTTTGCTACATTCAAATGCTTAAATTATGCTTTTTCATTTGTCATAAAGATGGCCGCGATCGATTCCGACAGCGTATTAATGTCCATTTTATTTCTCCAATCTTTAAAATCTTTTTGAGAAAATAAAATTGTGTTTGCCATAAACAACTCATTTATTCCTATAAAAGATCAAATTGAATGGGTCGTTCGCCGAGTTTTAAAAATATTACATACAGCTTGGAATCTAACCACTCACACTGTAACCATCGATAAACTACTACAGGACTAGTAATGTGAGCCACTAAATATTGGTCCTTATACTGTCGCGGCAAAAATTTATGACACCCAGGATAGTTTTGGGAATTTAAAAATTCTGTACAAGATGGCAGCCTCAAGGTGGAATTTTTGAAAGGGGAAAATAGACCAGAAAAATTTACAATTTAATACTTAACTTTAAACCATAGTTTAACTAATAACTAAATATTTTTGCTCTTCAATGTATTCTTCAAACTAGGTTTCAGTCGGTTCTTTGCGAATCAATTGATTAACTAGATGATGCTTTAAAAAGTCCAAAAAATGATAATTCAAAGAATCTCAATAAACCGTAATAGCACTTTTTTGGTTCCACCACTAAATATTAACTACCAACTCAAAATAACACCACAGCAGTATTCGCCATCGATTTGGGTACATTTGTTCGAATTTCATTCGTCCGAACGGTGTTACAATGATCATTTGTCCGAATGCCGGAAAACAGGATCGTATGTCCGAAAACGTATTTCATTTGCCCGAAAAATTTATCACAACTTTTGTTGGTGATTTAGTGGTTCAATTTATGTTAACTTTACTGGCGAATTTCATTTGTTCGAATAATCGTTTGTCAGTTTTTTCGAACATAAGGAATTGGTTGGTTTTTTGTTTTTTTTCTTAATATTGTTAATATAAGAAAAAAGTAACATTAACGTGAACCTAACCTAACCTAAAATATCCACAACATTCAAAGCAATTCCCACTTACTATAACGGCCAAAAAAAACCAATAAGAAATACTAATTTAGCGACAGAATTCGGACAAGGAGCCATATTTTCTAGGCGTCAAGTACTAGTTGTTTTTATTTTATGGGCGGAGTTTCGTATTTGGACTTTCGACATCGCCATCTACTGAGGAATTATGTCCGCCTTCCACACAGGCATCCTTTACTGAGCACGTGCTTCTGGCAATCAGAAGATCGTGAGTTCGCGCCCGGCTCCGGACGGAACGGTTTTTACTATAGAGTTTTTAAAATTAAATTTTACAAAACTGAAATTTAACTCTTCTAAATAATTCATAATTATAATTCTCTAAAATATATTATGTTTAACAATGTTAAATTTGTTTTATAAAATTTGAATTAATAAAACTCTACGCTAAAAACTGTTCGGTCGGGAGCCGGGCGCGAACCCACGATATTCTGATTTCCATAGGGAAGTGAAAATGACACCGAGTTTTTATTATAATCCCGGAACTGTTTGGAATTTCACTAATAAGAATTAACTCAACATTACATATATCACCTTTTATGAAAAGAAACGATAAAGCCGAAGTTAACGGAATAAAGGATCTACGGATGTAACGGATCCCTCCATGTTAAATCTTGTTTAATAGTTTCACAGTGGCTCGGCAGATGGCGGTCTGTACTTAAAATTAAAAAAAGGGTGGAGCTACAACGTACATGAGTGCAGCAGGCTTCAAAGCTACAGTAGATCGTTCTTATACATAAATTAGTTCTTGGTGATACTACCGATTCGGACGAATGAAACAAACAAGTTGTCCAATTCGAACAATTGAAACATTTGTTATTTCGGCGGTTCGGACGAATGAAATTCGAACATTTGTTCCACCGTTCGGACTTTTGAAATTCGAACAAATGTGCCTACCCCTCGCCATCTTGTACTAGATTTTTAACTCTCGAGAATTACGCACCGGGGCGTTGCAGTCGAATAGTAAAAAGATAAATCCTCTATGGGGCTTAGTATAGTTAATACTAGTCTTGTAGTAGTTTGTCGATGCTGTAGCAGTGTTTTTTGGGGAAATGGGTTTCACGCTCGACACCTATTTTTAAGGAATGGTGGAATATCTCTCCCATCTCCGCCCTAAAAATATATATTTCCTTAATTAAGAAATTATCACAGTTTTGGTCGGCCAGGTGTAGACTGTTTTGTTCAACACGTTTTGGAGTGCGCTATAATACAGATTATGTTCTTGATAAACGAGGTATATACGCTCGTCTGATATTTTATTTATTCGGGATAATCGTAGGCCAACATTAATAATGCCTTTTATTGTACTTCGCAGGGAGCCCTAATTACAGTCTGCTCGGACGATAGTCTACACTTGTGGAATTTAAGACAGAAGAAACCGGAAATTGTATATACCCTAAAATTCCAAAAAGAAAGGTAATTCTTCCATTTAAAGACGGCGTCCCTCGCGACTCCTCAACTTTGAAGCGATTACCGCTAGGGGTCGCGTTTGGCGCTCTTTTCGGTAATATACCTTTTATCCCTTGATCACCCAGGACGCCATTAAAATTAATGATCGCCCATCAATCGAAATTTATTTCTGGTAGGAAAGGGTGGGGGGGGGGAACCGCCTGTTTCGGGGGGGGGGGAGGTGACATTTCGTCACAGATGAATGAATGAAGGATGAGAGGGGAGTTGCATCGGCATTTCTGCCGTTGGAAAATCACTTACGATGTTTACTACATTAGACTTTTTCTTTTTATCATTGAACAGAATCACTAACTGCCATTTGCCCTTCCAAAGCAAGTGGCTGTACATCGGCACGGAAAAGGGGAATGTCCACGTAGTCAATGTAGAATCTTTCCTTCTTTCTGGCTATGTCATCAACTGGAACAAGGCCATAGAACTGTAAGTCATCTTTTATCGATTTCGGCCGGCCCTCTCCAGCGAAGGAAATGCGTGCTGGGAGAGAAAGAGGGGGGGTCTTCTTCAATGTTACGTCCTCTCCGGCGAATTTAGCCCGCGACCATTAGCGGAATAAATGATTAGAAATAGGATCTCATTTTCTCAATTTGAGGGGACTACGGACTCGTGGGCTTTGGTCCGTTTTTGCTACATCCATTGTATAGGCGTTACGCGTATGACCGTGGTTTCTTTTTATATTTAATCTAAAGTGTTCGGTTACTTGCACTTTTCTTTCGAGAGTTGACCATTAAAGTTCATTAACTATCCTTAAATTTCATTATTGTCGGATTGATAACTGGTTAGAAAGTATATTTTTCATAAATTTCCAAAAAAACAATTGGAATGATCTGGTCGCCTATTTTTGACCTAAAACGCCTGTAGAAGTGCTCAACACGCGAGGCTTTGGTGTATTCGGAGAAGTTAATTTACAGGGGGTTTTTCCTACTCGTGCTTTATCCACATTTCTTAGTCTATGCGGCGGCGATCGGAGGAAAATTCCTCCATGGGATCCTGCCACTGTGTAATCTATAGTTGGCTGTAGAATTGTTACATTCGCAATACACGAAACGTTTTTTTAAATAGCAATTTTAAAATGTACTTCCCAAATTAAATAAGTCCTACCCGTATGAAAAAAAGAGTATACAAAGAGGTTGACAAAATGAATTTATATTTTAAAATAATAAATCCAAAGACTTTATTTTTAAACCAATTTAAGTTTCTTTAATGAAATTTAAAAGTAAAGAAGCTTCTTCCTTTTCTTTTTTCTAGTTCTAGAAAAACTCATCCAGGAGCTGTTATTCATCTCAGTGATAATCCAGTTGATCCCAATAAGGTGAGTTTTGTATACTTTTCTTCTTTCGTCTTTCTCCCACGTATCTAATCCAATTTACTCCTAGCTGCTCATTGGTTTTGAAAGTGGCCCAATAGTTTTATGGGATTTAAGAAACAAGTCTGCTGATCTAAGATGCAACAGCTCTGAGGTTGTTTATAAACTCTGAAAAGAATAATTTTCGTCGAACTTTAAGGAGGTTAACTTACTTAAATCCTTTTTATTTCAAGCCTCTTAAGTCTATATCATGGCACAATGAGGGTAAACAGTTTATGTGCAGTCATACAGATGGTAGTCTTACAACATGGAATATAAGATTACCTCAAAAACCTTTCTCAACCATGTACCCGCATGGTTGGTTTTCACGTTATTTTTAATTTATTATTTTAAGTATATATAACGTATACTTAAACTGATTTCTCATTCTAATAAGCAAAACCTGGTAAAGATGGCAAACCAGAATTATGTAAATGTATTTACAAAGTTGAATGGAAAACTGTCAGAGCGGCGTAAGTATAATGGATTTCTGGAACTTCTTTAATAATATTTCCTCTTGTAATAAATGAAGCAAATTGATTTTTTATTCAAAATCTTTATTGATTTTTGCTCCCCAAGGAGAGACTATTGTGAAAGTCCAATAACTAGCTATTTATCATTGGAAACTGGGGCTCTGACCCAACCCTTTAATAACACTCTACGCTGATTATATTTGGACTTAGCCTATGGGTTTCGCAACCCCTACATGTTGCCTAGCCTAATCTTTTGTCACTTGTTTTATTTACTTAGCCCCATCATCCAACTGGTGAATAGCTAGAAAAGAGTTTCGACTCTTTCTTTTCAAGCCTCATTTGTGGGGTTAATTTAGCGTATACATTTCAAAGTCGGAGGAGTAGTAATCCATCACTCCTTCGTATAAGAATATGTCTTTTATATTTCTGGGGACTCTCGTAGAGATTCTTTTGTCATTTTCTCTGGGGGCCTGCCTGTTGATAAGGGTGGAAAGACGCCTAGTTTAACAGTCATCAATGGGAAAACTACTACGGTCTTAGAAATGGAACACAATATCATTGACTTTATCACGTTGTGCGAAAGCCCTTGGCAGAGTGGTCAGTAGCTAATGGAAACTCATTCCTCTTCGGATAATTTAGCCCCTCCCCATATTAATTGCAGTTTTTGATAAAGTAGAGTTCCAAGATCCATATGCCATAGTTGTTTTACTGTATAACGATCTGGTTGTTGTGGATCTAACTAGCACAGGGTGAGAATAACGAATTCTTTCATACAATGAGTTGAAATATCTTTTTAAAATATACCTTTTTTATTCTGAATAGGTATCCCTGTTTCCAAAACCCCTACCCCATGGACTTGCACGAATCTCCGGTGACATATTGTACATATTTAGCGGATTGCCCCACAGATCTTATTCCAGCTTTTTATTCTGTAGGCTGTAAAACCTCCAAAAGAGCCGGCTTCTCTGAAAAAGTCAGTGTTATATAACCTTATGATTATTCAATATTTTAGAGTAGTATTTGAATTACGTAATTGACCCCATTTCCAGGAGTGGCCCATAAATGGAGGGGAGTGGGGAACAGGAACTGTAAGCTATCCTGAAATTATTATAACAGGGTAAATACCTTTTGCCCAGGCTTTCTTTTTCAATCAACTAGTTGTCCGTTGTTTATGCAATTTCTTATTCTTAGACACGCTGATGGTACTTTAAAATTTTGGGATGCCTCAGCTGGTAATTTATTACAGGTTTACTTTTTAAAGCTTTATAATTATTTTGTGTTTTAAGAATTATTCTCTCTTTATATAGTCTCTTTACAAGTTTTATACAAACTGAAAACAGCCAAAGTATTCGAAAAGCCAAAGGCCAAAAGTTTTGATGGTCAAGAAGAAG
This sequence comes from Leiobunum rupestre, assembly GCF_980474605.1. NCBI lineage: Eukaryota > Metazoa > Arthropoda > Arachnida > Opiliones > Sclerosomatidae > Leiobunum > Leiobunum rupestre. The sequence continues at coordinate 21,343,218 of NC_143391.1, forward strand.
ATCCTTTTGCATTGGAAAAAGTGGCCTTCTGTCCCGAAAGTAGGGTTCTGTGCATAGCTGGTGCCAGTTCTCACGTAGTCTTGTTCCGATTTTGCCGACAAGAAACAACAGCTGAAGTGCCTGTAAGTATATTTATTTTTAAGCTTTTTACGGTCTATTTGTTTCTTTGGGCAATGAAGATCTTAATCTCATCTTTTTACTAAGACATTGGAGATTCCTATTGTTTATGAGATTGACGACGAACCAGATTGTTCCCCCGAGTGCGAATATCCTCCAAGACCGAATTTAGGACAAGCGTCTCAACAAGGATCCTTTTCTAGTGCATCTGAGGAAACTAGAAGGGTTCAAACAGTTAAGTGTTGTCTTCACATGTTAAATTTTACTCTAATAATTGCAAAAACCACTTTGAATGTTTCAATTACAGCCAATGACAGAGTATTACGTGCCTCTGAAAGTCAAAACAGGCCCTATAAAGAAATCATCTGGTTTTCAAGCGGAGTTAGTTTGCTTAACACCGTGGGTAAATGGGGAACCTCCGGGTCACATCACAGCCCTCAAAATCAACTCTTCATATGGCTTGTACATTCAATTCCTTTTTTTTTTAAACTTACAGGTAAATTTGTTTTTGAAGGTTTATTTTTCACTTAGGATGGCGTATGGCAACGAATGTGGTTTAGCTGTTGTGGATATTGTCCAAAGAACTTGTCTTCTTAACATGGGAACTCCTGATCTTTATGGTAGGCTTATATTATAATAATGTCTACGTATATGGAAAGTAATGTGACTGTGCATGTTCAGGATCTTCTGACCCTTACCAAAGAATTCCACGGTCTCCTAAGAAAAATGCAATGGGAAACAATGAAAATAACAACAACAACGAGCAAGATCGATGTCGGTCACCAACAACTGATCAGGTTTGAGAAATGTCTCATTTACTAGTTATTGGATTATCTGTTTTGTAAGCCATGGATTTTATAATTAACACGATAGGCATACTTCAGAATTGAAGGGTTTATTGAGGAGCCACAAAAGTTATAAATTTTGTTCAGCTCGTATTATTTTATGATTTGGGTTACCATTTTTATTTTGTATTGCATGTGTCACGGCTTCCCTTTGCAGTTGGAATATGCACCACTTTGTTCCGAACCCCCGTCCAAACAACATGATTATAATGCAGAGTCTGAACTCATTAAAATTGGTAGCAGTAGCACGTTTTATATACCAAAACAAATTCCCGCATTATCGACGTCATCTGTGGCAAGCGAAGCCGATTCTGTAGCACCCCCTCAACCGCCACCTCGAACCAAAAGGCGCACTTTTCGAATTAAGGAAAGGAAAAAGTCAAAAACTAATGCCCCAAGTGAAATAGTTGGTGATGATGCAGAGAGATGCAAGTCATCAGAAGAACCAGAAGTATTTGTTCCCTCAGAAAATACTGAAAATGGCATTCCTCAAGGGGAAAATAAAGATTTAACTAGCCCAGAAGTAGCTGAAGAAGCCATAGATGTCTGTTATTGGCCTAAAGCTCAAGGTTCTGCAATGTCATCAAACAAACACAGCCGAGAAAGCTCTTGTGACAAAGAATACACAAGGCAAAAGTCTTCGGATTCCTTGGTGAAAGGAGGCCAGTCTGATACAGATACTGACCTGGATGGAGTTAAGCTAAGAGATTTGCGAAGGAACTCCAGAAAATTTTCAATAAAGTGCAAGTCAATACTGATAGACTTGAGGGATAAAAATGATTCCCCAGTAGCTTCAAAGGGAAAGATCAAGAGTAAGTTATAAAATCCTTTTGACTCCTGGAAAATATTTTTCTGTATGGAACTATTTTGCGACTGCCCAGTGCCTTATGTTTTTCATTCTCAACGCTTTTGTTATAGCTTATCTTACTAAGCAGTAGCAGCTTCCATTTCTAAATTTTAAATCTGAACTCTTGTGGCTTTCTCTTCCTTCAAGCTATACTTCAAATATTATACTTTTTAAGGCTTATATATTGAGTTTAGATTCCAGTGGAAGTTATGTCATTAACGCACTGGCAACTAAACTTGAATGGGGGCCTATACTTTCTTAGAGTATTTATAATGGTCCAGCTGTTGGCCATTGGTATAGTGTTCAAATAACAGCACAGTACCGAGGTAAATATGTTTTTAAAATCCTAACGTCGGAACTGCGTAATTTTTCCTAAATAGTTTTATTTGCACCTTTCAAAATATCTAATAAATGTTGTAACCTTTCACATTACAAAATTTTGGTTATCAGTTGAATTATCAAATATAGGTTCCTTTTTGATTTTGTTCCTAATAAGATGGCTTTTTAACTACTCAAACCTGTAATTTTAATGAGCATAATAATTTTGTGCTGTTATTTATTTATTTGTAACTCTTCAATTGATTTTGGAAGAGAATCTGACCCATATTTTTGTCATTATTGGCTTCACTAACAAATAAGATCCCTATCCTCTTATATTTTCTCCTTTTTTCTGTTGGAACTTCTTCGTGTTTTATATCCCCATGTGCTGCCATTTGGACTCTTGTTAAACAGCAGCTCATGATCTACGAGTGTCAGGCTGATCAAAGCTGCCTAGCTGTCCTGTTTGGTAATTATTGCTTATGCTCTAATTTAGCTTCCCCCGTATACTAACTAATCTTTCTTTGAAAGAACATAGCTAGGCAGAAGTCAGACTAACGAAAAAAAAAATAAGAACTCATTCGTATAGTTTTAACGCGGTTTCGCTCTTTGATCAGCTTGGGAGATTATAGTGATGTTTGAAGCTTGGAATGTACCATATAAGTACTGTGATACTGAATACATTTCCAAGTTTTTTTATTTGATGAATGGGCTTGCCCATGTGGGTGAGAAATGAGTTAATTCTTATTTTTAATCGTTTGCTGACCTCTGACCACCATACACCTCCTATCCATTCCGCCTCCAGATTAATGGAATATGCCTAAGTCCGACTGCAGGTAAACATCAGCCACTGCAACATAGGAAATCTCTGACACCAGAAATGAGAAGGACAAAGTCCCAAGGTACTCGCAAACTGCAAAAAATGCAGAGCATGACGTCAGCGGATGACAGCTCAGGATCAGGTGGCTCACCTTTAGTTACAAACCCAACCCAAATCATTCCCATTTACCCTTTGATAAGATTATCTCCTTCCCTTTTCACCCTTTGATAAGATTATCTCCTTCCCTTTTCACCCTTAGAAACATCTTCCATGCACAGTTTACACCTTTATTAATCCATTGATTTCACCCATATCTCATTCATAAATATGAATTACTTAAGACAGAAAATGGCTTACTCATATAGGCTTCTGTCAATAGTAATTATGAACGGTGTGTGCAATATATCATTTTTCCCCAATGTTATGTTATACCAAAGAAATTTCGTCTGGTACAACATAAGTAAAGGCCCCTCCATAATTCACTAGCATGTACACGAATACACTCAAATCCTACCAGTAAAAAGAAATAGGTTTGTGTAACACGCCGTGCAATGTCTAACCAAATATTATCACTGAGTGTGTGTTTTGTGTGTGTGTAAAGCACCAATAATTATATTATTTTATTTATAAATTGAAGAGGTTCAACTTTTATCATTTCAATGATATAATCCATCATGTTCATAGGCCAAACTGGTGTAATTCTCAAAGTCAAGGTATCGGTTTATTCAGTTTTCACCCATACAGGCATACAATGTTTATTTAACATAACTTCAGTTGCCCTATGGTTTAGGGTGAGCCACCTCCCTGTAGCCAGTCAGTGTCCTGATTTTTTTTTGCTTCCTCAGATACCTGCCAAATACTTTTTATTTCACTTATATGCTCCTGACATGTGCAGTTTTCGCTTCCAAGAATTAGAGAAATACGTTTCGCGCATTTCTGTCTCTTTTCTTATGAATTGTGACTCAATTACATTTTTATAAAATCCCACAAATCTTTCACAGTTCCCTTTAAACTTTCAGTTACAATTTTCTAAGTCCAATAAAATGCTATAATACCTGCATAACTATTGTCTAAAAGCCCTGCTTACCTATAATATTGTGAAAAGTTCCATATCACTTCGGGTAAAAGTTATCTCGCATCACAAAAATATTTCCAAAATCTATCTTAATAATTAAAGAAAGTGTAAACTTATTGTAGATTCAATAAATATAAGGCTCAAAATAAATTTACACTTTCCAAATCAAACATTGATCGCATGTTAGCATGATTAACCTTAAAACTACTATACTAGGTGTACGTTCTCTTCATGCACATTCTTTTTTTTTATAAATAATACAGTCACTCTGTAATGCTATCATTTTAAACTTAAATTTTAATTTATGCCAGTTTTTGTTTTCTTGTGTGGTATTATTGTAAATATTAACTCGAATGTGCATCAAGGGAATGAATAATCATTCACTTTGTCTGGAGCATGGTAAAACACTCTATTTAAATATGCACATCTGTGTGCATTTAAACTTTCTCAATCCAGTCCAGTATGTATACCTTTTAAAACCTTCTGTTAGACTTCTTTTTTTTTCTCAACCTTCTCTAGAAAATATTTTTGCGATACCCATTGAATAATTCTACTCTTATTGTTTTCATCTATAGACAAGATTGACAGTTCCTTCTCTCGTTCGAGAAGTTCCAGTATGTCAAGCCTTGAGAACATCAGTTCCGAGGCCATTCAGTGCCTCACATTTTGCGACTCCTATACTAGGAAAGGTGGTAGGTAGCGTAATATACGCTTCTCTAAATACAGTATGTTTACTCAAATTAAAAATACAGATGCAGCAGCGAGTCCTAGTCTATGGGTTGGTACTAGTCTAGGCTCTGTCCTTGTCATCATGCTTACAATTCCTGGTGGGATAGAATCAAGGCAGTCCCAGCCAGTTATTGTTTCTCCAAGTGGTATGTGTCCATTACTAATATGTTTTTGAAAGAAATGGAAAAAAAATTCAAGTATCTCCTATAGGGTCAATCTTCAGGCTAAAAGGTTCTATACAATCCATATCATTTTTGGATTGCAACGGAGCACTTGTACCCTGTCTCTTTGATCCCTGGAGAGATACAAACACGCCAGAAAAAAGAATAAGTAAGATACTACTCTCAACCAAATTCCACTGATGTAAAATTTTATTTCCCTTCTAGAAACTCCTTCTGGTAACCCTCAAAAGATGCGGGTCTCTCCTACTTCGTCTTCCGACATTAGGGACACTCAATATGTTGTCATGACTTCAGAAAAACAGGTTCGCGTTGTGTCTCTTCCTTCCCAGACCTGTATATACAAGTTACCTCTAACTGAGACGTCTTTTGTGGTGGCTTCTGAAGTTGTTTCCATCAAGGGTACAGGTTATATCACTTGCTTCAATTAAATTAAGCTTCTTTTATTTTACAAAACCTACTTGACTACCTAATTTTAAGGAGACATTAACATTACAGATAGCGTCTGTTTGGCCTGTTATATTGGAAATGGCAACATTGTTATCTACTCATTACCTAGTCTTAAATTATTACGCGAAGTCGATTTTCTTCCTCTGATGGACATTAGGTAATTCATATAGAGCTATGTTAAATAGTTCATTTCAATCATTCTTTATATTAACCTAAAATTTACACTCATTCTTCGTGAATTTAGAATTGCCAGGACCTTCTGTTTTAGCAATAACGGGCATGGCATGTACTTATGCTCTCCTTCTGAATTACAAAAGTTTACCATTGCTGCTAACTTCTGGTATGATGTTGTAACATTAATTTTATTCAAAAATTTAAAACCTGTGAATTTTTTCATTAGTGAAAATCTACAGGAAATGATGGCAACCATATTCTTAACTAAAGATATGCCTGAAGCTCCAAAACAAGGTTTTTTCAGGGGCCTCTTCGGTGGAGGTCCTAGCTCCTTAGATAGAGAAGAACTATGTACGGATATTTACCTTAATCTTTCCACTGCTGTTAATATGATTAATAAATGAAAATCTCCTTTTAACAGTTGGAGAGTCAAGTGGTAAAGCATCAAAGAGTGTAGCTCGACACATTCCAGGAAATACAACCAGTGTAGAGTATTTAAAAGGTCAATCTTCAACTTTAGCCTCAGAATTAGCAAAAGCGCGCCAGGTATACAATTTTGATTATTCTTGGATTTGATGTGTGTTTCTGTGTCAAGAATTGCGCGCATTAGTTTTCAGTGTAATTTTGATCTTTAAGTATTGAAAGTTGCAAACTATAACCCTGAAAGAGAAACGCGGCTTTTTGCGATTGCGCCTTCACCTTTGGCACTGCAGGGCGTCATCTATTGAAGACGTGGGATGGAAATTGCTGCCGTGCCTGCCCGTCAGACCCTATATGTTAAGGTTCCGCGATTTGTTAATTTGAAAAATGGCTCTGGAGTAAGTCAGTAATCAAGCCACTGCGTCCCGACCATGTGGCCCTATTAATTAGAGCTCCACTATCTAGATTTTTAACATCAAGGAGCTATGACTAAATTTGCGAAACCAGCTCATTTGAGCTTTTACATATCATCATTAAAAGTAAGGTAAATGTGTGTAATAAATCTTGCTTCTGCAGGGCTTAACTGAGAGAGGAGAACAGTTAAACGTGTTGGAGGAGCGAACGGCACGCATGATGACGGAGGCAGAGAGTTTTGCCAATGCCAGTCACCAATTGATGGCCAAATACAGAGACAAGAAGTGGTATCAGTTTTAAACTATATAAACAATTATTTCAATTGAACATAGATATATATATAAATATATATATTGTTTTAAAAACAAGAATATAAAGACAGTTGAGGATTTGAGAGGTGCTTTCTGATTCTCTCTGTTTCAAAACTCTCCCTCGCAACTGTAAATGGAAAGAATTACATGCGGAGAATGAATGCTAGAAATGGGGGTCTAGAAGGGGTCTGAGGACTATTTTCTTTGCTCCTTGCGTGATGTACAACTATATAAACAAAAATATTGCAATTTTCTGTTCCACAAACTGTACAATCAGTGATTTCTTCCCTATCTACAAAGTTTTAAATGTGTTTTTTATTTAATATACCAAGATCATTTTTACGTTCTTAAATATTCCCTACTTAATTCCGAATTTTTTTTTAATACTGAAGTAATATTTTAAATTTCGTTTTTCATCGAGTGATAGTTTGTAATTTGTCTACAGGTCATTAAGTGTACTAATTTTTAGGAGGAAAAATGGCTAATGATACGCGACTGTTTGTTGTTGTAGATGTCGTATTATCTAAATGTTTAGGGGAACTTAACCTAGCAAAACACAAAGTAACGAAATTTCTGGTATAATGAAGTTGTCAAGGTCACCCAGTGATTCCATCTTTGGGCCTACCCCTTTACAATAACTAGCTGTGATCCTCGTACTATAGGCTAGAAACCCTTGCGTTACGCTTGAGAGTTATAAGCTAGTAACTCGAGCAATTGCACGCTGTAAGTGACTAGCTTAATTTTTTAGTTAGTCCCTTTCGTAATTTATAACCCCCACTTCACGCAACTAAATTAAAATAAAAGTGAGAGTAAATAGCTATAGAAAATTTAATTTTTAGTGCACTTTGACAGTAACTTCTAAAAAAAATAATTGCATTGTCAAAAGAAAATTTTTATTATTTATATTCTATTAAAAAGAAAATATATATTCGTTCGTTTATTAAATAGTTGAATTACGAATGGAATTCTAAAATCTTTAAATTAATGGAAAAAGTACAACTAAAGTGTTTTATGCTTTATAATGTTTACATAAATTTAAGAAAAAGTGATAATTACGCACCATATAAATGCTATTGGCATTTTTCAAAAGTTAAGTTTATGTTGTGGTGGACCCCCTCTGACCAGTGAGAATTCAATCAGTTTTTAAAAAAACAAGTTAAAAAAAAATCACAAAAATTTTATAAAAAAAAAAAGGATATGTACATATGCTTCCAATATACATGTATATTATATATAATACTTGTACAGTTAGAAAATCACGAAATGAGTTAAAATGGGCTCTTATATAAATAGGGAAATTATATATATACATATTCATGAGTTTGACAGTATTAAAATTGTCGCCTCTATAACTTTAAAAGTAACAAAAAAATGAAATGCAATTTAATATGATTCTTGAAAATCCGAGATATTTGATTATCTATATTGCGGCACTGATTGCGGTTAAAAATTTGTAGGCTACGTCATGGTATATTTTGGTTTTGCATGGCATCATTTCCCCAAAACAATATTACACATTTAGATAATTTATTTTTATATTAAAGGGATTGGCAAACCAAGGCCATGGATAGAAATCGTTCCAATTTCCATCTCCCCCATAGACGCAGTGTAAATTTGGAATTTTTTAATTTTTTTAAAAGGGAGTGGTTAACTACTAAAGATGAAGGCGTGTGGCCTGGCCTAGACAATTTTTCAATGTAGTTATAAGATGGTTCCGAACAAGCCACAGAATGTTATTCACTAAATGTGGAGAAAATAGACCCAGGAATAACGTTATATTCAAAATAACTGGTACATCTTGCCAGAAAAGCGCAAACCTCAGCCAACGAAAATATGCCTAGCCATTCACCAAAGAAATCCGAACCTTCCAAAAAACACATTCACCCCCTGTCATATGAATAAAATTGTTTGCCAATCCCTTTAATTTCGATTACGTATCGCAGCTAACACAATTTGATTATAATTTTGACCATAATAATGCTAAAGACCATCTGACGTACTTAATAGAGACCATCACATTTCACCTATTTCTCTTTAAAAATTATCTCTAATACTATCTCTCTTATGAAACTATTTGAAGGATGCACACAAATACTCCCTCTACCTTGAACAATAAAAAAAAGTCCCCTACTGATTAGGTGAAACCAAACTCCCCAGAAATACAAAAGGGCAGAGCAAGAAATAAAAACCACACAACAAAACTATTTCCCGACGTTTTTTGAAATTATCCGAATAGGGCCCAAAATTTTGGACTTGTAAACAAAAAAGTCACCGAATTGTAAATACTGATAGAGGGTATATATAAAAATCGTTGAAGTTCTTTCAGTTGTTTTCGCTTTTCATTTGAACGGGGTGAAAAACGCATTAGGAAACGACAAATTTTAAAAGATGCGATGTACAGTTTCAAAACGACGCGCGTTATCGAAAAAATTATATTAAGAATGGAAATATATAAATATATATATCCCCAAGGCTATTTTGAGGAGAAAAGATGGTTCATACGAATTTAAATGTCAATTTTGAAGTACTTAGTTTTTCCTTTATGTAAAAACAGTCCGTGAAATTCTTCATAGTAATACTTGTACGTTTAAAAGTGAGAGAAAGAGAGCGGGACAAAATTCATTTCAGGCTACATTCTACAAGTGCCATAAATATCTGCCAGGAATGGGTATAGACGGAAGTTCGAAATAACGTTCGGTTGTTACGCGCTTCTGATTATAGATAAATTCAAACCGAAATAAAAATGTCAATGTTTTATGGCTAGATCAGCTGCAATAGATTGATATTTGTATAAATTATCATAGCTGTATAAATTGCACCATGCTCAATTTTGGGGTTATTATACCTTTTCGTCAGTGGCGTAGCAAGGAGGCGGCACGTGCCCCCCTCCTGAAATGTATGGCTGTAAGAACGACTTTTTTAATTATTTTTTTGTGCCTCCGCTCCCCCCCCCCTCCGATCTAAAGTCCCGACTACGCCACTGCTTTTCGTTTCTGATTTTACTTAAAACCGTTTTCGCGTGTAATATAATTTTATCTTCCTTGTGAGATAGCGTCGGTAAGAGAAGTACTTTCGAAACAGAATCATTCCATTTGATTAAATTTTACTATAAAACGTTTTCGTGATACTTTAATTTATAGCTCAACGGTTTGAGTGATATACTAACAAAATTATGTACTTAATTACTTCTGGTGTTATTATTGAAAGTTACTTAAATAATTGGAACATTGCTTAAAAAAATAGGAACGCGGGTATCATTTTCCCTATAGAATTAGGCGTATTACTAAGGGACACAATTTATTTTCTATTCGATTTAATCACGTCCTAAGCAATTTTACTTTCAATCTCTTTAAATTTTATTGGAGCTTTTCGCGACGAAAATGGGGGATAATATATTTCTTAGCTCGTTTCTCTGCCCTAAAGAGGAAAAAATAACTGTCTGAGGTTTTTAAGTGTCGTTGTCATAATAATTGTTCGTTGAATTATTGCAATGGATAATTGTTGTCATACAAAAAAAATTCGTTCGAGTACTTATATTTAGGTAGGGTTCTTCTCCATATTTTTTATTCGTGTAAAATCGTGTTTTGAAAAAAAAAAAAAGCCACTAACAATTACCATGGTCTCTTCACACTAGTAATTTGCGCAAACTGTAGTGAAAATAAAAAGGCTATGGATAGTCAGCCTGTAGACAATTTTTGTAAATACCATTTTTCTTTTCTTTTGAAAATGCCGATAACGGCGGCTTTTATAAAACGATTCCATTCCTTTCTATAGAGACGAAAACAAAATATACGAAAAAAAATGGGAACTGTAAAACGAAATAATTAATTAAACTCGTATTATTACGTTCTTTGATCAGGGAAAACGAAACGCATCTGTTCATAATTGACTACGTCTAAACCAAAAATCATCGAATCATTAGAGTAATAGAATATTATAATGAAAAATAACCTTGGAGAAATATTTGCGAATAAATAAAAAGCTGTTATATTATTAGACTTTGAAAAAATAGATAATTTAATTTTATGAAAAAAAAGGCTTTTGTCGTATATATATAAAAAAAATTATAAAAATGCGTTGAAAAAACTTTTAAAAGTACGTCGAGACAAAAAGTATCATTATTTAGTGTGTTATACACCCCCGAAAACATGAATCAATTCTTTCGCGCTGTATAAAGAATGAAAAAAAAATAGAAAAAATCATAATGTCGCGTTGTTCATCTGTTTGTAGCCTTTTTCCACAACCCCTCCCTCGCCCCCCTTTCCTGAAAATGAGCAACACAAAAAAAAACATGGATGTTTGTTGTTATCGGTGTGTCGAATTTTTGGAGTTGCTCGAATGACGCACTCGTATTTGAAAAACAAGACATGCTATATTATTTTTAATTTAATTTTTTCCTTTTTTGCCAAAAAATGTGTGTACTCTTTTTTTTCCTCCGGATCTGAGCGTCTCGGATAACAATAAAAGTTCACAAAAAGAACCGTTTTTAAAGATTCATGATTCCCGTCTTAAACCCATATGGTAGCTTGTCTCGCGAAGTGGTCGCACTCTGAAGTTTAGAAATTTCAGCTACGCAGGCGCGGTCCACCGTTAGCTAAATACATCATTTTTATATTTTAATTATCACTGTCTAGTCCAGTACAGAGTGACACAAAAAAAACCACAGATTTAGGATACCCATCTAGGTCTACATGCAGGTCGCCCTTATTCCTTATCTTTATATACATTTATATGGAAAAGGGACGAGAGGGTGGATCGGTTGCCAGGGGCAACGGAGAGAATCGATATTTTATCCAAACGGTCTGGACTAGTCCGAAGTCACGATTCTAACCTTTTCGCGCACCGACGGTAGAGCCGACATTTGAGGCGTAGTTTACGAAGGTATTTCCCCAGTACAATCGCGTTCAAAAGAGTCCAGCCAATCAGTCGATAAGTAATTATAGATCGTTAGACCCATCACGGAAATGCCTTATCCATCCAATGGCTTCAATCACTTATTTCACACTCCCAGCTGGAAGATCAAAATTCGATCTGTCCTTTCTCAGTTCAGCGATCTGTTTAGCGAATTCGGCAAGTACATCGCGCCCACCTATTATCACGACAGATGCGAAAGGTAATCCAAGCTTTTAATTATCAATGAAAAGATCATTTCTCTTTCGATCGAGAAAACCCGGAAGCGATTTTTGGAAAAACTAATTTATCCGTTTGTCAGATCCGTTCCCATGCGTCTCTACACCATGCATAAGCACGAATTCGTTTTGGTTTTCGTCGGATTTTTCGCGCTTCTCGGCTTGTGCGTCTTCATCGGACTGGCCGGCCCACCCATAACGTCGACTGTCGCGGTCAACGCCACTTCTTTGTCTCCTAAATTGAATCAATCATCCATGGCCGTAAGAAATTGGTTAAATTAAATTTAATCCCAAAAACTCGACAAACGATGTTGGGTAATTATTTGCAGACGGGTCCTTTCATTTTGAAATCGCCGTCTTTATCCACCTACAGTCAACAGCTGTGGCTGATTGCCGTTCTCATCATTGAGAATGACGACCGTAAGCTAGATCCGTCTCTATTGTTGGCGTAGCTTTTATATAGCGATACCCTTTCTATTACGCGAAGCCGACGAAACTTTGATTAAGAAGGGCTTCCACGTGACCGTGACCATACACGGAATTTCCGATTTGAACGAACATATCGTTATCTTGGACGAGGCTCACACCCGAAATCGAACCAGAGATTTACGATGTTTGGGAAAGGTAACTGTTTTCCGACGCGACTTTCTCATAGAAATGCTACATGTCGCGTTTATAGGTTTGCGATGGTTTGACGATACTTCATTTGGGGTTTCTCGATTTTACTCACTATATCATAACTATCAAATTTCACGGGCTGGAGAATGCCAACAGCAGATATCATATTCAAGAAGTTATATTTTACGTAAGCTAACGTCGATTTATTTCGTAATGAGAGTCGTAGATTTATTTCTATTCTATAGTTCAAAAGCTATAATTCGGCGTTTACTCAATTGGAGATCTGGTTCCGATTCATTTTCCTAGCAATCACGTTTTTCGTCACTGTAAGTCAATATCGTGTTTTGTTTTATGGATTTCTTTAATTGGTTTATGTTGTTTCAGTGTTGGTTCGCGCATAGCTTGAGGAGATTTGCTTTCCGTGATTGGTCGATAGAGGAGAAATGGATGTCAACCTTGCTACTGCTTCTCTTGCTCTATAATGGTAAAATGTTACTTTACACCTCTGAAGGCTGTAGCTTCAACGCGTGTTAAAATGGGCTAGCCTGCAAAGTAAAACATGTAGGGAGAACGTTACTCGATAGATGCCGCCAATTTCATGACATTTGTTTTCTGATTGGTGATAATTTATTTCAAATAACCTTAATTAGATTAAATGAGAAAACGAACCATTTATGTGAAATTTACGTGATCTAAGTGGAGTGCACTTTCTTGCCATTGGCTTACTGTCCCTCAGAAGTTTTTAGGAATCGTGTATCGTAAGTCATGTACCGCTCATCTAAGTTAGCGTTGGCAAGAATGTATTTAATTCGCGAACGAAAACTATCGCTACGCCCCCTTTGGTTTGCCATTGAAACCTAGATAGGTAGTGGCTAAAGCAGACGCTATTAGTTTTTCCTTATCATTATTCGTAAATTTGACTTTATAAATAATGATACTTGCATTTTAATATAATTTATGCATCATTTGCTTATATTTTGATAAGTTTATTTAAGAAAAAATGGTCTTACGAATTTTTAATTTGTCTGCAGCAGACGCTAGATCCTAGCGGAGAAGCCAGCGCCGTTACGCCCCCTAGACTCGTTTCGGTCGCGAAAACTCCTTCCCCCTAAAACATGAAATCGGTTATTATTGGTTCCCTAAAACTAACATCTCAATATAGTCATTCTCCCTAAGTCGAAATAAATAAATTGTTGATTTTACACTAGAACATTCCGTGTTATTTAGCGAAGAGACTACTCATCGCAAAGAAATTCTTAAGACCATCAACGGCTTTGTGACGTTTCAAACATTTCAAGTTATTTCTGGTTAATTTTAATAATCATTAAATGGACTTTCAAGGGAGATGCGAAGGGTTGAAAGTCGATTCAAAAAACCTCACTGAAACGTCATCAGAGTGTAATTTTGTAAATGCGACGAACGGCGACCGAATAACGTATTTTAAATGGACTTCAACTCCCCCCCGCTCTCGCTTAAATGTCCCTTTAAGTTAAAAGAGATCAGCCAATTTATACGACCGCCCGTAAAACGCTTGGGATTGGCGGTACCGTAGTTGGGGAAGACACTGAGGGTATAGCAGCGGCAGCCGTAGATAGTTCTGATTAGACAGGTTAATCCACCCCTCGGAAACGTGAACCTGGGAATTTGTAGGAGGTGTAGGCTGTACAGAATAAACCTACATTAACACTTAGCTACAAGTTTCCCCGTTCATGTTTTCAAGGGTTGCCCAGCTGCAAAAGTTTCGGGATAGCCGGGACTACTACACTATAGAGTAGTAGCACTCCGTAGCTTTAGCCACGGCGGCCATTTTGGTCCCTAATTTTTTATCTATAAGAAAGAACATGGGTGACGTACTAGGACGTCAAAGTGCCATTACTTTATAGTTGTAATATGCCCTAGTTTTGCGATAATGCTTCCTATATGAGAAAAAGCATGGGTGACGTCACAGTGCCATTACTCTATCCATACCACGAAAATTCGTTTTCTTTGTTTCTTACGGGCTTAACTTATTTTAATTCAATACTTGAGTAATTATCCTCTAATTTGCCGCCAGATCCCGTTTTCCCGATGACGTTTCTGATCAATAGCTGGGTTCCGGGAATGCTGGACGCCATGTTCCAAGCTACGTTCCTATGCGCCCTGTTACTTTTTTGGCTATGTATCTATCACGGAATTCGCCAGGTTAATAAGCGGTGACTTTTCGTTTAAATCGGCTTTATAAAAACGCGACCAATTTCCGTTTTAGAACGAGAGGAAGTTGTTGTTTTTCTACGCCCCTAAGCTGTTGCTAGTCGGTCTATTGTGGATCGCCGCTTTTACTTTGGCGTCATGGCAAAAGTATAACGAACTTCAAGATCCCACTTACGATTATAAAGTGGACACGGCTAATTTCATGGTAAACCTACCATTAATTTATAATCAAATGAAAGACTCATTCTGTATATTTTAGGGGTTCAAAACATTTTTCTTTGTCGTGGGAGGTTTATACGTCGTTTATTTGGGCTATCTTATAATAAGAGCGTACACGGAATTGAAATCAATGCCTTATTTTGGTAAAAATTCGCCTTTCGATTGATTTCGAAAACGAGTTTTAAATCCTCGTTCGTTTTGATAATTCTCTAAAGTAGACGATTAATTTTAGATGTGCGTTTGAAATTTCTAACTTCTCTGATGGTCATCGTACTTTGCATAAGTATCGCCGTAACAGTTTTGCGGTTTGGAATATCCGTATTAGAGGACAATTTCGTAGCTGAACTTTCCACGAGCTACGGAAGTTCCGCCGAATTTATGTCTTTCTATGGCCTGCTAAATCTCTACCTTTACACCATGGCCTATGTTTACTCTCCAACGCGGAACGCCTATTTAGGTATTTTTTGGCATTTCGTTAAAGGGCAACGCAAGTGAGCTTGCAAAAAAGAAAAAGCAGCTTGATTTTTCATCTCCCCCAACCCCTCACTCGGCTTATTTCGCACTTTACTGACTTTACACACATTTTGCCAGCTCACTTGCGTTGCCCTTTAAACTTACATCGATCTTGGACTAATTAAAGGAATGTTTCGGTACTTCAGCAAGCCCGAAAACGCTTCTCCCTATTCTTCTATCGGCAAAAATACCCATAATAGCGACTACGCAAGTAGCGGCTACGTTAAAAACATAGTAAACGCTAATTCTAAGGTTTTATTGTTGCCGTCTTCGACACCCTTTTGTAACAGGGCGGCTCACAAAGAGCACAGAAAAAAACAAATTTAAAAATACATGAAAGAGTATCTATTTTGATAACCTTTGCACATGCGCAGAATGAGTTGATCATCTTTTAAAAGGGAGAGGCATAGGAAAATATGTTTGACGTTTTAGGGGAACTGAAACGTCCTTATATTAATTAGACCAAGCACCTATTAAATTAAAACAAGTAATTAACTTGCCATATATTCCCGCAGAATCTCGCGTGAAAGATAATCCAACACTGTCAATGATAAACGACTCAGATGAAGACGTCATATACGGGTAAAGCCACGTTTCTCAATCGCTAATTACTATAATTTGCTCTTATTAACGAATTAAATTTAGTTCACGCGTACCATTTAGGTCCGACGCCGAGGATAGGCCTTTGAATTCTACGAGAAGAAATCAGGACGACGACGAAAGCGACTGAGGGAATACGTGAATAACACAACATTGAAATTCCCGCCCTTTTTAAAATGTTGACGAGGGAGAGTGGGTGATTCGACGGAGAAACTGATGGCACTTTGTAACACCGATGTCCAACACGAAAAGTGCCAAAGAATAAGACGAAAAAATATCTTCCAATTTTAAAATACATCAATGTTTCACGTTAAAAAAATACGCATATTTATAAAATAAGTGGAAAAGAATCTGCTTCTTTTTTATTGACTTTACACGTATTTACAACCTTTTTTTTAATAATGGGGTGTAAGTTAATCCCAGAATTTAATAGTCCCATCCCAACCAGCAGTTGCGACTTTGGATGTTTCATGAGGATGCCATAATACATTGCTACAGACATTGTCATGGGCTTTAAATTTACTAAATAATTTTGTTGTTTTCCAATCCCAAATGTAAACTTTTCCATCAGCATCACCTGATATGATGTAACTGGGGGGAATATTAAGAGTTGGTTTTTTATTTCTTAAAAAATGTTTATGGTATTAAAGTACCTCATATCGGGTGAGAAATCCAAGGTGCAAGCGTAACCCGCAACCATATGACCCGAAAATGTTTTCTTTCTATTCAGTTTGAATCGGTTTAGAGCTGAGAATATCATTATTTTGTTGTCCATGGATTGACAGGCCAGCCATTTGCCATTAGGTGATAACGTTACAGCGGGTAACGAATGCATAGACGGATCCGCAATGTACTTCATGTCTGAAAAATTAAGATTGGAATTATCAGTATTTAACCAAAGCAGCTTCTAATCTTACCGACTGGAATATCCCATTCCCAAACCCGCATGCTCTTATCGTCTGATGTTGAAACAAAACGTCTGTTTTCATCGACAAATGTGATAGTATTCACAGCTCCCAAATGTCGGTCATATTCTTGCACTACTTCACCTGATCTTATGTCCCACTTTAGGTAAGAATTTGATGAATAAAAATAACTATACTCAATCAATGAACTAGGCTAATTATATGGCGATTTAGTACTTACGCAAACAATTTTTTTGTCAGAAGTACCAGCCACAAATAAATGTTGTTTCTCATCATCTGGATTAAATTTGACACAGTAAGCCACTTTTCTGTTTGTAAATCTAGTGATGCAATCGCCTGCGCAAATATCCAGTTTAGTCAATTATTAAATATCTCTTTTACACCTTTTATACCTTTTTCAGTGTCCCACAATTTCACAAATCTGTCATAGCCAGCAGAGAGGAATTGAGTACCAGCATTATTGAAACAAATATCTCTGACTGCTTGTTTGTGGCCAAAATAGGTGCGTATGCAGCGACGTTCATTGTAAACTTCCCATAGCTGTATATTATAAAACATTAAAAAAATTTGAAAATGGTAATGACTTTTTTATGGTGATGGGAGACTTACCTTTACTCTACAATCCATACTGCCAGATAGTAATAGATGACCAGATCTGGGGAACCATCGAATGGCAGAAACTCCTTTGGCATGGCCAGTCCATGTGTGAATAAGTTTCTTGGGTATGAAGCACTTTTCTGGGGGTTCTGATGTCTTCAGGTTTACACCAACATCTTGAGGAATGTGAAGGAATGATCTTCCTTGATAGTCGTAAGGATCTTTGACTGAAAGTTTCCGATTTTAAAATGGTTATTAGTATGCTTGAAAATGAGGATAGAAAATAAATTTCATATAAAAAAGCCATACTATGTAGGACACTTTTTTCCTCCATGGGTTTGTCATCATGTACTCGTCCCTTCTTTTGTTTTTTGGCTAGATATTCTTCCAAATATTCTTTATCTTCCTATTGGAAAGGTTGAATTTTTAGATAAAAACTTTAATTTAGTTTATTTTATGATTTACTTACATCTGAAGGTTTGGCTACTCTTTGTTCATCTACAAATTTCCCCCATGGTCCGAGAAAACCTTCTATATCACTAGGATCTTTATTCTTTTCTCTTTTCCTCTTGTCAAGCTCCCTTGTTTTTGTTTTTTCAAAGACGGTGAGTCCGTCACTTGTGGAGGCAGCATTAACATTTCCAACATAGTCAGATTTTTCTATAGTGGCTACCGCCACTGTAGGATCAATTGCATAGCCAAAGCTCTGGAAAGTTCTTCTTTGGGATTCAAAATGAAAATCATTGAAATGAGCGGCTTCCACAAAACCGCTTAAAGTGTTTTTCTCAGCTAGTTGTTGCTGAGTTTTGAAGGGATTAATTGGTCCTACCTAGAAATACTTCTCATTAATACAAATGTTACAGGCTTTCTACAAGAACAATTAACATGTAATTAGATGACTTACCACGGGAGCAAATAACTGATCGTATTTTGGATTAAAAGCTATTTCTTTTGACTTGGGATTTATGGGCTGAATTGTTCCCACAGATTCCTAATAATGAAGGCAATATGAAGAATATCATGCGTATATGTTAATAACGTAATTTTAACAAAGGCTTAACGTTAATATTGTAATTCACCTTTATAGCAACTTCTGGCGCCGAGTTTAGTTGATATTTCAAAGTTAAGTCTTTAACCGGTAGTTTTGGTAACGATATTTGATTACTATTTTCACTTTCATCACTGTCTGTACCACTTTCATCACTATCGCTTCCATACATTTTCAAAGAGAGAATGCTCTTGGACGCCATTTTTTTTAATACTAGGATGCAGTGCTTCCACTTTTTGAAATTTGAAATTCCCTTTTTCTATATTAGGTAACCAAAAAAATTCCCTCAAAATTTCCCTATTGATTATCACCTAATATTTAAGTCAAGGAATATTTTCAAATAAATGTATTTTATTATTTAAGACCACGTGGCTTGAAAAGGGGCTACGGCTTCAGCTCGCCAAAATAATTTTAAATTTCTTTTAATAAAAGAAAAAAAAAATAGTCATGAAGTATCGTATCGTATCTCTTTGAGTTATTTTTAATGTTATACAAAACCATGACTTTTAAAACTATAAATGTTAAAGATAACACTTTGTAAGGTTACATCCGGATTCCGAAAAACTAAAATGAAACCATGGATGGAACCGAAAAGAATTACAGACGAAAATCTGACGAACATTTCAAAGCGTCTATTTTAGCAACAAGAGTCCAAAAAGCATTTCTGAAATTTCTTCTATAGTCAATGTGACCGACATTAGGTTCAGGTTAATTAATCACAACGTGTTTAGTAACTAAGGGAACTGTGCAGCTGAACCCTTACTAGTCAAAAAAGCATTCAAGATGGAGAAAAGACTAGACTATATTTATTTTCAATGAACTATATTCTACTCATAATAGTGGTAACTTACATTGTTTTCCAGAAAAATAGGAAAATCCCTTTTATTCAAATAAAAATCCCTTTTCTAATTTTTAAAGTTTAAAATTCCCTCCAAAGGGAGAAATTCCCTACAAGTGGAAGCACTGCTAGGATGATAGACAACTGCAGATTGATTACGAGCTATAACTCTGAACTAATACCCATAGAAATAGAAATTAGACTAGAAGCACTGCCCTTTCCGCCAATCCCAAGAGAAACAGGCAAGCTAGAAGGCTGACATTAGGGTGGAATGGCGATGTACGCGCCATCTGACAAACGCATTAAACATTGTCGCCATGGCTACGACGCGACTTTCGAAGAGGGGGAAAAAAAGGCAATCTACGGCGCATCACGTCGTGCGCAGCGGCGATCTTTTCGTGTTTAAATTTTTGCGTCTAAAAGCATATCCGCAAACAAAAATGGTTAAAAACTGCGCTTTTTCACATTGCAAAGAGAGATCTAGGAAATAAATAAAATTATCATTTCATACATATGTAATATTATAGAAAATATTTTATAATAATCTCGGAATAAGAGATTTTTTTAACACTAAGATTTACTGAATTACTAGGAAAATGGGTTTTAGCGGTAAATCGCGAAAATTGGACTCCATTTTCAATTACTTCATATGGCTTTGTCTGTAGTAAACATTTTCTGCCGGATGAAATTTACTTTCAAAATGGAAGGCACCATTTGAAAGCAAATGCTGTACCTACACAAGTAAAAATTACCCTATACATTCTGAAATAAAAAACTAAATATGAATAATTTCTTTATTAAAACAAGAATTTCAAAGAGCTTCCAAAAATATCTATTCCAGAACAAAGCATATTTACATCTTCTAGAGTATTCCAATTTATTGATTTTAGTAATTGTTATTTAGTTTGCATATTTATCAGAGGTTATTTTAGAAAACTTACGGTAAAAGTGAACTACCGGAAACCACTCAATTTGACTTGACTAATACTGATGATAGTTTAAAAGACACTGAAACCAAGATTTTGGAATCTCATGTAGGCATATTTTAAACCACAGTGAAATAATTAAATTTTAGTTAAACTGTGATGATTTGTGGTATTTCAGACTTACAACGTTAACGTGTGACTTTAAGGGTGACACGGTAGATATAGTAAATTTTTGAGATTTTTATGATTTTCCTAAAGCTGTTTAAATAACTTAATATAATGTCAGATAAATAAAAAAAAGTTTTTAATACGTTGCCTACGATCTGTTTTATGTTATTTCACGTGACCATATTTATTTATTTAGTTTAAATTGTTTCTATGAGATGGCGCGACTATCGCGATTCCACTCTGATGGCAGCCTTCTAGCTGGTACGTCCCCGCCCAATCCAATCGTGCTTCTAGTCTAATTTCTATTTCTATGACTACTACCTCCGTTAACAGACTAGGCAGTGCTCTGAAGCGCAAATTAAAGCTCGACGAGATTTTATAATTTTTTGTGTCGTGTATTTTCAATTTGAAAAAGGTTTTACTCGGCAGTTAATCGTATATTTTTGAAATATTTCCAAAGAACAATAAAAGGTCATTTAAATCACTTTCAAAATCAGAAGTAAGAAATCATTTCTGCAGCTGAAATTTTGCCAGTTTTTGTTATAGCGGTATTAATACTCCTTGCTGATTTGTTTACCAAAATTTAGGTCGCCATTTTTTTATAAAGTGTATACTGGATTTTTGCGTCCTTTGCAAGTTGTAAGAGTGTTGGTGCGTGACGATTTATCATCTGCAATTGAGAATTATCGTAAATATATTTTAAATTGGTCTATTTAATGCTTATAAGATATTAAGATATGTATTAATATGGGATGCTTAATAACTACTAGGATTTTGAGACATTTTGTTACTGCATAAAATAGGTCCTCGCTAAATTACTAACTTGTTCCCCATAATGGGCCTTTGCACATGCATTTTATAACATAAGCCTCGGTTATTTCAATGAATCACAAATTTCAAGAATTGATGTGGTCAACACCAAAATAGGCTTGATCTAGGTGTATTCGTTTTCTTTTAAATTAAAAATAATACTAGTTTAGAGTTACTGGGAGCCTCTGGGAAATATTCCTTATTTAAAACGTTATGCTTAAAATGGTTTTGTGGGCATTCATTTTGACATTTGACTATTGAATTTGAATATGACACATATTAATATTGATTTTCCTATATTAATATTATTTGATAAATACTTAAATAGTGATTTGACATGAGTCATTATTTTTTATGCACTGTATATAAAATTATATCTTCATTATCATTAATATAGTGATATAATTTAGGTGTGCATTAAAAAAATACTAAACAATTAATTTATTTGGAAATTAGGTATATTTGATATTGTTATTACCAGTACCATTATCATAAACACGGAAATAAAAGGGATTACATCCTTCTCCTCATTTGTTATGTAATGGAAGTTTATTAGCACAACAAGTAAGGCAGAAAAGGAAGCTGACAAGCATCACTAACTAAACGGGAAGAGGAGGGGAGGCAAAATAGAGACAGGAAGTTAAATAAATGGCTGTAAGAGCTTACTGACATTGCTTGGCTACAAATGCTTATGGCCTTCAGTGGCACATCTTACCCAATGTCTATTAAATTATGGGCAGTATGATCTATTGTTTTATGCATATGCCTTCAAAAAAGTAGAGATGTTTTGGTTGTATCTAATCTTTGAGTAGTGGTATAGAAATATTGATGATAAAAGTTCTTTTGTTGTGAGAAAAAATATATATTTGTCAGTATAAGTTTCAGAATTGAATTATCTAAATGCAGACATTTCTGTAATAGAGCCACTGCAATTATTATATTGACCCTGAATATAGAATATGATGGGTGTAGCTACTTTCTGGTAATGACATAAGCGTCTTACTTTAACTTTTTTGTCAAGCTTCCAAATTTTTCTGGAATTTTTGTTAGCACATTCTTTTAAGAGTATCCTTATTAAATCATGGTTTTTATTAAACTAGAAATATCAGGAAATAGTTTAGCTTTTACACCCACCGGGAAACATCAGTGAAAAAACCTAGAGTTTTTAATATTTTGTATGAATCTATTAAACTATGTTCACAATTATTGAAGGAAACCTTGAAGAGCATAAGATTTCATTATTTTTTACGAATAATTACTTAAATGCCGTGATCCTATATAATTTTATATATTATGGTTTTATTTTACAGTTTGAGTAGGTTGTTGTAGCTTGGTGAGCATGCTTTTGTGGCCATGCCTCTACAACAACGGCTAATAGAGCCTGTTCATGTTTGCCGCAACACTCTACCTTTTGATGAGAATGGCACACTGTCAGTGGATGTGCCCAATGAACTGGAATGTGTCACAAATGGCACCCTGGCCAACATTATCAGGCAGCTATCCTCTCTCTCGAAACAAGCCGAAGATATTTTTGGATCCTTGGTGAGAGAATCAACATCTATCGCCGCTCGCACAAATTCTCTCCAAGGAAGGGTGGACAGACTGGCCATTAAGGTCACTCAGCTAGATTCTAATGTTGAAGAAGGTACACATACATTGTAGAAAAAATTAATAAGATTATTAATTTTTTATTTTAATTTACAGTTTCTCTACAAGATATTCACATGAGAAAGGCATTTAAAAGTTCCGTAGTGTATGACCAACAAGTTGTTTCTAGAGATTCAATTCCAGCTGCTTTGAAAGAGATTTATTTGACGTGTGACAAGCCTCCGCCCTTGGATAAACTTAATCCCTACAGAGAAGATGGAAAGGATGGTTTGAAATTTTACACCGATGCAAATTATTTCTTTGATCTTTGGAAGCAAGAAATGCTGAAAGACACTGAAAGGCTAGCGCATGATAAAGGGAGGAAGGTTAGAAGGCTTCCACTTTTTTATGTTTTTAACTTGTTTTTACTTAACCATTGTCTAATACTCTGAACTGACTACATTGTAAGAGTGCAGTGACTATTAACATTAACCCCGAGTTTGTTTTAACATTTTAGCTGGCACATATAAAAGAAGGGACTGAGGCAAGGATTATTTTCCAATATCATAATATACTCTTATATTTATGAAATCTTACATTATTAATTTTTAATAGCCAAATCAACCACGCCAAGAACGTAAAAGACACAAAAAAGTACGTCAACCTCACAATACCAGAGAGAAATACAGAATGATGGCCACTAAAGACGAATTTCTGGACAAAACTGCCAATTATTCTCACCTGCCGTACGGGATGAACCATCGACCCAATAGTCACATGGGTGATGTGGTAGACAACCATTCTGCAAACGGATACCCAGTTAGACCTAGCAGTCTAGAACTACAAAGTGCTTACGGTTCTGGTCAAGAATCTGGCTATCTTAGTAGTCCCAGCCACCATTATCCACCACCTCCGCCTGCGTATATTGAGCATCCACAATCCCCCACTCACGGATATCCCCCTCCTCCTTACACTGTTGCCACACCAGATCAACAGGGAACACCTACGAGACAGTTATCTCGCGTAGCAACCATGGTACGGCCGACGCAACCTCCTCCGGCACCACCTATTTCTAGCAATAGTTCTAGTGGGACATCCACTCCCACAGTATCAGCTACTGGTACTCCATCTAGCGGTGCTGGAAGGTACTACAAAGGCTCCAACCACTCTAGGGATAACCTTCCACCTCCTCCCCCACCTCCGGAAGGAACTGTAGTGAATGGAGGTGTTGGACAGTATCATGTAATAAATAATGACATAACCCAGAAACCAAACAGAGGTCCCAATGGTTCCATTCCCCATACTCCTACACATGCAATCCAACAAGGAGGGTCGCGCCACGGAACGCCAACGCATCACCCTCATGTGGTGACAAACCACAGCACAAGTATTTTGATTCAGCACAATCGAGAACAAACACCACCCCCGGTCAATGTCATAGTCAACCAAACTCATCCCACTCCAGAAAGTTTGGATTTACCTCCACCACCTCCAACTCCCGACAAAGATACTGCTCCGTCAAGGCCTGAGTCTCAATTGCCTCCGTCACCCCCTCCCCCACCACCACCGGCCACTACTGCCCCTGAAAACGGGGTTCTTCCACCTCCTCCTCCACCAATGCCTCAACCAAGCCAATTGCCAAATGGACCTGTAATCGCAAATGGGGGACCTTCAGCTCCCGAAGGCCGTGCGAGCGAACTCGCTTCCCTATCATCAGAATCTGCTAGCACATCTTCGAGTCTTAGTAAGGGAAGCGAGAACCAAGAATCAAAGGGTAAAGGAACTACCGATGCCAGGAGTGATCTTCTTGCTGCCATTAGAGAAGGTTAATAAACAAACCACCTTATCTCTAGATACTGTACTCTAACTTGGAAAATTTCCATTTTAGGAATTAAACTACGAAGAGTGGAAGATATAAAGCAAAAAGAAGTAGAAAAAGCTGCTCCCTTACACGATGTAGCGTCAATTCTGGCACGCCGTATAGCCATGGAATTTTCTGACTCTGATTCGGCCTCTTATAGCGAGTGTGACAGTGATGCGTGGGATGACGAAACTGAATGCTAAGAAGAATAATTACTATCTTCGTAAAAAGTATTATATTTTTTAATTTAATCAAAATTAAATTCAATATGTTAACTGTATTTCTTTCCAGTAAAGTGGCAAAAACGACACTCTTTGGGAGTGAGTGGTTCCCAAAGCAAGCGGATAGCAAATTGATGCTGAATTTTTCCAAGCCAAGGTTTCCAGGTGCAATTTGATAAGAGGTTTAGAGTGAGAAAACTTTTTAAATATTGAATCATTCCTCTCTAATTCTTATTATTGCTCCCAAAAAAAAAACAAATATAGTCCCTAATTTTTCTTGATAAGTATATTAGAACATACTGATTGAGTTAAAATTGAAACTGCTTTTAATGAATTTAAGGAAAAGCAGTAATAGAATGTGAAAGTGGCATTTTCTCCACTTTTGTCGTTTTTTCGACATTTAGTCAAAATGCAAAAACCTTGCTTTATTTTTTAATTTTATTTCTTCAAATGGTTTAATTCGCAAGGTATTTTGTAATTCGTGTATATCTAAAAGACAGTATATCGGAATAGAGTGCATTTATATATTTCAGAAAAAAGCAGATTTTATTAATTGAACTTATATTTGAAAGGTTTTTTATTTGGCTTTGTCATTTGCATATTATGCGTAATTTGTACAGTTGCAGAAATGGTTTTATCAAATCTAGTAACACTACTTACTAAATAGCTTTTTTTGGTAATTTATGCGATCTATATTTTTTAATAGTATCCCAATTTATAAATCCCTTATCGAGAGAATCTTGCTGTATATTATAGTGTTTATGTGTATAGTTTTTCAGCGTCTTAAAAAAAAAGCTAAATTATTTCGAGTTAAGTTGCCCATTGAGGCTATGTAATGTTAACCACTCTTGATAATGGTATATTACATAATTGCAATGGTAATGTCAACCGAAATTGTCATTAAGAGATGGAATTTATTAATCTAGAACTGTAATATTTTATGAAAGTATAGTATAATCGGAAATATGGCTGCTATAGTGTCTGCTCATTTATACAAGAATTCCAGTATAAGGTTCTTACTTAGTCTATTATTGATAGTAAATAGACGCATCTTCTGTTGAAAAGTACTACTTACGCTTTAAGGACAATTATTATTGCTAAAACAACTGAGTACACTAAATGTGAATATTTATTTTTGAACCTGAAAAGAAATATTTCCCTCAAAATTAACTAATAACTAGCGAGTGAATGTGTCTGGTTAACGTCTGAAACTCGCCAGTTTTTAGAGAGTTTATTGACCTTAATTTTCATATTATAGTTTGCCTGTCACAGTCAGTATTGTAACATTCGCAAATAAATTAAAAGGGCCCTCTCCACGCATCGTATAAAATGTTATTAAATTCAATAGGAAAATAAACCGTATAGGCCACTTTTCCATGTCAAGAGTATAATATCTGCAGTTTAGGTATTTTAATTTTCACCAAGTTTTGAAAAGGGGAGTGGCTTAATTTCTATTTTTCTGTCTTTACTAAAAAACATAATTTTACATTAGTTTAATAACATCTTGTAACCGAAACCAGTCTACTAGAAAATAATTCAGAGTTATTGTTGCTGAAAGTAGTACCGCCAAAATTTAATCTTTATCTACATTTCACTTCAATATAAGTTTTATGAAGCTACTATGGTATCAAAAAAATGTCCCTACCCAAATAAAAAATAAAAGTTGTGAATGTAGGAAATATCGTATTTGTTTGCAGTGTAAAAATTCACTCCCCATTGCATTGCAAGGTTTTTCGGAGCATTTTCAACACGTAAATATTTAAAATATAATACTTTACAAAGAACATTTTGGTATATAGGCATATTTACAAATCTATGCTTCCATAGGAAATTTAATACCCAGACTAGGCAAAGTTCCAAGCTAAGTAGAATATAGAGTAATTATTTTGTAAAGAAAAAAAAATCCACCTATTTTCACGCAAGTTCTAAGGTTACAAAAGTTTTCGCTCGCTCATATTTTCAGGAATAAACGGTTTTGTTTTACACTTGTCAGTCAAAATATAGACGTAGTATTATTTTTAATAAGGGGCCAAAAATTAAATCCTAAGCTCGTTACGCTTTTTAACTTCGGTTCGATAACAGCGAAATGCGGTTATATCTTTTTAATTAAAAATAATTCGTTGAATAGTTGTAATCTATTTCTCCAATTGGTCTGCTTAAGTTTTTGGGAAAAATAAAATCGTGAAGGAAATGTTAACTTCTAAACGAGAGAATGCGTGATATAAATCCATATTTATTTTCAGCAAATACCACTCTGGGCTATTTTGTAGTTTCAACCTTTATTTCCGCAATATTAATTTTATTTTATCCCCTTCAGAATATTTTGTAAAAAAAGTGTATTATTACCAACAACTTTGAAATAAATTTGTTGTGTCATACTTTAAACTAAAGCTAAATACGTTCTTGTCGAAAGACCCGATTCACATATTACATACAAGCAAGACCCTAGATTCGAATTTAGAGAGCTTTTCGATTGACAATTTTGTAGAGATTCTAGAGAAGCCATTACCCACTTTCGGGCTCGGCACGTGACCTCCATCGGTTGCTTTAGGGCAAGGTTTGTAAAAAAGGGAACTATAAGGTTGCCTCGATCGCATGGTTTTTTATCAAAATATTACAGCTTTTGCGTTGCTAGGTAAAATTGTGACGTCACCCAGATGAGATCGTATTGAAAATCAACGGAAGCTCATTTGGGTGACGTCATCAATTTTAACTCTTACAGAAATTTTTTCAAAGATCTTGGTCGAGACCCCATTGGCTTTAGCATGGAGAAAAGAGGGCATGGCTTTAGGGTGCTATCTATAGTTGGTTACCATGGTAACTATGGAGCTTATTGTGTCAGAGTTCCGGCAGAAAGCGGGTAAACGCTATTGACCACGCGCAAGGCAGAGAGTTCAAATCTAGGGTACGCGGTCTATTTATTATCTTTGATAGAGCGAAACCGTTACTTTTATTAATAATAGATGGCACAAATTTAAGCTTATTAGCGGAAATGTGATAAATACCTATTTATCACGAATAAAAAGGTTGTAACGAAATGTTTACCTTTAACTATTAAACTAATTAATAATTATCTACGTTCTCAAAAAAGGGGTATGAAGGGGAAGTCAGTTAAACCTCGAGTTAAACGTACCTTCGCTACATTAATCGAACTAAAAACGACTGGCTCGGGGGCTCGCGTCACTTTCACTATTGGGGTGAGCGAGGTTATTAAAATAGTATAGGGGTATTTTTAATTAAAGTTTCTGTCTAGGAATATGCTTAAATCTAGAAAAGTTTAAGAGGTAATGAGGTTTGCCATTAATGATTTAATATAAACAAATGCATCATGAAATTAGTGGGGACAACTTCGAAGTACGTACGTACGCGTGTAATATAAGGTCAAACTTAAATATTAAATTGAAAGGTTACTTATATACAGACAAGAAAAGTAAATTGAAAAGGTAATAATATACAGACAAGAAAAATAAATAAATAAATTTACGACATTGTTTGGAGTCCTCCTGAAGTTCGGATACGGCGATGCCCGTTAAAGGCCGACTACATAAATCTTCGGTTTACTCTGTCTTTCACTGGAAAATATATTTCCGTGGAAACACACGGTAATGGCTTAAAGAAAATGGCAAACCTGATATTTTTGGGGATAAATTTAGAATGAGGAAGATACCACGCTAAGCCCAACAACTACGGTGCCGAGAGTCGTCATAGATAAAGGACTCGAAGGGGGACCATGGCCAGTGTTCCCAGGACGACCCTCTATAGCGAAGGGGATTAAACCCATCAATTGGAAATGACCAAAAGATATTGTATGGTACAATATTTAACGGAATTGCGAAACTGCAGAATTTAAAGAAATATAATATTTATATTTTTAAAATAAACGGTTTAATTAGGATTAAGGCTTATTTTGCGTTACAAGGTTTAAACAATATTAGGTGGTTTATTTTCGCTTGTTCCGGGATTTCGGAGTAGGGTAAGAAGAGTGACACTATGACGTCATTTTATTCCGATAGTTTGAGTCTGAGTAAAAACGTATTTCCAAAATGGCTGCCTGTGGCCTTTTCAGCAGATAAATTCCGAATAACTCTCTGTACTACTCCTTTTTAGAAGGAGTAAAAAGAGTAGCCCTAATACTCCGTGACAAGCGAAAAGAAACCACCTATGTTATACTATATTTATTATACTGTAAAGAAAAGTTCATCCCTTGAAAATTCAGCATAACACAGTAACACGAAAGAAGTAACAGTTTTATAAGTAATATTGTTCCATAAGTTTGTCACTTTGGGGAATATTTTACTGAGAGCTAGTAACGGAGTGACGTCATCATAAGAAAAAAATCTCCCCGTAGCGAGGCGCTGTCAAAGGCTACGTGTGACGCCTTAGCAAGCGGACGCAAAACTGTGATGAAGCCAGTAATGCAGTTTGTCTTGTGAATAGCTCTCAGTAAAACTTTTGCATGTGAAGAATACGAAGTGTCAAACTTATGTAAAAATATTATACACTTATGGTGAGTGAAATCAAGGAAATTGCCAAGAAATAATATATCCGAGAGCCTGGACTTGCAAGCTACTGTTTATATAGTGCTTGTTGAAATAATGGAGACTTTTCACCTGTACGGTATGCAACAAGTGTTTCCTTTTAAACAGCTAGCTTTTTTTGACATATTAAGGCTTAGCAAAATAAACGACGTTCTGTTTGCAGGTGAAAAGTTTCCATTATTTCACAAAGAACCAAATAAACACTAACTAGCAGGACCTGGCTCTCGAATAAATTACTTCTTGGGGATTTCCTTGTTTTATTGAAGCTCCTATTGCTACGTTTCATTCAGGAAAGACTTCGTATTTCAAATTCTGCTTTGAATGCCGTTTAGGAAAATTTGGACCCCGAAAAAAGGGAATCGGGCCGAAAATTCGCGAAATCTAGGAAAACTCGAGGTGGGGATGATCTAGAAATAAAACTATTATTTAATCAAGCCACAAGCTTTGATATAATTTATTGCTTTTTAAATAATGTATAGGGAGTGAGGTGTAGTGGCTGAGTGGTTAGCACTTTCGCCTCGCAGCCTGGTTCGATCCCAGCTTGTGGCACTGGGTGAAAACTCGGAACAACTTGCAAGTTGAGTTTGCAAGTTCTCTCCCCACTGGTTAAAGGGGTTTTCCTTCGAGCTCTTCGGTTTCCCCTTCCATAAAAACTTGTTGAGGTTAACGGTAATAGCTAGTGTAGGGAGCAGTGGCGTAGCCAGGGGGGAGGGCACAGGGGGCACATCCCCCCCGAAACGTATGGTCGTACGTACAAATATTTTTATTTTTTTACTTTTTTTTCAATGGCGTGCCCCTCCCGAAACAAAATCCTGGCTACGCTACTGGTAGTAGGGAGCTGTTGCTCGCGTGGCTTGAAGGGCTTGCCACCACCCTCCTACGCGTTGTAACCCGGCCACCTGAATTAATGGCTTTAAAAGTCGCTTGATGACTTAGGCCTAAGGTGGTGCCGAAGGTATTAGCCTAGCTGATTATAATAATAACAACCGACTGTAAGGTTTTTGTTATATTTGATTGAGCTGACATCCTTTCAATCTTGAATTGGCCTAAACTGAAACATCTGTTCGGAGATTAATTATATAAGCGAATATAGTTCGATATTTAGATTAGAGATGGTGCGATTTCGAAAACAATGAATATCAGCTTCCCAGTTTTTCATATGTATTTTTTACGTAAATATATTTATTTCTAAGGTTTTGGAAAATTAGAGAACGTTTGGCCAGAAAAGGAAAATTGCAATTGGCAACAAAAGTGGCGTGAGGAACCTGCGTTGTACGGCAAAGGCACGTGGCAGACTTTCTTTGAATTAGATACTATTACATTTTCCTCCTTTCGCTAGTGTAACGGTGCAGTTTGAGCAGATTTGGACACTTCTAGCGTTTTCCATTTGACTGCTCTCGAACGCTCTAGATCGATCTGATCAACATTTTATATTCCATTTGCGTGCTCGGATCTGCTCCGAGATCGAGATCGGAGCAAATTTTTTGCGTGTTCCTTTTAGTTTGTTGGCAAAATGGCAGACCAAGACGATAAATTATTATTACTTGCAGATGAAAAACAACAAAGCGCGGGAATATGTTAATGTTACGTTCCATTTGCGGTTTTACTCTAGTCGATTAGGGCGAGATCTATGACGTCAGAGATCGATTCGGAGCGAATCTCGAGCAATCAAATGGAAAACGCTATTAGTTTTCCCCGCGCCGCTTTTGTTGCTCTTCAACTCCCTGAACTGGAAATTTCATTCTCACTATTTGGCATCACTGCTCCATTGACAAATGTGTATCGGTCTATTTCGAATATCCGTTAGCGAAGGTTTTGTTTGCAAGCCCGTTGTCGGTCCAAGTGAAGAACGGAATTTGTTTTATTGACAAAGCCCACTTTTCAATAAAGCCGTTATATTATCGAATGTATGAGACCAAATATTAGAGCACGTCGACGGTAGAAAAGAAAACGTCGGGGTTTGCGCTTTCAATCGCGGCCGCAAAAACTTTTCGATATCCGCTGGACAAAGTGCCCACCTTCACTTTTTACGAGCAAATATCCTCTTTATACAACTTTCGGTCCTTACGCGTATTGTGGCTCCGATAAATCGATATGACGAGAATGAAAATTCCGACAACTTTCTTTTACCCCAGAACGGCGCTTGTACAAAAGCTACCACCGCCATACTCTCTAAAAAAAGACAAACAAACAACGTTTCGGAAGCAATCTTCGAATTTTTTCCACGAAAAGTTACTTTTCCAGTCCAATTTACCTATCCCCGATCCGATAATCAAAGGTAGTGCCTTTGCTAGAAACTTCGTAGACGAATTCAACATCGCGACGGGTACGAAATTAGGCCTTTGCTAGGTGGATTTCCAGATACAAACGGGACCGTATTAGGTATCTGTAATCGAGTTATGTCTATGGGTACAGAGATTTTTCCCCCCACCGAGAGTTCCTGGAATACACCGAATAGGAGTCTATATAGGGAATTACATTAAGCCTATCCAATATCGCCTCGCGCCTGCAGTTCCGAAGAAAAAGCTGTTTAGATTATATCTTCTCAATTGCTTTATTATTTATTTGTCGATAAATTATTGGCAAAGCTAGTTGGTAATCTTGTTACGGAATTATCGTTCAAACCACAGGCTCAGATGGCAAATATTAACCTAATTGTATTTACTAGGGACGAAGACTTTATAGAGTAGGCTTAGAGCGATAATAAAATTTTTGTTTTGCGAAGTATGGAGTGGCTTTGTAGAGAAATGGTCCTTCGATATCGTTCGAACCGTTTGATCAAAGGTAGAAATAACGTTTGCATCAGTCCACATTGTGGGCTCCACAACAAACTCAAAGGTTGGAAAAAATTCCGAGTTCTTACGCCGACAGCGCCATCTTTTTAAATGAATGATAAATATTTCATTCAGAACGGTGTTTTTGTTCTATTTTCGGTTTTCCGTGGCAGGCGTAGGAAGCGAATAATATAAGTTGAATAAACCACCTTTCGTATGAACTCGGAGTATCCAGCGGAATAAAGTTGAGTATGGTGTTATTTTTGTTCTTTCCTTCGAGAATGCTTTCGGAGCGAGGAACGTTGCTAGAAAACAAATACCGGAAAAAAGCCGAATCCTCAAATTAAAGGTTGCTTGGCGCTTTCTTTTGGCCCCTTGATACCAATGTTTGTTTATAAAAGTTTGGCTCCCAAAACAAATTCTCTATTAGAGTATCCCAAGAAGCCTTTAGCCAAAAAAAAACAGAAATGAAGATAACACGGAGTATCACCCCAGGGATAAATTAAAGTTCCTATATGCTCTTGGAAAGAATGAAATAAATAATTCAGACTTATAGAAACGGGGGAGGGGGGGGGGCTTAACTCTTAAAAATAATTGTGTGGATGAAGATAGCATTTTTATCATGTTCCCCTATGATCGGGGGGTATGATTTTTCTTAGGCAACAAATCCAATTTATTTCACTTTAAAGATTCCCAAGAACAGCCAGTACGGCGAAACACATGATTGAGTTTTTCGCTGTTGTAACTGGATATTTTTCCACGTAATAAATAGAAAAGTAAATTCCGAGAAAGATCTAGTCAAGTAGGAAGCAATAACGCCGGTAAAGCGTAGGTTTTTCGGGTACAAACCTATTTAGGACACGGAATAAAAAGGGGGGCATCCTCTTCCACACATATACCGCTGGATGTAATGAAGAGTGTGTTTTTTCCTCTCTTTTCCGCGGCGTGGCGCTGCAGTCTGCGGAATGATTATCGTTCGAAGCTTGATGTCTGGATTATTTCCCAGAAAAAGCACTCTTCTGGTCAGAGTAGCGGAAAATAGAGGCCGAGAAACGGCCGTCTTCTTTCCAGTCATCCTCGCCCAAAAAGTTCGATTTGGCGAGGCTTATCCGCCTAAAACGAGAAAAAAACTTGAAGGCAAGAGCGAGAGAGAGCGAAAAAAAAGCATCGGTATTAACCGTATTACTTTTTCTTTTTGGAATAAAATTTCCCATCCTTTCGCTTCTCGGTGCTCTGGGCAGAGGGTCCCTTTTCTTTTTGGAAATTGGATTTTTTGGAGGGAGCCCCTTTTCGAGCGTGCCAAGGATGAAGATATTTACGTTCCCCTCAAAGGTTCTCTTAATATTTTTTCCCGGCCATTGCGCGCAAATTCACGAAATTAAAATTCCCGTTAATGGCTGGGAATCGAGGCGCGAGTTTTCTCGCCAGCGCCGCGGATAGGAGAGAAAAGGGATTTTTTATCAGGAATTTCCGGCAGATTAAGGGAGGCTAGCTCTCATTAGGATGTCCGATTCCCTCCGCAGACCATTCGGAAGAGGCTTCCCCCGATCACGTTCGGGAAGAAGGCATCCATCCTTCCCCGCCTCGCTCCTTCCGCGTCGTTCTTGGCCACCAGCACTCGCTTCTTCTCGGGGGAAGCCTAACCCGGCCTGATGGCGCGCACACTCTTTTTCTTACGGAACCTACCACCGATCATTCATCACTATGGCAACCCTGGTCTTAACACGGAAGAGAAAATAATGGTTAGCTCTCCGCCTCCCACCCGCGTATACCCTCGACATTGAGTCTGGGTTTTTTTGGCCTCCAGTAGAGGGTACACCGGGGTTTACCTATCTTCCATCACGCGTCGTAAACATTACGCCAGCCTTAAAGGACGGGACTTGATTTTGAAGTAAATTTGCGTTACGCGCGATCGATCCATCCCAACCTCCGCGATTATCTAAATTTGGTGGATTTTAAGACTCGGCCCGGTGGCTTCGAGATCACGTGGCATTTGAGTCAAAAGTTATTTCGACTCGAAACTCGCTCCGGTACAGCTTAAATAGCGGGACGCGCAGCTGGGTTTCCATTCCCCGTGGTTAGGTTTCCAGCATCACTTTTCATCTTTCCCATTCCGGGAAGACTTTCCCTTCGCTCGTAGAAAGGAAGGATTGGAGGGGTTTTATTATGATAGAGAAGAGGCCACTCTCTCGCCTCGCGGGGGTCGTCTTCTAAAGACTAATTACATTAGGGGCTTGACATTGTTCCCCGCCAGAAGAGTCTTCTCGCTGTTTCGAAGCGTAATTAGTCTCAAGAACAGCGCGTTCTTTCCCCGCCTTCTCTTTATTTTCTCTCCCAGATTTAATTTTCAAAAAACACCGTCTCTTTCTCGCCGCCTCCTCCCTATTTTCACTTTCCAATCGAGCTCCAAGATTCCACGCTTCAGGGCCATTATTTCATTCGTACGTAGTTACAGGCGGATAGTGAAGTTACGAAACTGAAAGTCCCATCACGGTCTCGTACAATTTAAATTGTCGTTATTTTATACCGACGCAACTGCCTGGCATTTCCCGTGTTTACTTTGTAATTATTTGTTTGCACTTTTATTACTTAGTTTAAGTGGTGGAATACCACGAGCGCAAAGTGGAACTACACTAAACAATTACTGTCAAACCACAAAACTAATATAGGCCCGGCGAGAGAGTGGGAAGCGTATACTAAATAACTGAAATAAGGGGCCCGTACCGCTTGGGGCACTGGGTTTCTCCTCGAAAATCTCTCATTATCTATAGTACTAACGGTTTTATTTTTGTAGCGGAGCCCGAGCCCGCTTTCGAAAGTAAAATTAACTCGTTGCTAAGCCCCGCCTTGACAATAATTTCCCATCACAGATCACGAGGCAAAACGCCAGTGGCGTAGCCAGAAATTCGTCAAGGGGGGTCGAAGTATGCGAATGTTAAGAGCGGGGTCAACAATAGAGTGGGAATTTAGTACAGCCAAAGGTTGGCCCAAAGGGGGTCTGGACCCGGAACCCCCCCCCCCTTGTCTACGCCTCTGCAAAACCCCATACGATCCGGCAAAATATTCATGCACGTGACCCCCAGGGGCGTCATAATGTCATGGCCGACCTTTACGCGTCAGCATGGCAACGAACACAAACCACATCCATGAGCAAGCCACGAATGTCTAACCATTTCCTAATCAACTAATTTTTTGAACTCCTAAATTGTTTTTAAAATTTATTGTATTTACATTATAGTTATTGCCTATTCAAAACTATAACAAACCTTTTTGAAAATCATTGTTGACCAATACGAGTCGCGATGGAGAACACTTTTCCACAACGTGTGGACTAAACAAACTCTTTTGTTCAGTACCGCATTATCCATAAGACTGACTAGGCTGAAGCCTAGGGACCCACCAATAGAGCCTAACGCCGCCGTCACTGATATTTTCTCTGGCGCCGAACCGCCGCCGCTGGGTCATTTACTATTGGGCGCGCCGCCGACGCCGCCGCCGAAATGTTTTGAGTTTTCCTACGTAACTTTTTCTTTTAAAAACATTTGGGATTTTTTTTTTTGAAATTTGCAAAAGGGGGAAAGACATTTTTTCCCTTCACGCCGTCGACGCGAAAAAAATCAACGCCGCCCAGGATTTTTGAAAAATCGGCGGGCCCGCCGCCGCCGCCGCCGACCGAAATGAAATTGGCGCTATGCTCTACCTACCAAGAGCAGGGACCCATGTACCACAAGGAGCAGGTGGATGTCGAGAGGCCACCCTCCTACGCAGTGTAACCCGGCCACCTGAATTAAAGGCCATAAAAGTAGCTAGATCACTTGTGCCTAGGATGGTGTCTTGGGTATTAGCCTAGCTGACTATTATTTTTATTTATGTACCGCTAGGGCCTGGTGAATGTCGAGGGGCCCAAAGGAACTCGAAGCCTAGGGGCACTGCCATGGGTTAATACATCATCGCTTTTGTTTACTGAATTTCAACATCTAATAGCTATCGCGTTAAAAATCTAACTCGCACTAATAAACAAAAGAACAGAAGAAACGTTCAAATTTAACAGATTTACGTATTTTAAAAGAGTAAGAATTATTTGATCATTTTGTGATTAATTAAATTAATTTCTGTGAAATTTTAGTTCCATATCAATTTTTCTTATAATGTTTTAGTGGGGGGAAGGGTAGGCAAATTCAATATTTAGACTGTACCCCTAAATCCATAACGTTCTTACACGCCTGCCTGTGGTCATATTTAAACAAAGAAATATTTATAAAGCGCGAGCGCAATTACTTTAATAATAATCAATAAGGAATATACTTCGTTCGTCTTTTAGAAATAGCGATTATTTTAAATAATAATCTTCCTGGCACTTTTAGCTTTTGGTATTAAAGTAATATTTTTAAAAAACAATAAAGTGTGTGAATACCGATATTTTCCAAAATGTTTGATGTCTGTTAGCTATTCCAAAAAGAAAGAGCGAAAATTGTTCGCGAAGTAACCGCTACATGGCGCCACCTTCGCTTAAAAAATCGATGACGCTGGCATGACGTTGCCTTCTTTGGTTCAAACTTGCGGATTTTCCGTAGTTTTGTTTATCGCACGCGGAAAAGGCAGATTTGCGGGCCCGATTCTCCGAGGTCTACTCGTTCGCTCGGTCGTTTCCACCGCCGTTAAAGGCAACTATGACTTCTTTAACGCTCGAATTGTAAGTAACTAACGGTTTAGCGTCGATACGGAGCTATGGAAGGTACGTTTCGCTAAATTCAAGGCAGCCGCGCGCGCTTGTCATTGTTGACGCGGCCCTTGGCTTCCCGATGGCGACAACCGCGGGCGCGTCCGTTCCCTCTTTCGGGATTTCTCCGATCCCCGCTACCGGCGTTTCCTCGACGGAGCCGTGCATCATTGAAGAGTGGCTCAAAACGTTGAATCTAGCCCAATACGCCGAGAGTTTCGTGGACAATGGCTACGACGACTTGGAAATATGCAAACAAATTGGCGAACCCGATTTGGACGCGATCGGCGTGTTCGATCTTTCCCACCGACAAACAATCTTACGCGCCGTCCGCGTGTTGTTGGAACAAGGCGGCACAGCCGTATATTTCACGTTGGAAGAGTGTCACCGCAATTCTTGTTCGTCGGCGACGTCCGACCCCGGGGACAAATTTGACCTGGAAGGAGCGGACAATTACGGCTGCGAATTTGGAATCAACAGCGGCGGCGAATCTCCACCCGGATTCGGAGCGAACACTTTCGCCAGAGTCAATCGAAAATACAACGACGAATACGAAGAAGGCAAAGCCGAATTGGTACGATTTCCCAAACTACAGCTCAAGGTTTTCTTGCGGGAAAAACTCATCAGAGACGGGATTCGACTCAGTACATTTCCCTACACAAACGCCGTAAGTACCCTCTTAGATTTTGATATTTGCGTTTTCCGCGGCCCGAGTGACGAGTTGGTAACTTACGAAGTTAAAAGTCGCGACAAGTTCCCTACGAAATAAGAGTGCGAGACGTATATTGAAAAATGCTACCCTCAATCGCAACCTCAACCAAATTAAATCCGGTATTGTATACATTGGTAAACGTACGTTTTTCTCATTAAAACAATGTTACGCGTCATTGACTTTTCGACATGTTATCTCGGTAAAATTCCTCAGACTAGTTTGAGTATAAAAACGAAAGATCATATCGCGGATGGCTGATAAACGTTATTGACAATCGGGTTCCTACGGCCCGATTTAGCTAGCTAACAAAGCCACGTCATCGCCGGGACAGTTGACAGCCCCTATAACCCGCTAACGTCTTGGGAAAACAGTCTTGATATCCAAAACAAACCCCCACCAACAAAAAAGAGAAAATAGCCGAAATTGTGAACGGAGCGGCTTTCTTCAAAAGGAGCCAAATCCGATTAGGAATGGACTTATAAGGCTGGAGGCGGGGACGGGGGAAGCGAGTTACAAACAATGGCTCTAGCCGAGAAATATCTTTGGGCTCGTAATTATTTGTTTTACTAGCTTCCAAGCTCAACCATCTGCCGCGCCAAAAAACCTAAATCCCCCTCGTAAACATACTCGCCAGGAAAGGAATTGCGCGGGGTTCGCCAGGAAGGGGGGCCAGGTTCGACACGCTGCCCGAGGGCTCAGCGGCTGGAATCCGCCAGATTAAAGCCCCATCGCCCGCCCCCCGCCCTCCCCTTCCACCACGCGTACCCCCCCTCTCTCTCTCTCCTCGTATCTCGAGCGATTCTTCTCGATTTATATGTTAGCATCCCCACTCAGCAGTTTGTTAGCGCTTAAAAATGACTCTTCGCTTCGGCAAGAAGCCGATCGCCCCAGGCCATTCTTATATCACTTTTTTCTCGGCGAAATGCGCGCCCCATATTATATCTACTCTCCCTTCAACAACTCATAAGCTGATTACGAATGCCTACATTTTTTTCCTTCAGAAACACGAGAAATATAGGTAGTTAACCGCCAAATGAGGGAAAACGTTGGGCGGGGGTTTCGGAAGGAATAATATGTAAAAAGGAGAAATGAGAGGGGGGTAATAAGCGTTCATTTATCCGCCACTAACCCACCCTCCCTGATTTCCCCCTCATCATCTAATGCGACAAGTATCTTTCAGTTTGTCTCGTTAAAATCGTTATTATCGAAGCTGCAGGATTTACTTCCCATATTTAGTACATTGTTCCTATTTTTTGCAAAATGCCTTGAAAGATCTTTAAATTTTCGTTCAATATTTCCACTGAAGAATGTTTTTCCTATTTTAAAAATAATGCAAATTCCGAGGTGTAAGACAGTGTCAGATAATCAGTACACCACATATTTTCAAGAGTTCGCGATTTCCATTTAGCACTGTCAAAGGTACGGCATTGTACACCGATTTCGCAGAGTGTCTTACCCCTCGGCAAATTCGGACACATTTCGAAAAGGGAGGTTGAAGTTTAAGATTTAACTAATAATTTTAAATATTAGGGAATTCGATTGTTGACAGAAAAGTCAGGGAAATTCCATTTTTTTCTTGGTAAAAATCAGGGAAATTTATGAGGGTTCAGAAAGTTTACCCTAATGAATACAAATTTACATCAATAAGTTTTTCTTATTAAAGATTTGACTTTATTTCTTCTTTATTAATATTGAACCATTTTAACTTAAATGACAATCATGAAATGAGTTACTCTGTAAATTTTAGTTTAATTTTATCTTGCACCTGGAAAAATCAGGGAAATATTCGTGGGGAAAACCTGGATTTATCA
This sequence comes from Leiobunum rupestre, assembly GCF_980474605.1. NCBI lineage: Eukaryota > Metazoa > Arthropoda > Arachnida > Opiliones > Sclerosomatidae > Leiobunum > Leiobunum rupestre. The sequence continues at coordinate 21,382,723 of NC_143391.1, forward strand.
GGGAAATTGGATTGCCAATAGCTGTATGAACTCTGTCAAGGATAAGTTAGGAATTTTATTGGGACAACCAAAATATTTTTTGATCTGTTATTTTATAAATATATAAATAAATTGATCCCGATAGACTCACTTCCCCTACGTCATAAGAGTATTTATTTATCACAAGATAGGATAAATTAAAAAATGGAAACAGTTAACACTATCTTCTAAAGATTTCAGAATTTTGCTGTAACATAAAATTTTGTGATGTTAAACATTTTTTAAATTTTTTCTTGAAAACATGAAAAAAAATTCAGGAATATTACCAAGAAAATGTCTGAAATATTGTCGAAAATTGATTAGATAATTGCTTACCGAACGCCGCGTATGCAGTTTCTGGACTTAGAAATGTTTATTTATTCCGATTAATCTCCTAGTTCAAAGCGTACGTTCAAAATTTAATTCGGGCGTACACCGATACGCTACTAATACGTCGTAATTAATCATTTACATTTTAGCATCCCAATCAACCGCGTGATTAATATCTATCCGTATTTCGAAAACACGCGAAAGCACTTTCAATAATTCGACTACCGGTTCCCATAGTTACGGCGAATTGTAATTAGGGAAATTTAATTGACTTTTTTACACCACTCGCGAGCGACCGGTTAATTAACGTACGCCACCTTATATCTAAATATTGAAGGTGGTCCGCCCCAAAAAAATGATACGGGTATTTCGTCGATCAACGATAGGTAACCCCCCCCCCTGGCCACCCGCGCTTATTAAGAACCTTCTCCTCTTTTCGGCTAATTAGCATTAAGTTAATTAGCTTTGCCACTGATTTGGTAGTTAGTAAATACGTTATCCTCGCTTCCCCCGTTTCAATTCTGTTTGATCCTTACAACTCCCGCTGGCCAGATGAGCACCCTCATTTTAGCATCGAGAAGATGGTAAAAAACTCAGGCATGTTAGTAGACCCCGGCATATTGTACAAACGCCATCGACATATTATTCGGGAAAAGAATGTACCTCATCCTCGGGTTCGGTTCGTAGTGTCGGGTGGTGGCTGCTTATGTACTCGGGGTGTTATCTAGGTAGAACAAAAGGCGGACTATAAGGGCCTCTCTATTTTGTCGATCCCGTAGGCCGTTGGAAAAAGCCATTTATTAAGACTCCGTGATCCTGCGGGGTTTGGCCCGGAAGGGGGGGGGGGATGGTTCACCTCCCTCGCCTCGACTTATATACGATCCGTCTAATAACGCGCCTGGCACGGATCTTCTCGGCATCACCATTCTGGTTTTCCGAGGAAAGATGATGCTTGTCCGTCCACTATCATTCCTTTTCCATCCTCTCTCTCATTGTGTCCCGTAACAGCGTACAATCGGGGATAAGCTAATATCGGAGGACCTTCGACTCCCAAGGGCTTAATTGGTCGCCTTTTGAGCTCTTTCGCGCTACGAACTTCCCCGAGTTGTGGAAATTGGATTGTCTGACCATTGAAACGCGTACTCGAAGGATACTCGCTGCCGTACCTCTTTCCCATCGCGCCCTCAACGTATATTTGGCCAATAGCTCTTTTCGAGAAACTTTCGTGAAAGGTACGTAATTACGCGAAATGGAAGACCGTGAGAAAATGTACGGTTCAGTTTATAACAGTGATAAATGATAAATTTACGACCATCTTTGGCTCGTAATGGTAAAACCAAAATCCTTTTCTCATAGTTCTTTTGATGTTGTCGCGTTACTTACTCTATTCAATTTTAGGCCTTGATGATCAATTTTTAAAGGGCCTGTCAAACTCTCCAACAGGGGGCGGAGATACGGTTAAAGTGTAGGCATTTTACTTCAACCTCGGATGATTGATTTTTTTTTACCCAGTACGAAAGCGTATCTATTCTTTCCGAAAATTCCCCGTCTACGCTTTTTAAATTTCCCCTTTTGTATATTTTGATTGTCTATTCGCGACGTCCTAAGGACAAAATAGCGAAATAAAATAAAAGCCACGGAAAAGAGCTTTTACGTTTCCATCGGGTCGCGTTGTCGCGAGTGCCTTCCTCGGGAGAATTTGGCCTACTTTTGTTTGGGGAACGATCAGAGTTGAATTCACTTTCTCAATATTTTCTTATTGACTGTTCGTTCCTCTATAACATTGCTTTATACATTTATATAAGATCTTTATCTGGACTGAGAATATATATTCAGTCCAGAGAAAGTAGTACGCCCAATGCATAGATTAACTTTGGCGGCCCGACGAATTGTTTTATTCAGCGTATGATAATTCGAACCAGCTTCTACTCTCGACTTCTCGCGCTGCGGGGTCAAAATATATACCCGACATTTTATATAAGGTATTTCCACCTCAAAAAAAATCACAGAATTTTTTCGAGCGGGCGTGGAATGGAAAAAACTTCGTGTCAGGAATGAGTTGGCGAAAATATTCTTTGAAAAAAATGAATTGAAATCAAGCCGATAAGTGGCTTTTCGGCGAGGGCTACTAGTTATACTCTCGGTAGGAAATAATCGCTAACCGAGCAATTTCTTCGAACCTTTTTTTATTATTATTCGGCGAGCCTAAGTAGGCTTTTTTTCGGGGTTTTTTTTCCCAAACGGTCGTGACCTAATACGAGATCTCTCCACCCGATAAAAACTTTCAAATAAAAAGGGCCTTTTTGGCCACGGATACCTTTCTTCGGAATTGCTCTCGAAATCGTCCGTTTTTCTGCAGCTCGGTTTCTTTGGAATAGTAGAAATTTAAGACTAAAGAAGATACTGTTACCGTCATCAGCCCAACGGTTCCAAAGTAACCCTCAGCCTCGTAAATAAACTTTACCTAAAGCCCTCGCTATTCTCTACGCTGTAAAGTACACTCCTTAAAAGACTGGAATTTGAGAAGGAAATTTTGTATCTCTTTCTGGCGGGATCTTATTCGGATGGTACGTAGCGATTCTCCGTAAAAAAAAGAAGTAAATTTATATTATCTTTCTGTACTTTGTCGGCGAGACCAGTGTTTAACTAAATCAGAAATCCGTCGCGAGTCTTCGTTACGCTGACTAGGTTCTCGACGCCCTCCATTCTTTTCGCTGCCAAAACTCGGAATTATCTTTTTCTTTCGGCGCGATTGTATCAACTAACTTTCCCCATAAAAGTATTTTTGTCGCCGGCCGATTTTGTCTGTAGCGCGAGAAAATATTTTCCCCGCGCGAGGGCGTGAGAGTCGCCTCAGTAGGCGTTTCGTTTTTACGCGCAATTCCTACTGAACTCACGTACAGTGTTGCCGATGCCGCCGTATAGTCTTATTAAAGCTGTTTTCACACTCGACGGAAAATATGCCGGAAAGACGATAATAAACGCCGAGCTGAAAATTGATTCCCATTCGATATACCGCTAACGTTCAACTTTACGCCGCTAATTTTCCGTCGAATGTGAAACCAGCTTAGTCGATAGCTACGCCGCAAAATATTCGTTTTGAAAACGAAAACATTTGAGAGAGTAGGCCGTTTTCGGTCTATCGAAATCTGGCAGCCTTGCCTGCCTTCCGGCCGGTATCTCCATACCGAAAATGGCCGACGATTACGCTCCCAAAAATATTCTACTAAACTGATCGGCGGCGTTTTTGACCGTTATTTTGGTATGTTCCCATTTAACCCAATTTTACCTTCTCCCAAAGTGATCAGTTCTCCCAAAAACATGGGAGAAATAGGATTGGGAGAAATAGGATTGGGAGAAATAGGATTGGGAGAAATGGGATTGGGAGAAATGGGATTGGGAGAAATGGGATTGGGAGAAATGGGATTGGGAGAACTATTTTGGGCGAAATGGGATTGGGAGAACTATTTTGGGCGAAATGGGATTGGGAGAACTATTTTTGGCGAAATGGGATTGGGAGAACTATTTTGGGCGAAATGGGATTGGGAGAACTATTTTGGGCGAAATGGGATTGGGAGAACTATTTTGGGCGAAATGGGATTGGGAGAACTATTTTGGGCGAAATGGGATTGGGAGAACTATTTTGGGCGAAATGGGATTGGGAGAACTATTTTGGGCGAAATGGGATTGGGAGAACTATTTTGGGCGAAATGGGATTGGGAGAACTATTTTGGGCGAAATGTGATTGGGAGAACTATTTTGGGCGAAATGGGATTGGGAGAACTATTTTGGGCGAAATGGGATTGGGAGAACTATTTTGGGCGAAATGGGATTGGGAGAACTATTTTGGGCGAAATGGGATTGGGAGAACTATTTTGGGCGAAATGGGATTGGGAGAACTATTTTGGGCGAAATGGGATTGGGAGAACTATTTTGGGCGAAATGGGATTGGGAGAACTATTTTGGGCGAAATGGGATTGGGAGAACTATTTTGGGCGAAATGGGATTGGGAGAACTATTTTGGGCGAAATGGGATTGGGAGAACTATTTTGGGCGAAATGGGATTGGGAGAACTATTTTGGGCGAAATGGGATTGGGAGAACTATTTTGGGAGAAATGGGATTGGGAGAACTATTTTGGGCGAAATGGGATTGGGAGAACTATTTTTGGCGAAATGGGATTGGGAGAACTATTTTGGGCGAAATGGGATTGGGAGAACTATTTTGGGCGAAATGGGATTGGGAGAACTATTTTGGGCGAAATGGGATTGGGAGAACTATTTTGGGCGAAATGGGATTGGGAGAACTATTTTGGGCGAAATGGGATTGGGAGAACTATTTTGGGCGAAATGGGATTGGGAGAACTATTTTGGGCGAAATGGGATTGGGAGAACTATTTTGGGCGAAATGGGATTGGGAGAACTATTTTGGGGCTAAATGGGATTGGGAGAACTATTTTGGGCGAAATGGGATTGGGAGAACTATTTTGGGCGAAATGGGGGTAAACCCTATATGGTGATTCGACTTTTAATCTACATACTATTTTTAAATTAAGACCGACTTGGTTGAAAATTATATTTTTAGTAGGGATGCACCGGTGACCGATATTGGTATACAGCCGATATATCGGCTATTCGTGGCCGATAATATTGGCGGTAATATCGAACGAAATATCGGCCGATATTAACAAAGTTATCTATCATACCAGACTAACAGTAAAAGACGGTTCAGTACACTGTCATACATTTTTATTCTAATTTTTCATAAAAAAGGTTTGCAAGAGCATATTCGAATATGTTTATTTTTATTTTTCTTGATACATATTTTCAATCATTAAGGGGGAAGACTACAGTGGTCATTGTCTAATTTCCCGCTATTTCAAGCAGAACGCTTTTAATTTTGTATTTTAACTTATAAAATTAATATTTCAGTGTAAAACAGCCTCTTGTTTAGTGACTAAAATAATTTTTACAATTTTAAATTTAAAAGTAATTAAGTTATTACGTTTTAGTTCGGACCCCGGAGCTAAACAAGTTGGGCAAGCGCCCAAAATACCCTTTAGTTAGGACCTTATATCTCGTTAACTATTAATTTAATAATTATCAAAATTATTTTAAGCACTAGAGGAAGGTTCAGCCTAATAAGAAAAATATAATTCAATTGTGTAATTTTTAAAACAGAAACGTTGAGCTTGAACGAAAAAGAGGCTTTTACTGTATTCTTCCCCCTTAATCCGATATTGTTGTTTTATTATTTGTTTACACTTTTAACCACCTGTCAAAAAAGGTATGATCTAGCTTCTGAAGTCTGGCGTACGTGGCGCGGCCAATCAAATAAAATATTATCATTAGTTAGTTAATCGAAAATTCAGTTTGTCTAAAAATTGAAATGAATGTGTTCGCATTTCGCTACCATATTTCCAAAACCAAGTAACTCGAAAAATTCGGTTTGTCTTAAAATTGAAATTAACGTGTTCGCATTTCGTTACTTGTTACTAAACCAATCTTAGTATCTCGAAAAATTCATTTTCGATAAAATTACTTTTGAGTTTATTAAGTTAAGGTACAAGATAATTGAAAATTTGTTCAAATTTAAGTTTAATGTTTAAAATATAGTTAATACATCGGGGGGACTGGTTTTCGCGTCGACTTAAACATTTCGTATTACATCTACAAATTTTCTTTAGTGAAATTAAATCTTTAAAGACATTTCGTCAAGTAATTCTTCGTTATCTTTAACAATGGTCCAACTAAGACCAGAATTTTGTAAGTTCAACGAAGACCGTCTTGTTCCTGCCACGATCCTTTCGGAAGAACGGCGCCATTTTGTCCTTCCGCCGCCCGTAAGAGTTGCTCGAAAAGAAAGGTTTATCACGCCTCTTTATATTTCCAAAGTAAATAGGAATTTACCGTCGTGGATATTTCTGCTCGTTCCTAGATAGGTTTCACTTCATCCCAGTCCCTAGATGGCACCCCGGATGGCCCCCGAAGAAGCCTTTATTTACGAATTTGTTATCGTTTGAGTCGCGACACTTTGAGTAGCGAAGCGGAATAAAAAGACTTATTTTTCTTCAAGTGGTTTTCCACTCTGGTAAAAGATGGCGCCAAATGTGGATTCTACTTGGTGAGCTCGGCGTTTCTTTGACGCGATCTCTGTAATCGGGGACTAATTTGCTAAATTAATATTTACTGAATTAATTTCACCAATTGATTGCTAGAGATTCGCTCCGAATCAGTCTCTGACGCCATAGATCTCGCCACGATCGACTGGAGCAAATGCAACATTCCATAAACATATTCCCGCGCCTTTTTGGTTTTTCGTCTGCTAGTAATTTGAATTTTCGCGTCTTGGGCTACGTTTAGTAACGCTCAACCAAAGATAATATGTCGTACCCGAGATTCGAAATCGGAAAGCTTTCAGATTGACGGTTTTGTAACGAAGCGTTTACCCACTTCCGACACGTGACCTCCAAAATGGCGACCTCCATAAGTCGCTGTATTGTTGTATGACGGCCAAATTTGATTACGCGCTGCTATTCCCGCAACAGCTCGTCGTGAAAGTTGGCCGTTATAAGACTATGGCAACTAGGAGCAACAAACACAAGGAGAACGCAGCTAGCCTTTAAACACGCTAACGAAGGGTTGTGTACGAATTTCATTGGACGAGCGTCACGAGCCTTTACGATGAACGTTTTACCGACCGATGGATTCCGATATTTTGGAGGTAACGTGCCGGAAGTGCGTAAACGCTTCGTTACAAAACCGTCAATCAAAATTAAAATCTTGGGTACGAGGTTTATATTATCTTTGGCTCAACGGACTCACCGTTGAGTAAACGTTGAGTCCGGATTCGTACTGTACGTTGTTTCGCGTTTCCGGTTTTGATGTCACTTTGCTCATCGGTTACTCAATGAAGTCATCAGCTGTAAGAGCAGGTTAGGTCGTTGCTCAATGGTCACGTGGCGTCACAGCAGGGATGAAGGCTAGCTGCAGACGCCGTGACAGACGATATTTTACAAAATTCACAACAAGCGTAAAAAGCGTTCAACAAGATCCTACGTCACGCTTAGCAACGGCCTCAACGAAAATATTTTTTTAGGTATTTCGTTGAGCGTTACTGAACGCAGCCATAGTCTGCCATTTTGCCAAAAAATCGAAACGGAACACTCAAAAATTTGCTCCGATCTAGATTTCGATCCGTTAATCTGTCGAAATCGGCAGATTGGTTTTGGGCGATCTCGGAGCACCCGAGAGCAGCAAATGGAACACGTGAAACTTGATCGGAGCAGATCCGAGCAGCAAATGGAACACGCGAAACTTGATCGGAGCAGATCCGAGCAGCAAATGGAACACGCGAAACTTGATCGGAGCAGATCCGAGCAGCAAATGGAACACGCGAAACTTGATCGGAGCAGATCCGAGCAGCAAATGGAACACGTGAAACTTGATCTTAGCAGATCCGAGCAGCAAATGGAACACGTGAAACTTGATCGGAGCAGATCCGAGCAGCAAATGGAACACGCGAAACTTGATCGAAGCAGATCCGAGCAGCAAATGGAAAACGCGAAACCTCATTGGAGAAGATCCGAGCAGCAAATGGAAAACGCGAAACTGGATCGGAGCAGATCCGAGCAGCAAATGGAAAACGCGATACTTGATCGGAGCAGATCCGAGCAGCAAATGGAACATAAAATGTTGATCAGAGCGATCTAGAGTGCTCGAGAGCAGTCAAATGGAAAATGCTATTAAAGATCAGCACTTTTATTAGACTATTTTATTTTATTGAAGTTCCTTAGTTTCTAATTTCCTAAACTTCGCACCCCTTCTTTTGGTCCCTAGCCTCTACAGGCTTTCGTTTTCATCTGAAAGTTTTACACATTTTTTAGTAGAAGAAATCTGGCCATACTCTGATTCCCCGCCCCCGCGCTGGCCGTCGATGACGCTGACCATATTCCTTTCATTCCCTTCGCGATGAATTAGGGTTTTTGCCCCTCGAAAGTCCAGTGGAGGGATAAATTTCGAGCAAGGCCTGCGAGGACAAAAGCAATAAAAATATTGCACGAGTGGAAACTCGCTCAAACTGTTGAAATATTTCACAACAAAATAGTTTTTCTATATACGGACAGCAATTTCAAAAACGTAAGCTCTGCGTTTATTGGGCGCAGAGGCCGGATGAGATGGGTTCGATGACTATAGAAACATGGTATAACGAGCACTCATTACGTAAGCGGTCATGAAACGCTCGTCAAAACGGCGCAGTTCATTTAAAACGCGTAAAGGCTTCTAATCATTGCGTTATCGATGCGGGGGAATTAACAATGTTGGTTCATTCCATTGATCCGAAGTGTGTACCCATTTCGTTGTATATAAATATATAGATACGTAATAGATCTCTTTAGTCCGGCTAATCGTTTCCGCGATTGTACGCCTAACAATACGTTGTCTATCCTATTCTAATTCACTTAGGCCGTATATTATACTTGTAAAGTAGCCGTATAATTGAAGGCGCGATCGATTTTAGGCGCCGCTTAACTCTAGGTTTGTCCGCTAAACATTGATGATTACATAATGTTAATAGGAAGCGACTCCCCCTCCTTCCTTAAGTGACCGGAGCGTAAAACCACGAAAAACAGTTAATTAGTGGCGTAAATCACTGCGTGGTAATTTGGCGAACCCGTGAGCCAATGCGAGCTCGCCAAGAACGCGCATTTCTCAAAATATAAAATCCAAATGGAAAGTCTCTCTTATAAAGCACTCCTCCCTTACGAAAATATGGCCGCTGTAGCCTCTTTCTAAATTAATAATTAAAACTAAAGAGCTCTTTCCTTTATGACGCCATTTGAGTCTGGCGAATAGGCCTCACTCTTTTCTCCCAACACGATCTTTGTTATATTACTTAGTTTAAAAGGTTTATATTTGCTTTCGTTTATATCCTTATCCTTTGAATAAGCCATCTGTATCTTCCAATCACAAGGGAATATCTTCGTGTTAATAAGGCAGCCGATATAATATTTCACGCAGAATCTTAATGACTAAGTGGAACGATGGAAAATGAGATATAACAAAACGGAAAATAAACGGTAGATCAAATTTAAAATTAATTACAATTTAACGTCGGAGGATTTAAATTTGTTTTTAACGAATGTTATAAATTATATTAGTATTATAAAAGTAGATTATGTAATGTATAATCGTAGAATTACCATTAAAAATGTTAAAAGATATTTGCAAATCGCCTCGAGTTTTCATTTTTGTTTCGCGGGCTTTTTAATCTATTTCGATTTCCCCCAAAACTTTCATTTCAATATGTATGAAACTTTAATTGAAATCCGTTTCTTGTTTTTCCAGGAAACCCAACGGCCCGGGGCGCGGGAAGGGAAGGGGGGCCATGGGTATATACCTAAACCTATACTTATTTCCCCCCTAATTCTCCTTTCCCGAGAGCCCCTCCGTACACGTTTGTATCTGGAAGCGCTCCGAGTGCGATAATTAAAATAGCGCGTCTCGCTTTCTGCAAATGGTTTTCTCTCCGCAAACTGGCTTTCCAGGCGTCCCAATAAGCCTCATATCGGCGTCACTCCGAAAATGCTCGTAGATCGTTGCATCATTATTGACGGCAAATCGCGCTCTTTCGTACGTGTAATAGTGTCGCCGTGGTATAACTAAACGTTCGCGTTGCCCCCTCAATAATGGACAATGACTCGGTTCGCGCGTCGCCCTAATGGTCTTCATTTTTGAGCCGAATCGACGAATAGTTTAATTTAGCTTCGCATCTAGCTTTTCGCTTTGGGGATTTCTTACACGCTGCTTTTTTGGGGGGCTCCATTGCCTTGTTTGGTTTGTAATCACGGCGTTATATCGTGAGCGTACGTGACTCCTCGACTAATTAAGCACCACTCTTCCGAACGTGAACGTTAGAGAGATTAAGCTCAACTCTTCCGAACGTGAACGTTAAACAAAGATATTAAGCTTCACTCTTCCGAACGTGAACGTTAGAGAGATTCAGCTTCACTCTTCCGAACGTGAACGTTAGAGAGATTAAGCTTCACTCTTCCGAACGTGAACGTGAGAAAGGTTAAGCTTCACTCTTCCGAACGTGAACGTTATAGAAAGGTTAAGCTTCACTCTTCCGAACGTGAACGTAATAGAAAGGTTAAGCTTCACTCTTCCGAACGTGAACGTTATAGAAAGGTTAAGCTTCACTCTTCCGAACGTGAACGTTATAGAAAGGTTAAGCTTCACTCTTCCGAACGTGAACGTTATAGAGATTAAGCTTCACTCTTCCGAACGTGAACGTTAGAAAGGTTAAGCTTCTATCTTCCGAACGTGAACGTTAGAAAGGTTAAGCTTCTCTCTTCCGAACGTGAACGTTGGAGAGATTAAGCTTAACTCTTCCGAACGTGAACGTTAGAAAGGTTAAGCTTAACTCTTCCGAACATGAACGTTAGAGATTAAGCCCCACTATTCTGAACGTGATCGTTGTACGCTTTTTAAAAACGTCTCGTTGAAGGCCAGACTCTCGTTCAGACGCGTATGCAACGCCTCTGTAGCCCTCCATCCAGGGTGCTTTCGGCAAATTGGGCACGGTTGACTGTCGTTTATTTTTAGTTTGAGGTCTTTCATAGATGACTATGGCGATCATCAAATTATTTAGAGGCCTCTGGTGGGACCTTCGTTCTGTCGTCTCGACAATGGGTGTTCTTTTTGGGCGCGTGGTCTCAACCATGTCTCAACGCTCCTCATCACTTTCTTGACCCAACGTCTAGACTTCAGACGGTTCATTTTTTCCCCTCGTTTAACCTCCCATTTTCCCGGAAATTCTCGACTCCTCTATTTTTGTTCCATCTTTCCGGTTCATTTTCGTTTCCTTTTGCCCGCCTCGAAGGTTATTAATTCCAAATATTAATATTTTAACGTTTCCTAGTAATAAGCGATTTCACGTTTAAAATATTGTAAATTTTGTTGAAAATTGGATCTTTTGGAGAAACTAACGTTAGAACCGTTAAAGTTACGTTAATAAAAATGATGTTTGTAATATTGAAAACTATAACCTTATAATATTAACATTAAGAGTGGAGATAATTAATAATTCCGAATAGGTTATAAGGCTGTATTTACGAGCTAATACTTACGTACAATAACCGCGCTAGCCTGGGCTCGTATAAGCGGCGAGGCTATTAAAGGACAACGGATCCAAAGCGTTGGGCTGTTTACGAGCTCAAGCTGCCTCGTCTGTCTAAGCTTTCCTTAAACAAAGCTAGCTTCCAGTTTTATCCGAAAACGGCGTCGCTCTGCCTAAACTGGCTCATTCCCCGCGTTGGAATTTTTACGGCGAAGGCCCGTAATGACAAACCTTCGCTTCGCGGCTTTCTCTAGTGATTATTTAGCCAAAATGGCGCTACCCGGGTCGAGAATGAAAATAGTCCTCGGAGTAGACAATTCCATTAATATATCCTTTACGAGCCATTGTTATTTGTTGTAGGCTTACGTAGAGCTTTCCGTTATCATCGTCTGCTTATTTCGCGCCCCGTTCAATCTTTTAGGCTATGGAATCGCCCAGTTTCACGCGCTCGTTTCGATGGCCGAAGGAGGCGGACATTTTGCCTATTCGGACTTATTCGAAAGCTATTGCCTTTTCAATGGCGACTCCCTTTTTTCGTCGTCGCGAAAGTGGTCCGTAATACGGCCCATCCTTCTTCTCTCCGCGAACTACTATAAGCGATTTAACTTCGTATAAAGAAAATATAGAATATCGATATTTCTGTCGGAACCGATTTAGCTTACAAACTGCCGGCTCTTCGTGGCGCAAACCGTACCGTTACGCCGGCCGTGAGTGAACAACCAAATTAACCATCCTAGAAAAACGTTCAATACGCGTACCATCCGCGCAACAAGATAATTCTTTATTCAACCTCGTTGACCCTTTTTTCCCCGCGACGACCGACTTAATGCAGGTTGTATAAATGACAAATTTCAATCGGAAGGAAGAGGCGTAGGCTATCAAAGTCGTTTCCATCCGAAGTAAAAACGAGCCAGCTAGAAAAGTATAAGGTGTCGAAAGACTAACAAAACAATTCCGATATAGTATTCGATACGAAGGCCATCTTATCCGGCGAGAGCCGCTTTTTTTTAATCCCGCGCAGTTTTTTATTCAGAAAGGATCCTAAAGGGGGGAAAGGATAGGACCTAGGGACGGGGGGGGATAAGGGTATGAGAAAAAGGGCGAGTGATCTTTTAGGCAAAGACCTAAGTAAAGAAACGAGCGTCCCGGGAGGCTGCGAAGAGGAAAGGGCCTCCAAAACAAAAGCGCAACCCGTTAACTGCGAAAAGCTACTCTCATTCCTCTCTGGCTCACTTTCGGGGCTCTCGCTGGTGGCGCAGTCTCGCCCCGAATGGCGAACGGAAAGTGATTGAAGCTCCGAGAGTTCATTTAGGACGAAAAGAGGAGAGTCCTCCGAGAAATCAAACTTATAGCCTTTCTTCGTCGAAGCCTCTCTTTTTATCGAAAGCGACCCTATTCTTCTCTACCCCTTCGCTTCCTCTTTACCTCTCAACGCGCGCCAGATAGCTTTAGACACGACTCTCTCTTTTTTGCTTCGCCCGGTTCGGTGTATCTCTATGGGGCCGGCCAGATGCGCGCTAGAAGTTCCCCTATAGAGCTCCTTTTGGCATTAAGTGGCTTTTGTTTATACATGGACGCTCTCTTTCATCACCACCCCTCTCCCCCCCACACTCCTTCTTATCCCCCCCCCCCCCCCCCCACCTCCGCCCTATCAAACTCTCCTTTGAATTGGAGCCACAATCGATATCCTCTGTTCCGGGGGTAGGATGGATGCTGGGCCGAGATGATGTTTGCTGATGGAGAGAGGCTATTAAATCTCTCTAGGCCGGCCCGTGGCTTCCTCGCTTTCGGATTAAACGTTATTTGCCAATATGTTTGGTTTTGGTTTTTAGGGGCGCGACGTGCCGCTCCCTTTTGCTTTTTAATTAAGGAACCGATAAAGCGCCCCTCTTGCCCCTCTTCCCCTCTAGCCACTCTTTTGTTATCGGCGTCTCTGGGTGATTCGAAGTCTGCCGGCCTATTTTCCATCCGCCAAATTACCACCGACGTAACTTCGAGAGGAATCTTGGATTTTTGTATTTTTTTCAACCCATGCTGGCATAAGTTTCAAACTAGATGGATTCATTTAAAATTTCTGGCTGTAAAAAAAAAGACTTAATTATCAGACTTAATTTTGCCAATTTAAATTATCTAGTACGGAGTTGGCTTTTCGTAGATTTCAAAATATTATATTTATATTTTCACGAAACAGACTAGGTGACAAATTTGTATTAGAATTTTACAAATCTTCTAGTGTAGTAATTTTTAATACCAACAAGCGGTAGTACTTATAAATATTTTATCATTTTATTCATATTCCTTTATTTTTTCATAAATTTATTTATTTATTTATTTATTACATATATTTATTTATTATTTTATTTTATCAATTTCTGTTGTAATTGTATTTCTTTATTATTTTATCAATTTATTTTATTATTATTTTATCAATTTATTTTAATATTATTTTATCAATTTATTTTATTATTATTTTATCAATTTATTTTATTATTATTTTATCAATTTATTTTATTATTATTTTATCAATTTATTTTATTATTATTTTATCAATTTATTTTATTATTATTTTATCAATTTATTTTATTATTTTATCAATTTATTTTATTATTATTTTATCAATTTATTTTATTATTATATCAATTTATTAATATCTATTATTTTTTAACTTTATTAATCTCTATTATTTTATCAATTTATTTTATTTCTTTAGTTTTTTATCAATTTATTTTATTTCTTTATTATTTTTATTACTTTATTAATTTGTTTTATTTCTTTACTATTTTATCAATTTATTAATCTCTATTTTATCAATTTATTTTATTTCTTTATTATTTTATCAACTTATTTTATTTATTATTTTATCAACTTATTTTATTTATTTATTTATTTATTTATTGTATTTATTTATTATTGTATTTATTTATTTATTTATTATTGTATTTATTTATTTATTTATTTATTTATTTATTATTGTATTTATTTATTTATTTATTTATTTATTTATTTATTTATTATTGTATTTATTTATTTATTTATTTATTTATTTATTGTATTTCTTTATTATTTTATTGATTTATTTATTTATTTATTGTATTTCTTTATTATTTTATTGATCTATATATATATATATATATATATATATATTTCTGGTTTATTGATTGATTGATTTATTTTATTTCTGGTTTATTCATTTTTTATTTTAGGAAAATAAACATTTTCTTTTTAATTTCCGGGTTAGTGAATTTTTAGTGACGGGTCTATTTGTTGTAGACAAGGCAAGGCCGCCCGGATCGTTTTCACTTTGCTTAGTGTAACGTAAGAAAACGCTAAAAACACGTTGAAAACTTGTTCGAACCGGCGATTTCAGCCCACTTTAAGAAGAGAGAGCAGATTATCTACATTACACAGTTACCTCAATTTCTTTTTCATTTTTCCCCGCCCCCTCTTCCATCTTGTTTGGGCCGTTCGTTGAAGAAAAAAAGCTCGCTTCCTCCCCCTCCCCCCCGCAGCTTGTTTTAAAAGGTACGTGATGGATGATCCTGCTTGCGTTCGGAGATCCGACTGGCACGGAATCACTGTGGAATGAAACGAAAATAAGCAAGAGGTCTCTCTTCTCTTTTTTGGCGTTATCGTAACCAAACCAACAATCTTTTATTTACGAAGGGTAAAATTAAAAATTGAAATTAAATGACTGGTTAAACATATTGCTCGCATTTCTGCTTTTTACGTCTGCTAGATAACCCGTGATTGATTCAAGAGGAGGGGGAAACTTTTCACATTTAGATTTTAGATTAGAGACGCTTGCTGAAAAACCCATCGCTTAAAACGTTTGCAGTTACTTGTATAAAGTATACCCTCTTTCTACGCGAAGTTTTGCCAAAAGTCAAGGAATGTACATGAAATATGAAAATATGCCTAAAATGTCAGGGAAAGGACAGGTCATTAAATATGAAAATAGACCTAAAATTAATGAAGGGACAGGTCAGTAAATTTTAAAATAGGCCTAAAAGTCAGGGATAGAACTGGTTATTTTGAAAATATGCCTAAAAGTCAGGGGGAGATCAGAAAATTTTAAAATAGACCTAAAATTCAGGGAAGGATCAGGGAATCGTAAGAATTTGTAATCTGAAGTAAAAATGTATCTTGATAATTTTATTAAAACCAACTAAAAAAACTAAGGTATGCAAACTTTGGAATAAAAATCTTGAACTTAAAACGTTACCCGAAAAGTCGCCTTTATACTAAATATAAGCGGAACTAAATAGGCCTTTCTATAAAATAAGCTACGCTTGCTGAGCTGCTTTTTATGTAGCTCATTCGTCACGAAATGCGTAGAAGTTCAGTTCAGTTTATACTCAAAAACAAGATACCTCGTCGAATTTACTCTTATCATCTTATGTCCAGGGCTATTCGTAGCAAAACGTCATCGATACGTCACCCGTGACGCAGCAGCAACATCAAAACCAGAAGGCCAATGTTACTTTATAGAAAGGCATATTCATTAAGTTTCTATGAAGTTAAAAATGGTCTATTTTGGTCTTGGAAAAATCTCTAAATATGGTCAATAGTACTTTCTATAATTTTTTTACGCTTACCCAACTTGTTAAAAGTAGAAGTATTAGCTCTATTTAAAAAACAAAAACAAAAAACATGTGGCTCTTACGTCACAAGACTGAGCTTTCAAATTGGTGGAATTATCTTAGCACGCGCGATTTGCACGACCGTTAGAAAATAGGAAGCTCCTCGTGATGCGAGCGCGCGCTCGTAGTGTTGGAGAAGGTGAATACAGTGACGTAAGAGCTACATTAAAACAAGAAGGTGCTGTTACTTTATAGAAAGAACTATTAACTTTTATTCATTCCAAAACGTATGCCAAATTACTTTTGCACTCTTACTCTGATAATGCAGTCCGTGCCACAAATGAAAAAGCAAATTCCAAACGAAATAAAGTAAGAAAAAAACGCCATTATTAACTTCAGAAATATTTTTATAATGAACTTTAATTCATCCTTCTCGAAAAATACAATGCAAAATGTAATTTGATTTTAACAATAGATCTATTTGCGTTAGTTTTAACGTAAACCCCGGGGCTAGTAATTGAGACGGCAAACAATGTTTGTTCTAGGTAATAAGCCGTTTAAATTATTCTAACCGCGGTTAAACTATATCGCTAGCCGTTAAATCCTCATTTGGGTTTCAACGAAAAAAACGTTGGTTCCCCGCTCAAATATATAGGTCAAGGAATTTTCTATTACAAAGAAAACAATCGTTTGGATAGAAAATTGGCCTCTTGTTAGCCTCGCTGCGTTCTGCCGGGCGTTGATGCGAAAAAGGGGACCCCTCGAAACTAATTAAGAAACGGACAAAACGCCCGATTCCATAAACCGGTTCCTCCTATACGCCAGTATAAATACCTCGACTAGGTACGCCATTTTTGGGTATATCGAGGAATAAATAATTAATGCTGCTCCCCCCCCTTTTTCCCCGTCTTCGTGGGATATGTTTTTTTTTTCCTTTTAGTGGCTTTTCGATCGCTTAGGACCATTCGAAGATATTAACTGAAAAAGATTCGAAGAAATGAACGGGGTGGCGAGGGGGCGATTAGCGTTTTGATTCCAACGTCGACTGACCAATTATGACCGATGCTAAATGATTGTGTCGGCAGTTGAAATGTATGGTAGAAGCGGCCTGTCACGCCAGGAAGGGTGTGGCCACTTTCCCATTCCCCCTCCACCCCCCTCTGCGTAACACCCCCCCCCCCCGCCCCTCTTTCACCTTTTCAACAATGGCGCTTCTCTATATGGCAGGATGCTTTCTCTAAAGTTCACGCTATATTGAGGAAAAATTGCGCGAGTAGCTTTGTTTAGGATTGTACTAGGCGGTGATAGCGCCCCCTCGTGGGAAATATTTGTTCTATCATTTTGACAGTAGCAGGGCTCCCACCAGGTCCCTAAAATGCCTAAAAGCCCCTACTTTTTTTCGAGGTCTCTAAACCACCATAAAATTGGGATTTGGTCACTAAATCACCCTATTTCTAGTACATTTGGTGAAAAGTACCATCGGCTTAAAATATTTCGTAGAAAAGCGAAAAAAAAACCGATTTAATGTGATAGAATTATTACAAAAAATTTATAGTCATTTTTGGGATTGATAAAAGTTTTTTTAGAAATTAAAACTAAGTACTTAATTTTTGTGATAAAACATTTTTTTAAATTAAAACTAAGTCGGTTTTAAAAATTTGCTGCTTTTAAAAGTTTAAATAAAGATCTTATTTTTGTTTATTAAAATGGTCCCTATTTGGTTCCTACTTTAAAATATTTGGTTCCCTGCAGTAGGAGAATGAAACCATTGATATATTAATATCTTCAGTTAATAATTTCCAATGACAGAATATTACACGCGCAATATGTATAAATAAATCTAGATACTTTTTGGACCGAATAAATTTATTATTAAGGGATCATAAAATTTTGTAAATAATTTTTGTGTATTTTGATTTTAACAGTATTTTGTTTTATTAAATTATTTTTTAACTGTTTGTCGATTTAGGTTTGTTTACCCTGACAGGGTTCGTACACGACCTGGAATACCGGGAAAACCTGGAAAAGTCAGGGAATTTGAAAATGTTTCCAAAAGGTCATGGAAAAGTCAGGGAATTTGAAAATTATTCCCAATGGTCAGGGAATAGTCAGGGAAATTTATAATGGTCCGAAATAGTAAGGGAATTTTAAAATGACCCCAAAAACAAAAATCCGGCAAATAAATTTCTGAAAAATGTATTAAAAATACACAATTAACATTTTCCAAGATTTTACCTCAAAACATAAATTTATTCAACAAAAACGGTCAGGGAAATTTGGCAATTTTGTCAGGGAAAACCTGGAAATGTCAGGGAATTTAATTCCGGAAATTTTGTACGAACCCTGCCTGAACCTTATTAGCGTTCCCTGTGCTCGTAAGCCTTAACCTTTCCCAAACGCTATTTATATCTATTTATATGGTCTTAGGCGATCCTACACATCCAAATATTTATACCTATATTTCCACATTGGGAAACGAAAATACCGAATTTTAAATACCGATACTTTGAAATAGACACCTTGAAAATGTGCAATGGAAACTTGTAAGCAGGCCCGACAAGAGACGGGGGAAGCCGGTACAAATTACCGGGGCCCGTGCAGCCTCGGGGCCCCGATTTGGAACAAATGAGCTATACTTATCCCCTAAAATGTATAATTATCTCCAATAGTTACGGTTCTATTGGGGCCCGAAATTAATATTTTCCCCGGGGCCCGGGCCCGCCCTTGGCGGCTCTGCTTGTAAGAAACGTAACTTTACTGTGTACAATCTAATCTCTTACACGTTTTCAAGAGTGTGGTTTATCCTAGGAATATAATACTGCGTACCTGGAACGGAAATTTGTATTCCCCCATCACGGACTCGTTGTTTTAGCTTCGGCAACGCGAGAGCTATACAATTTCGGACATACGAGCGTAGCGCCATCGTAAAAATAGGCGGAATGTTTTGTCTCTATAAATTTTGTCTACTTTTCATTCTATTCACAACGATTTTTTTGTACAAGTTGAATCACGAATATTCTACCTGGATTCTACGAAACTATATTCGGATATGTTTATTTAATTTTAAGACAATATAAATAAATCTTTAACACGATTTTAAAACCGGCACGCATTTCTAACTAAGTCCCAACGAACACGTGGATGAAATTTTGACTACGGTGTCCGCTAGGTGTCTCTAGTACCTTATGTCCGAATTCCCCACATTGCCAGACCTATGAATCCCATATTTCCCCTCCAGTATTTCCATCCTCCTAGGTTTATCCTGTCTATTATATAATTTATATTGCCTAGAGACCCTCATCAAATCCAATCAAATTAATATCTGAAGAATGCGAATTTCGTAACAGAGCATTCTTATTAATCTAGTTTCGGCTATTTAAGTGACCGCCCTCCTCGTCGCCCCGAATCCTAGATTTTCGACCTTGATACTTTCTTTCTCTAGTTATAAAAAAAATACCCCCCTCCTAATTTGTGTCTTTTTTCCCCGCTCATTAAAACACTCATTAAGCGAACCTAGTTTTTCTGTTCATTTTTTTATTCGGGCACCCTATCCTAATATTAGGTAATTTTTACCTGCTATCTTTAGCGCACGTGTATATATTAATACGGGTTCGTGGATGGGGTTATTTTTAATAACACGTTTTAAATTGCCGCTTGAAAAAAAAAATTAGCCGATTTTAAGATAACCTAATATTTGAAACAAAAGCGAGAGAAGGTAAAGTTTACCGCGATTAAAAAGCGCCACCGGTAATAAACGGTACGAAGTCAGCCCGTTTTTTATTATCTACGGAAAATATTTCACGGGTAGTTAAACCCCGTAGTTCAGGGAATCGCCCAAAAGTACATTATCACGTTTAAACTTCGACTGAAATTTAAATTTCACGTACATCTATAATTAGTTGCCGTAATGTTTTTTTTTATGTATTTGATTTCGTGACTCTTAAAGGTGGAACATCTGTTTGGCCGTTTTCCACAGCGGGGACCCCGTCCGCTTAAGCCTTGGCCCGTAGATAATTCCTCATCGTGCGTTTGACCTTCTGCAAATGATTTAATATCCGCTGGCGTAATCCTTTAGTTACACATTGTGTCTAGTCGCCCCCTCGTGCCCCCGACTGAGTTTCCGTCGCGTTATCAAAGTAGCGATAAATTTACTCTCATTTCCATCCCTGGCTTCTTTCCCTGCCTATTATAATCGTATTTATTTTTTTAAAAAGGGGAAGATAAAAAGTTTCGAATACAGGCGGCTGGTTAAAACCAAAATCGTCGTTCTGACTGTGCCCGAAACGCCTGTAGAGAAATATTGCCGCCTTGCACGGATGCCTGGCTCGTAAGCGCCTACTATAATAACGGGGGTCGTGCTAGAAACAACGTTATAATCGGGAGGTTAAACGCCCGGATTTTACGAACGGGAATGGCTAAGCTTCCTTGGCGCTTTGGCGACGTTACGTCAAGATAATTTAGCAGCGTTCTCGAAGGCAGTCGAAGTTTCGGTGAAAACTCTGACACGACTTCGTAAAAGCGCCACCGATACTCGGAACTTTTCTTTCCAGCCCATAGCCCCACCTATATTGTTTCAAGTACCGTTAAAGGAACTAAATATAGGTGGCGTTCGGAGAGACCCCGGTAATTATAGTCTTTTACGCTTCCCCCCTTAATAACGCGAAGCTAATTTCAAATAAAAGTTGGCAAAATGTCGTTAGCCAGTTTGAAAAGATAGAGACAACGCTGTTATTTCGTCCTCGATGGTAATAGGCTCCTTTCCTGATAGCGACATTATTTGTTTTTGTTGTTTTTGCGTGGCTCTTTTATATCGGGCCGGACAAAGGCGCTAGTTCAATTCGCCACCGTAAGGAGGAGTTTTCTTATCATACGTAACCCATTGCCACCCCGGGCTCTTTTGTATAGTCATAATATTGATGATCACCCGCTACTTGACGGGAATGTTACGAGGGCGGTGCGGGCATTAGAGGCGGACCGCTCTCGTCCGTTATCCTCGGGGCTCTCCGTGGAGGGATAATGCGCTCTTTTCGCGATACGGAGAAAAGGACTTCCCCGAAAATACGTATAGACTGGCCCCTGGAGTTAGGGCTGCCCCGCGGCGCCGAATTGACTTGTAGAGAAAGCTACTTTCCCCCTACGCTCCGCGCTTAGGACTGTATTAGACTAGCGGGTATTCTACGTCTCCCTCAGTATGGAACCTCGTGTTCATTGAGTCAAGTCTCCTATCTTTATCTCTCTCTCCGCCGAGGCCTATATACTTCTTCTTTTCGGGAATGCCAGTTGAATTCGGAATGAAGGTGACTTTTACTATATTGCACCACCTGCCTGGAGGCGGAGGGATTGGCCTTATAATTCTCGCTATAAACCGTCAAAATGGAATGAAAAAATGCCCTAATCTGGAGGCGTTATCTCTTCTTTAAATTTCAAATATTTGTAAATTTTTAAGGGCTTCAAAACTTTGGTCTGTTAATTAAAAGCGTTGAAATTCGTATATAGGAGAAAACGGTGGGGAGAGCGCTAGGTGACGCCGAATATTCCTTCGTCGCGGTTAAACTGGGAAAAGAACCATTAGACGTACATCTGGCTTTCCCGTCTATAATAAGGCGGTGTCGTGAGTGTCATTCGTACGTATTTTTGGCGATACGGAGGCAAAAATTAGCGGAACCCGAGGTGTCAAAGGGCGCGAGGAGGGGTTTCTTCCGTTTGCTATGGAAATCGAGTCTCTCCGCGTGGGTGACAAATATTGTCGGGACGAACTGGGCACGGGCCGCGTTGGATATTTGCTCGACGGGGTTAGCTTTTGTCGAAATATAGCGGCCGGCGAAAAAGGAGAAATACGTGACGTTCTTATGTTAATGCGACTTTATCGTTCTCAGCGTGTTGTCTTCCCGAATCCTGGGAGCCATCCATTTCCCGTTCCGCACCAGGAATACTCTGCCCCGTTTCATATTTGGCTCTCTCTCTTTCTACGTTGCTACGACCCCGCTGCTGGTAACAGTGTTGGGCATTTTCGTCAAAGAGCCGCTCACGCTCATGTCTTTTTGAGCGGCAAAATTTTCGCTCTTTTTTGAGCGGCAAAATTTTCGCTCCTCTCTTTCCGCTCTTTTTTGAGCGGTAAAATTTTCACTCCTCTCTTTCCGCTCTTTTTTGAGCGGTAAAAATTCCGCTCCTCACTTTCCGCTCTTTTTTTGAGCGGTAAAATTTTCGCTCCTCTCATTTTTGTTTTGCGCTCTTTTAAAAAGATATTTTACCGCTCATTTTCGCTCATAATAACAAATCAGCTCACTATGAGATGAGCGGTGCCCAACACTGGCTGGTAATAAGAACGCGGAGGGGATGCGGCGACGAGGGAGGACCAGGAGAGAGAGGCAATCGCGTCCTCGTCATGGAGTGCAGTTCTGCCATTATGCTTTTTATCGTTTTCCCCTCGTTTAAAGTTGACGGAGAATAAGGAAGGCGGGGGCTGTATCACTGGCGCCCCCTTTTTCTATTCTGTCGAGTGAACCTCCTCCCACTCTTAATCCGCGGGACCTTTCGGTGGTCATTGATGGGGGCATCGCTTTGATGACTCCGGACGGGTCATCCATCACGCTGACAGCGGCCCCCGCTGGAGTTCCCCCAAACTAAATACGGACAAGCCGTTCTGGCCCCCCTCGCGAGCACCCCTTCACTCCTATAGTACTCATTCGATACTTCCTTCCTTTTTTTCTCTCTCTCTCGGCTAACTTTTGATTATGACGGTAACGCGATGGGTGACTTCCTGATAAGAAGCTTCGTTCTTCGGGAACTGAAGAGTTTTGGACACGATCCACTCTGGCGTAGATGGGGCCGCCTATTCTTTCACCTTAACGATGATAAGCCATCAAAAATGGATGGCGTCGCTGAGTGCTTCGATCGCGGGTACTCCCAAAGACTTATAATTGAGGCTTACGAAAGATATCACCACCTATTTTGACACTACAAAATCGACACGTTCGCTTTTATCTTGGCTCGAAACAAATCTCTTTTGCTCGTTGACTCCATCCGAAAAATGAGGCTTTTTAGACATTGGCGTCCGACACTTCGCGCATTTGGAATTTCCCCGTGTGTTCAGAAATCCGAAACTGATTTTAAGATTTTAGAATATGATTTTCAGTTAGATTTATACATTTTTTCTGCGATTTGGAAATAATTTTCTCCAAGATTTCAACTGTTTTCAGCTTGATTCCTGTTTCTTTACTCTTTGGAAATAATTTTTTCATAGATTCCACAATTTTCATCTTGATTTAAAAAACTTTTTACGCATTGAAAATAATTTTCGCCAAGATTTTACGATTTTCTGCTTGATTTATGTATATTTTTACTAGTGTTGTAAGTCGGAAAATAATAAAAAAAGTTTTCATTCTCTGATAAGTCTAATATATTGCTTGCAAATTTAAATAAAGCGTCATTTTCGCCTAATTTTTCGAATCTAAAAGTAAAACTAAACCTCTAGACTAGTTTAAACTGATTAACAATGTAACACTATTAACGTTTTGTAGTATGTTTACTGATATTAAACATTTTATATCGATAAAAACCCTTAAAAAGTAAATAGTTTCAATTTTTTATTTTTGCGGAAAATTTACAACACTAATGTTTACGCTTAGCAAATAATTTTCGCCAAATTCCGCAATTTTCAGCTTGATTTCTGTTGTTTTTTTTTACGCTTTGGAAATCATAAAACAATTTTCAAGTGGAATTCAAGATTTTTGAAATAATTCTTCTCTGGAGTGTACTGAATGTCCGACCACTCAATTAATTAACTGTATTTTATTTCATTTGAAATATCGGGTTTCATTTCTGGAGCTAGCCATAATGAAATTAATTAAGTCTCTTCTTGATGAAATCTTTTAAATCGTTTTTGGTTTTATGTTCATTATCCCCGTCGAGTAAGGGCCCTGGCATCAGATAAACCAATTATATGAATTTCGACTCCATTCATTTGGCTTTGACGTTACGGGGGAGGGTTTTTACTTTGTAAAGAAATAGCGTACAAAAGTATATTATTTTGAAAAAGTGCACCCCGTCACTACGCGTACAAGCGGAGATATTCAACCTATCCCCCGAAAAAATCACGGTGCCTCTTTCGCCTCTACGGAATAACAAGTACCGTATGTGTCACCCGAGCAAAATATTTCGTTCGCCCCAATCCCCCAACCCAGTCTCAGTTCGATGGTAAAGTCTGCTCCTTTCACATCTGATAAAAGGCCATTTTAAGGCCAAAACCCCCGCACTCCTCCACCCTCCCAATTCCTCCATTCGAGATCTTAATCTCGGTTTGAGTCTCTTGTCAAAAAAACGTATAACGAAGTCATTCTCTTCCTATTGAATAAACTCTATTATTTTCTTCTGGGTTGAATTTAATACTCTGGCTGGAGCATGAAAAATAAGCCTAATTATCCAAACCCTTTTTTTACCCTTCCTTCAAACTAGGCGCCATGCGAAAAAAATATATAAGAAAAATCGCCCGGGGATGGAGGGAACTGAAACTGATTTTTTAACACACTACACCCCTTGATTTTTTTTGGTGCTTTATTTCCCCCCCGACGCCTCGTCATCTCTAATGGTATACTGCCATTGCGCGCTCATGTTTGAAATGATAATTTCCCTTGAAAAATTATCTTCGTTTTTCCAACGAAGGGAGTTTATAGGCTATCATGTCATTGCCCGTGATTAATTTCAAGCTCACGATCCCCCCCCCCTCTCCTCCCCTCCCATACTCATTTTTTTTCTGTTTAACTTTTAAAGGTTTCCTATTATGGTTTTTTAAGGGGACGCCTCTACTCTCTTTTGTCTTAATATACACTGGAGCAAATTGGGCTCTCGTTGATACGCTATTTCTAATTAAGATTTTACCGCGTTAATGAAACAAAAGAGAAATATTGGATTTCTCCAAAACACCTGCTTCCCATTGTTGCGTATTCTCTTTCTCTCCATTATTATTACTACGAAAGAACTGTTGAGAAGGGGATATAGATATTTTTATTAATATTCATTTCATTATTTCATCGAAGGAATATAATTAATTTACTCGAGTTTAAGAGCGTGCTTCTAATTTTCATAAGCTATGTGACATACGAAAAAAATATGTAATTTATTTGCATTCTTTATTTAGAAAAAAAGGCTAATAAATAGGAAAGAAACGAATCTTTATCGAACAAAAGTAAGTACTTTTGCTGGAATGTAAGAAATGAAAATATTACGTGTATACAGGGTGTTTCAAAAGGTTATGAAAAAATTTAAGGAGTTGTAGGAGGTGAGTTGAGAAGTATGCCTGTTTTTTCCCATTTTCGAACGATGAGTGAAAAGAGCGCCAGAGAGCTTCAAAGTGTGGCCTACTAGCCCCTGGAAGTATCTGCAACAAGCGCGAAACGAAGCAGCAGGGACTTAAAATACTGTTTAAGTTTACTTTTTTACGCTGGTTAACTCTTATTTGCTTACAAAGTCCCTTTTTACCTATCACACGAACCCAAACCTTAATGTTCGCGTTTCCCCGCTGATTGGTTTTACGCTCGTTGCAGCCTACTTCCAGGGGCTAGTAGGCCACACTATGAAGCTCTCTGGCGCTCTTTTCACTCATCGTAGGGAAATGGGGAAAACACAGGCATACTTCTCAACTCACCCCCTACAACTCCTTAAACTTTTTGCATAACCTTTTGAAACACCCTGTATTCGTATTTTCCGTACTAGCAATTGTTTCTTCTTTTGTTATTGAAATAGTCTTTTCTTTTTGCATTCGTGCGTGTTTCGAAAATAGCCCAATTTCCGCGAAGAGCGATCACTCTCCGCTCGCGCTTTGACATTGACAGACCGTGCAGCGAAATTCATAAGCCCTCCTTCGTCTAACGCCTATTTGTATAATAATGGGAAACAATATACCTTTTTCTTCTATGAGAAAAAAAACCTATTACGGCAATTATAAGCTTTTAACCATCTCTTAAAGACGAACATTGAAAGGTCCTCGAGTTTCTTACCTTGTTAATGTACGGGTCTCGGTAAGCGGGTACGAGCGCTGTAAGCTAGACTTTTTTATTCATTTTTTCACCCACCCTACGCTATAGCCCCCCTTTTGATGAGAAATTTTAATAGACGTTTCGCGTGACTCGAGCTTTACCTTCTGTAAACGGGCAAATATATCACTCTTGTACCGTAGGCGGATATTTGTACATGTATATCGAAATCCTATACACTTTTTCGCTCTCTCTCTCTCCTGTTAAAATAAATAGCGTTAACCCCCCTGGATTTCTGGTTCCTATACGGTTATTTATAATGGGTAAATACGCCGAACCAAAGCCCCAAAAAATGTGTAAAAAGCTTATCTCTTCAAACAAAAATCAGTCGAGTGTTAAAAGAGGATTTTAATTGGGATGAGTAAAAGAATGTTTGTATAGAAATTTTAGATAGGCAGATTTTTTTTTTTACTTGTTCAGACGGTTCGTTTTTTTAAAGCGAGATTTAAGATTTATAACGAAACTAGTTTTTGTAAGGAAGGAATGTTTAAGAACAAGCGTTTGAATAACACCGATTTGCAGGGCTAGTCAAAATGCTTTTTTTTTCATAATGCAAAATACTTTCTCCATAACTCAAAATGTAAAATGCAAAATACTTTATCCATAACTCAAAATGCAAAATGTTAAATGCAAAATACTTTCCTAGAAACTCAAAATGCGAAAATGTAAAATGCAAAATACTTTCCTAGAAACTCAAAATGCGAAAATGTTAAATGCAAAATACTTTCCTAGAAACTCAAAATGCGAAAATGTAAAATGCAAAATACTTTCCTAGAAACTCAAAATGCGAAAATGTAAAATGCAAAATACTTTCCTAGAAACTCAAAATGCGAAAATGTAAAATGCAAAATACTTTCCTAGAAACTCAAAATGCGAAAATGTAAAATGCAAAATACTTTCCTAGAAACTCAAAATGCGAAAATGTAAAATGCAAAATACTTTCCTAGAAACTCAAAATGCGAAAATGTAAAATGCAAAATACTTTCCTAGAAACTCAAAATGCGAAAATGTAAAATGCAAAATACTTTCCTAGAAACTCAAAATGCGAAAATGTAAAATGCAAAATACTTTCCTAGAAACTCAAAATGCGAAAATGTAAAATGCAAAATACTTTCCTAGAAACTCAAAATGCGAAAATGCAAAATATTTTCCTAGAAACTCAAAATGCGAAAATGGAAAATAGTTTCCTGGAAACTCAAAATGCAAAAATGTAAAATGCAAAATACTTTCCTAGAAACTCAAAATGCGAAAATGTTAAATGCAAAATACTTTCCTAGAAACTCAAAATGCGAAAATGTAAAATGCAAAATACTTTCCTAGAAACTCAAAATGCGAAAATGTAAAATGCAAAATACTTTCCTAGAAACTCAAAATGCGAAAATGTAAAATGCAAAATACTTTCCTAGAAACTCAAAATGCGAAAATGTAAAATGCAAAATACTTTCCTAGAAACTCAAAATGCGAAAATGTAAAATGCAAAATACTTTCCTAGAAACTCAAAATGCGAAAATGTAAAATGCAAAATACTTTCCTAGAAACTCAAAATGCGAAAATGTAAAATGCAAAATACTTTCCTAGAAACTCAAAATGCGAAAATGTAAAATGCAAAATACTTTCCTAGAAACTCAAAATGCGAAAATGTAAAATGCAAAATACTTTCCTAGAAACTCAAAATGCGAAAATGCAAAATATTTTCCTAGAAACTCAAAATGCGAAAATGGAAAATAGTTTCCTGGAAACTCAAAATGCAAAAATGTAAAATGCAAAATACTTTCCTAGAAACTCAAAATGCGAAAATGTAAAATGCAAAATACTTTCCTAGAAACTCAAAATGCGAAAATGTAAAATGCAAAATACTTTCCTAGAAACTCAAAATGCGAAAATGTAAAATGCAAAATACTTTCCTAGAAACTCAAAATGCGAAAATGCAAAATATTTTCCTAGAAACTCAAAATGCGAAAATGGAAAATAGTTTCCTGGAAACTCAAAATGCAAAAATGTAAAATGCAAAATACTTTCCTAGAAACTCAAAATGCGAAAATGTAAAATGCAAAATACTTTCCTAGAAACTCAAAATGCGAAAATGTAAAATGCAAAATACTTTCCTAGAAACTCAAAATGCGAAAATGTAAAATGCAAAATACTTTCCTAGAAACTCAAAATGCGAAAATGCAAAATATTTTCCTAGAAACTCAAAATGCGAAAATGGAAAATAGTTTCCTGGAAACTCAAAATGCAAAAATGTAAAATGCAAAATACTTTCCTAGAAACTCAAAATGCGAAAATGTAAAATGCAAAATACTTTCCTAGAAACTCAAAATGCGAAAATGTAAAATGCAAAATACTTTCCTAGAAACTCAAAATGCGAAAATGTAAAATGCAAAATACTTTCCTAGAAACTCAAAATGCGAAAATGCAAAATATTTTCCTAGAAACTCAAAATGCGAAAATGGAAAATAGTTTCCTGGAAACTCAAAATGCAAAAATGTAAAATGCAAAATACTTTCCTAGAAACTCAAAATGCGAAAATGTAAAATGCAAAATACTTTCCTAGAAACTCAAAATGCGAAAATGTAAAATGCAAAATACTTTCCTAGAAACTCAAAATGCGAAAATGTAAAATGCAAAATACTTTCCTAGAAACTCAAAATGCGAAAATGCAAAATATTTTCCTAGAAACTCAAAATGCGAAAATGGAAAATAGTTTCCTGGAAACTCAAAATGCAAAAATGTAAAATGCAAAATACTTTCCTAGAAACTCAAAATGCGAAAATGTAAAATGCAAAATACTTTCCTAGAAACTCAAAATGCGAAAATGTAAAATGCAAAATACTTTCCTAGAAACTCAAAATGCGAAAATGTAAAATGCAAAATACTTTCCTAGAAACTCAAAATGCGAAAATGCAAAATATTTTCCTAGAAACTCAAAATGCGAAAATGGAAAATAGTTTCCTGGAAACTCAAAATGCAAAAATGTAAAATGCAAAATACTTTCCTAGAAACTCAAAATGCGAAAATGTAAAATGCAAAATACTTTCCTAGAAACTCAAAATGCGAAAATGTAAAATGCAAAATACTTTCCTAGAAACTCAAAATGCGAAAATGTAAAATGCAAAATACTTTCCTAGAAACTCAAAATGCGAAAATGCAAAATATTTTCCTAGAAACTCAAAATGCGAAAATGGAAAATAGTTTCCTGGAAACTCAAAATGCAAAAATGTAAAATGCAAAATACTTTCCTAGAAACTCAAAATGCGAAAATGTAAAATGCAAAATACTTTCCTAGAAACTCAAAATGCGAAAATGTAAAATGCAAAATACTTTCCTAGAAACTCAAAATGCGAAAATGTAAAATGCAAAATACTTTCCTAGAAACTCAAAATGCGAAAATGCAAAATATTTTCCTAGAAACTCAAAATGCGAAAATGGAAAATAGTTTCCTGGAAACTCAAAATGCAAAAATGTAAAATGCAAAATACTTTCCTAGAAACTCAAAATGCGAAAATGTAAAATGCAAAATACTTTCCTAGAAACTCAAAATGCGAAAATGTAAAATGCAAAATACTTTCCTAGAAACTCAAAATGCGAAAATGTAAAATGCAAAATACTTTCCTAGAAACTCAAAATGCGAAAATGCAAAATATTTTCCTAGAAACTCAAAATGCGAAAATGGAAAATAGTTTCCTGGAAACTCAAAATGCAAAAATGTAAAATGCAAAATACTTTCCTAGAAACTCAAAATGCGAAAATGTAAAATGCAAAATACTTTCCTAGAAACTCAAAATGCGAAAATGTAAAATGCAAAATACTTTCCTAGAAACTCAAAATGCGAAAATGTAAAATGCAAAATACTTTCCTAGAAACTCAAAATGCGAAAATGCAAAATATTTTCCTAGAAACTCAAAATGCGAAAATGGAAAATAGTTTCCTGGAAACTCAAAATGCAAAAATGTAAAATGCAAAATACTTTCCTAGAAACTCAAAATGCGAAAATGTAAAATGCAAAATACTTTCCTAGAAACTCAAAATGCGAAAATGTAAAATGCAAAATACTTTCCTAGAAACTCAAAATGCGAAAATGTAAAATGCAAAATACTTTCCTAGAAACTCAAAATGCGAAAATGCAAAATATTTTCCTAGAAACTCAAAATGCGAAAATGGAAAATAGTTTCCTGGAAACTCAAAATGCAAAAATGTAAAATGCAAAATACTTTCCTAGAAACTCAAAATGCGAAAATGTAAAATGCAAAATACTTTCCTAGAAACTCAAAATGCGAAAATGTAAAATGCAAAATACTTTCCTAGAAACTCAAAATGCGAAAATGTAAAATGCAAAATACTTTCCTAGAAACTCAAAATGCGAAAATGCAAAATATTTTCCTAGAAACTCAAAATGCGAAAATGGAAAATAGTTTCCTGGAAACTCAAAATGCAAAAATGTAAAATGCAAAATACTTTCCTAGAAACTCAAAATGCGAAAATGTAAAATGCAAAATACTTTCCTAGAAACTCAAAATGCGAAAATGTAAAATGCAAAATACTTTCCTAGAAACTCAAAATGCGAAAATGTAAAATGCAAAATACTTTCCTAGAAACTCAAAATGCGAAAATGCAAAATATTTTCCTAGAAACTCAAAATGCGAAAATGGAAAATAGTTTCCTGGAAACTCAAAATGCAAAAATGTAAAATGCAAAATACTTTCCTAGAAACTCAAAATGCGAAAATGTAAAATGGAAAATACTTTTTCTACCCAAAAATGCAAAATTGTATTTGGCATTTGGTATTTTGCATTTTCAAATGCATTTTGAACAACCCTGCCGATTTGGAAATTCGCTAGGGAGTATTCTTACACAAAGCATGGACTTAAAGCGGGGCCAGAAATAAGGATTAGGGAAAACTAGGGCAAAAATGCCGAGACCGCGAGCGTATATGCAAATAAAAATGAATTAAGGCTGGCTTTCACTAGAGCAAAACGCCACTACGGACCTTCAACGCAAAAAAAATTGTATTAAGCTTAGTTTCCACTAGCGCGCGTCATAATTCATTTTTTCTTTACGCGCGTCAAAACGTTTGTACGTCTCAAAGCCGAATGACGGGCTGTTACGCGCGCTAGTGAAAACCAAGGCTTAGGACTAGCGTGAATTTTTAGCTTAAGCCTAGACGGATAATGTTTAAACTAAGCTTAAATTCCGCTAGCAGCGGATAACGCAACTTAACATCCGCTTCCGCTGCATTTTAAACAGATACTTTCCGTTTCCGCTTAAAAACCCTAAAAATTTGAAGTTTACCACTATTAGCGTTTTAAACTAGTTTTAACTAGGGTAGAAAGGACGCAAAAAAGTTCTATAAAGCTGCGTTTCAACCTTAATGAAAACTAGCATTTAAATGCTATTTTCACGCTCGCTAGTAACGGAATATTTTGTAATTTTTTAGTTAATTTGGAAAATTTTTTAAGTTAATTTTTTCCGTTGCACTTTTGGAAAAGAAAAACTATCCTTAAGTAAATATTGAACCTATTTTGGTAGTTGGCGTCTTCGCCTATCCAATCTAGTAAGCGGCAAACCGAAATGATTTACTTTGATTACGTAGTGGATGGGATAATATATAGAGTGGTTTTCACGGAAGCGTTTATTTCGCGCGTCAATATTTGATATATTTAAATTTGAGCTAAATTTGCTCGAGATTTTGAATAAATTGGGCGGTCGTCGTGGAAGATGTTTTCGATCGCGTTCACTTTGACGACGGTAAAAAAATCGTTTATTCGGTTACGGATCCTTACTCTCGATCCTCCTCTTCAATCGGCGGACGGGAAATGATCAGCTTTTCAAAATATAAATTTGTTCCGCCCGGTAAAGGCGCAATTTGCCTCCTCGCTTCGAGTAATAGAAAGTAGTACGTTGGCGGTAACCGGTGCCGTCGGTGGTAGGTAGTTACGTAAGGGCCAACTAGAAGGAGCAAAAACGGAACGCCGGCTAGTTGGGCTTCGCTTATAAATAGGAAAGGCGCGCGGGTGCCGCCATCTGCGGGGAAGGCAATGGCTCGTAAGTAAGCTAGAAACTGCTCCTCCCGCTATTCTACTCGGGGCATATTTGCAATTCTGTTTTCGAAGCTCTCTCTCTCTCAACCTTTATACGCGCGCCTTTCTTTCCCTTTACGCGGCGCTGGTACTATACGCGCCACTATAGTCGGCGCTCCTAGTTCCGCGGAAGGTCTGTCGCGAAGGGTGGCGTTCGATCGGACTATAGGAAAGTGGCTTCTGAACCAGCCATTGAATGCGGCTGAAAAAGGCAGTCGAGCGTGGAGAAATGGTAATCAGAAGGTGCCGCTTCATTCCACCCTTCCTTCCCGCGTGGACCGATCTCTAGAATTTCGAATTACGGGGATAAGCGCCTTTCTCTCCGCAGCCGGCTTCCGTCTCGAGGTCCCGCCAAGGCGTGAAAGGGGTGATAACGGGACCCAACTGGTCCCCCAACCCGTCGCTTTCTCCGCCACCTTTTTTACAGCGCGCGTCTGAAGAGAAGGCCCGGTCAAGGGGTTACGCTGGAAAGCGACGTCAATTGTTACCATTTGTCAAAAAAGAGGGCCACCCCTACACTGGCCGTTTCCCTTTTTGGAAACCCCCTCTTCCTTTCTGGCCCGAAAATCCCCCTTTTCTCTCTTTCCTTCGCAATTTGTGGATTTATGAAAGCGTCGAGGAATTTCTTTTTCTCGCTTTTCCAACGCCGTTTTTTGCTCCTTTTCTTTCGTCCGCTATTATTATTTTTCTTCTTCTTCCGTTTCCCAGAGTTTCTATTCCCTTCTACGAGATGTCGCTCTTTACTTTTGATTTCTTTTTTACAACGGACGTTCTATATCTTTAAACCTCGGTTAAAGATATTTTACCAGTACCTATTTTTTCCCCTCGAAAATCTCGAGGAAAAAGTTTTCGGATTACGGCGATATCTTCATAAATATAAATGTACAGGCTTGTCAAAGTCTTCCCTTTTTATCTTATTTCTTACACCAAAACGTCTCGAACGTTTACCCGAAAGCGGCGTCGAAGCCGAGGATATTTCGCGGTTTGCGTCTCACTCATTCGTAGCCGTCTATTAGCTTACCCCGTTCCGAGAAAGATTTTTGTTGATGTTTCGGGGGTTAGTTCGCTTTGTTGACACTTTAGGAAGACACACGCTACAAGATGGATTTTTAGCCTTTTTCTTTCGTTAGTGTTCTTAGAAATATACTTTAGGGAAAGGGATGCGTTGCTTTTAGTTTGCTAGAAAATTATTATATCGGAGCTATATATTTTTATACCGATGTCTATTTTTGCCTAAGTCATTGTAAGAAGGCCAGATGGACTCGTATAGTATCCGCGGGAAAAAATCATCACTGACAATTTTAAAAAGTCTTTTAAAAAAAGTGCCGAAGTAAATAGGGCAAACGTTTTGGTCGACCGCGCTTTTTAGAGTTTGTCGACATTTATACGAGCGCTTGAGACTGAGTGGTAGGGCTTAATTGTCTCTTTAGTGTACTATCGGACTAAATGGCCTTACACACGACTAACTCGTAAGTCTTAAATTGATAGAAGTTTTTTCGCGAGTACTTTTTAATGACTCTAAACTCCGGGATGGATCGAGCTTCGAATGAAGGCCCTTAAATTTAATTACCAACTTTTTTGCCCTTTTAGTTACAGACCCTATCATTATCGGCTCATTAAATCGCCAATTATTAGATCGAAGTCTATTTCGGGGCCGGTAATAATGAAGGCTCCGTCCCTCCATCCTCGAGCCGATCCTTTCCGTCAGCTCGACCCTTTTCTCATCCTGTTCGCGGTTTTCCGTTTCATCGCGAAGGCTTGGCGACATAAATTTCCCTTCGCTCTATCTCCACTCGCTGTAAGAGAGATGAGAACGGGAGACACACACCCCCATTTTTCTTTGTTGAAGTAGACGCTGCTTCGGGGAACCTCCCGTCGAATTATTCTCCGCGCTGCCAGAACAATGGCCGCCGCTCGACTCTACTAATTTTAAGTGTCCGCGCGGCTCCCGCTGAGTGATTGTCTCTTCCCACGTTTCTTTTCTTTTTATATCGGCCTCGCGATACCGTAAGCGCTATCCGCTGCGGTGGCGCTTCCAACGTCTTGTTGGATCACTTTCTCGGGGGTTCCGGAGCTAGGAAGACTTGTAAAAAGAGGTATCTTTCATTGTCCTTCTTGTCATCCCTCTTTATCGTTGTCATCATACGTGTGGCGTGTTTATTTTAGGGATGCACCGATATGGGTACAGCCGATATTAACCGGTAGTTAATATGATAAAATCATTGTAAAAGACGGTTCAGTACACTGTCATACCATTTTATTCTAATTTTTCATGAAAAAAGGTTTGCAAGAGCATATTCGAATGTTTCTTTTCATTTTACGTGATACATATTTTCTGTCATCAATCGAATATCGTGGTTTTTTATTTGTTTACACTCGTAACCCCCTGTCTGAAAAAAAGGGTACGGTCTAGCTTCTGAAGTCTGTCGTCCGTGGCGCGGCCAATCAAATAATCGGCCAATATTGGCTTCGCTTAAGCCGATATTAGAAAAATAGGCCGATATATCGGTGCATCCCTAGTTTATTTAAAGATGCGGTTTGTCTATGATATATTATCTTATTGATATTCTGAAAATTAGTTACGGTCTTTGAATCGTTGTGGATGAAATGATGTGGTGTGGCGTAGTACGCGGCGTCTTGTTGCGTTGGAGTGCATCGTTTTGGATCTCCGTTCGGGGATTTGAAGTAGCCGGGTCCCGAGGCTTGTTTCGCTGGTGGATCGCGGGAAGGAGTTGAATGGCGAGTTGTAGAGAAGTTTCGACCGCTCTCTTTATTTTCTTTTCTTCATTCCATTGACCTAATCGTTTTCTGATGATGCGCGATTGGACCAAATGCGGACAGAATGGATCACGCGGCCATCTTACATTTTTCTTCCCGGCTCTTCCGGATCGCCATCTTTCTATATACGGGATAAATCGTACAGATTATCCGTAAGATACAGACTTAACCCTTCCCGTCGTTTTGTCCGAAACAACCATCTCCGCTTTGATTGGACTATAAAGGGTGATGAGGAGAGAGAGAACGGGCTGGTGGTACAGGCGCTGAGGGAGAAAGAATTCGCTGACTCATTCTCTTTTCTTTTCTTCGCGGTTTTTCTCCTTTTATTTCCTCTCAGTTGGATTTCCTTGTCGGACAATTCCGTCCCTTTCTTCGTCCGCCCGCCCTTTTTCACTCTTAACAGCGGCTAGATGGCGACTCCAAACTTTGAAACGAACCACCCCCGCTCGATCGTCTTGTAAACGTAATAAGTCGGCCAAGAATCCCCCCCCTCGCTAAGCTTTTTAAAATGGCGTAATTAATCCGAAAGGGGAATCCTCCGATTTTTAATTCGTAAAGCCCTTTTCCCCCGTTCAAGTCCGTCTCAAAATAGTTCTCATTCGGAAGCATCGAAGCTCTAGTTTCTCAGTTCGTCGGGACGAAATTGTGGATTGATTTTTTCTCCTCTTCGGGCTCCGAGTGCATCTGGGAATCTAATAGAAGGCGGAAGGGAAGGATCTCGGCTCGTCATTTATTAATTCAAGAGGTTTTGGAAAAGCTTTTTCAACCTATCCATTCATTCGTAATTCTTCAGTCGAAAGATCCGTCCAGCTCCCACTCTTTCGTTCGCCGTAGTTTTCTTTTGATTGCTTTCAATAAGACGCGTGTTTTCCGTCTTCTTTTTCCTCCTTGCCGGAACTCTTCTGAAAAGTCCCATTTCCAAACTTTTTAACGGATTATTCTTTCAATCTGTTTATACGTTGTTAGACCGAGTTTTTTATTCCTTTCCGAAGAAAAACCGGCGGCGAAATAAGCTTGGAAAACGCCTCACGATTTACATCGCTTTTCTACTTGACCCGCGTTTCAATGGTTAAAAGTTCTTTTGACGCGATCCCTTTTAAGTCCGACAAATTTATCCATTGGAAATTCGCCTCGTTTAAAACCTCAGCTAGGCCTACTTGCGGCCACTCCAAACGTATTTTACAAGTACTAGAATAACGGATGTTATTTTAAGCTTATAGGAAAATTGAAAAGTTTATATACAGACCTGGAAAACGTCGAAAATTATAAAATGACATAAAAGACAGGGAAAATTTTTTATATTAGGAAATATCAGGGAAATTAATTTTTTTAGTAAAAATCCAGGAAATTAATTTTTAGTAAAAATCCAGGAAATTAATTTTTAGTAAAAATCCAGGAAATTAATTTTTAGTAAAAATCCAGGAAATTAATTTTTAGTAAAAATCCAGGAAATTAATTTTTAGTAAAAATCCAGGAAATTAATTTTTAGTAAAAATCCAGGAAATTAATTTTTAGTAAAAATCCAGGAAATTAATTTTTAGTAAAAATCGGAGAAATTAATTTTTTTTTGTAAAAATCGGGGAAATTCTATTTTTTAGTAAAAATCAGGGTTGGCTGATTTAAATCAATTTTTATATAGTATTTTTGAAAAAGAAAATCCTCGCCAATTGCATTGGATTCTACCTTTGGGCGGAGATTCCGCCGAATTTATTTTGTAAAGTACCGAAATAGGCTTTAAAAAATAAAAACTTCTATATGATTATTAGCTTAAATTTAATAAATTAATTATACATATATATAGATTAAGTCTTTAAAAATTGAAACATATTTGTTTTAGGTAAAATTATGATACTAAATTATATAAAACTTTGAAATTTTAATTAAATACAAAAAATCAATAAAAATATGATTTAAATAAAAAAAAATCGATTTATTTGATTTTTTTTAAATCAAAAAATTGCCAACTATGGTAAAAATCTTAAAATCCAGGAAATATCAGGGAAATATTTTTTTAAGTAAAAGTCTGGGAAATATAAGGGAAATCCAATTTTTTAAGTAAAAGTCAGGGAAATATAAGGGAAATCAATTTGTTTTAGTAAAAGTCAGGGAAATATAAGGGAAATCCAATTTTTTTAGTAAAAATTAAGGGAAATTTCGAGGGTTCAGGAAGTTTGTCTTAAATAGTACACATTTATATTAATAGGTTTTTCTTATGAAAGATTTTAATTCATTATTTCTCTTATATATAATAATAATAATAATAATAATAATATGGAACCATTTTAGTTTAAATGTAAATAGTTGTATGAACCTTGTGTTAAGAAGCATTCGTATTCAATTACAATATTTTTCAGGCTTTTCGCTTTTGCTTTTTTGACGCGCTTTTATTTCAAAATAAGCCTTGTGGAGAATAGTTCACAGTTCTGGGAGAGCGTTAATAGCGAGTTTAACTATTTAAATGAATACGACTAAAATAATGAAAATTAACTTGGTTTTATTTGGAATACATATACATGATTCGGAGGCACGTCCTCCTCCTCTCCTTTTCTTACAAGGAACTGTTCTTTTTCGGGCCAAGCCCTTACCCAAGGTTCCTAGAA
This sequence comes from Leiobunum rupestre, assembly GCF_980474605.1. Taxonomy (NCBI): domain Eukaryota; kingdom Metazoa; phylum Arthropoda; class Arachnida; order Opiliones; family Sclerosomatidae; genus Leiobunum; species Leiobunum rupestre. Next base: position 21,420,257 of record NC_143391.1, read on the forward strand.
AAATATCTTATATGGCCCTTACCAACTGGTTTTTCCCATTGCGCGTTTTTTATTCCCCTTTAACCCCCTTGGACAGTGTCCGAATTCTTCGCAAATTTTTGCTGGTGCAGTATCGCCATCTAGTTACACAAATATTCAAAACAATAAATAACTCTATTCATAACAAGCTTATATCAAATCCATTTAGATATCTGGTTCTCGCGACAAAAAAGCCGATAGAGAAGCTTCTCGCGGTTGGTTTTGACGTAAAAGCGTGATTTTTGTAAGAAAAAATCTTGATTGAAAATGCGCCTTGAGACCTCTCTATCAGTTTTTCTTTAACATTTGTGAAACCTTATTAGATTAAGTCGATTAGCTGGGGCGCGCGTTATCTAAGACCGTAGCGGATTCAGACTGTAATCTTCGACTTTGAGTTATTCGAGGGGCAGATCACTAAGCTTTAGAGTGGCCTAATAATCATAATTGAATGATTAAAAATTTAATCACGATTTAATCATTTTAATCACGATTTAATCATTTTAATCACGATTTAATCATTTTAATCACGATTTAATCATTTTAATCACGATTTAATCATTTTAATCGCGATTTAATCACGATTTAATCATTTTAATCACGATTTAATCAATATAATCACTATTTAATCAATATAATCACGATTTAATCAATTTAATCACGATTTAATCTTTTTAATCTCGATTTCATATTTTAATTAATGAGTAGTCTAATTTTTAATATCAATGAACTTAGTAAAATACTAAGACAAGTAGTGTTTTTCTAAGGGTTTAATTATAATTTTTCAGGTAAATATCGAGTAAATATACAATTTTTATTACAAATTTTGTACCGAAAAAATAATATCAATAAACTTAATAAAATACCTCGTAAAATACTATATCGTACTAAATCATTTTAAACACGATTTAATCATTTTGATTACGATTTAATCATATTAATCACGATTTAATAACTTTAATCTTGATATAATCATTCTAATCATTTTAATAGAGATTTAATCATTTTAATAGAGATTTAATCATTTTAATAGAGATTTAATCATTTTAATAGAGATTTAATCATTTTAATAGAGATTTAATCATTTTAATAGAGATTTAATCATTTTAATAGAGATTTAATCATTTTAATAGAGATTTAATCATTTTAATCTTGATATAATCATTTTAATAGAGATTTAATCATTTTAATCTTGATATAATCATTTTAATCTTGATATAATCATTTTAATCTTGATATAATCATTCTAATCTTGATATAATCATTCTAATCATTTTAATAGAGATTTAATCATTTTAATAGAGATTTAATCATTTTAATAGAGATTTAATCATTTTAATAGAGATTTAATCATTTTAATAGAGATTTAATCATTTTAATAGAGATTTAATCATTTTAATAGAGATTTAATCATTTTAATAGAGATTTAATCATTTTAATAGAGATTTAATCATTTTAATAGAGATTTAATCATTATAATCATTTTAATAGAGATTTAATCATTATAATCATTTTAATAGAGATTTAATCATTATAATCATTTTAATAGAGATTTAATCATTATAATCATTTTAATAGAGATTTAATCATTTTAATAGAGATTTAATCATTTTAATAGATATTTAATCATTTTAATAGATATTTAATCATTCTAATAATTTTAATCGAGATTTAATCCGATTTAATCATTTCAATCATGATTAAATCCGTTTTAATCATTTGAGGGTGACCTAATAATCATGCTAGTGATCTGCCCCTCGGAGTTATTTTCTTCTTCGATATTTAACTTATGAAATTAAGTCTTTCTTGATGATTTTGATTTATCCAATATTAAAATAAGATTTTTATAACGATAAGTGTTCGGTGACGAACCATATCCGTAACTCACTCGTGGGTGTGGCTTTTGTTCGTTGCCATGGTAACGCGTATAAGGCGGCCATGACATTAAGACGCCCATGGCGGTTACGTGATTATTTCGCAAGATCGTCTGCCGTTTTACCTCGTGATCTGTGAGAGTACCCCCGATGTTTATTTCCGATTTGGTTCAAAGTCGGGCTTAATGTAGACCTATATGAGATATGAAATTTCCCAAAAGGGGACGTCGCACTACACATTCGTTTTGCCATGGCAACCGAAAACGTTTTTCACCACTTATAAACAAAAATAAGATTTTTTCCTTATTTTACCCAACAATTGTTACAATTTTAACCCAAAAATGTTCCAATGTACCCAAACTTGATGAAATTTACCTAAATGTGGTCCAAATTACCCATTTCGTGATTTTCAATTTTTTTTTAAATTTTCGTAGGTATAGGATACTGTATAACCGAAAAAATCTCATGCTTTTTTTAAATGGAGATTTTTTTGTTTTTAGTGGTCCAAAACATTTTCGGTTGCCATGGCAAATCGAATGGGTAGCGCAACGCCTCCTTTTAGGAAATTTCATATCTCATATAGGTCTACATTAAGCCCGACTTTGAACAAAATCGGCAATAAACACCTCGGGTACTCTCCTTGTTAGTTATGACGTATGAATACGAAGCTACGAGAAAGCCCCCATTATTTGGAAATTAATTATGGATTTAATATAAATAGTCCACCATTAAAATGAAATTCGGCCAATTTATTAAATGAAACTTGGTCGACGTGAATTCTGCCCACTTTTCGGTTTTTTGTGGCCACTTTTTAAATGAAATAGACCACTTTAGATAATATATTAATAGATAATAAAATAACAATCAAGTGATAAAATTTTAATTCATTTATTTGATATCGAAGTTCTTCACGTTTCCTCCCAGAATTTTTTTTGGACAATGAAACTAGAAATGACGATGATTTCGTGGAACAAGTCTGTAAAAGGTAGTGCTCGGAATTGTTTATTCATTATCCACAAATTTTCCGATTTATTTAAAAAACGTTGGTAAAAAGAATATCATTTTAACTTATTTAATTATGTTTTTTTACGCAACCAAGCATTTATTTGAATAAAAGTGGTATTTATTTAAATAATTGTTTGCTTATTCACTTTCGATTATTTAAACAATTTACAATTTTTATTCAACTATTGGTTATTTAAATAAATATTATTTAAATATCGCCAGGCTTACTTTATTCATGGATAAAAATTAATCGAATGCCGAGCACTAGTAAAAGGCCAAGATTATCGCGTGATTGAAAGTATTTTCAGACTTTTCAGTTCCGGATGAAGCTAAAAACGTTCCAATCATCATTGTGATTTTAAACAATTCTTATCAATAAATATACTATTATGTTTCGAGAGTGGTCTATTTTCATTTAAATAATTTTATTTAAAAAATTACCTAAATAATCCGGTACCATTAATTATTTCCGCGAAAATACTCGATTCGTCTTTGGTAAATTTTGTAAACGCTATCAGTAAAAGGAATTGAATTTTTCAGAAGACAGTTTATGCGGCCGTAAATAACGTATATTTATCACGTGACTTCTCTCTCGAATTGACCGTAACGAATAATTTCCTTTCGGTAATAATACGTAGAAAGCGCGTGATACGTGGAAGGGGGAGTGGGTGGGCGCTTGGGCCAGCAAGTTTGGCGATATCGGAAGCTGGCCAAAAGTGCTTCGTCAGCGGAAAAAGAATATCTGCCAGCAGCGTCTTCCTTCTCTCGGAACGCGCGCGTTTCTTCTTTTTAGCCAAGACGTGACGATCAATCGGAAGAAGGTGCTCCCCGCCGCCTTCCCTCAATCCAACGTTCGCTCCATCTCTTTTTTTGGCGACGCCGGTCTCGAATCTCGATATCGGAGGCATATTCGTGGCAGGCTATTGCTCGGGACACGCCTGAACGCCGACGTCGATGAAACTCGTTCTTGGTCAAACAGCCAGTTTTGTGGCATTTTCGGCGCCACCTCTTCATCCTTACTCTCTCTCTCCCTCCAGGCGCCTCGTCCGACGTCACAGCCTCGCGGACTTTACCCCCTCTCACCGTTACGGAGCCATTGTCGGGTGAGGCGTAGCAGCGGCGTTCGTCTCGATTCATAAGCGCATCATGCAGTTTTCGATAGATAGGGCACGATCGTTTTATCTCTTCTTCTTTCCCGAAACCTCGACTTCTCGGTTTTCCATTTTCCGCGTAATGTTCTTAAACCGACGCCAACGCGACCACTCATTTTTCCTAGAGGATCTTTCTATTCTTTTTCTATCCTTTTTTATTTCGCGACCCTTTATTCCCAGCCTATCTCTTTCTTAGCTTCTATTTCTTACTTACGTTTGGGTAAATACGGACGAAAAATATTTACCATCGCTAAAATCGTGTCCTTTTAGGATTTTATTAACTTTTTTAATGAAATGGAATATTGTAGACCAAAAATAGACCAAGCCCCTGTAAAAGTGTTGTAACCGCTGCGCACCGGTGTCCAGGGTAAAGCTAACCACCATTTTTCATCACGGAAAAATATACCCTTTTAATAGGAAATGAAATAGCTCAAAACGGTAAAGTTTTTAAAATATGAGAGTAATCCGCGAAAAAATATCAGATTCCTTAGAGACATTTGTGGGAACGTAGAAAGGGAGGGCAAAGTCGGGGAGTGTTAATTCCATTTCTGGAGGTTTCCTTGGAGGGGATAACCGTATAATCCTGTCTCTCTTTGGCAAGGGTGTCTTTACTTTCTTAGGGTGTTTTCTCTCCAGCGTAGTCCGGGTGGGGGGCTCGCCGCAGATGGCAATTAGGGAGTCCCGACCCTTCTACCTTAATGGCTACTTACCACTGCGGGCTCTCGCCTTTTCCAATATTGGGGAAGATGACAAACAGTTGGGCAAACCCCCTTCTTACTCTCTTATCTATCAAACATTTACTGGCTACGGCGTTTCCCTTCGCAGCCTGCTTCTCTCTCTCTCTCTCTCAATATATATATATATATATATGGATCGACTCTCTCCATATTATTGGCTTTTCTTTTTTATTGCCCGGGTCAAAAGAAACTTATCACAACCCACCGAGTTACTACTACACCTTTCGGTTTTTTTTTCTTCATTCCCCAAAAACTTTCTCGAACATCGATATTTGTTCCGAGTTTGGCTAAAAGTTTCCATCACTAGCTTGGCCATCCCTATAGAGCGCCGCCTTTAAATCCGCCGTACGTATTAAACTTTATACCTATTTGCGTTTTATTTAATGGATTGGGCCTCGTAATTTGTATAGTCTACGTCGTTAAAGATCGAGCCATTCGGAAACAAAAATGAAACACGCGTCTCGATAAGTGTTTTATAGCGAAGCGCGGCGCCGAAAAGGGTACAGGCGTGACTGTACCTCGCCTCCACTGTTTAAGAGGACTGAGTGGGCGGGTTCAATTTCAAAAGCACTCTAATGATCCATTTTCTCGCTCTTGTCAGATCCCACTCCGCAGGGCCAGCACTCCTTATTTCCCCCAATTGAATGATTCGCTATCGGCGCTCCTCGGCTCTCCGTAACGTACTCGTCCTACGTTACACCGGGCATTGTCTCCGTTTCGGATCAGATGGTTGCGGAGGCTAGAAAAACCGGCGGGCGCCGAAGTTTAGCGTTTTATTAACGTACGGAAAAGGAGTACATTTAAACGACTATTGAAACCCCGCAATTCATTGTTATTCAAAAGCGATTAAAAATTGGTAAGCACCGAAGGAGGGGAGAATCGGAGACTACGTTGATGGGAGACTATCGTTCTATTTCTCCAATGCCGCGGCTCTCTCACTCTTTTAAATATCCGGCAGGTTTATCTCGATAAAAAGGATAAAGTGCTTGGGAATTGTTGGGCGGGCAGGGGCAAATGAACTTCGGAACTTTTAAAAGAGAAGAGCGCTTATTATCCATCGAGGGGGAAGTTGGAAGAGGCAGTCGCGCTTTCTTTATTGGGGAGAATCTAAGGTTCCGCTCCTTTAATCTGTACTTAGGGGTATTACGCTTTATTTGGCTAAATCCTTCGGCTTCAATGGTGTCCTATCTCTTCCATATTTCCGTCCGTCGCGGCGGGGGTTTCTTTCCCGTTCCGGAGCGTCGGATCGCCGCGAAATCTCCGGGGAGCCCTCGTCATTGGGTTCCGGGCGGCGGCGTCAACGGCGCCGCGCTGAGCTAACGACTCATTAAGGGACAAAGTCTGGAGCCAATTTTGAATTATTCCGTAGCGAGCTGGCCCGAAATCCCGCGGGATAACAACCCGAATTGCTGGCGGAACTCTGTCGGCCGCGTGCCCGCCGTATAGAGCTCTTCTCCCGCGATCACTTCGTCGGCGCTGCAGTTAAACCGAGGCTATAGGATCAGAGGCGGCTCTTATCCCGTACTTGCCATTACGTTAAATGTCCGGTAACCCCGGACGAATGAACCTTAGATAGTTTCCCCCTCTCTATCCGTATATATCTGGTCTCTCACGCACCCGCGGTGGATCGCATTTTGCAAGGGTGAATATACGGAGAAAGGCAATAATAAGCCTCTATTCAGAAGGCTGTTCTACGTACGAGGAGGGAGGGTTAAGCCGGTTGGAATTTACATGGGCGGCAGCGGCAGCGCGCGTCTCGGTCTGTATTTGGCAGGCGCCGAAGCGAGATTAAGGGGAATCGCCGGGAAGGTTTATCCTTTATAGAGGCATTTATAGCGATACGCGGCCGGCCCCGCGTCGACCTATTATGGCCGAGTTTTCCGACTCAAACTAAATTAATTTACAAATTGGAAAACAACTCCATTCGACGCAGTCCTAGTGTCGCCTAGTCCTAACTGCTCCCTCACCGCTATCTACTCTATAGACCAAAGCCCGTAATGGCGCTTTCAATTTGCATTCATTTTGCGTACCGGAGCTCCTCTATTTATACGTTTATTTCTGACCGTTTATTCCGAATCTTTTATGGCTTTTTAGTTTCGCTTCGAAATATATTTCGTATGAAACTATCTCTATCAACCGAAATGTTGTGCGCGGAAAAATTGGTGACACTTTGGGTAAAAATATTTGGCTTCAAGTTCCCCTACGCCTAGATAGCTCGGGGTAATCGCGTTACCATATTTTACGCAGGTTTTTTCCTTCGGAAGATAAATTGCTAATTAGGTTTGTTTGGTGGGTCCCCTTTTTTGGGTGACGTTATTTTATAGGTCCCCAGTCCCCTACATCTGTTCACCTCAAGAACATTGGCCTTATCCTAATTTACTGAAAGGTAAATCTTCGCATCTTATAACCCGGTTCATACCAACTAATCTGATCGCTTAAGTATATATAAAGGTAGCGCTTTTTTCAGCCTTCTGAATTTTGGTACAATCGGAACCAATAGATGGACATACATGATATCCTCGTGTTCGGAATATCAATTTGGGAACCTTTATGCAAAAATCTAAATGATACATCAAACACTTAATGATATTCGATGTGAAACATTTATCCCGGCTGGGCCGACTTGTTCGAATTATTTTGGTTCCATTTAGAGTTTAAATACCTAAACTACATTATTAAATGTAGTCCAAGAATTTGTATCGAGGCGTTAAAACGTTATTGAATTGCCTCGTAACACTGCATACGAGTTTATTGATTCCGGTTGAATTCCCGGGACTACGCAGTTTGGTTAATTCATTGTTTGGAGCTATAAATTCGTACCAAGAACCCATTTAGGCCGATTAATTTACATTTTTCCATGGCTCAAACTAAACTGAGTTTGGTGGCGAGTTTCTGTAAAATTGATTAGACAAAACTAGCAATCACACCGACATTAAGGTCTGAAACAGTCATCTGTTGGAGACACATTTTCAAATATTTTTTCGATAACGGTTATTTGTTCTGATATAATTTTTTATGTAAATTAGATAATGATAAAAAAACGGTAATAATAATAATAATAATAATAATAATCGCATTTCATCTATGAAAAAGTGTTAATAGACTCGTGAATCCAGTAACTGGGTTCCTCCCTGATATAAAAGTAATGTAGAAGTCAATAAATATTTATTCATTCAATGTACTGCCTGTTGCTGATAACCTAATCTAATTTATTTCTTAACCGATGTAATTCGTGCGTATTCAGTTGATTGTAGACCATTGAACCGTAATCCCATTCGTCCGAATGTACCATTCAACCGAATTCCAATTCATTCAATATACCGTTAGTGATACATATTTATATATCGAAGGTTACGTGACGATAGTATATCTAATTTGGACTAAACTATGTCTTAAATATTTATTATTTCGTACCGACGTGTATTTTTAGACCTTTTTCCCTTGAAATTTGATATTTTCCGGGTTTAATTTTGGAAAATAACCTTGATAAGACCCAAAGTGAAATAGTTGCCTACCATATCTAACCTAACCTAACCCAACCCAACCCAACCTGAACTAACCTAACCTAACCTGAACTAACCTAACCCAACCTAACCTAACCCAACCTAACCCAACCTAACCTAACCCAACCTTAACTAACCTACCCGAAGTGAAAACGAACCAGATTTAAATTTCCCATTCAACTGAATCCCGCCATGTTGGGCTATAAACGAAAATACTTTTCGGCTCAATGGGATTGGTCAAACGGGATTCGGTCCAATAGTATACAACCATTCAGTTCAGTTAACTCACTTGCTTGGTCTCTTAATGCCATTTGTATTACCTCTTGCTAATTACTTTAATTAAATTAAACCCGTTTGGTTTCTTTTTAACTTGACAATATCAACGCTCTAAAAGTGTGAATTCGAGACATGGCTATTCAATCGTAAAAACTATATAACGTCAAAGATTACCCTTAAAGGCCGACTACATAAATCTTCGGTTACTCTGTCTTTCACTGGAAGTAGTCTGACTGCATGGCACACGTGTATTGCAGTAAGCGTACTTCCAGTGAAAAACAGAGTAAACCGAAGATCTATGTAGTCGGCCTTTAAGGTAATATTAATCGCAGTGCATTAGCGTATATTGTTTATTTATCCTTGGGATTTAGTAGTGTGGTACCATTTATAAGTTTAGTATTTTAGTGTATTATATTACTATTGTGTTATTCGCGTTTAGGTTTAGCATTAGGAGTATTGTGATGTTCGCGTGTATTTATATTTCATTGTTATCAGTTAGTGTTAAGGTTTAATTCAATTGCACTTACTTGTTATTAAATTGGTTTCTTATGGTAAATTTGAAAGCCTTCATTATAACCCGTAGCCACTTTTCAGAATTAGTTTAATATAGTTCTTTTTATAAAATAATCTTGGCCATCTTGTTGAAATGCTGCCTCCCGCTTCAGCTGTGGATTCGTTTTCTCTCCCACTAAAGAGTTTATGAACTCATTCTTAGGCAAGTTGGGCAAGCGTAAAGACATTTTATAAAATCAACTATTGTTATGTCAACGGATTTGACAGAGCTGATTGTAGGTAATCATCATTTTCGAATTTTTTGTTACACCCTATATTTTCAATGTTTTCCCTATAATTACACTATTTTACTATTTCTGTACAATTTTTCGAAGTTTAGCCATTATAAATGGCTAGCAAAAACTACAAAGTTATAAAGCATTTGGGGGAAAATCACATAATATTTTTACGGAGATTCTAAAAAATGTACAAGGTGACACCATTTCCCATATTTTCAATACCTTCCTATTCACCCCTTAGGTTTTCTCATGTAGTATATAATATAGTCGTGTACCCTTCTTCATCCTATATTTTACTTAATTTTATTTACTTTTTCTCGATAAGAATCCTTATTTTTGCTTATGGTTTTTCCTATATTTTTCTTTAATTCACTTGAAAATTAGCTATTTTTTCAATAACATTTTTGAGGAATTTTCCTGGTCACCCTGCATTTATACAAAATCAAAAATGAAACTATAACTAAAACTTCGTTCTGGTCACGTGAGACTTGTATTAATACTCTTATTTAATTTTTAATGGATTTGTAATATGAATGCACGGTGAAACAAAAGCAAAAAATAGATTAAGAGTAAAATAAAGCAGTTTTTAAAAAAAACCTGATTTAAACCCAAAAAACCTGGTTTAAAACAAATAAACCGTTTTTTTTGTTTTTATCAAAAAAAAACGTTTTTTTTTTCCAACACTGCTTAGAAAACGTGGATTTTAAATTCACAGGGGTTTTAATATATTTAAATATTAAAATTTCTAAGATATTTATCCTGTAAAATATATATCCTATAAGATTGTTTGAGCTTTTCTGTGGTCACCCTGTATTTATGAAAAAAATAATAATTAATTAATTTAAATCCTTAGATTATGCTTTAGAATAATTAAATAAAGCCGTAAAATAAATGGTTTTACTTTTACAGTAAGTAACAAAATAACATTAATTATGGCAATTGGTTAATTTTTTACTAACTCCTTCCTTACATCCGGTAGCGACTTTGTGAACCTTACGTTTGTTTACGATTTTGAAGTAAAGGCTTAGTAGAATTTAAAAAGCGCTGAAAATAAATAAAATCCTGATGAATCATTAAATAGGAACATAAAATTGTTGATTAAAACAATCTTCATCTTTAGAGGTTAGAATTTTAAATCCTCGGAGCACTTCGATTTCCCTTTCCATAAAAACTTAAACATGTTCTAAAGCAATTGTGGCAGTTCTAGTCACAACCCTGCCACGCTGTATCGCTGTATTATAGATAATTTACTAACGCGATTAATGTGGAGTTATTGTTGATAGTTAATAAACATTAACCTATATTAAAGGCATAAAAAGTCCTAAGGTGGTGCCTTATGGTATTAGAATGGCTAATTATTATTATTATTATTATTGTAATTGTTATTATTATTATATTAACGAATTGGCTGAATTTTAAATTCACTGACAAATACGAAAAAAAACCTACAATTACTAATAATTTCCGAATTTTGGATTTGTGAATACTTTTACTAATTTGTCAGTGGGGTAGAAATAATAAGAGAGTTAAAAAATGCTTGGACAAAGCGTTACTTACAGAGTTCGTACACGACCTGGAAAACCTGGAAAAGTCAGGGAATTTGAAAATGTTTCCAAAAGGTCAGGGAATTTGAAAATGATTCCAAAGGGTCAGGGAATAGTCAGAGAATATGAAAATGATTCCAAAGGGTCAACGAATTTGAAAATGATTCCAAAGGGTCAGGGAATAGTCAGGGAATTTGAAAATGGTCCACAAAATTAAGGGAATTTTAAAATGGTCCAAAAAATTCTGGGAATTCTAAAATGACCACAAAATAAAATCAGGAAAATAAATTTTTGAAAGATTTATTAAAAATACATAATCAATATTTTTCCAGATTTTACCTCAAAACATTCATTTATTCTACAAAAATGGTCAGGGAAAATTTGGCAATTTGGCCAGGGAAAACCTGGTAATGTCAGGGAATTTAAGTCCGGAATTTTTTTTACGAACCCTGTACTTATTAGTTTTAAGTTACTTATGGTGTAACGCGTATAGTGATAAAATATTCATGGTTTTTCTTCCGAGATTTTGAGGGCTAATTATACTTTAACGACCTTTTTAAACGCTTTTCAACGGTACATAACGAAAACAAGAAGTTAAATAGAAGGATTTCCTGTAGCGAAATTTGCATGTTCGTCGACTCGATTTAGTGGGTGCATTTTTCAACAGGAGCGCTCTGGAATCTATCGGAAAACAAAGAACAACGACTGCCTAATTATTTCCTATTCGTTGAAATCAACTCTATTAATTTCGGTTTTGGTTTTAATTAAAAGGTCGGGCTTTCTATTCAGCGCCGCGTTAGCGTGCTACTGTTATTCCGGGGACCTTGATAATATTTCACTCTCGTAGAAGTCTCCGCTTACGAAATAGCGCGGAAACAGCTACTCATTGCTTTGTTCCCGTTCGCCCCCTCCCCCACGTCGCCATGCCCCTCCCCACTTGTTCCTCAATCCCCCCCCCCGGATACTTACTCCCCCGGAAGTCTAAAAAGGTCGGTCCGCAGTCGCGACAACTTCAAACTTTGGCCGTCCAAGTCACGCCAGCCTCTCTTTTGGAGTGCGCGACGCCATAATCTCGAAACCGCCCTCGACCGTCGCAACGTCCTAACGTTTCCTTGTCTACCAGAAAAACCCTTAAAACGGTGACGTTAGGGGAATTGTCACGCGCCACTGAGTATATAGAATTCTCCTTGACGTTAGTCGTACCTTTTTTTCAGCCGTCGATAACTCGACTACCGTTTTCGCTAATATTCCTTGGCAACTTCATTTAGCCCAACGTTAATTCTTTGCGTAAGTTGCCTCGAGACACTCCAGCCAGCGCTCGTCACCAAAAAAAAAAGAGAAGTAAACGGAAAATATGACCGGAAATTAATATTACTCATGGACTGCCGCCAATTTCTTTTATAGTTGCCCTTATTACTAAGCCCAAGATATTTTAATCAAGTCATGTATATATATATGTATATATACAGGGTGTTACAAAAGGTTATGCAAAATTTTTAAGGAGTTGTAGGGGGTGAGTTGAGAAGTATGCCTGTTTTTTCCCCATTTTCCTACGACGAGTTAAAAGAGCGCTAGAGAGTGTGGCCTACTAGCCCCTGGAAGTAGGCCGCAACCAGCGCAAAACCACGTAGCAGGGAAATGCGATTTCAGGGGTACGATGCATTTGTGAATGTGTGGGAATTGAGATAAATAACAAAAACAAATGAATATCCGCCAGTTCTTCCGAAGTGAACTCCATTGTTGTAGTTTGAAAGTGATGAGAAATCGCGGTCCATCACGACTTTAAATACTGTTTCAGTTTACTTTTTTACCTCGATTTGCTTACAAAGACCCTTTTTACCTATCACGCGAACCCAAACCTTAATGTTCGCGTTTCCCTGTTGCTTGGTTTTGCGTTTGTTGCAGCCTACTTCCAGGGGCTAGTAGGCCACACTTTGAAGCTCTATGGCGCTCTTTTAACTCATCGATGTAAAATGGGGGGGAAAAGGCATACTTCTCAACTCACCCCCTACAACTCCTTAACATTTTTGCATAACTTTTGAAACACCCTGTATAAATTTTGCTTCTACACTATACGTTTTGAGGGTGTTTAAGGGATGCACAAAATTTTATTTATTTTCGCATATAAATTTCAAAATTTAAGAAACCCGGGAATATTCACGCTACACCTGAAAGTTTTAAAATTGGTAACATTATACGAAAGTTTATCTCGTGTCGATATATTTCCTTACGGCGGCGTCTTTTCCTTCGCGGTTTGATAGCGGCGTGCGTGCTCATGATATTGAGATTATTCCGGATTCCCTCGGTGTGTTTTAACTCGGCTTGGACGGCGACGTCGCCAGGAAGGACGAGTTTACGCGCGGGAGAGTGTCATCTTCATTCGAAAATATAATTCGGAGAGGCGAAAATGTTGGTAACACGTCGGTGGCTCCCGTTTCGTCGGCGTCAGTCACTCCGAAACGCGTCGTCCCCCGCCTTCCGGAGAGGCGCGTTCGCGGATGGAGTCGAAAGCGAGAAGGGCGCGTTCCGGAGTCGCGTCGGTCCGGTCGCGTCCCCCTTCGCGTCGTAGTTGTAAGAGAGGGAGGTCGCTGTATAATAATTGCATTTGGAGCTCCCAAAATGAGTTTCCCCTCGGAAGAGCGGCTCCACTATTCACCTGTCCCGTCCGCCGTCTCCGCCGCCCTCGCCGCCGCCGCCCTTTCACGCTCGCCCGAGAAAGACGAAGACTCCCGCTTTCCGGAACGCGACTTTCCATAGAGCAAACCTAGTTTAGCGGCACCCACGACGAAGAAACGCGAGAACTATACTATACCACGTTAGTCGAACGCGTCAATAGTCGACGTAGCACCCCCTCCCTCCCTAAACAGCGACACTGAAAGGGCTGAACGACCAACGAAGAAATCGGGTTATCGATGACTAGGAGTCTTGTAATAGCGATACCCTTCCCTCCTTGATATTAGATTTTAAAGGTTATATTAGATTTCGGTTACTTCGTTTTGCTCGAAAAAACTCCCCAAACTTTGCCGACGCTTGCTCTTTTAAAAGTATATCTTTGAAATTCGTTTTCTACAAGTTTGTTTAATTTAATTTTTTCAATAATATGATATTAGGTTATATTGGCAATAATTTTGTTTACCGAAATACCTCACTCGCGATTCCACAGGGTTGTAAGTAATTTAGAATTTTACTTAATAATAAATAACAAATCTGTCTAGTTATAGACCCTAAGATATTTTGGAATATAAATTGGTCTAAATTAAATTTTCAGTTTCCAAATAAAAACTTTTTATTAGTTCTCCAACTTTATTTTACGCCCGACTGAACAATTTGCGCGTTTCGTAATACGAATCCCGTTAGTGGAAACGGCTGATATAGCTTACATCTGGCGTAGTATTCGGTGTCGAGGGAGAAACGAGCCACCGGGCGTAAATCTCGGACTTTCTTCTTAGACGCGTATAAATTTGAATCAAATAATCTCGTAAATCTTAAGCTTGGAAATAGAAATTAACGACTCGCGAAGATTTCATGAAAATTTATTTCAACGGTAATTATAAACGATATACGAAATGAAAGCACGACGAATTAGCACTTAGAACAATTGTTTAAATAGCTCCTCTCGATTTTTCCGGGGCGCCGTTTTCCAACCTTGACTTTCAATTAAAACGTCGCGCGATTATAATTATTTTTGTCGAATATTCCCCGTTCTATAAATAATATTCACTTATTCTCCGGAATCTTTCTCTTATTTCGTCCAGCCGAATGTCGGCATTTCCATTTTGGTTTTGTCGAAAGTGGCGTATTTAAACTAGGAAGGAGGAGTTGGCGGAGGGAACTCGCGTGTCGTCTGATAATCTTGGCCGCGCATCTCGAGGCGGCGGAGCGTCTGTCTTTCATTTCGGTCGCCTGTAATGAGATCTCAAATTAGTCTCCCGCCTCTCCTTTCTTCTCCCGCCCCCCCACACAGCGTTCCGGTAATTAGTTTCTCCCTGGCTTCTCATAACTTGAGGGATCTCATCTCTCCGCGTTCGCCGTGGCCCGCTCTATTCCCACTCTTAATTAACACTCCGTTTCGAAGCGAAAGCGAGGGTAAAGTCGGCGACGTCTTCCAGTTAGAGTCGAAGTCGGTTAACCCTTGGTCCGGGCCGCGTAGTCGGACTGCGGATCTCGCCATAAGGTCGTGTCATTCTTCTTGACACTTTTGGCTCTCCCCGCGTAGCCCTTCGTTTCGCGCAGATTTCTATCTTGGCCTCCTCGTTTTGCTTATTTTCGCGCCCACTCGACTCCTTCGAAAGAAACACGAAAGCGGCGATGAAAAATAATTAGGGACGGAATAAAAAAGGGGGGGGGGGTAAAACAAACGAGTGACGTTTTAATAATTTCCTTACTCAGAGACGTGTGTTTTTTCCCCGCGCCGCGTGAGAACGTGGCGAATCTAGACCTCGACGTTAAGACGGTGTCACGCTCGTTCACCTTTCTCTACGCAGCCCGTTTATAGAGGACAGAAGGGGCTATAGAGAGGTATAAATTCTCGTTAATTTCGTCTTCCGAGGTCTCCGAGAAAATTAAATTTTCTCGTGATTGTTTTGGAAATTGTTTCGTGGCCGGGAATAGCGTTCGGAGCAAAGGGTCGCGCCTCTAGTATGGCCTTTTCTAGAAGCGTAACTAGGGACGAGATAAGTATTATTTTTAGGATTTATTTCGGCTCCTTTTTCAGTCGTATAATCAGTTGAGAAACTCTTTCGCCGCGAACTATGGCTTTTTTGAATAGCCTACAGCGTCGGCCAAACTTCTCGCACCTTGGCGGCGACAGTGGCGCAATATCAGAGATTGGAACACACATTTTTTTGGTAGGTGGGTGTGTTAAGGCGGC
The DNA here is from genome assembly GCF_980474605.1 of Leiobunum rupestre. Taxonomy (NCBI): domain Eukaryota; kingdom Metazoa; phylum Arthropoda; class Arachnida; order Opiliones; family Sclerosomatidae; genus Leiobunum; species Leiobunum rupestre. The sequence goes on from NC_143391.1 coordinate 21,436,023, forward strand.
TAATAAGTCCAGCACTCCGTAGAGACCCTCTCGATACGCCAGTAGAATTATAATCAGCGACCCCTTTTGAACTTCTAAAAATAGACAAAAAATCATCGGAGCTCTTTTTTTTTCTTCAAATCTGAAAAGATTGAAGCTTTTCCTTTTAAATTTAGACGAATTCTTCGGGGATCAGCCGCGATCTCTGGTATGTAGGACAAAACAAAGACGATCCGTTTGAGAAATAGACGGAAATAAAGAAAATGGTATCGCCTCTATATATACGAGTCTGTCGAAAAAATACTTGTTAAAACAAGCACTCCGGGCGCCCAACTCTTTTACTCTTTTTAAAAGAGCCTTCTTCTTTCTCTTCTGGCGGCGCGTGCCCCGCCTCTAGGCTTATCAGGTTGCCCCCCCCCCTCGTAATTCCCTTTGTTTTTCTTCCCCCCCCCTGCCATTGGCCCGGAAATATTTACTCTCTCTCTCTCTCTTGGACTATCCGGCAAAAGAAAGCAGCCGACACGTCGAGGCTAGAATCAGTCTGGCACTTTTGAACAAATGGTTCGTTCTTTCCCGTTAGCGTTTTCTTTTTCGTTCATCCGAGCTAATGGACAACCTGATTTTAGCCTTAATGAAATTAAAATCTACTTTGTTTCCCGAACAATTTTCATTTTTAATAAGCGGCGGTGATTAAAGAAATTGGCGCTATAAAGTTTAATTAGAAATTCCATTTTTAACGTCAAATATTTGTAAGTCGAATAAGCCTCGGTCTTTGACACGATTTCGGCGATTAGTTTTACGCAAACTGTGTTGGTACGGGGTAAACATTTTCTCGATCGATCCCGCGTCGGAAGTATCGGGGGATGGCGCCGCTCATATTTATCCAACGCCGCGCTGCTCGCGAAGCCAGTAAATCTTGGATTCAACAAGACAGTCTAGTGAAAGATCATTTTTCACAAATAGCGGAGTACGCGGGTCGGAGGAAGAGAGGTATCGTATTGATGTCGATTAACCGCCCCTCCCCCGCGTTCCTCTCGCCTTTCCCCCACCAAATTCTCCCTTCTCACTCGTTCCTTAGGTCCTAATAACGGGTGTGGCGACTTTACCCGTTTGACTAGCTCTAAGTAGGCAGTCAGTCGATCCCGTAGTGTTCGGAGGTCGCGGGGTCCCGTAAAAACACACGGACGAGCGAAGCACGCGTCCCAAGGTAGTTCGTCTCCCTTTCGAAGCACACCGCGTACCCGATATCGCCCTCCTTTTCTTTTTGGATTTTTAAAACGCTTCTTTCTGACGGCGGCACGCGCTCCCCTTTTCCAATAGGTCACTACACCGGCGACGATGAATAAAAAAAGAGAAAACTGCTTCGAGCGCATTATCCTTCGTCCGAACACGGGCAGGTGATAAAAAGACTTTTAGTTTCTTCTCCGCACCTACTCAATTTTATCCGCCGCCCTCTACCCCCCCCCCCTTCGCAAGGTTTCCTCTAACAAGACGAATAGGCGTAAAGGGAACGCCGGATGACGTCATAACGTCTTTTATCTCTCCGACTGAAACTGCGAAGCGATCGGCCCTCCTTTCTCCTTTTAAAATTCTAAAGTTGGCTTCGTCGCTAAGACACCGTTCGCGAGGGGAAGCGATCTTCCAGGCGTTAAAACATTTTTTTTTCCCTCCCACTCCCCCATCCTTTCTTTTCCGGAACTTTGGAAAGTCTTAAGGGCATTAACATTAGCTTTAATCTAAATTACGTTAGAATTATAACGGCGGCGTAAGAGGGTAGGATGATGGGGATAAAAAATCGTCCGCTATAGTTCGCGCGGCGATCTTGTACGGTGATAATTAAGAATCTTTACGACCCGCCTGGGTTCTCTTCCTTAACTCCGGCTCTCTACTCTTTTCGCGTCTTCGCGCCATCGTCGCTATAAATTCTTTCGATACACACTTTTTACATTATGGTGATGATAGTATTATCTTGTAACGGAATAAATTTCGCCTCTGCCGTATAGAAACGGCTTTTTTTTAGCTCGTTTACGCTTCCTAAGAAAACACGGTGAAATGTGGCGTGAAGTACATCCTGAAGGAAACCGTTATCGGCTCTGGATACCGAAATTTCTAGCCGCCTTCCCAAATTTATGACCAGATAAAAATACCTCTTTAAATTATAGCTCTGGTTACGCCGTTACTCGTATCTAAAAAAAGGGTTTCTGGTCATTTTTATTTGGGAGCCTGTTGTATCGTATAAGAGTGCTCTCCAATTTGAGGCTCCGACGCCGCGCAGTTTGCGCTCTCCGCGGATTGGCCTCGCTTTCAGTTGATCGTGCCCGAAACTCTATTAGATTTACTACGTCTTTTCCACCCGCCGATCGCGATAAATTTAAAGGTTGTATCTCGCCAGCGCAAACTTAAAGACGTCCAAATGGTTTAAATCTTCGCGAGCGTAGGGTGCTTTTGTTACACGTACGAGGATACGATCCACTAGATTAAAAGCGCGAATTGAAACGTATCAAGTATCGTTTAGCGGTCAGTGGTTGTTCGTGTATATCGCCTTCGCTTTTCGCGTCGCGGTATGAATCATTGGGGCGGCCGCTTAGCCTCCTTTTCCTGGAATCCGGAAAGCGCGCTTCCTGTTAATCCCGGCTTAATCGTAGATTGTTTTCGGGAATAACGTTATTACCGAAAAGCACGTTTAACAGAGCGTATACCCCACCGCCGCCATCTCCGCTCGACCCGTTTTTGCCCGATATAAAATGGTTTATATCAAAAATGTTGGTTTCGTGGCACGTATGTCGAGCAGTGGCGTGGTTTTGGGTCATTACCGGCGCTTCGATGGCCCGAACCCCCCCGGGTGGCACACGCCTTTATTTTACTCTCTCCCGTCCGCCCTCGTTTTTACAATTGAGAGATTATGGTGTCATTTGTACCCCCAACTCTCATTTTTCGACTGCCATATCTCGCGGTCCGTTTGAAGTGCAGTGTCCGACCCCCGCAGTTTACCTGGTCATAATTAAACGGCGACAATATTGTTTTATTAAAGGACCGGTAAACTGTGTACGTAGACGTATTTTTATGGGTCGAATTTAATTTGCGATAATATTAATATAATATAGCGTTTAACCATAAGTAACGTCGCAATCAGTATGACCCTTTAGTTTGTTTTAACGCTAATTTTGGTTACCGAACCTTTTTTCGACACTGACGCCCAGCTCCAGGCCCGTACATGGAAGAGGGGGGGCGCCAGGGGATGCTCAGCCCCCCAAATAAATACCTGAGCATCCCCAACCCGACCGACCCAAAAACAATTTTTTGCTCAACTACCGAAATATATATAGGATCTAAAATATTTGTATATTAATCACAAAGGAGAATCACGTTTACTAGCGAGCTACATCGCAATTTAACTTCAGAAAATATTTCAAACGTTTTTACTTAGTTTTGGAAATTTTTGTTTTGGCGAGTTTTACTGCACCAAAAGTTGACATATTGAAAACCAAACTATGAAAATTTCGGCAATTTAATGCGAAATGTTATGAAACAAAAACAATTTTTCAAAATAAAATGAAATATGGCATAACATTAGTTTGTTATATTTTAACTAGTGTTGTAAGTCGGAAAATTTTTCTCGGAAAATTTTCCGGAAAATGACCGAGGCCTTTTTTCCGGAAACTTTTCCGTATTTTTCCGAAAAAAATAAAAAAAAAGTTTTCATTCCATGATTTGTCAAATATATTGTTTGCAAATTGAAATAAAGCGGTATTTTTGCCTCATTTTTTTCGAATCTGGAAGTAAAACTAAACCTATAGACTAGTTTAAACTGATTAACAATGTAACGCTATTAATGTTTTGTAGTATGTTTACTGATATTAGACTTTATATCGATAAAAAGTTAAAAAAATTAAAAACCCTTAAAAGGTAATTTATGTTTCAAATTTTTATTTTTCCGATTTGCGGAAAATTTTCCGCAATTCGGAAACTTTTCTGGAAAATTTTCCGCATTTTATTTTTCCGGAAAATTAACATCCCTAATTTTAACTATGTAATATAATGGCAAGCTCGAGTAGCATACCGAAGATCAAAAAATTTTAAATATGAGACGGTCTTCAATTGAAAAAATACTCGACCAGCCAATCAAAATAGTTTCGACGGATAGCATTGCCTTGGTATTTCGAGGCTACACCAGGATACACGAAAAAGAGAAAAGTGATTGGACGATACTATAAAAATGGTAAAACGTCCGTAGGACTGCAGTCGAGGGGTCGGACACTTGCCATTATTTTGTACGGGATTTCGGGATTTCGTATAGATTTTGGCGATTTTATCATTACTTTTTGAAGTGATTTTGGGATTTCAATGTTAATTTACCATAGAGAGAGTTAAAAGATTTTGCGATTTTAGACAAAGTGTACGGGATTTTGGTAAATGTCCGACCCCTCGACTGCAGTTCACGCTTACTATTTCATCGTCGTGTACCCTGCTATATTAAAAAACTAGTTGCAGATCGTCTCCAAGATTATTAGTTGTTTCAAAGGCTAGTATGATCTTCTTTAAATAAACTAGCATTGAAACCGTCTTCAATAGCTAGTTTTTAACGCGGTTTAAAATTTTTTTTTCACAGAAATCGAGATTTATAATTTAAAAAAATAACAAAATAAAGCAAATGTCAGTATATTTACTAATTTCTTGAGTGGGAGTTAAATATTACAATTTTTAGTATCAAGGCATTAATTAATCACCTAGCGGATACCTAACGTATTGTAACTGAAGCTCGTTTGAAAATCAGTAGAATTCCGTAAGCTACTAACGTATCTCTCTCCGCGAGTGTTGGTGCGGTCGGCAATGATTTCACTGTTTACCGGTATAATTGCTCGATGCTCGCTCGGATATTCAATTTGATTTACGGCTTTCGATTTCGAGGATCCAGTTGAAAGGGGTTTACGTTTAGAATGAACGTCGCCTTTCGTCGGATCTTCCCGTAAAGATATTCGCGCTAGATACCCTTTGCCGCTATTCTATCTCGCGTTCGAAGATAACTCTCCGGGTTCTAATTAACAAATTATCCGCTCCGACAAGCTCGCGAATCTTTCCGCCGAAACTTGTCGAATTTCCGAACGGTTACTCGGAAAATCAATCGATCAATCGCGGCCTCGCAGTATTTCAGCGAGTAATCTGAACGCGATACTAATTTACCATTTCCGGGAACGAACGAGCGTCCTTGTAGCCGAATTAGAACTTCCAATTATCTCTGGAAAATTGTCGTATAAATCCGCGGACAAATACGTATATAAACGATTTAACGCGGCTAATAAAATTCAACTATTTATCCGCGTATAAAATAGCCTCTATTACAGCCATTAAAGCGACTAACAATGGAGTGGGTGGAGAAAAATGAAAACGGGGTGTCCTTCCCCGGATTTTGGAGGGGCTCCGAATCAGCCGACCGTAGACATTAGCGCGTTTAGAAAATCAACGCGCGTGGAGCTCGCCAGGACTGTTAATTGAGGAAAATCGGATGAGGATTGTCGGTGGGGCCAAACTTTCTCCTCTCTTTATGGGCGAGTGCCTCATCTATTTACGGAGACCACGCGGCTTAGCTAATAGTTCATCCGGCGAGGTTACGACGCCGACTTTACCTCCTCTCTTTTCTTCGTCCGAAATGCTCGTTAATCCGTCTCGGGGCGATAGTTTTGTAACATCCTTTGGGCAAAGTGCGCGCCATATTCGATCGCGCTCCGAACATGATTGATGTTCTTCGCCTAACCTTTTCTCTTTTGTAGACACAACCGAAGCCTTTTCTCTGGAGCGGGCTCTACCTAATATAGAGCGTGCGGCTCTTCGGTAAATACGGAGCACCTTCATTTCGCTTTGGCTCCGTCCCTCGCCATTTCTACTTATTATCCGTCCGCCGCTCGCTCTCCCCGCAAGACGGGCTTCCCCTTCACGCTCGCTCGTGTGTTTTCTCCCCGGAGGGCCTGCCTCCTTATGGCCAGCTCCCTTTACCCTATTTAGGCACTCCTTTCTAATTGGTTCCGTTTGATCGTTCTGTCGAACACGTCATCCCTGGAAATTATTGCGTCGACCGCCGTCGAAATCGGACGCGTAGCTGGATTCCCCCGATTAAAAGTCTCTCTCTCTCTCGTTTTGGAGGTATTGAATCCGCGTCACGCAGGATTTACCCCTCCGGTCGGGTTTCCCGCGAGTGCTCGGTGACACGGGGCCGTTGCTCCCCCTCCTCGAGGAATGATTAATTGCTATCCGGAATTAACCGGGGCCGTGTAGATTATTTTTGGAGACTGTTTTATGGATTTTTCACGTGTGTTTATGGTTTACGTGATTTGCAAATTTCATTTTTTGAGCCAATATTTCTATCTCAGTAGATTCATTTTCTTCCGTAAGCCTGTTTGAAGTATTTTTTTTTAGTTATTTAAGATCATTCATTTTCCGTTTAAAGGCTGACTACTGAAAGTTGGCTTCCTGTATAGTTTATGTAGCATGCAGCCAACCAATATCGTAAACCGAACAACTATGTAGTAAGTCGGCTTTTAAACTTCAGGAGCCCAGAGGTCCTATAATTCCTATAAAATCCTATATTTTCCAAAATATCCTATATCCTCCTATATTTTTAGAAAAATATCCCCAAAAAGACCTATAAAATCCTATAATTTTGATATTTTGCCCATTTCAAATCCCGCCACTCATAAGAATCAGTTAAATTGCTAGATTTAGCTATAGGATAAATTCCTATACAAAGTCATTTTAGTCTATACTTTTGTTATTGTTAGGATATTTTTGTGATAAAATGGTTAACTAGTTTCTATTTTGTTTTTTTAAATGAAAATCAAAGATTTATTTAACTAAATATAGATTTGGTTTTTATATGCATAAAGTTAGTAAATAAATGGCATATATAGCCCTATAAAATCGTATAATTTTGAAAAAATAATCCTATAAAATCCTATAATTTTCAAAAAATAGTACTATAAAGTCCTATATTTTAAGAAATATAATCCTATATTTCCTATAGAAAATTTTAAGATTTGAGTGGGGGCCCTGAAACTTAAAAAACAAACCAGTTTGTCTGCTTATAAAAATATATCTCAGGCAGACTAGCCAAAATGGGTCTTGAAGTATTTACGCGGAGTTCCAAACGTAAAGATCTTCAGTGTTTTTTATATCTTCTTGGGCGATTTTTACGCTAAGTTCTATCCATTTATACGGCGGAGATTTCCTTTATTTTCGATTCTTCGCGCAAACACTGGCGTCTATAAAATAGCTTCTCTTATTGGGGGCGCTTACAGAGACGGCAGTGAGTGTGTGTATGCGGGCGAAGTCATCATGTATCTTCATAAAGGTGGGGATCGACCCCCCGCCCGCGGTAATAGCCCCTTTCCATATCCCTCCCGCTCCTACCTATTTGCAGGGGCAAATTTGCCCATCCCAGCCCTAGTGCACTTTCGTGTCCTAGGCGATGGTAACGATGCAAAAAGCGTCGAAGGTGACTCCGCCGATGAAGCTCCCGGCTCTTCCCATTCTAGCTTGACACTCCGAGTAAAGGTTAAGGGTAGCGTAAAGTCTGCGTACGAGCGGCTATCTGACCGTGCCGTTCTAGCGACTATCCGAGATCGTAGTCACCTACTCTGGGTAGAGGTTCGGCAGTTTATATAGAAAAAGAACCTTTTCTGTTCCGCCATGTCGACTGTGTTAGTAATCAAGATAAATCGAATTTTTTCCTTCTCGGCGGAAGAAGTTGCGAAGAGTCCGAATAAGTCGCAGCCGCCGAATCTCTCCCGAGAATATTGAAGATACTTAAGGGGATAGTGGGCGGGGGTTCTGGCGTGACGTCTTCTCCAAGGAAAGGGTTAAGTACCCGTATGATATAAATGTTGTCATTTGCCGACTCCGAGAAGAGGAAAATCCACTGTTTTGGGAGTGCGCGCTCGCGATATTTTACTTCCAGGATATTGTTTTACTTCCGCTTTTTTGCTCATCTTCTGGGCCAGCGGAGAGTCTTTGTTTCCGCTTCTCTATCGCGGGATCAACGTATCTTTTTGCTAACTTACAAACTTTATTTGAAATTCAAACGAATTCCCCAAACTTGGAATAATACGTTTCAAAGTGAAAAGTGTTAACCGTTTTATTTTTAATTTCTAATAGTAAGACAGAGTTCGTACACGACCTGAAATACCTGGAAAACCTGGAAAAGTCAGGGAATTTGAAAATGATTCCCAATGGTCAGGGAATTTGAAAATGATTCCCAATGGTCAGGGAATTTGAAAATGATTCCCAATGGTCAGGGAAAAGTCAGGAAATTAGAAAATGATTCCCAATGGTCAGGGAATAGTCAGGGAAATTTAAAATGGTCCAAAATAGTAAGGGAATTTTAAAATTGTCCAAAAAAAATCCGGCAAACAAATATTTGAAAAATGTATTAAAAATACATAATTAACAATTTTCAAGATTTTACCTCAAAACATAAATTTAATCTACAAAAATGGACAGGGAAATTTGGCAATTTAGTCAGGGAAAACCTGGCAATGTTAACTCTATTCTAGTGGCTAAAATAGTTTTGTCAATTTTAAATTTAATAGTTATTTAAATATAATGTATTGAAATTAACCAACCGGAACTAACGAAGTTCAGGATTTAATAATTCATCAACTAAAAATCCCAAATAAATATTTTATGCACTAGAGAACGGATGGTTCGTTGGCTACGTTTTTCTAAAGTCTAGTGCACGCATCCATGGATTAACAATCACTCACAGGGATAGTTCTCTTCGAAAATAAGTTTGATTCAAACGCCATCGGTCCTAGCGGGTGAAATCAGAACTAGGCCTAGGCGGAAACGATTCAATTCGGCGAGCAGACGGGCAGTTGTTTTGGCGCCGAGAAATCTAATGAATTTTTGGCATCACGTTTCTGTTTTTAGTACTTAAAATGTTTTCACCAGGTAAATTTTTTTTATAATAATAATAATAATAATAATAATAATAATAAGACTTCGGCTGTCCCATGGCTACACCTTTTAACCGACACGAACGTAATTTTGAGATATTTGACTTTTTCAAAAGCTAAGTTATAAGATTTTAACGTGGTTTTTAATACGAAAATTATAAAATCCAAAACCATATTTTAAGTCATAAATAGTGAAATATTTGTGACTTTTACCTCAAACGTTTACAGTACTTTTGTGCATGCCTTAGTAATAAATTTGTTGGTTATAAGGTTTTGCCATAGAGCAGCCGCCTTGTCATTTAGCATAAATAGTTTTACTTTTTCATACTTAATTCTTTTGGGCGTTGCGGAGATTTTTTTTTATGTCGGTGTACAAAACCCACAATATAAACCCGAACTGTATAAGTTACCGTACTCAATCGTCCGTCTTATGTGGAACCAGATATTTCACCCGAGAATTGGAAATATGCCGGTAAACAAGTTTCGTTTTTACGATGCCAATGGGAATATATAGAAGAGGGAAGCGGAGGAATCCGGGATGAAAGAATTTTCTCGCGAGTAAAATCACGACGGCATTGCCAGACAGTGATTGTAACTGAAGTGGGAGGACTCCAGCTCCGGACCATATACGCTCGGGTATAGTTCGTCCCCGGGATAACGCTACATAAACGAGCCAACGACCGCGTGTAGCTCGCGGGCTTCACCCGACTCGCCAACTTCAACCGCACCACGAGGTATCGCGGAAAGTGATCGAAGCAATGGCGTGCGGATTTCCCTCCCGACGCCGCCGACGCTTTTTAAAAGCCAAATTCCGTTCTCCGGGATTCCGCTCGCTCAATTTCTCGCTCATGCAAAAACGTCTTCGCTTGATTTGGCACCGTAAAACTTCCCCTCAAACAATTTTATTCTACTCCTACGTGATATCGCCAAGCTAGGCCTCGCTTCCGCGTTACGCCAATCTTTGGGCATTCACGGTGTACGCCCCCTTTATTCCGAACGCGACGCGTTGAAATTGCTTCGTACGTTGCTAGTAGATGCCACCCTCGCCCGGGAAAAGAATACGCGGACTCGCTTTTCAAGCATTCTAAGAGCGTGCTAAATTGAAAGTTAAATAGGCCTTATTGTATTTGGCCTATTTTCTCCATCGTTCTCTTCCTTCCATCCGCATCCGTCTCTTCTTATCCTCCTCCTCCTCCTCCTCCTCCTCCTCCTCCTCTCGAGCTTCCTCCTCATCTTCCCTCCCCTCTCTCTCCCTTTCTCTTTTGGGCGGGATTGATTTTTTTGACGCTTTCATCCCTCGTTATTATGCAGACGTTGACATCTTTTATTAAAAAGTAATGAAAAAGAGTCGCTGCTGCTTCCCAATCGAGATATCCGCCGCACCTGTGGCGAGGAATAAAAAATATGGAAAAATCCGCCAACAGTTTATCTTTTCAATAAAGCGGCCTCCTTTTCAAAAATATACACGCCTGCTAAAAAAAATAGGACAAATTAAAAGGCATTGTGTAAGTTGGCACAATTTTGTTTTGGTTCTACGGTTTTAGTGATGGAGGCTAATCGCGGGTTTACTAAATAATATTTTAGCAAGAATGCAGGGCCCCCAGAGGTCCTATAATTCCTATAAAATCCTATATTTTCAAAAATGTCCTATAACATCCTATATTTTTAGCAAAATCCCCCAAAAGTCCTATAAAATCCTATAATTTTGATATTTTGCCCATTTCAAATCCAGCCACTCAGTTAAATTGCCTGATTTAGTTATGTTATTGTTAACATGGTTAGCTAATAGTTTATTTTTTGATAAAATGGTTAAATATTTTCTATTTTTTACGTGAAAACCAAAGATTTATTTCTCTAAATATAGTTTGTTTTTAAATGCATAAAGTTAGTAAATTAAATAGCGTATATAGTCCTATAAAATCCTATAATTTTGTATAAATAGTCCTATAAAGTCCTATATTTTTTGAAAAGTAATCCTATTTTTCCTATAAAACAATTGAAGATTTTAGTGGGGGGTCTGAGAATGTATAGAGTTATCAGAGAATACGTAGCCGCGATTATAACCTTTGGTTTCATGATTGCCTGAAGACATTCTCCGCCTACACGGAGAAAGAACCTCCCTTTGTATACGGCCAACTTTGATCACGCGCTGTTCGTGCTACGGCGGCCAACCCAATCGCCTTATTTTCACGAACAAGGATTTTCCCGCTAGGTGAATTTTAGCGCTCCAACCTCACAGATTTTTTATATTGGCTTCAATGCAAAACGGGTGTTATTAACGCGTCTTATACGCTTAATTTAAAATATCACATATATATCTACAACTTTTGCAATTAAAGGTAATAATCGAGTAATTATACATGTTAATTTATTAATATTTACAAGTTTTGTCCAAGGTAATTGCGTAAAAATAACAATATATATAAAAAAAAATATATTCTAAACAAAATATTCCGCTAGTGACGCTCAACTCATACAGATATCTTTGGCTCGTAGGTTAACATAGAATTTTTAACGAATGGGTTGGCCGCTATAGCGCGAACAGCGCGTGATCAAAGTTGGCCGTGCTTTGTACCCCTTACCGACAGAAAAGGGCAAAGATTGTAAAGCAGGGTTGGTTTAAATCAGGTTTTCTAAACACTGCTTTATTTTATTTTTAATCTATTTTTCGTTTTGGTTTAACCGTGCATACATATTACCAATCAACTAAAAATTATTATTATTACAAGTCTCACGTGACAAGAACAAAGTTTTAGTTTAGTTTAATTTTTGATTTTATATAAATGCCGGGTGACTAGGAAAATTCCTCGAAAATTTTAAATAAAATATCAGAAATTTTCAATCGAATTAAAGGGAAATATAGGAAAAACCATAAGCAAAAATAAGGATTGTTATCGAAAAACAGTAGCTAAAATAAAGTTAAATATAGGATGAAGAAGGGTACACGACGAAGGAATGTTTTCGGGTTATATACTACATGAGAAAACCTAAGAAATTATAGGAAGTTATTGGAATAATTTTTAGTTAATTAAAAAAAATATTAAAAAAAAACATTTTTTTTTTAATTACTTGGTTAAACCATGGTTTAAACTAGTGTGGTTTAATACAGCCAACCCTGTTGTGAAGGGGCGTGGTTTTCTTCCGGGAATCACGAAGCGAAAAAGGTACTGTCTACATATACATTCTTGATATTATATCATACGCGGAGCTTCCAGCGATCCCATAATTCTGAAATTATCCTATAAAGTCCTATAATTTTATTTTTATCCTGTATTTCATATGTTTCACAGTTTCAGCATAGTCGGTTAAAACTCGAATTAAAATTTTTAAAAGATTTATACACCAACAAGAAATATTTAATTTGTCATTTTTATAGTGAAAATTTAAATCATGAAGCAGATTCGAAAAAAATTATATATTTTTTTCTCTGATTTGTCTTACATTGTCAAGACTCCTTTTAAAAAATCACTATAAAATCTGATTATTTCCTCCATTAATAATTATCCTATAATATTTAAATTGATATTCTTTAACTATCCTATAAGTTAAAATTTTTTATCTTTAAACAATCCTATAATTTTAAAATTTTTATCCTATAACTATCCTATAATTTTTAAAGTTTTAACCTATCACTATCCTATAATTTTTAAGTTTTTATCTTTAAACAATCCTATAATTTTTAAATTTTTATCTTTAAACAATCCTATATTTTTTAAATTTTTATCCTTTAACTATCCTATAATTTTTAAAGTTTTATCCTATCACTATCCTATAATTTGAAATTTTTTATCTTTAAACAATCCTTTTTATCTTTTAATTATCCTATAATTTTTAAAGTTTTATCCTATCACTCCTATAATTTGAAAATTTTTATCTTTAAACAATCCTATAATTTTGAAATTTTTATCTTTTAATTATCCTATAATTTTTAAAGTTTTATCCTATCACTATCCTATAATTTTAAAATTTTTATCTTTAAACAATCCTATAATTTTGAAATATTTATCTTTTAATTATCCTATAATTTTTTAAGTTTTATCCTATCACTATCCTATAATTTTGAAATTTTTATCCTATAATTCCTATATTTTTTTAGCACTATTGACTGGGAGCCCTGCATACGTCATAGAATATCGTTGATTAATTTAGCCCAAACGTTCAAAATGTAGATATTAATTTCGATTTTGTTAAATGAAGAGATGTTTGATTAGATCGTTCGCTCTTAATTTCGTAGAACCTGTTTCTCATGATATTATAAATCTCTCGCACCGCGAGCCTTTCGCTAAAATTTAATAATTCAAGAGCTCTTATCGTCGGTCGGAATCCCTTTCCTCAAAAATGGATGACTTTATAAAAGTAATAATCTACGCTCAAATGCAAATCTAGCTCCTTCATCTCTCGCTCTGTCTTGGGAGCCCCCCTCCCCCCCTCTCTCTCTGGCCAAAGTTTGAACGCCAGATTCGTCGCGTGCTCCGACTCAATTCTTCAAATTGGCTCTCTCCGCCATAAAAGGCGATATAAAAATGGTTGAAGTTGGCTTCTCCTTTGGATGGCTATTGCCCGGAAGTTGACCATACAGTAGAGTTATAATCGTAAAGGGTCTGAATTTACCGTACCGCCGCTTTTAACTGAACTGTAGCTAAGGCTGGTAAAATCCGAGGCGAACAAACCAGACCGAGGTCCCTGAAATTCTCTCTCTATCGTTCTTGTTTGAAGAAACGGCGAAGGGCGGATGCCCTCTCTAAGTATTTCGTAATGGGGAGGGCGAATGACACAGACCCTAAAGTAGGTATATAAATAATTACTCTTTTTACAATTAAAAAGTAATTGTTTTTTTTTCTTTCGCCCGGGACAGCTGTCTCTGAGAATAAATGGAGATTCTCTCTTTGCAACCCGCGTGCTGTGGGGATTCTTGCCCTTTGGGTTACTGCTCGACCCGTTTTACCGAGTGTAATTTATGGTACTTCGAGCTGAGCTTTTTTTTTCTCTCGAGTGGAATGTTCTTTAACCTATAGAGAGAGCGATTAGCATTAGTTCGAAGAAACGTGTCCCTATCATAGGTCAATTCGAGACCGAGCTTGAACCCATTTCATGATTCACATTACTTGGAGCTTGAGCCAGAGCCCGTATTAAAAATTAACGTACTAAGAGCTCAAACTTGAGCTCGACATAATAATTGAGTTCGAGATCGAGAATGATTTTGTTAGTTTTCATATCTGAGGTGAGCCCGAGCCCGAGACCGATTTGAATACTGTTTTCGTATCTGTGGATGAGCTCAATCTCCTTCCAATTCGCGAAATTGTTTAGCCCTAAGCCCACGTTCGAAATTTATTTTGGCAAAAAAAGCGCTAGAAGTTAGCGCCGTCTGGATTCCCGGGCTTAGGACTGCTTGAGCGCCTCCGACTGTCTTCCAGGTGTGCTCGCAAACACTAATTGGGCTATTTGATAAATAAATTGTGAGACGAAACATCGAGCTCGAGCTTGAGCCTTAAGTAGTTACAAAACATAGTGAGACCGAGCTCGAGGCCACCATTTTATTTTAAGTAACTATAGTGAGCCTAAGCCCGAGATCACATGTCGAATTGTAATTGTTGCGAGCCCGAGAACGAGACCACCCGTCGATTTGTAAATATGGTGAGCGTGAGTCCGAGACAGTTTGTAGGTTTTAAAATCGACTGAGCTCGAAATCTCACATCGGCGGGGAAATTTGGATTGCGAGCTCGAGCCCGAGACACGTCCAATAATTGGTGAGACCAAGGTGTGCCCGAGACCAACCGTAAGCTCATATACGAATTCAGTGAAGTGAGCTCCAGCCCAGCTCTTGGGCGTTGACCTTATGGTTCCTATCAGAGGTGGGCAAAAACCAAATTTCCGCACTCGCGCTCTTCTCCTTTAGCGGGAGAGCTGGAGCCCGCGCTCGTGCTCTTCTCCTTTAGCGGGAGAGCTGGAGCCCGCGCTCGTGCTCTTCTCCTTTAGCGGGAGAGCTGGAGCCCGCGCTCGTGCTCTTCTCCTTTAGCGGGAGAGCTGGAGCCCGCGCTCGTGCTCTTCTCCTTTAGCGGGAGAGCTGGAGCCCGCGCTCGTGCTCTTCTCCTTTAGCGGGAGAGCTGGAGCCCGCGCTCGTGCTCTTCTCCTTTAGCGGGAGAGCTGGAGCCCGCGCTCGTGCTCTTCTCCTTTAGCGGGAGAGCTGGAGCCCGCGCTCGTGCTCTTCTCCTTTAGCGGGAGAGCTGGAGCCCGCGCTCGTGCTCTTCTCCTTTAGCGGGAGAGCTGGAGCCCGCGCTCGTGCTCTTCTCCTTTAGCGGGAGAGCTGGAGCCCGCGCTCGTGCTCTTCTCCTTAAGAGGGAGAGCTAGAGTATATATATACATATATACATATATAGATATAACTGTATATGACGTGTTTTGGAAACCGTACAAAGTCAAAACCGTTTAACCGTATAACGTGGAACTAAATCTCTGTACTTCTGTTTTTATCTTGTTCGACCGAATGTATTATAGACCTGGGCTATAAATATAAATCACTCTGGAATTACATCTCTTCGTGTAACGCAACATTTTTGATTCCTTATAAGTGTACGAACGCCGAAGATATTTCGTTCGAATCTAGCCGATATTTCTATTTATATTTTTATTAAATGCATTTTTTTTTAATCTGAAATGAAACTAAACGGAAATATACAAGATATAAAGAATGTTTTCGGGCATTCCCGTCACAAATATTCAATCACGTATCCAATAAAATTTGCCTCTATAAATTCCTTTTAAATCAAAAATTCTTTAAATGATTGTT
Organism: Leiobunum rupestre; assembly: GCF_980474605.1. Lineage (NCBI taxonomy): Eukaryota > Metazoa > Arthropoda > Arachnida > Opiliones > Sclerosomatidae > Leiobunum > Leiobunum rupestre. Next base: position 21,451,734 of record NC_143391.1, read on the forward strand.
TTTTTTATATATATATTAAAAATCACTCAATTTTTTTTATCAATCTTTTCTTAGAAAGGGTTACTTCTTGTAACGGAATTTATTATTATGCCCTTAAATCCGTTGCATCTTGGGTAGATATACAGGGTGTTTCAAAAGGTTATGCAAAAATTTTAAGGAGTTGTAGGGGGTGAGTTGAGAAGTATGCCTGTTTTTTTTCCCCATTTTCCTACGATGAGTTAAAAGAGCGCCAGAGAGCTTCAAAGTGTGGCCTATTAGCCCCTGGAAGTAGGCTGCAACAAACGCAAAACCAAGCAACAGGGAAACGCGAACATTAAGGTTTGGGTTCGCGTGATAGGTAAAAAAGGGACTTTGTAAGCAAATCGAGGTAAAAAGTAAACTTAAACAGTATTTAAAGTCGAGATGGACCGCGATTTCTCACCACTTTCAAGAAGAACTGGCGGATATTCATTTGTTTTTGTTATTTATCTCAATTCCCACACATTCACAAATTCATCGTACCCCTGAAATCGCATTTCCCTGCTACGTGGTTTTGCGCTTGTTGCGGCCTACGTCCAGGGACTAGTAGGCCACACTCTCTAGCGCTCTTTTAACTCGTCGTAGGAAAATGGGGGGAAAAAACTGGCATACTTCTCAACTCACCCCCTACAACTCCTTAAAAATTTTGCATAACCTTTTGTAACACCCTGTATATATACATATATATATACATGACTTGATTAAAATATCTTGGGCTTAGTAATAAGGTCAAATATAAAAGAAATTGGTGGCAGTTCATGAGTAATATTAATTTCCGGTCATATTTTCCGTTTACATTAAACGCGAACATTAAATTTGGGTTCATGTGATAGGTCAAAAAGGACTTTGTAAACAAATAGAGGTAACCAGCGTAAAAAAGCTAACTGAAACAGTATTTAAAGTCGTGATGAACCGCGATTTCTCATCACTTTCAAACTATACAACAATGGAGTTCACTTCGGAAGAACTGGCGGATATTAAAAATAATTAAAAATTTTTGATCAATCTTTTCTTAAAAAAGGTTACTTCTTGTAACGTAATTTATTCTCGCCCATCAACGTGCCCTTAAATCCGTGGCATCTTGGGTAGATATAATAGGCCTCGCGAAATGTTTACGACGGAACACGAAATTGATCGAATTCTGGTCTCCCTCTCTATTTCGTGCATTACGCTCCTAATAGGTTTAAAGAGGGAAGGAACCGAGTAGGGGAAGGATGGAGAGATACAGCGGGGAAGGATACATTAAGGGTTTCAGCCACGCACGCCGGAACCCGAGCCCGCTGTATCGGCCGTGGAATTCCCCATATTCCTTCCTTAAATTTTTTGACAAAACTCTTTTATAAGGGTAGCAGCGAGACCGTAGCTGGGGGAGACCCCGGCGCAGTGACGCGTAAGACATTTTGATCTTCCACCAGCAAAATTTCGAAGTCTCCGCGCTCTTCGACAGAGTTGCGCTTTTGATATTCCTGTACAGGGTCCTCCTCCCTTTCTTATATAAATATATTTGTTCCGAGTGCAGCGAGGGGGGGGGGGTGCCCATCGACGAGGAAGAAGCGGGGGGGGGGGGGGTACGTCATTGGGGAAGTTCCAGTCCCAGCGTACGGCTCACTTTTATAGTTTTCCATATCCCCTAAAAATAAAGAAAGACTGGTGGCGTGGGTGGACGCACGATGGCGGAGACTGGTGGCGCGGGTGGATGGGTGTTGGCGTATTACGCCCTCTTCGACGGCCTTTTGGACCACGCAACCCCTCCGAAACGACCCCGACTTGGCACTCCCGCGTAAGATAACGTTCGGTCAATTCGTCCTTTAAGGCGTAGTGTTAGCTGAGTTACTTTTCGAAGGAACAAGGTCTTTATATAAATTTCTCTCCACTATTTCTCCATAGCCTTAGGAATTGGGTATATAGAATACAACGTCACTGACAAATCGTCTTTCTTATCCGAAGTCACCCCGTGTTCCATCCAATAGCGGCTCCTCATCCCGCTCCTCTCACCTCGCCACGCTCGCCCCATCTGAAAGTCTGCCCAACGCTCCCCCCCGTTGATGAATGGTGGTTTTCTCCGTTAAACACGGCCCGTCATCGTGCCTACCCCGTATTTTACCTGTCCCGGCCATATTTCCCCGCGCGACAGACTATGGTCGCGGCTATACGAGCCGATACCCTCGAGGCGACCCTACCGATATACCGTTGGTGTTTTTGGCTTATGTTTACATCTTTCCTTCTAGAGCTATAGGATCGAGAACTGGTCTATATAGTCGTGGGAGGATATTCCTTTCTCTAAGTTAACGGCGTCACCCCCCGAAGCTATAAGCCCGTAATACGTTTAGAGGGCCTTGCCAATAAATTTAGATTAGGGATGGGATTATTCGCTCTCTCGCCTTGTATCCACGCTTTTGTCTCGAAACTCCTTCCGTTATTGTTTTCCCGGAATCTCCCTCCCCCCTTTCCCCCCTCTCTCCATTCATTAAATCGATATATTCAACTAGCTACAATGTCACGACTTCCGATGATTCTCGAACCGAACAACCCTTTTCGGATCTACGAATATATCACCCGCAGCCCGCACCCCGCACCCCGCACCCCGCACCCTACGCGCGGAGTTCCGAGTACAATATCCCGTAAACAGGCTTAAACCTCTCGAGGTTACTGGCTTAACCGTTAAGCTAGCGAGTCGCGTGGTTGCGACGCGCTAGGAACGGAAGACGAATTAATAGGCGTAATTTTGTTTCCGCTTAACGTGGATAACCTAATGGGGTTAACGTTTCCCCTCTTTTTACGGGCTCATATTTAATATATTTCCCCAAGTCCGTAAGTCTACGAAGATACCGGAAAGTCACGCGCTGACGTAATCCAAGGCGGGGTGGAAATGGATCCTCTTAGGTTTATGGTAACGAAACGGCAGTTTGACTGACTGTTCAACCAATAGTGTAAAGAGACGATGAAGGAATAAAAAATATATATAAATAAAAGGAATGAACACTGATAAAAAGTTGTAGCTTTTCGGGAAGTCTTTAGAATCGATTTTTTTCTTCTTCTATCTCTTCGTTCCTTTTTTTGGCGGCGGAGGGGGGGGGGGGGGTGTAGTTTTCTTGGAGGAAGCGAGGGCTCCCCTGGCTTTCCTCTTTGACATAATATGCTTTTGGCCAGGCTAAGTCACGTAGCTTTGGGCCGAGAACCGTCCATCAAATATCCAGCGCTCTGTCTCAGATCAGCCAAATGGAAAAAATGAAAAGAACGAAGAAATAGCCCATAGGGGTACTCGCTGCGAGAAAAGACTGAAAAACTTTACGCTCACTTTCCGTACAGTAGTCGAGATATGAAAGTAATTTATTTGACAGTTTAGGCAAAGGACGACGTAGGGTTTCAGTTTGCGCCCGAGACGTTAGTTTCGCTTTTCTCGAAGAAAAGTTTCTTTAGCTCCTTTGCCCGGCAAAAGTGATTTTTAATAGCGTTTTGTTCGAGATGCAATCGATAGATGGCGTTACGCGATAACGACTGTTGAATTTTTCCGTATCAGACACCTCGCTCGCTCCCCGAAGGTTATCGCTTTATTCCCCGTTGAAAAAAACACATTCTAGATGGAGCTATATGCGGAAAATCTCGTAAAGGCGAATATATATATCACGGCGGGTTGAAAAGGGTTAAATCGTTCGGGGAGATATTAAGAAAGCCGCCGCCGCCGTTTCGGATTTTTCCCTCTTACTTCTGGCTGCGATGTATTTTTTGCAGGATTTCCCCTTTGGAGCTCTCTCTTTAGCTGGCCATAACGGTTGAAAGATGGTTGTCTCGGATTCGCCTTCTTCCCCTCCTTTCTTAGAACGCTGTTAGATTTGAAAATAACGAGCGTTGTTGAAAGCTTGTGGAACTTTTTTTTTCTTTCAAAAATTTAGAAGGAGGAGGTATTTTGATTGAAATTTAACGAAATCACTTTTTACTTACCTCGGAAGCGTTTTCAGTTTAACCTACACAATTTTCAGTTTCGTGGCAAACGTATGAAATGGCCCTAAATGCGTAATTTTAGTGTTTTTAATTTAGCTCCCTCCCATTAGCGTGTACAGGGTTCATATACAGACGAGAAAACCCGGAATTATCAGGGAATTAGAAGGTCGATAGAAACGGCAGGAAAAAATTCCAATTTGTATTGATAAAAATCTAGAGACGAGTCGGGCCCACTTTTTTTTTCGGACCGACGCGACCCGACCCGAAAAACGTAAAAATAAATTTTGCCCGATCCGACCCGACCCGAAATAATTAAAATAAAATTTTGCCCGACCCGACCCGACCAGAAATTTTTAAAATTAAATTTTGCCCGACCCGACCCGTAAAAAATGAAAATAATTTTTGCCCGACCCGACCCCGATAAATTAAAAAATCGATTTTGCCCGGCCCGGCCTGGAAACCCCACAAGACCCGAAAACCAGATAATTCCCGAAAACCCGACCCGACCCGGAAACCCGATAAGACCCGTAGCACCGCCGCAACCCATAGCATGAAGCTTTTTTTATTTTATTATATAGTGTAGATTTATATATGCAATACAAAATATAACAAGAGGCATTTATTTATTTAAACAATTTTTGTGAAGAACAGTTAGTTGCGAAAGAGTTGAACCTTTTAATCTAGAATTTAACGCGGTGAAATCGAAAGTAAAACCAAAACGAAGCGTAAGAGAAGTTTAGGCGAATCGGACGACTGAGACGACCTTGAAATAGACGCTAGTCGCGCTGCTCGCAGAACTCATTACGTCTATCTCTCTCCCACCCCCTCTTTCTTCCTCTAGCTCTCTTCGTACAACACCCGAAGGGCCGCAACATTTCACACGACCTATGCAGTACGCAGTCGCGGGTAAGGGTCGGCTTGGGCCGGGCCTTTTTTTTAGAAGCCCGGCCCTTTTGAAAATTGGCCCGGCCCGACCCGGTCCATTTAATTTTAAAATATAAAAAAACCGGCCCGACCCGGACCCGATTGAAAATTAGCCCGACCCGACCCGTAAAAATTAAAATTTATTTCTGATTAAAATTAGGGAAATTCCAATTTGTGTTGATAAAAATTAAGGAAATTAATTTGTTTTGATAAAAAATTAAGGAAATATAAATTTGTTTTGATAAAAATTAGGGAAATTCCAATTTTTGGATAAAAAATAAGGAATTTACAATTTGTTTTGATAAAAATTAAGGAAATTTCAATTTTTGATAAAAATATGCAAGTTCCAATTTGTTTTGATTAAAATTATGCAAATTCCAATTTGTTTTGATTAAAATTATGCAAATTCCAATTTGTTTTGATTAAAATTATGAAAATTCCAATTTGTTTTGATAAAAAATTAGGGAAATTCCAATTTTTTTTAATAAAAATTAAGGAAATTCCAATTTGTTTTGATAAAAATTAAGGAAATTGCCATTTTTGATAAAAAATATGCAAGTTCCAATTTGTTTTGATTAAAATTATGCAAATTCCAATTTGTTTTGATTAAAATTATGCAAATTCCAATTTGTTTTGATAAAAATTATGCAAATTCCAATTTGTTTTGATTAAAATTATGCAAATTCCAATTTGTTTTGATTAAAATTATGCAAATTCCAATTTGTTTTGATTAAAATTATGCAAATTCCAATTTGTTTTGATTAAAATTATGCAAACTCCAATTTGTTTTGATTAAAATTATGCAAATTCCAATTTGTTTTGATTAAAATTATGCAAATTCCAATTTGTTTTGATTAAAATTATGCAAATTCCAATTTGTTTTGATTAAAATTATGCAAATTCCAATTTGTTTTGATTAAAATTATGCAAATTCCAATTTGTTTTGATTAAAATTATGCAAATTCCAATTTGTTTTGATTAAAATTATGCAAATTCCAATTTGTTTTGATTAAAATTATGCAAATTCCAATTTGTTTTGATTAAAATTATGCAAATTCCAATTTGTTTTGATTAAAATTATGCAAATTCCAATTTGTTTTGATTAAAATTATGCAAATTCCAATTTGTTTTGATTAAAATTATGCAAATTCCAATTTGTTTTGATTAAAATTATGCAAATTCCAATTTGTTTTGATTAAAATTATGCAAATTCCAATTTGTTTTGATTAAAATTATGCAAATTCCAATTTGTTTTGATTAAAATTATGCAAATTCCAATTTGTTTTGATTAAAATTATGCAAATTCCAATTTGTTTTGATTAAAATTATGCAAATTCCAATTTGTTTTGATTAAAATTATGCAAATTCCAATTTGTTTTGATTAAAATTATGCAAATTTATGAGGGTTCATAGTTTGCCTTAAAGAATACAAATTTACATCAATAAGGTTTTTCTTATTAAAGATAATACTTTATTAATGAGAAATAATTTTTGTTAATACGCAGGAATTTATACAATTAAAAGTTTCATTTAAACCAAGGAATACCTCTGAATTAGAAGTTTCATTTAAACCAAGGAATACTTCTGAATTAGAAGTTTCATTTAAACCAAGGAATACCTCTGCAGAGGTATTCCTTGGTTTAAATGAAACTTCTAATACTATTACTTTATTATTTCTCTTATGTATAATAATAATAATAATAATAATATGGAATATTAAATGTCAATCATAAATTGAGTAAGCCTTTACCTCTTAATGAAAAGTTTGGTTAGGTTAGCAATGACACTATAAGTAAGTGTTTGCGACCTAATAAGAAAAATCCTAGTTATTGTGGGTTTTATCTTAAAATAGAGGGTGCCCTTGTACCTGAAAAAACCTGAAAATATCAGGATAATAGATTTTCCAATAGTTGTCTAAACCCTGGCATATTAATTTAATATATTTAATAATTGAAACTGACAAATTGATGAAATGTCGCCTTCAAAAGGTTGACATTTTTTCTCCAAGTACACACGAAATTCGGGATCATCCATCTTGTTTCGGCGCGTTTCAAACGAGGTCAATTTTTGCAAATGGGAAGAGGGTCTATTATTTATCCTAATGATCTTAACTTGGAAATGAAGTCATTATGACGTCACGTGCAAATTAGCTCGTTGGATTAAGTCCGTTTTAAAAGGTGGGGGATATCTACGCGCCGCTAGGTGAAAAAAGAGCGCCCTCGTCGCCACCTCCGTTGATGGCGAGGAAGGCAGCTTGATAAGCCCTAATTACGTTTGAAAATTTTCAGCAGACGCGCCTTTTATTCGGAACGAACCGGTGCGACGACGGCCGACTGCGGCGCGTCGAGCGCTATTTAATGGGCCCGCGGATTACGGAAATGCAAATTATGACGCGCGGGACCCGAATTAACGCCAATTTGAAGGAAAGAAAATGAAGCTTCTTCTCCATCATCTCCTTTTCGACATCACCTTCCGGGCGTACTGCGCCTCCTCTCATAGTTTTAAATTTATTACGACGTTTAATGAATAGCGTAATTTTTGCCGGTAGAAGCGTAGCGAACACTTTTAAAACGTAATTGTCATTAGTGGCAGCTATTTTTAGATAATTATCGCTCTTAATTATTTGGAAGATTAACTAATTAAGCTAATTAGGTGTTACGAAGCTCGCTACATTTTGGCGTCCTTTTTCTCGGCGCGTTTTCGGTCATGTTTTCGTTTGTTTCTTCAGCCTCATTGACGCTATTGTTTTTCATTGTTTGGCCGAAAATGAGCATAAATTGGTTTTTATTATTTTTTTTCTATACGGTTATTATCACGGCGGAAAAAAAATGCTTTGCCCCTGGTAGCTGGTCGTAACGTATAGCACACGCGCAATGTACGTGGAACACTTCTACAGGACAATGGCCTATTTTTCACCTATTATTACAAAATTGATTTTTCAACCCTAGTTCATACCGGCAATTACCTTTTTAAATATAATTTATTTATTTATTTATTAATTAATTATACTTTTTTATGAAATATATTATATCATTATTAATTAATTGTACTATTTTATGAAATATATTATATTATTAATGAATTATACTATTTTATGAAATATGTTATATCATTATTAATTAATTTTACTATTTTATGATATATGTTATATCATTATTAATTAATTTTACTATTTTATGATATATGTTATATCATTATTAATTAATTTTACTATTTTATGAAATATGTTATGTCATTATTAATTAATTTTACTATTTTATGATATATGTTATATCATTATTAATTAATTATATTATTTTATGAAATATATTATAGGGCGTATAGATGGTAAAAGATGACGAATAAAATATCAATTTTTGGGTTCATTTCCCGAATAATTAGCGTAGAGAGGATAATTCTATCGACAAAAACGTGGGGCTCTCTTCATTTTCTTTGTTACGCTTCCCGCTTGGAATTTTTAAAAAGGGGAAAACGAAACGCAATCAACGAATTTAACGCGTTGAGGAGGGGAGTTTTGGGGAAACTCATTTCTCTAAGTGCGAAGTAGAAGTTTTTACGTCGCCGGTATATGTATTAATGTATATTATGATTTCGTTTCGCGTTCTTATAGCGATACATTATCCTCTTTGGTTGAAATGGCGTTGTTGCGGCTCTGATACGAGTGAACGTGCGGACTCTCTCCGCAACAGTGTCGACCGAGGAATTTCAAACTGCCAGAGAGATGAAACTCGTTTTATTCGACCCTACATTTCAATATACGCCCCGCAAACTCTACCCCTTTCGCGCCCTTGACTAAACCGTCACTTGGTACGAGGGTTTTGAACCGAAATTATTCTACGTCAATCGCTGTCTCCGCTCTCGCGTGAAAATTTAATCCTCGCGTCCCTCGATGCTATCTTTCCCGCTGAACCCCGTTTCTCTCCGCGGCCCTCCCCCTCTTTACCAGCACACTTGGCCCGGAATAATATAGAGGACGGTTGGGTTCGGTTCTGGAATAAAGATTTTTAAATCCTTCCGTTTTGAAATTCCAGGATGGTTCTCGTGGTCACTTGGAGACGCTGGCTGTCCGCTATGCCCACGAGCTTCGAACTCACTATCAAGACGTGCTCGAACGACTCGAGGAAGTGCGCAGGCGCAGAGTTGCCATCGACGTCGTTCCGGTGAGTCACCTCTCTTAAGTTATACGATTATACTAGTATATTTAATGGCGCTTGGTAACGGCAATCTATATAGTCTAAATTAATTTTTCTTTCATTTGGGCAAATATAGCTATAACGCCATTAAATTTTAATCCGTTAAAACGCATTATGACAAGAGCATTAGCCTTTTTTCCCTCCACCCACCGTATTGGTTTTCCCCTTCTCAACGCGCGTGGTCGAACTATCAAGTATAAACCGAATTCGTTCCATTCCATCAAATCTTTTCACTTTTCTTTTTTGAGCTGTTTGAGATTTTTTTAAAGTTTCTTTGGCGCGTGTATATAGTATATCATTTTATAAGGAGATAGGCTTTAGGCTGGGCGCGGGGGATAAAAAGGTCGAAACACGTCGCTCGTTTGCGCTTTTAGTTTCCAAGACGTGTAAAACGGGGGTCGAAACACCTCCCCTTTCGATGTAGTTTCACTGTCTGGCTTCCGCTACAAGCGGGGAAGTTTTAACACTAGAGGATAAAAGAGGGGGAGTACTTTCTCCTCGACTGATATACTAGAGTAGACGCTCACCGAACAGCGAAGCTAAGCCGGAGAGTGTCAGCCTGTACTTTGGTTTCGTTCCGAATTGCATCGGAATAGTCCCGCATAGACTTTACGCTCCTCAAACTCAGCCACGGCTAGAATTCTCTCCTATTCAATGTTCTCCCTTTTCTCTCTCCTTCTCTGGTTTTTTTGTACGAAGGGGTCGGGGTCGTGACCCTCCTTGTATCAGGGGAGCTTGGGCTGAAAAACCCCCGGGCTTTTTCCAATATAAACTTGGCAAGTGGTCTTGATTGTGTTCCTTTCTTCCCCACCCGAGCTTCCTTTTTTATACATTGGCCGGGTCTATATATACTGACGCGAAGGTGTCTTAGCCCCAAAAAATGTTCCGGGGTGCCATGTTTGGCGTTCGTACGTGTCAGACACTCTCCTCTTCGGCCGGCAGTGCAGGACGCGGGGGCCTTCCCTAAAAATTCCGTTCTCCGAAGGGATGGTCGGCCTCAACGCCAACCCTAAACCTATTATCCGACTACTAAGACTGACCTTATAATATTCCCCGACAAGGATTTTACTGAACAGACGCGCTCGTTGGGGATTTCACTCAAAAATTGGTGATGAAATCATGTTTTCGTATAAACTACAACAATACGTCATCGGTTTATTCTAAAGTGACAATCTCTATGAGGTTTTTTTTCGAAAAGGTTTTATGCATTTAGTTGTATATATCAAAATTCAAACCGTTAAAATTTAGGGAATTTTGCTATTTCATATAACTAAATATTACGAAAAGTGTTAATTTTGTTAATTAATGTAGAGTTGGAGATCAGTCCATATTTTATCGAAATGCTCTCGTGTTTTTGTTAGTTTTTGAAACAAAAATCGAATCTGATAATTTTTACACATTTTCAAAGCTAATAATTTTTAAAAAATTTCGAATCTGTTATTTATTTTTTATAAAATTCCTTATCGGATTTTTTTAAATTTTCGAAACTGATATTTTAAAAAAAAATTAGAATCTGTTATTTTGGTTAACAAATTATCGAATCTGATATTTTTTACAAATTTTAGAATCTGTTATTTTTTACAAATTTTAGAATCTGTTATTTTTTAACGAATTTTTGAATCTATTATTTTTTTTACAAATTTTCGAATCTGATAATATTTTAAAAATTTCGAATCTGATAATATTTTAAAAATTTCGAATCTGATAATTTAAAAAATCCGTAGTTAATAATTAAAAAAATCCGTAGTTAATAATTAAAAAAAAATCGTATTTAATAATTAAAAAAAAAACCGTATCTGATAATTTAAAAAAAATTCGGATCTGATAAATTTAAATACGCAGTCTCCTATACCGACTTTCAAAATGTGTAATAATTTGAATCAAGACTAAGGATTACTTACTTACATATTTCTTAAGTAACCGGCATAAACTGTTCAATATACAATAGACGAATAAGGCAGCACATCGATAAACGTTTTCTTTTCTTTATGATTTTGTTTCTTTTTTATTTTTGGTTTTCGTTCATTTTTGCGTCAACAGGTCCAAGAGGCTTATTGCAGTATTAAACCTGCGGGTACTCTATACAAACCTGGGAAATATTCTGTAAGTTGCAGCGGATTCCCCTTCGTTTTATAACGTTTATATACATATATTTATTCTTTTTTCCCGATCTTTTTGCTTTACGTCTTTCTACTCCCCGATTTCCTTTTCTTTTATTTGATGATCCTTTCCGCGCGTTAACGGCCACGTAAATCGTTCCCGACTAAAAAAATCTCTCTTTTTTTGTTTCTCTCTGGGCGTGACCAGCCTTCGAGTTGCCTGAGTGACCAGGAGGAAGAAACTATCTACGACAACAATTACCGCGCCGCCATCTACTGGGCGACTGCCAACACCACCAATAACTGCAAATCAACTCCGGTTGCTTCGTCTCCCCTTACGCAAAGGTAAATAATCCCTTCCGCTCTCTCTCTCTTCTTCCTTTTTCTCTAACTCGTAAAAAGCCGGAGGATGATTATGGGCTACTGTCTTTCCGCTCGCCTGGTTTCGGACGAGGGTGGCTCGCCCTTCGTTGCAAATGAATTAGTAAGCCGAACGTACTTCCCCACCAGCCGTACAACGTACTTAGAGTCGCCGATATTCTGCATATACTGGGTGTCCACTAAAAAACGAAAAATGATAAATAACTGAATCTCTATAGAACATTCCTCTTGCAGGGGGACATTGACTAGATTAAATTGGAATGACCTTGAAGACACCCGTTGGGTTTACGGATTTGGTTCCATATTACAGGGTTCGTACACGACCTGGAAAAGTTAGGGAAAAAATGATTCCATAAGGTCAGGGAAAAGTCAAGGAATTCGAAAATGGTACTAAAAAGTAAGGGAATTTTAAAATGATTCCAAAAAAATCAGGCTAATAAATTTTTTAAAGAAAATATTTTTCAATATTTTTACCTTAAACCATTCATTAATTCTACAAAAATGGTCAGGGAAAATTTGGCAATTTGGTCAGGGAAAACCTGGAAATGTCAGGGAATTTAATTCCGGATATTTTGTACGAACCCGGAATTAGAAAGTTGTTGCTCGCCATGTTATTAGTTCAAATAACTGACCAAATTTGACTAATTAGAAGCCGATAAATTGAACGTTAATTTAATTATTTAAAATAAATTTATTTGATTATTTTTTTATTCATTTTAGCCTTAAAAGGTTTTTACTGCCACAAACGAAACTTTTATAATCTAAATATTTTATTCCTTTAGGCTTAAAGGTTTTTAAAAGAACTTTGGAAAATTATTCTAAAACTTGTGGTCATGACAACCAATCTTACATAAATCAGGTTCAATTCATTAATCTTTAGTTTTTTGGCTTCTGATAGGTCCAATTTGGTCAAATCCGAGTTATTTGAACTAATAATATGGTGAGCAACAACTTTCTAATTGGAACCAAATCCGTAAACACAAAAGTTCTCGAGATATTTTCTGAATGACCTTGAAGACATGGTCGCAGGTCATTCAATTCCATAGAAATTTGAATTAATAAAAAAACGTTTTTTAGTTATTTATCTTAAAACAAAAATAACATAACCAAAATTGCACAATTAAAAATTCCATTCAAATGGAATTTTTAATTGTGCAATTGTGCTTATATTTTGTTTTTAATTTATATGCACAAGCGAGCAGGTAAGAATTTCATCATTTTTTAGTTATTTATAATTTTTCTCTTTTTAGTGGACAGTATACAGTAGAACTTTCGAAAATATTTACTTTTTATTTTATTAAAATTTATCGCGTAAGGTCATATTCGAGCCTCATTTACTCGCTCATTTCTGGTCTGTTTTCTGTTATTTTTTGGTTTACGTATCTCAAATAATACCTCGTTTCTCTAATGGAAGGAGGTTAAGCGATCCAACTAGGATATTAAACGTCTAGTGTGTCCTTTTCAAGCTCGCCAATTGGCAGTATTATAGACCGCCGTATCTCTGTCGAACGCTACTGCAGACGTCCCTGACTCCCTCCGTAATTCGGCTAGACGAACCGGGGCCGGAACTCGATCTCTCCGGGAAAATTGTAACGCCGCTCTCATTCATTAGTCGTCGATCTGTTCCCGCTCGCGCGACGTCTCCGCTCATAAATCTCATTAATTTATCACGAGCGCCGAGGACGAACCATCAGCGTGAAAAGTGCCCCGGCGAGTCTACGCCGAGCCACAAGGGGGAGCTATTTCCGCGTACATAACGCGACCCTCTTCTCCTAATTCTCGACGTAAAAGAGGACGTTGTGTTTTCCATTTGATCAACGAGTCGTACGATAGTAAGCCTAATTATCCAACAAAGCCCCCAATTTCGTTGTCCCTGGGCAAACGCGATCACCGCTGCCGGGATGACCCTTTTAAAATCCATCCAGGAATGGGAATTCGATGCCCCGACGGACTAAAAAGAGGTACCCCCGTTTCGAAGCTCGCTCTCTTCTCCGCCGCGTTGGCCGAAACGAAAAACCTGACATTTACTCGGGCTCGGCGGGGCTTTGTCCGGCGATAGGCGAGTCCATCCAATTTGGCCGCTGATTTCTTAATAGTCGGGGCTCTAATACTTACCTTTTCCCTTTCCCCACTCTCTATCTTATTCGTCTCGTGTTGGGGCTCCTACCAGTCCATTGTCGACGAATTAGATCGCCCTCGCGCCTTTTCTCTATTTCGCTTCTTATACGACTTTAAGTCGCCAGTTCGGGCCACGTCCAGCGCACGGTGAAGTCTGTCCCGTAATGAACTGTCCGCGTTCCATCGAAGTGGAAGATAGTTTCGTTGTCGGTCCAACTTATAGGTTGAGGGCGGGGGGCTTTCCTAATGGGGAAGAAAGGCCGGTTCTCGTCTGGGCAAAACTTCGTTTCCGAGCGAGCAGACGCGAATCGTGAAGGGCCCAAATAGGAGTTTCTCGAAGCTAACGAAGGGAAAAGAGCCGATTATTCAGCCTGTTTTCCCGAGACTCTCTTTTCTCTTTTGTTCTTTCTTCTCATTGAAGCCCATTTTGGCGTTGCCTTTTTGTTTAATTGCGGGACCATTCGCGAGATTTTTCCCCGAACGCCGCTCGTTTACGACCACTTTCTCCGCTTCTAGTCGTGTTTCGAGTCGACATCTCATCTCGAGATGAAAAAGAGGGGAGGCAATTTTTACCATCCCTCCGTTTATTTTTATACGAATGCCGGAACGGAATTTGCCGAGACGCTCTCTTTCGATAATATTCGTCCGAATTTGGCTACTTTCTCCCCCGCCCGCAAACCAAGCCTCGTTTCTTTCGACCATTGACTCGTCGGAATGGGATTTATTAATATATATATATATATCTCTCTCTCTATGTGAAAATTTTCGAATTATTCGTTTCGTTGGTCCGCCTCTTCTTCGCTTAAAGCCTCCGGTTCTTTAATAATTACCGAAGGGACTGTAATTCTCAGTGTCGCTCATTCCTCGGGTTTATATTCACATTTCGGACTGTATAGGATCATTTTAAGACGACAACGCCTTCTAGACGCGGATTTTTCGATAACGTGATTTATTAAGTCGTTGGATTTTTCTCACTATAAAAGCGTGTGAAGTTCTTGTTGTTGCGATGTAACGAACTATATTTCGTTTAGTTTGAATAGCGTATAAATCGAAACTAAAATGGAACGGCCAAGCTTTTCCAAATATGGCCTTATTTCCGTATCAAAAGATTAACAAGACGTTCAATATACTAACACGTACCTTTTTTTGTCTTGAAAAAATAGCTTTTGGCCCAAAAAGTTGAAACGAAAAATAACGCCAGGTGTTTGTGTTTGAATTTTCGCCGCCATCTTAGGGGCTGCCGCCAGCGCCCCTAACCCCGTATGAGCGATTTGCGAACTATCCTAACTTTTACGTATTAATTATTCCTAGAGAATCGCTGAATGCGTTTTATTGAAGTGTATATATCTTTAGTTCGACATGAAACGTTTTCAAGCGTGTGTTTCGTATTTGGGTGGAAAAATTGTTTGATGCAATTTGATTCTTTGAAGAATGGAAATTTTCTTACGATTTGGGTCCGGTAATACGTTTCTGTCCAAGGTTTAATTTAAAGTTATTTTATAGTATATTCCACTATCCCTAACCGTTAATTATTACTTTAAACTATTAACCCTCTGTTTTTGACAATCTCGCTTTATTATGTCGTAAATTACGAAATAGCGTCCAAAACAGACGGGGAAACTCGAGATAGTAAGACGTAGGTAGCCCCATCTGGTTTTTATTTGAGGAAAAGGGTTACCGCCTAACAAATTAAATTGAAATGTTTATACTTTGGACCATAAGATGGGTGGACTGACATTCTACGGTGATTTTTTTCGTAACTTTCTCGGTTTTTTCTCGCCCTCTGCCCAGTTAAGGCTTATATTACCCGGCCATAGTTTATTAGAGAAACGCCTTATAGGTTTGCGCGTTTTTTCTTCCGTATTTTATGACATCGCGCGTCCGAGTCTCAGCTGGGGCGTAAAAGGATTCGCGGTAAATAGTTTTTACGCTTTAAGAGGCGAGCCTTGTCGCTATGATGTGATCCGCGGAAGCACGTTCCTAATTTACGATTTCTCCTTCTCTTTTCGGACGAGTATTTTATTTTCCAAAGAGATAAATGGAGAGCTTCTTTTCAGCCCAGTACGCGACGACGTTTTCCACATATTTACGCTTTAGAAATACCTTTAAAGAAACTTTCCAACCAAATATAATATAACTACGTACCCTAGATTCGAAATCAAGCTCCTTGCACGTAAACGCAGGCTCTTACTGAGTTCCCGGCGGAAGTCGGAAAAAACTACCTCCATGGAGCTGGCAGGGCTACCATGTGAAAATTGCGCCGTGGTTTTTGACTTGCGGTTTTCAAGATACCAGATATTTTTGAGTTATATTGTTTTAAAACAATAATGGATCATACCTGTAGCTCTAAAAATGTTTCTAAACTAAAGGTGAGTAATATAATCTTGGGTTATCTATTGAAATTCCTTATTTCTCACCCTGCTATTGAACCCGATTTTTCCGACTTCCGGCGCGAACTCAGTAAAAGCCTCACGAGAGAAACGCCGTGATTTCGAACCTAGGGTATGTAGTTATATTATCTTTGTTCCAACTAAATAAAAACTAATATCAAAATCTCTATTTGCGTGGTACCATAAGTAACGCAAGTACAATAAGTATGACAATAGGCGCTTCAATAAAACCAGATGTAAATGAACTGAAGTTACTCCCCATGTTGGAGGCCTTTGCCTTATGAAGTTACATTTGACCTCGAATTTGAAATTTTGCGCGCTCCTATAAGCCGAAAAAAGAACGTTTTGTTTTTATGAAACCATTTTTTATACATAGAAATAGCTATACCAACAATTCCCAAATTCAATTTATCACGTCAAAAGACGGGGTTGGAAATTATCTTTTATTTGACTCGATTTTTTCATCATTTTCATAAGGAAAACGCCCTCCGATTCTGAGCGCTATTTTGATAACTTCGGTTCATTTACTTCTGATAAAACATCTTCAAGGAAATTGCCAAGAAGTAATATTTCCGAGAACCAGGACCCGCAAGTTACCTTGTATATAGTGCTTGTTCAGAGTTGTGTCTAAATTTGAAACACATTACTACCAAGGATGATAATATACTACTCGGTTCGATTGAGAGTTCAAGTCGGAGCTGGGCCGTGAGTGTTAGTGTTGAAAAATTAGTATTAAAACCGTATGAAGTGTCATACTTATTTTGGTTACGTTACTTATGAGTAAAGTGAATAATTTAGCTTTAAAAGGGCTCCCACCAGGTCCCTAGAATACCGAATAGTGCCTATTTTTCTTCAAGGTTTCTAATTAGCTACCCTAAAATCGAGATTTGGTCCCTAAGCTAACGTAACTTATTTTCATGAAATCCATGGAATCTTAAAATATGTTTATACATCTATTCAAAGACTGTTTACCAAATAATCAAAGCTGAGGATTAATGATAAAATAGTTCGAACATAGTACAAAAATTTGGAAACATTATTAAATCCTAAGACAGAGTTTTGGAATAAGACGGCTAAGGGGAAAGAATACAGTAAAAGCCTCTTTTTCGTTCAAGCTGAACGTTTCTGTTTTAACAATAACATAATTGAATTACATTTTTCTTATTAGGCTGAACCTTCCTCTAGTGCTTAAAATAATTTTTATAATTCTAATATTAATAGTTAACGAGACATAAGGTCCTAACTAAAGGGTAGTTTGGGCGCTTGCCCAACTTGTTTAACTTCGGGGGTCCAAATTAAAACGTAATAACTTAATTACTTTTAAATTTAAAATTGTCAAACTTATTTTAAGCACTAAGCAAGAGGCTGTTCTACACTTAAATATCACTTTTATAAGTTAAAATACAAAATTAAAAGAGTTCAGCTTAAAATAGCGCGAAAGTAGACAATGGCCACTGTAGTCTTCCTCCTTAAGGTATTTTAAAAATAAAATTGCACATATTAATAAAGTGGTCTGTCAATTTTAAATCCATTTCGTTATCGCCGACTGTCATTTTCGCTCGATCCTCTGATAAGATTCGTAACATACTTTGAATTCTTAATTCGATATGAAAAGAGAAAATTGGTCTTTTCAGTAGCCCTCGCCCGCTAATGTGGCTCGAGATCTTTTCCCGATTCAATAGCGGAGACAGCGCTCCAAATTTGCTCTTTTGTCTCGTCGTCACAGTCGAGCTTTCATCGAAGAATCCCTTTCACTGACACTGTCCCCTCATTGTCCCCAATCGCTGTCTGGTTTCTAAATGAGTCTGCGGAGGCCAGTCGTTTAAATGGGGTAACGAAAATGAACCAGTATTTTGCAAATATTCTAACCGTGAAAATATTTCCCTTGAAATCTTATTTAATTATTCAGAATTCAATTAAGAGCATATTTTATCGTTATTTCAAATTTCTTAATAACAAAATTAATTTACGTTGTACAAGTTGTTAACTAAAAACAATACAGAGCTAATAACTCAAAATATAATTTTTAATTTGAAAGGTTTTACCTGACATGGCATTAGAATTTAAAATAAAATAAAATAACGTAATAAAAAGACTAGATACTTCATGACTAAAATTTATATATTTATTTACATGGGCGAGCTTTCGGCTTGAAAAGGGACCGTACGGTCCGAAAGCTGGCCCATGTAAATAAATATATAAATTTTAGCCATTAAGTATCTAGTCTTTTTATTACGTTATTTTATTTTATTTTATTTTAAACTCAAAATATGTTTTAGGTACGAATTTTAAATTTTAAGGGTGTATAAAGCGTATAGTAGTTCATTCAACAATGAAAATTTCAAATTGTATCTTGATAACCATTAGAAATAGAAACTTGGTTCCAATCAGAAAAGTGTTCCTTATCGCAATTTATGTTGAAATGGCTTAAACTGGACGTAATGTGACCAAACGGAACCAGACAAATTTTATACCAAACACCAGAACTAATGATCAATAGATGGCACTAGAGGTCGGGGATGGTTAACTTTTATTCAATAGATAAAGCTCTCAAAATTATTCGTCAAACGTTTTGATCAAGTAATTTATATTTCTGTATTATCCGATTAATTTTTTGATAAATTTGTAAAATTAATCGGATAGACGTTTTTTTCGATAATAAGCTAAAATTTTACGAATAATACATGTTTTTTAATCGTTTTCCGAAATATTAACCGGTAAATTTCTTTGTTTACATTTTTTTCCCGAAAAAATCAATTTAATCATGGATAATGATTAACCGTCCCCGACATCTAGATGGCACTTTAGAGCTAATAAATCAAAAACTACTAGTTCTAAGGCATAAAAATTTACAAGACAAACTATTTTTAGTGAGGAAATCTAAATTTGCAAGTTAGGATGACCTTGGTCATTCAAAATTTATCTCGAAAACCATTAGGGGTAGGGCAATGTTTCCAATTAAAAAATGCGCGCCAACGTTTTTTAAGTCGAATTATTTTAGACCCGATGCCAATTGACCCCAGAATAACCCAAATTAAATATTAAATAAGGAAAGTCTTTCTTCCATGTGCCATGACAAACAGAAATTATGGTTGCTGCTAACCCAAATACATTCTTAATAAAATAAAATAGCGTAGCTTTAGGCAATTTACTAGAAATATCCCCTTAAAAATGTATAGAAAAGGGTTTATAAAGAATAAGAATTTATATAATAAAATAGCGTAAGCTTTAATCGTTACAATTTTTTTTGAAAGGGGGGTATTTCTGTAGAGTAAAGTGAAACGAGGGGAGGGCTGAAAATCTGGAGTCTTTCAGTCTGACTTTCTTTTATATCTACCGCAGCTTGTGGGATTTCAATATTATTTCTCTTCTTTGATGTTTTCTTCGTTCCTTTATCCGGACCCCAGCCGTCGTTCGCGACTATCTACCTTCGAAAGAACGCCTTTGGCCGCGCTTTTCTTCCGTCCAAAAACCAAAGCGGTTCCAAAGGCAACGCTCTCTCTGATCTTGACTTTTACGTCTTACGAGACGAAATATGGATTTCGGCTTCTGCCGTTTTTTTTTGGCCGAGGTTTTTTTGCCCGCGCCTAACCGTATAAGTCGCTCTACGCATTTGATATAAATTTTATAGCCAAAATCGAGTGCGTGTTCGTTTATTTTTATGCCCAAGATGTTTTCCAGGATTTTTTTTCTGCTTTGGTGGAAGTTAGAAATTACAGTGGGCCCCATTTTTAGGACGTCTGCGGAGATTAAGCGTTATCCTTTTACCAGTAAAAACGGTCTGCTTATTTATAGTCTTTCCAATTCTCCAAGGAAATTTTAGTGCACTTTTTAACGTTCCTTCAATAGTTATTTTCTGTATATATATTATCTATTATCCATTATATACTATATCTAGTATTACATGTATTTTATCACACTATATATATTAAATATAGGATAGATATATTTAAATGTAGCATATGTGGTAGGATAGGTGATATGAATACAGGATAGAGAATATAGGATAGGTGATGTATGAATATAGGATAGGTGATGTATGAATATAGGATAGGAGATGTACGAATATAGGATCGGTGATGGATGAATATAGGATAGGAGATGTACGAATATAGGATAGGAGATGTACGAATATAGGATAGTAGATGTACGAATATAGGATAAGAGATGTACGAATATAGGATAGGATATGTACGAATATAGGTTCGGTGATGTACGAATATAGGGTCGGTGATGTACGAATATAGGATAAGAGATGTACGAATATAGGATAAGAGATGTACGAATATAGGATAAGAGATGTACGAATATAGGATAGGAGATGTACGAATATAGGATAGGAGATGTACGAATATAGGATAGGAGATGTACGAATATAGGATAGGAGATGTACGAATATAGGATAGGAGATGTACGAATATAGGATCGGTGATGTACGAATATAGGATCGGTGATGTACGAATATAGGATCGGTGATGTACGAATATAGGATCGGTGATGTACGAATATAGGATAGGAGATGTACGAATATAGGATAGGAGATGTACGAATATAGGATAGGAGATGTACGAATATAGGATAGGAGATGTACGAATATAGGATAGGAGATGTACGAATATAGGATAGGAGATGTACGAATATAGGATCGGTGATGTACGAATATAGGATCGGTGATGTACGAATATAGGATCGGTGATGTACGAATATAGGATCGGTGATGTACGAATATAGGATAGGAGATGTACGAATATAGGATAGGAGATGTACGAATATAGGATAGGAGATGTACGAATATAGGATAAGTGATGCAAGAATATAGGATAGGAGATGTTTGAATATAGCATAGATAATATATAGTTGTATTTGAATTATTTTAAATATCCCATATCAGTACGTTCCGTAACCTTTTTGTTGTAATTTATAATTGTTTTAGTATAGAGGAACCCCAGTGCCCTATTTAATAGGGAAGAATAGCCGCGACACGGGTATTTGTCCTTATCCGGTTGTCCTTTGTCCTTGCATAGATGGCAATTTCTTACTTACGGGGAATCGAGGCAACGGGTAGAGAGGTGAAGGGTTTTATCAGCCTCTGGTGTTAGGCGCGGCGGGGTACCCGAAAGACCATCAGTGTTTCGGGCCGCATTCTTTCATCTCGTTGTTACGAGTGCTTCGAAGCGAGCTGCTTTTCCCGAGAAAAAAAAGAGCGAATCTCCGAGTAACAAAAAAGCCGAGTCCTTTTTTATATAAAATAGCGCGGCCTTTTTTATTTCTGCGAGGAAAAAGTTCAATTCAACCGCAATCTATTGAATGGACGAGACGAGAAAAGCCTTCCTCCAACACTTTAGTAGCGATGTTGCTTCTTCCTATTAGAAAACTGGCTGCCGCGATATTAGCATCACAATGGCCCTCTCGCTACGCTCTCCAGAAAACGTTAACGTTTTTAAAAGGGATTTTAAGTTAAAGAAAAAAAAAGTAAAAATAATAAAAAAACGCGAGAAAGAAAGGCTCTTCTCTCGCTCGTCAAAAACAAACTTTAAGCGATGGAATTAAGCTTAAGTATTCTACGCCGAGCGATTCCTAAAACCCTCCACTGACGGTTTTATAGTTGACCCGCTTAAATGGCGATCCGCGTATGCCCACGTCCGTGTCTGTCCTTACGGGACTATATTCGCGTTGTTATATTCAAGTTTGCCTTAATGGGTAAAATTGTTACGATGCTGGAAATAGTCGAGTGCAAAATTGCAATAATGTTAGAAAATAATATAGCCTCAAAAAGATGCGAAAGTGGAATTTTAAGGGTGACCACAGTTCCTATATTTCCTATTTATTCCTATAATTTAACGTCCTTCCTTTTTTCTCATATAATTTCATTAAATTTCCTATAATACCCTATATTTTAACTCAATTAAAATTGTTGATATTTTATTTACCCTTAGAAGTCTTTAAAACGATGCTTATTTCCAACACTGTTCGTCGATAGTTTTCGACTATTTTTATCGGTTATCAAATTGTGAATGTTATACCCCCTTTAAACATTTTTGACAATCGTTTTCTGTTGTTGTATAAATAATTTTCTCTAATTTTTTCCTTTTTTATCCCAATTTTCTTCCAATATTTACCTATAAATTTACTATAATTCCTTTATACCTTATTACGTTTTCTCTAAAAATCTGTGATTCCAGTTATTTTTCTCAATGTTCGACGATTTCTTCGGTTTTCTCACACTTTTAATTTTTCGGTGATTTGAAAGGATTTCTCACACTTTTCCACTGATTTAATTTTTCGGTGATTTAAAATGATTTCTCACACTTTTCCACTGATTTAATTTTTCGGTGATTTAAAATGATTTCTCACACTTTTCCACTGATTTAATTTTTCGGTGATTTAAAATGATTTCTCACACTTTTCCACTGATTTAATTTTTCGGTGATTTAAAATGATTTCTCACACTTTTCCACTGATTTAATTTTTCGGTGATTTAAAATGATTTCTCACACTTTTCCACTGATTTAATTTTTCGGTGATTTAAAATGATTTCTCACACTTTTCCACTGATTTAATTTTTCGGTGATTTAAAATGATTTCTCACACTTTTCCACTGATTTAATTTTTCGGTGATTTAAAATGATTTCTCACACTTTTCCACTGATTTAATTTTTCGGTGATTTAAAATGATTTCTCACACTTTTCCACTGATTTAATTTTTCGGTGATTTAAAATGATTTCTCACACTTTTCCACTGATTTCCTCGAATTCATCACACTTTTCCACTGATTTAATTTTTCGGTGATTTAATAGGATTTCTCACACTTTTCAACTGATTTTATTTTCCAGTTATCCCCATGATTACTTATACGATGTGTATACCTCTAAACCAGCTCGTGCTTAAATAAAACTGCCAAAGTATAAAAATACAAAATTTACAGATTTGCATAAAGTTCTTTTACGTTGGAAAAGGGTTGGAAATTCGAACGGTACGACTTGTTGTCCAAGAGAAGAAAGTATTTTGCTTTAGTCGGGATGTCTAGGTCCGTGATTTATGGCTCTATCTACATTTGTCATTGTTGTCATAATAAAAATACTATATATACGGTAAAAAAAGGGAGAAATTTCGGTGTTGCCTCATCTTGGACTAACGCTCCGTATATTTCGGGTGACGCTTCTGGGGCTCTATATCGCGTATATCAGCCGACCGGCGGGCGGGGGTCGGTAAAAGACTTATTTTGGGCCATCTATCCCCGCGAGTCGTCCCGCGCCAGTCTTTGGCACAGCGGCAAAAACAAAAGAATTATAGAGAAAAGTTGCTTTTCTCGTTACCGGGGAAATAGGAGAAACGTCCAGAAAAACTTTTATCCGCATCGAATCAATGAATGGATCTTCGGGGCTCTTTTCATTTTTCTCGGCCGAGGATGAGACGGCTGAGAGTGGCCGAAGAAAGAGAAGCTCGTCTCAGGTGCTTATTGCCGCCGATATCGATGGTCTCCGCTATTCGATTAGTATAAATATACCCTCTCGTAGGTCAGCGGTCAAACCGAAAAGGTTTGGATATTTTTCAGCCACCGCCGAATTTATCGCCCCAACTTTTTCTATTTATTGACTGGATACTTCAAACTCTATTATTCCTTTACTTTCTCCGTTATCCGGGTCGAATGGCTTTAGCTACTGTTTGAAGAAATGATAAAAAGAAAGGTCGGAAAAGGTGAAAGGTTCCGCCGCCTGCCGATCCGTTAAATGGGGTATTCTTATTTTTAAAAATTGGAGGTTTTTTCCAATTTTTATTAGACAGTAAAATATTCTCGACCGCACTTTAGCCAGCGGAAAGAAACGCTCGGTTGCTCTTCCCTTATCAGTATTCTTTAATTTTCTTGATAGGCTTAGCCGTTCGCTACGCTTACTAGGTTGAGGAGTGGGGCTTAAGAGTGCCGGTAGAAGGTATCGCTTTCTCCGTAATAACGTCTATGTTGACCTAGCCTAAAGCTTTTTGATGGCACCCAGTTTTTCTGATGTATGGCCGCGGAAAACCCAATTTTTGCGGCTTATTATCGACCACGGTTTTTTCGTTCTTTTTTCCACGATTTCTCTCTTTCGTTCGGTCGCGGGACGATCTTTTTTCACAGTTGCTTTTTCTCGATACTTTGGGAGCTCTCTCTCTCGAAGACAGATCTTGTTATTTTTCCTTTATAAAGCAATTACTCCCGTAATGCCTCGTCCAGATATGGCCCACCAATGAAGGCTTTTTCGCGTCTATTCGAAACCGATAGATTTGACTCAAATGACGGACAGCGACACCGAAACCACTCGCCACCGTTGTAATTACAAAATCGCACAGTTGAGTTATTTTCGATAAGGAGGACCCATTGCTAAATACCGAAAAGGTACCTAGAATATCATGGCCCTATTCCCCCATCATGAGTGGGGGAAAGTAAAAACCAGGGACCCCAGAGGTCCCACAATTCTTATAAAATCCTATATTTTCAAAAAGTCCTATAAAATCCTATAATTTTGACATTTTGCCCCATTTCAAATCCAGCCACTCAGTGAAATTGCTAGATTTAGCTATAGGATAAATTCCTATACCAAGTAATTCTAGTCTATACTTTTGTTATTGTTAACATGGTTAGCTACTAGTATATTTTTGTGAAAAAAAGGTTAAATAGTTTCTATTTTTAGGTGAAAAACAAAGATTTATTTATCTAAATATATATTTTGTTTTTAAAAGCATAAAGTTAGTAAATTAAATAGCATATATAGTCCTATAAAAGCCTATAATTTTGTAAAAATAGTCCTATAAAGTCCTATATTTTTAGAAATATAATCCTATTTTTCCCATTCGTAGAAATACCGTACACTTGAGAAAAATGTTTTTAGAAATCTTGAAATCAACTTTAAAATTCCGAAATCTTGGCGAATTACGTACCCTCTAGATAAAAATGTTTTTTGAAATCTCAAAATTAGTTTCTGATTTCTGAAATCTCAAAATTAGTTTCTGATTGCTGAACTCTCAAAATTCGTTTCCGATTTCTGAACTCTCAAAATTAGTTTCCGATTTCTGAACTCTCAAAATTCGTTTCTGATTTCTGAAATCTCAAAATTAGTTTCTGATTTCTGAAATCTCGAAATTAGTTTCTGACTTCTGAAACCTCAAAATTTGCAAATGTCGAACCCCACTCTTTTAAGGAACAAATGAGATGCCAGTCCAATTTGGTTTTGGTTTAGGATTAAGGAGTTTAACGGTTCAGAGCATGAGATGGATTATAACATGGCCGTTATAATATCCAAGCATAAATTAATACATTTTGGTAAATACCTAAGCTGAAATATGAGTTATCGCGATACTAGAGAAAATGAAGTAGGCGATTTTAGGAAACAAGTGGGCGGAAATAAAAGAATTAAAGTAAACTACGAGATATTTCAATATAGAACCCCGTGTAGTATGGGAGAAATCGGGAATTTGTCGCATACTAACGAGACTTATTATTCCGAGCAATATTTGCTTTTTACATTTTGAACGTAATCCGAAACTAGAAATTGGTTTTTCATATTAACTCCGTCTGTATTTGTTTTTCCGCTATTTGAGTACCCCTCCCCCTTCTCTCCCCCCCCCCCGCACTCAGCCTGAAGCTCGGCTTCCCCGGGTGACTTAAGTGTAAGCGACTTTTAAGCCCCTTTCCTAGTTAATCTATAATTTATGACCGACGTAAACGTATTCTATTGTTTTTTGCTAATATCGCGGAGTGCGACTCGTTTTCATACGTGCCGCCAACTATTAGGCCCAAATGTATATTTTAACCCCCTCCCCGCTACAGCGAATCAGCTCCTATTATTATACATTGGCATACGGGTACCTCTGCATTATTTAGCTTTTGAATAAGACGCCCGTAATAAGGGGTAAAATTAATGATCCTATGGATATACGATCTATCAGCGGGCTGTGTGGTGTTCTTTTTATCGCGACGAAGAAGTAATTTACTCGCTTCTTATTTTAATGCAATTATGGGTGGATGGAAAAGGGGGAAGTGATCGAAACTTTTCGGCTGACTTCTGATAAATTGGTGTTAAACTTGGAAGGAAAAGTCGGCTTTCTTTGATACTTGGAGTGGAAATATCGTTCTCCTCAAAACTTTCTTTCGCGGATAATTTTTATTCTTCTTTTTTATAAACGTACCGTGAGAAATTACCCCCTTTTAGTTTCGATCCTCGCCAGTGCTTCCACTTGTAGGGAATTTTCAACTTTAAATATTAGAAAAGGGATTTTTATTGGGAAAAAAGGGGAATTTCCCATTTTTCTGGAAAACAATGTAAGTCACCTCTATTATGAGTAGAATAAAGTTCATTGAAAATTAGGTATGAAAAGAAAAAATGGCTATTCATGTGATTAACAGATGTTGTTAAATCTAATGCAAGCGCTTCTGTTGCACAATCTAGAGTAAATGAGACCTTGATTACTCAGGATGGTGCATTTGAATAAAATGCAAATTTATAGATATTACTAATATGTACCTAGAGGTCGGCGGAACAAATAAATTAACCGCAAAAATTTCAATTAATCATTAAAATTAGTATTATTTGTTTTATACGAATAAATTATACGATTAAACAACGATTTAACATGCAAAATTAATCATTTTTTTCGAATATTTCTGAATAATTCTCGGTTATGGATAAATATAAACAATCGTATAATTTCTTATTCAAACGCCGACCTCTATATGTACCACATGTGATATTGTTACGATATATGATATGTAAATAAATGTTAAAAAATATATGTTTTAATTAAACGGTACTCCCGACCTTCGCCCGGTTTAGTTTCCTTACTCAGGGGGGCGTAGCCTCAATATTCGAATATAAAAGCGATGCCCAGATCGCTTTAGGGGAGAAGGTTTTCCCGTGTCAACTCGGACTCGAATAAACGAACTAGAGACAGGGCCTAATGTCTTGCCTAGTTACTAAAACGGGGTTAACGAGTGTGGACTAAACCGGGTTAAGTCGTTGTTAGTACCTTAACCTAAAAAGTGGTGTCGTTAACTTAACAATATTACTAAAAAGCATGTAGTAAAAAAAATAAACAATGTTCCTATTTTGCCAAATTCTGGTCCATAATAATAAAATAGCTTTATTTGAAAATATTCATTGACTTAAATATTAGTTGAAAATATTATATTTAACTCATATTACGTTAGAAATCAATAGGGAAATTTTGAGGGAATTTCTAACATTAAAAAGGGGAATTTTTTTGGTTACCTAATATAGAAAAAGGGAATTTCAAATTTCCCAGAGTGGAAGCACTGATCCTCGCTTTAAATATTCCGTTCGGTTGGCGGTGACGAGGCGCCGCCGCCATCTAGCGAGAAAGCGGAGAAACTAAATATTAGTTTCGATCGCGGGAGGCGGTGGATTTTCGGCGCGGGTGGTTTCGAAGCTGACTGGGATGACTCGATTTAATTCGGGGGAACAGTGTGGCGTGAGGGTGTTTTTCGTTTATTGCCAATTAACCTGTCAACGGCGGCTGGGAAGTTGTCGGGTTTCTTGATACGCCGTCTACCAACATTGTAAGAGTAAACTGTTCCCAAATCTCCCTCTCGCCGAGCTACTTGGAAAAAATTTAGAGGTCTGCGGGGAAGAGAACTAGGGGCCCCCGCCTAGTTTCGGTTTGTTTAGGTAGGTCAAACATAGCCTCGATATACCACCCACGCGTCCGCCATAAAGGACAACACCTCCCCGCCAGACGGTGCTGTAAACTTTTGCCACTCCACCGTACGTAGACTTAACTCCCGTTTTCCCTTCGACTTCACTATCCGTACGCTTTGTCTCGGACGAACAGACGTCGTAAAGGCGATGTCCTCCTCGTACTGGCCAACCTTTTAACTACTTCCGATTCGAGGCTCGTCTGCTAAATGTGTTAAGAACTTTCTTTACCGTCGCGCCAAGAAACGCCGTAAAAATAGTGAAAACAAATAAACGGGACTAAAAAACCGCCCCAAGAAGAAATTAAGTTAAAAGCTTCTAGCCATATGTTATAACTAAGCCGCGTCTAAATTGTAACGAATACCTTTTAAATGGAGCGTATTCTAAAAACTTAACTAGCGACAGTTAAACCTGCTGGTATAAATGGTTAATTAAACGATCCACCTTGCGGAGAATGACGTTAAACGTTTAATTTGGTTGGGGAAGTTTTGTTTATCAGTCTGAAAGGTTTTTTACTATAAACCCCTAAAATAGGCCCAGTTAGTTGAAATTCAGATATTATGTTGTTATAGCAACAATGTATACGGGTAAATCGATAATGTGTGGCTGCTAGGAGCAACAAACACAGCACCCCACACAAGGAGAACGCAACCCCTCAAAAGTCGTGCATTTTCTCGCGTACATTTTTCATTGGCTTTAGCGCCTTCTGCCGTCGGAAGGAGAAAATTCGGAAATTGTTTTCTCCCCCCGCCCGTAAAACGTTCAGCGAAAAGGTTCGTCCAATGAAATTTGTACACAACACTGCGTTAGCGTGTTTAAAGGCTAGCTGCGTTCTCCTTGTGTTTGTTGCTCCTAGGTGGCTGCAACCTTGGATAAATAATAGTAGTTCCTACCTGGATATATCACTCTATAGTGCATTTGCTAAGCGTTTGTTACGGGTTCTGCATTGTAGAAGGCTACGGGTTACGGGAGTTTCGGAAATTCTCCGCCAACTCCGCCGAAGTGGCGCTGCTGTCGCAAAAGCCATTTGCTGGTCAGTTTTTTTTTTCAAAGTAGGAACTACTATTATTAATCCAAGCTGCAACTATAGCCTCGGTTTTCACGATTCATGGAAAATATTATCACGAAGAAAGGAACCCGCAATTGAACCAAAGTGTATCCCCACCTTGACCCGGAAAAGGGAAGAAAGATAACACGCTTAAAGGCGAAGGGGCGTGGTTTTTCATCCGGGAATCACTATGCTACCCACACATTTTCTGTTAACCCGAATACATCCTGATCTAGGATTTCCTTTTTCCAATCTTAAACCTATTTTTTACCAAAATATTTCAATTTTCTAATTACTTTTATTTTAATTACAGGTGTATTAGTCCAAGGCTGAAACTTTCTTACGAACCTTGTCCTACAGGTAAATATAAAATTTCCGAATACAACTTATTACCTTATCCGGTAACGACATTAGTATAATAATCGGATAATTCTCCCCGCTGGAGTGTGTCCTTGTAGAAGCGGCGCGTTGCTAAGGTATCGTACCTAACCAGTCTGAGAAACGTATCGATTTGCCAAATCCCCGAGTCTTACCCGCGCGCGGACTACCTTTTAGAGAAAGTACTTGTTGAAATCGGATAGGCTAGCATTCCCTTTTATCTCTCTCTCGCTTTTCTCGGAAAAAAGGAAGGATGATACGTACGAGTAAAGAGTAAATCTTTAATGGTGGTCTGTAATTATGTTGGCGCTCTTGACAGCCGTAATTTGAAGGGGCCGACCACGAGCCTACATTTCTCTCTCTCCTTGTAAGTCTATCTATAACCGAGTTTACTTAATTTCGTGATGCCCTACAAGCGTGTAGGCCCATTACCAAGGTTGAATCACGAAATTGGGGAAGGTGCCTTTTTGGGTTAGTCGTAACCCGGCCGTTTTGATGGGTGCTCGACGCGGATTAGGTCCGTTCAAACTTTACCCTTCTCGGGTAGTTTGTAGTTCAATGTCGGATGATTGGTGTTTTGTAGCGTGGCTTTTCGTCGGCCGGGTGTGGATTTTTGAGCGGCCTCGTTAATCAAAAGCCGTAATCACGAGTGAGGCGTTGAACCCGGATCGTTTAGAGAAGTGGCATTTTTGGCGAACTCGGTTCGTGACCCGCGTGCCAAAGTGGCCGGCCCACCGCTGGCCCTTCGCGTCGGCCGTCCCCGCTGAACATCCTCCCATTCTTCGTATGGATTTGGTTTCTCCTCTCCGAGTCCCTCTCCTCCGACGGATTACGCTTCGATCGATATTTTATTGGATTCCTTTCGTGGCGCCATCTCGTTGACGATAGGGTAAAAACGAATATTGCCATATTTTCCGAAAGAGGAAAATTGTTTTAAATGTATGGGCCATTTCCCCCCCCCCTTCTTTGTTTTCATCTCGGATATATTGATTTTATACGTATCGATTATTATTTTTTGCCTCATCGAATTATTTCGTGAACAGACTTGGTTCCCCTAATCGATAACTAGCGAATTAATTCCTTTAAACGAAGGCTACCACTACTTTTACCGAACTAATTCCGTATTTCGGAAGATGTACTTGTATTTTTAATTTAGGTTTTCTAATGATGTATACAACTTCAATTAATTTAATTAATGAAGTTTGCGCTTTACGCTTGTTGTCTTTTAAACTCGTGGAACCCAAAACAAACGAAAGTTAATTGATGGTAGTCCCTCGGGGGGTGGGTGGCGTGAATGGCGGTCAAACGCGCCGTCTTGTTCCCGATATTAATGTTAAAAGAATATCGCCCGGAGCTTTTTAGGCGGCAAATTTGTCTTCTATTTTTATCGCCCGTTAACTTTATTATATTTCGGAGGTAGAGTGTGTGTGTGTGTGTTTCGTAGCGTAGAGGAGAATAT
The DNA here is from genome assembly GCF_980474605.1 of Leiobunum rupestre. Lineage (NCBI taxonomy): Eukaryota > Metazoa > Arthropoda > Arachnida > Opiliones > Sclerosomatidae > Leiobunum > Leiobunum rupestre. The sequence goes on from NC_143391.1 coordinate 21,482,372, forward strand.
ATTGGATAGGGCTTGTAATAAGTAACCGCGCGCCGAGCGTGAAAAATGAGAATTCGCTTCTCAAATAAATCTCTCTATTTCGTTAAAGATCACATTTTTTCTCTCTAGCCTCCAATAGTATGGGAAAAAATAACTTTTTTTTCCGCTGGCCTCTTGTATAGAAAAAATATTCGGGGAGAACGTTGGTATTCATTTTTCAGTTGGGGGGGTGCCCTTTTTTTGGCGCGTTCGGGGAGAGCCATTACTCACGAGAGCACGAGGGATGCTCCCATCAAAAATTTCTCTTCTTTCTGGTTTGGCAACCAAGTTAATTAGACTCACGAGTCAAATAGCTAAAGGGGCTTTGATGGGATTTTTTCGTAGTTGCAGTCTCTCGTTACCTCTTTCCCGTACCCCCTTTATTTTTTTTAACTAAATTTAGCTAATGCCCCGTCGCGGAATCCCTTTGGACTAATAACTCGGTGACGTCTGTTAGATTTATCCCCCTCGAGAATTTAAGGGTATTTTTTTTTTAAATATCGGCAACGATATTGCTGCCGGCCTTTGCGATGGAAAGAAAAAATATATTTGAGACAAATTGCTAATCATAAATAACCGACGAAGTATCAGAGGAGTATCCCCCACCACGTTTTTCGAGACTTAACTCATAAATAACTCAAAAGGTGATGAGCCGTTAAATACCCCTCTTAGGCCTTTTTTTTTTCATTGTTTACTAATTAACAGAAGGTACTATGTTTTGGCGTCCCTGAGCGTATGCTAATAAACCTGTTTACCAGACACGCGTGCAAAATTTGAAATCAGAGATTGCTGGTTTCGGTACACCGCAATATTCCCTTAGCACCTGGAAGTTGTCTCTCTCGCTTGCGCAATACCTGTATCGGGTCTCTACCCTTGGTCTCTACCGGGTGGGGTGCATTTGGCCGACTCCGCATTTGGCCGACTGCTCATATGTCCGAATGCCCATTTGGCCGACAGCTCATTTGGTCGACTTTTCGGTCGGCCAAATGAGCAGACCATATGGCCGACTACTCATTAGGCCGACTACTCTTTTGGCCGACTACTCTTTTATCTGAAATTCTGGTCGGCCAAATGAGCAGCTCGTTTGACCGACTGCTCATTTGTCCGACTACTCATTTGACCGACTGCTCGTTTGACCGACTGCTCGTTTGGCCGACTGCTCGTTTGGCCGACTGCTCGTTTGGCCGACTACTCATTTGACCGACTGCTCATTTGGCCGACTGCTCATTTGAACGACTGCTCATTTGACCGACTGCTCATTTCACTGACTCTTATACTATAGCCTGTCCTTATCTATGTCTTTAGTGTTAGGTTGACTTATAGAACGGGCAATGTATTCTAAGCATTGGCGCCTGACGGCGCCGGGCACTCGCTTCGCTCGAGCGCTGGGGGGCCGGACCGGCGCCCCCCCAGCCCCGTTCTTTATAACCAAGCTGGGCCTTCTAAAACGCGACCTAGAGGACAGTACCTAGCCAAACGCACCTAGTATCGTCTAAATGACATATGAGTAGTCGGCCAAATGAGTAGTCGGCCAAATGAGTAGTCGGCCAAATGAGTAGTCGGCCAAACGAGCAGTCGGCCAAACGAGCAGTCGGCCAAACGAGCAGTCGGCCAAACGAGCAGTCGGCCAAACGAGCAGTCGGCTAAATGAGTAGTCGGAAAAATGAGCAGTCGGTCTAATGCACTGTCCATTTGGCCGACTGCCCATTTGGCCGAATTCTCAGTCGGACAAATGTTCAGTCGGTCAAATGAGCAGTCCATTTGGCCGACTGTCCATATGACCGACTTCTCAGTCGGACAAATGTGCAGTCGGCCAAATGGACAGTCGGCGTAACGTGTATTTTGTGGTCGGCCAAATGAGAAGTCGGCCAAACGAAACTCTCCCTCTCTACCGAACTGTCCACTCCGCCCAACTCCCTTGTTTTGGTATCGATTTGATTCTGGAAAAGCGCAGGTCACTAGCGACATCTGAGATTTAAAGTCTACCTTTATTATTTAACTATTTTTAATAAACGCTGTCGTTAATATTTATACTCGGGTAAAGTTGGTAATATTAAATATTTTAAATTATAATATTTATAGTTGCGTCTAAAAACGTGTAGATGGCGCCACCGTCTCCATGTTCGATATGATTTTGAGGATGGGTTTTTCGATTCCGGAGCCTCTCTTTATCGGACAAATACTGTGATTTTAGCTAGGAGGATGGTTTTAGCACAGTGTGTTTCTTCAAAAGTGTGTCATTACGGTATAATGTTTAATGAGAGCTTGTCGCGAAGTTAATAGAGGGAGTGGCAGAGGAGGTTAAAAATATGTTATCAAAATTTGAAATTTTCTCCACTTCGGCTACGCCGAGTGAGACGCTTTAGAACGTATGTCTCCGGCGAGTAAATCGAAGAAAGAAAATTGCGCCAACACATAGACTAAATATATATTTGCTAGTACTATTCCAACTAGTAGGTTATGTAGACTAGTATAGCTCTCACCAAGGATAATGCTCTCACGACGTCAGTAAATATTTGAAAAGGCGCAAAGGTTGAGTTGACACACTTTTGGGTCTTAGGTCGCTTTTGGTTTCTCGTATTGGGTAAATATTTTAACGTGTAAACATTAAATCATATCACAGAAACAAATCGAATTATTTAATATTATTCAGGATATGGACTCAATATGTAAGATTAATTCGCTTTCTTATTCATCTACGCGGGTTCCCGTTGATTTTTCAAAAAACGTTTGGGAAGAAAAAATAGAGCGTGGTTAAGAGTCTGAAGACCGACATTTATTGATTTTCTAATACTATTTCATCGAAAAATATGGTTTATCAATATCCATACGCGGTGTAATTCTTTACAGGTAATATGAACTACATGGTTAAACCAAGTGGTTTTTAATACTTCGCAATTATTTGTACATTTTCTTACCAAAACACTATGAAACTAAAACAAAGCGTCTTCTTGGCCTAAATATTTGTACATAATCGAAACTAAAACGTCGTTTTTGGCAAGACATTTGTAATATTATAATCTACAACTACACATTTTAAAGCGATACTGCTGTTATATAGTTGATTATTGGCTAATAATAATCGACTAGGCACTCTAAACTTGTGTGTTTGTTTAAAGTATTTAATAAAGACGTGAAAGAGAGTCAAAGAAATGTGAGCCCTTTAAGAATAGTTCCAGAAATTAAAGTTAATTTTTTAATCTGTGCATATAATTTTGGTACTTTATTTTTTTTTACTCAAATTAAATTTAAGTTAATTAAGAACAGTGTGTACAGTTACAAATAATTAAAAACAAGCGAAAAAAAAACAGTTTAAAAGTAAAATTAACCAGTTTTTAAAACAACCATTTTAAAACCAAAACAACCTGGTTCAAACCAAAACAAACTGGTTAAAACTAAAACAACCTGGTTCAAACCAAAACAACCTGGTTCAAACCAAAACAACCTGGTTAAAACCAAAATAACCTGGTTAAAACCACAATAACCTGGTTAAAACCAAAATAACCTGGTTAAAACCAAAATAACCTGGTTAAAACCAAAACAACCTGGTTAAAACCAAAACCACCTAGTTAAAACAAAATCAACCTGGTTTAATAAAAAAAATTGTTATTTGGGGTTTTTTTTTTTAATTTTTTCTCTAACCCTCGAACTAAATCGAAATATATCTGCAAACACACTCTTGTTTTTGAACGTAACTAGCGCCAGTCATCCCTAGCTTCTATTAAACCTGGCGGCAGTAATCTGAAATTGGTTGATGCACCACGAAGGTACTGGTCAACTTGGTCTTTCGTTTTCGAGATTGGTTTTAATCGAGTCACTTTTTAATAGTCGGATGACTGCGCGCTGGGCGTGAGCCTTCTCCGTTTCATCGCGTGATCTCTTGACCCGCCGGACACAGGGCGTTCCGACATTGCTCCGTAACACGACCACAAACACTACAAATATTGACAGTTTCTCTTTCTTTATTCGTCGGGGTGTATGTCAATATTTGATAACCCGCCAATAATCAATTTTATACTCGAGATGGGTACACCCGCGATTTTTGGTTTCAACGCCACTTCTTGTTTTACAAAAGCGTGCATTTCGTCTGATATAACGGAATAAATTTAGTTCGTGAAAGCCTACGATCTAAGAACGCGCAAACTGTTCCGTATTTCAGCCTTTAGCCATACCGGATACTAGTCAGGAAAAATGTTCGATTTTTTTTTCTGGTAACCTCGGATGTTTTGGGGTGAGAGTAATTGATTGAAGGCGCTCCAGTCCGTATTAAAGGGAGGAGATCTCTTGGCGAGTTCATAGGTCGTACTTCTCACGCGAAGGGCGACGCCCTTTTAATGCCCCTGACAGGCTAAGCCCCCAGTTCCGCGCCAAGATATAGCACCCTGACTATTACTCCTCGCTGTACTGTCAAGATGCGCTGTCCGTCGGTAAACGATATATACCAGAGCGGAGGGGTTCATTACGACCCCGCTAAAGAATACGTGGAAGAGAATCGCAGCTTCTTCCCTTATATTACCGCCGAGTTTAGTCCATTCGAGGTCACAGATCCGACGCGATAACGGTTTAGCCTTTTTGTTTTTCGCGGTTTCCTCGATTTCCGATCTTGGGTAAATGAGAATCAATGTCGTTCTGCGTTCCTATTAAACGTCGAACGTCGCCTTCCGCCCCCAAAAGCAAACAACATCGCCGCTCCAAAGGTACGTGTTTCTCCTCATCTCTCCAGTTAGTGAGATTTTCACTCGGAATATTGGCGTCCTAGCGTGTTCCCCCCCCCCCCTTTCTCCGTCTGCCAATGAAGCCCTTCGATTTATCGTCTATTTGTATATGTAGTTCTGTGGCAAACTAATATAGTCCCGTGAAACTGTTGGTCCGACTGGAGATGGAACTTAATCTACCTCACTCGTAAAGCGTTTGTTTGTAGTTGGTTGTGTCGGCTCCCTTTCTATGTGAAACGCGTAGTAGATGGGGACATTGGCCAAAAATAAGACTGTCTAAAAGGCCCCTACATGAAAATATACGGGGCTTTTCTATTTGCTCAAACGAGCCATTAAGGATGAGTCCTAAAAACATGTAATTGGGATCAACATACTTTTATTAAAACATGAGGATTTCGTGTTGCTAATTAAAACCCCGCTCTGTATTGACCAAACATTCAATATTAGTTTGGTCATAGCGCGACGGTTAAGTATATTTGCGAAAAGGAGGGCGCGTTGCTTTCATTAAGTTTTCAAGCCTGCTAAATTGCATCAAAATAGCCTTCGTTAAGTCTAAAGCCTGGTTTTCACTAAGATAGCTTCGACGCAAAAGGTCCCCGTTAAGGCTAATTTTCACTAGAGCTAAAACGTTTAACATCGCCGCAAAAAAATTGTTTTAGGCCTAACGAAGATTTTTTGCGTCGGTGTCGTTTTTGCTCTAGGGGAAACCAGTCTTTAAGTCACTCTTTAGGCCTATCATAAGCATTGAGTTGGGAATAATACTATCGTATTATTCCCAACTCAATGATCATAAGCAAACCCTTACCAAAATGTGAGTCTTACTTTAGTCGCTAATTAGTCTCAATGAAGGATCAAGGATTTTTAAGTATTATGTAAGCATAAAAAACTGAGACCCGAATTTTGGGTCCTAAATAAAATCTATTTTAGTCTCACTAAAAGAGTTTTATTAATATATATTTAGATGAAACTCATTATAGTCTCATTTTGGAAGACCCAATTCTGGAGACTTGAGAGAAGCTTAATTGAGAGTTGATTGTGGGTTACAATATTAGATTAGAATAAGAGTTATTTAAGACTTCACTTACGTCTCATATGGGGAGACCCTTTTTTAAGGACTTGAAAGAGACTTAATTGAGAGTTGCTTAGAGGTAACAATATTAGATTAGAATAAGGGTTATTTAAGACTTCGTTTGAGACTCATATTGGGAGACTAAATTTTGGGGACTTGAAAAAGGCTTAAATGAGAGTAGATAATGGGTTACAATATTAGATTAGAATAAGGGTTATTTAAGATTACACTTTAGTCTCATATGGGGAGATTCATTTCTGGGGACTTGAAAGAGACTTAATTGAGAGTTGCTTAGAGGTTACAATATTAGATTAGAATAAGGGTTATTTAAGACTTCACTTTAGTCTCATATGGGGAGATTCATTTCTGGGGACTTGAAAGTTGCTTAGAGGTTACAATTTGAAGTTAAAATAAAAGTAATCGTAAATATAATGGCCACTTAAGTTTGATATTAAACAGGTTATTAAAAGCTTATTGTTCAACTGCCATGATGGATTGCAACTTGAATCTTGGTTACAAAATGGTCATAAGGGATGGGCTGGCTAATTTTGGTTAAGCTCAACTCACTTGAAACCCTAAAATTTTTGTAATAAAATAACCGTTTAAAATTTTTAAGTATACTAAATAATATAAATATATATAAATTTTTAAACTAGGATATTTCCTTTCAAGTAAAATTTATTCCGTATGAGTGTGTAAATAAACTGAGCTGAGTTAAAAGTAGCCTAGCATCTAGAGCCAGCCATGAAGTCTGGAGATTTTAGAACTTGCAATCCAGCATGGCAGCTGAACATAGTAGTCATTTTTGATTCAGTGTTTAATAATTATTTTAACGTTGGATTTGAACGGACGCCCGACCGTGAAAGTGGTCTGCTGTATAGCGACCGCCATGCAATAACTGGTGAAGAATTTAACTATAAATCACAGTAGACTGCTCACATATAGGGCACCCTGGCTGTACTCATATCGGCAGATTTACCAGTATATCCAGAGCTTAGATCGAGTCTCCTAAAAATCGCATTAAAAAAGTCTTAGTAGAGTCTCCTACAAATAGTAAAACGCAGGTATAAATAGAGTCTCCTACAAATAGTAAAACGCAGGTATAAATAGAGTCTCCTACAAATAGTAAAACACAGGTATAAATAGTCTCCTACAAATAGTAAAACGCAGGTATTAATAGAGTCTCCCACAAATAGTAAAATACAAGTCTTAATTGAGGCTCCTACAGAAAGCGAATTTTAATGCAGTGTCTTTCAAATCGCAAAAATCATGTCTAAATTGAGTTTCCTAAAAATTAAAAAATATGGGTTTAAACCGAATCTCCTAGAAATCACGGAAATAGTATTTAAATCAAGTCTCAAACAAATCGCAAAAAAAACAAGTTTAAATTAAGTCTCCCACAAATAGTAAAACGCGGGACTAAATTGGGTCACTACAAATAAAAAATCTGGGTTTAAATCAAATCTCCCAGAAATCACGGAAAAAGGGGTTTAAATCAAGTCTCAAACAAATCCGGCAAATAATTTTTTAAAGATGTATTTAAAATACATAATAAATATTTTTCAAGATTTTACCTCAAAACATAAATTAATTCTACAAAAATGGTCAGGGAAATTTTGCAATTTGGTCAGGGAAAACCTGGAAATGTCAGGGAATTTCATTCCGGAAATTTTGTACGAACCCTCGTTAATTTTCTTTTCTCCAGGACAACGTCGTTACCATGGGTCCCTATGGTAGTCCTTAACAATGGGGACCTTATGATAAGCTCATGGCCTAAATCAATTTTTTGCTTCTGCCTTAGTGAAAATAATCCTTTAGATTACAAACTTGTAGGAATAAAGTGAGGGGGTAGCGATCGGGTGGCGATTTGGGTTTCACCTGTGGGTTAAGAGCCTCCGAAACCCCACCCTCGGAATCCGGGTTGTTTACATCTGGCGTCAAACAAAAGCGCTTTACCATCATTAGGGATGGGTCTTCGAGGTCAATAAATGTTGCCAAATATTTCAATGAGTCCCAAGTTCCTTTTACTTAGCACTGAAGCTCATAATTTGAATATGAACTCTGACTGTATCGATTTGAACGAATTGAAAAGTTTTGAACTTTTGCAGAAGTGCGGGAGAATGGAGACAGCGTCGGGGAGCATTCGAAAAAACATCGATCGTCGGGAGGAACGTCCGGCGTCTTGTCCGGCGTGGGCAGCGGGGGACTCGGGAAACTGTTCCGCAGTCTGGGCAATAAAAAGGACAAAGGTCTTTCTCCCAAGCATAAAGGGTCGTCGGCCCAGATTACGAAGGGGTCAAATTACGGGTTCACGCTGAAATTGGGAGGACATCATTCCGAATCTAATGGTCAGTAGTCGCTTATTATTAACGAGACCGTTCACTGTCTCTCGCGAGAGATAATAGGCACCTGCTCGCGCGCTCGCGCTCTGTTTCTCACTGATCGATTTTATACCGTTCTTTTTCGTCGGGGGTGTCTTCGTTGTCCGTGCAGCGAGGGGTTACCAGCAGCATGCCGCCGAGATTAGTGAGCCGCTTGTTGGAGACGAGGAAAGGGTGCAATTGCTCAGGATGGTTCGAGACGGATATCTCACCATGGAGGAAGCGGTGCAGAAGGTAATTTTTCAACTCGGACATATCCATTCCAAAGATAGATACCGCATTTTTGTATCGTATTTGAGGTACTACAAGTTTTTTTTTATTATACATTTTAGATTCGCAATCGTCAAGCGGAAATGGCCAAGGAGCGAAAATATCCAGAGGTAAGATCACGTTTTCTTTAATAAAAAAGGTTTTAACGTCTTTCTACGCGTATAAGCTTCTAGTTTTACCATAAGTGTATAATATTGTTTCATAAGTGTGACACTTCCTATTCTTTACTGAGGGATATTGGCGGTGATATCGGCCGATATTAACAAAGCTATCTATCATAACAGTATTGTATATGACAAAATCATTGTAAAAGACAGTTCCGTACACTGTTATACCATTTTATTCTAATTTTTCATGAAAAAAGTTTTCAAAAGCATATCCGAATGTTTCTTTCATTTTACGTGATACATATTTTCTATCACAAATCGAATATCGTTGTTTTTTTAATTGTTTACACTCGTAAGCTCCTGTCTAAAAAAAGGTATGAAGTCCGGCGTACGTGGCGCGGCCAACTAAATAAAATATTATTATTAGTTAGTTAATCTAGAATTTTCTTATTTTAAAATATTTTTCCGAAAATATTACGAGCTTTGTCGCCTATTTGCGTCCGCTTGCTAACGCGTCACACGCAGAGTTGGGCAAAACTGGGAGTTAATTTTTGCGAGTGATTTTCCCCCACACTTTTCTCACTCCACTCCCTAATAAATAACTCCACTCGTGAGGAGTGCAGTTTTCACTTTTTCGTCACTCGTCGAGTGAGCTCGCGCGAAAAGAGTGAAGGTGGTCAAGGTCACCTCTTTCACTCTTATCAATTTTCAAGACTATTAAATGAAGGCGGGAAATTTGAATATACATTTAAATTAATGACTTTACTGGAGTCCGTGGTGCCATCTATTAACGGGAAAGGAGGCTCAAATATACTTTTCGGAACGAATTCAAATTTCCCGCCTTAAATTTCAAGATTTCCGCAAAGAATATGACTGAAAAGAGTGACCTTGACTAATCTCACTCGGCGAATGTGGGAAAGAGTGAAGATTTTCATTTAGTTACACTCTCACTCTTGAGGGAGAGTGAATCTAAAATCACTAGCGATTTTGCCCATGTCTGGTCACACGTAGCCTTTGCCAGCGCCTCGCTAGGGGGAAATTTTCTTCTTGTAATGACGTCACTCCGTTACTAACTCTTACGAGGAGAATACCCGAGTTGTTTATTGCCGATTATTTTCTAAGTTTTTTGACCACTTAAATAAAAACCACAAAATCGGCAATAAACACCTCGAGTACTCTCCTTGTCAGTAAAATTTTCACCAAAGTGACAAACTTATGGAATATTATTATAGGCTTATGGTTTTACGCATTTGCAAAAAATGGCAATCTAATCTAATCGAACGAAAAATTCGGTTGACTTCTTTTAGGGCCCATTTATTTTTGGGCCCTTCAAGACCATACGAGACGCGGAAGTCTTTGCAATTTTTCTGTTTCACCCTTTTCCGAATATTCTGGAAGAACCTTAGCCCGCAATCATTTAAGCGAATAATATTGACATTATTACATAATGAGTATCCTCTTAAAAACAAGACAATTGGGTATTCCAATTTTATCATTTCTTATTCTTGAGAAATGGGTACTTTAATGACAAAGTGAAAAAAATACCGAAAATTTAAAGCTTTGAAATAGTCGTTTATGCTTTGCCTTTATTTGTCCGACTAAATCCTCCGGGAGTAAAGATGATGTTCTTAAAAGTAAAGGTCTTGGTTTATCAGTCTGCTATAACTAAGGAACTTCTTGTTTAAGTTTTGTAATAAGTCTGTGTCGTAATTGAAACACCTAGAGCACCTTATGGTTTTCTATTATTAGTCTGTCTTTTTCCTCTGCCGAAGGAGGGCTTTACACAGGGTTGCCACAGTACCTGGAATTCCTGGAAAAGCCAGGGAATTTCAAAATGGGTCTAAAAATCAAGGAAAAGTCAGGGAATTTGAAAATGGGTCTAAAAATCAAGGAAAAGTCAGAGAATTTGAAAATGGGTCTAAAAATCAAGGAAAAGTCGGGCAATTTTAAAATGGGTCTAAAAATCAATGAAAAGTCAGGGAATTTTCAAAATTAGTGTAAAAGTCAGGAAATTTAATTTTGATTGCAAATCGTTCCAAAAATTGTCACATTTTGGCATAAAATAAGTCAGGGAAAATCCACGGAAATAGGGAAACACATGAAAAGTGTTTGCAAATGGGAAATCTTTACTAAAGTATAAAGTAAAATTTAAACATTTAGGCATAAAATAAGTAAGGGAAAATCTGGAAAAGTCAGGGAAAAAACTGTAGCATCCCTTTTACAGGTAAGCTACAAATTTTGTAGCTTCTCTAGTGTTTTATATTAAGTTCACATCAACTCTAGTTTTGTTCTTAAAGATAAGTAAATTAACCTTGAATTTTTTTACGGTCATTTCATGGATTTTTAACAATTTTAGTTATGATATACCTACATAAATGTCAAAAAAATGTGCTCCCCATTTTATCAAACCTGTGGCCTCTTTGAAAATTATAGGTAGCCTACCCTTACAGCTCCACGGGTTAAAATAACAAAGGAAGGGGTTACCGTAGCAGGTGCAAGCGACGTCTTGTTTCGTCGAAATAAATGTTTTGGAAAATAGCCGATGCGTGTCGCTGGCGCGTTCGTTCTCCGCCGATGCCGGATACGCAAGAGAGGCTGCGGTAACTACTACGTAGTCGGAGCCCAACGCCCCCTGGAGGTCGTAGCGTTTATTTCATTTACGAGGTTAATAGTCTTTCTCCCCATATATTCCGTATCACTTTCCATTTTTTTTTCGGTTCGATCGGAAACAATGGACTATTTTCTCGCTACCAACAGGCGACATTGGGTCGATTTATCCACCACCACCCCGGGGTCTTTTTCTATACCCCCTTCGATAGGCTTGACCATCGGTCCATTGAAACACGTAACGCGGTTTAGTAGGAAGTGCAATTCCCTGTTCGTCCGTGGTCGAATCCCTTTTTAATCATTTCGCTTTGATTTATATTATTTTAATGGACTTTTGGGGTTATTGACGTCCGCGTGACTGTCTAGATCGTTACCCCCTGGCTAAGAAATTGTTGGTATTATTATTGGAAATTGAAGTCTTATACACGTCATGGTTGAAACTTTCTTTGAATATATATTGGTATTTTTGTAATATTAAATTTGCAATAACAAATTTCGGTGTGGAAAAATAGACGATGTTTTTGTATTATACTAGAAGGTCATATGATCCTCCCACTCAATCACTCCAGCTGCTAGGTTTCAATATTAATCAAATGATTTCCATCAAGAAAGAGATGCCAAAAAACAATCTCGGGTAGGTACTGAACTTTGGGGTTTCACAACACCTCTTCCATGATCGGGCATGTGGAAACCTAAATAAGAATTTATTTTTGGGGGGGAAGGGGCTAATTTGGGCAAACATTTTATAAGAATTTAATTTTGGGGGGAAGGGGCTAATTTGGGAAAACATTTTATAAGAATTTAATTTTGGGGGGAAGGGGCTAAATTGGGAAAACATTTTATAAGAATTTAATTTTGGGGGGAAGGGGCTAAATTGGGCAAACATTTTATAAGAATTTAATTTGGGGGGAAGGGGCTAAATTGGGAAAACATTTTATAAGAATTTAATTTTGGGGGGGAAGGGGCTAATTAGGGAAAACATTTTATAAGAATTTAATTTTGAGGGGAAGGGGCTAATTTAGGAAAAAATATTATAAGAATTTAATTGGGGGAAGGGGTGAGGGGCTGATCACTCCGCGTAATCGGTGTACAGAGCCGTACCTTTGACTGTACTAATGGGACTACGCGTAATCTTTGAAGTCCCTGCCTTTGGCAGTGGTAATCTAAGCGTAGTCCGGTGTACAGTCTTTCTAAGAGTGGTTAGCCCCTCGGGAAGGGGCTAATTTGGGCAAACATTTTCTAAGAATTTAATTTGGGGGGAGGCTTATTTGGTCAAACATTTTATAAGAATTTAATTTTCGGGGGAAGGAGCTAATTTGGGCAAACATTTTATAAGAATTTAATTTTCGGGGGAAGGAGCTAATTTGGGCAAACATTTTATAAGAATTTAATTTTGGGGGGAAGGGGCTAATTTGGGCAAACATATTATAAGAATTGAATTTTCGGGGGAAGGAGCTAATTTGGGAAAACATTTTATAAGAATTTAATTTTGGGTGGAAGGGGCTAATTTGGGCAAACATTAAAATTTGGAGGGGTGGCTATACTTTGCCCAAAAAAGGTCCTAGGGACGCCACTGCTTGACATCCAAACACTGTCAACAACGGGTTGAAGGTAACCCGATTGAAAAATAAAATAATCTCTCGTAGACTTTAATTTCGTGGCAATCTTGTATACAGTAGACGCAGACTTTATCGGCAACACGCAATCCTAACAAAACGGCAAACGCGCAAATGTCGAACAACGCAACCCATCTGTATCATCGCCACTATAACCGTTTCATATTTTTCCTGAATGTAATAATAACACCTTGACAGTGATTTCATTCCAATACAGTGTTGGCCTATCACCGAATATAAGCCTAAATGGAATGCGTGCGTAATACGAGCTATCTCTAAACTCTATTGCGTCCTAGATATCGGCAGTCCATTATCGTAGATAATTCGCTAAATTGATTAGATATTTACTCTACATTTACAAATGTCCTTTCGAAGAGGTTATTACGTTCTCATCAGCCCGGAAAAGGGGTCAAACCGCCGAATTGGAAATAAACGATAGGATAATGTTTGTCGTGCACCGACGTACCAGTTTGTACTCCCTTGACGTCACCAACAATGGCGCTCGGCTCGGTCGTTTGATCGAATCCGGTTAGCTAAATAATACCCCCTTAAAGGGCATTTCCAAACCACTACCACTCGGAATCCCCGCTATCGCTCCGAGGGATGTCGCCGAAATTAAAATTAACTTTTGCAAATGAAGAAAAAACACGTTGCGAAAATTGTGGCAATGGGTTTCTTTCTCACGGGTAATTTTACTCGCTAAAAATGGAACCAAATGCGTCTTTTTAAGCGGAACTTAGCGTTATACCTATCAGGTGCATTCCCCCCCACCGTCCCCTGTCCATTAACAGTGCTGCCACGTTAAAGGAAAATAAAAAAACTCGCGATAAAATTGAGCTCGTCTCTACTGTTATTGAGGATCGCCGGTTTCTCAGTCGTGACTTCATCGGTATTTGTTAGCGGGTGCAAATAGGCCTCCAGCGCCATATTAAGAGGCGTTGTTATCAGCTGGTTCTCTAGATTAGCGTTTCGATATTGGCCCGTCGGACGTCGCCTCGGTCGACTCGAGGATAATTGTTATCCCGGAATTTTCATTGTTGAAGCGTATCCCGAGAGCCGCGTAATCAAGGCCTCTTCTATATAGTTTACCCGATTGTCTTTTTAGGGTTTTTTCCCCCGAACCCACCCTACGAGACACCCACGCCTCAACAAGTTTTATTTTTTATTACCCTCTCTTCCCCTCCCCACCCTGGACCTTTTCCGCGTTTTCTTTGAACAGTTTTATTGAGTTTTCGCGGAACGATGGACGCGTGTTTTCTTATGGCTTGAAAAGCCTTATCTTAACTTTGTCGCGAGAAATGGCGCATTTCAAAGTATGACGTCGGACTATTGTACCTTGCTTTAAGACAATTGACACAATTTTGCGGTTCCAAGTGTTTTTCTTTTGTGCGCGTTAAAAAAGTGTGGTCTCCCTAAAAATGGAATTGCAGGATTTGAAAAAGGTTGGTTTTGTTATTTGTTTAGATTAATTTGATAGTAGATAAATATTAAAATATAATGTATTATTAATTAATTATTAGTTTAGATTTAATTTGATTGTATATAAATAAATATTAAATTATTAGTTTATGAATTATTATAAGTATAATTTAATATTATTTAAAAAAATTATTTTAAATATAATATAATATAAAATATAATTTAATATTAATAAAGTATTAGTTTATAAATTATTTTAAATATAATTTAATATTAATAAAGTATTAGTTTATAAATTATTTTAAATATAATTTAATATTAATAAAGTATTAGTTTATAAATGATAAAAATAACTTTTTTAATAAATAGCTGTTTGCTTGGATGTACTCCATTTTTTAATACAGGCAGGTTTTTTGACATCCTATAGACGTATTGTTAAATAATCTCAAAACACTGCAATTTCTTAGAAATTTCTTACGAACGTGTAGCTAGACGTTATTGCGTAGATTTTCTCTTCGGATCTTACTATGTTTACATTTAATAAACGAGGCGTGATTTATTTTGGTGGGAAAAGCAGTTGACCTTGTTTTAAAATTCTGACTAAATGACACGATTATTTGAAGCCAAAAGCGTTTAATCGTTTTACTCATACACTAATAATAATTAATATTCATACCAGTACATTCTATGATTCTAATCGCACGTGATGTATAGGCATTCTTCATAAAGGAAATTATCAACTTTGAAACAAGCCTCTTCAAGAATGTATTTATACTTATGGAGAATGACTCGTGGGTATCATTGTCGAAATTTCCACCGGAACGAGAGGGGAGAAAAAGTTTAAATAGCGACGTAAGACGTCATATTTAGGGAACCAATAAGATACCTGGCTGAGTTAATTTTGTTTAGGGGGAAGGAGCTCTCCGTTAGAGCGCGAGGATAAAAATAATCTCCCAAACTACAAATTCTTGCCTTAATCTATTTTAATAATTTCCGATTGACGCGTATTGTGTCATAAAGGAAGTTAGATATAAGCCAATTTTATCAGTTTGTATTTTCGTATTGATTTGACGTCTATTATTTATCTAAATTTTCAAAGGTGATCGCCGAGCTGACACGTGGAGGACTGTGGGGCCCTGGCGGAAGGAAGACCCAACCGAAGCCGTCCGCTATCTTCTATTCAGGTATAAAGCTTTTCTAGCCGCGGCTTATCTATAATAGAGAGGTTAAGCCAAGTGCTCTAGAAGTTTTAACAACAACGTCGGGAATATCTAGACGTTCGAGAAGAAACACTCTATAAAATTGGTTAAGCGCGCTTTCAGTTTGACGGCCAACGCCATCTAGGAGCAACAAACACAGCACTGCCCACACAAGGAGAACGCAACCCGTCAAAAGTCGTGGATTTTCTTGCGTACATTTTTCATTGGTTAGACGCTTTAGCGCCTGCTGCCGTCGGAAGGGGAAAATTGTCTTCCCCCTTTCCGTAAAACGTTCAGCGTAAAAGTTCGTCCAATGAAATTTGTACACAACACTGCGTTCGCGTGTTAAAAGGCTAGCTGCGTTCTCCTTGTGTTTGTTGCTCCTATACGCCATCAAGTACTTTTGCAATCGAATTTTCACAAATTGCTCACTTTTCGCAAACCCAGGGTACACGAAGAATTAATGTTGTTTAAACAAAACTAAAACAAGCGTTATGTAATATGGGTATGACTCCCAGTGTCGTAAATAAGGCCCCCGCAGACCCCGCAATCCGGGAGGGCCAAAGGGCTTCAGGGGGCCCCTAAATTCCTATCAAATAATATGCTAGATACCGACTAAAACCCCGAAAATAGTTTCACGAGGGGTCTAGGGTGTCTTATCTACGCCTTTTTGTATGAGTTTTTTAGAAATAAAATTATTTGTTGCTTCGTGTGCCCAGGTGTACCGCAAATGTATCTCTTTGTATACTCGTACTTATTTCGCCAAATTCGTCTTAACAAGTACGCTTCTAGATAAATAATATGTTGTCATAACTCTGATTTGTGGAGTTGTAAAATTATAATTATCAATATTTTGATTTAAACACTATAAATATATTACGAAGTGTCACATTAGCTCGACAGAAATATGGCGTCGTCTTGAAGTTGCAAAATTTTCGATTCCGAAGTACCAAACGGAAAAGTAAAACGTCTAAAATATTCACGCGACACCCGACGTTGTTTTTCAAACTTCTACAGTGCTCCGCTTAACCTCTCCATTATTTGAACAGCCGATTCATTAAGAGCCGTACATAAAATAGGCAAATCAAACGAGGAAGCGTAAACCCGAATAGTCTCAACTGGGGGCTCCCAAATGATCGTTTCAGAAGTCAAACTCGAGTGACGAAAGTTTAATGAAGGGGGAATCTAAATTGGGTTGATATTTGAAAGGCTAGTGAACTCTCTCTCGTTTCCCCTTTGGCTTTGAACTCGACTTCTAAGTCTTACCAAGGTTCGGATAGTTTAGGAAAGGACGTAGCCTTCACCTCTTTCTTGGCCTATGATCGAGCTGTCTTCGTAGTTGATCCGTAGGATACAGTGGCTGCGGTGGCGGTCTCTTCTAATCAGTCACCCGAAGCGGCGTCCAACGCGTCCCCGGCTCAAAACGGCTCCCCATTGTTTAGAAGGAAAGCATTTAGCCGCTCCTCTTTTATCAGAAGCCGAGTAATTAGAGAGCTTAATTCCCAGGCCCGCGTTTCTTCGAGAGACGATGGGAGCGGAATCTAGGCTCGCCCGCTATTTTAGGGCTCGAATATTTGAACGAGGAACTGTGGAATATTATATATATTTTTATGGCCTTACCATCGGTGATTACGAAATACCTAAGCCATTGTCATAACATAGTCGCTTTTACTGCGCCCGGAATCTCGGTCGTTTTTAACGATATGACGTCCCAGCTCGCGAAGGCCGCCTTCTTCGCCGTGAAATCCGGCCCTTTATCTCATTTTGCTGCTTTGCCTAAATAATAACGCGCTTCATTCTGCGAGGAAGCGCCGCTTTAAGCCGCTTAATTCCGTCGTTTGGTGGCGCGGCCTTCGCAGTTTTCGCATAGTTTCGATCCTTCGTAATTAAAACAGCCCTACGTTCTTCGAGAGGATCATCCCGTGGTCCGTTTAGCTTCCAAAAGCGACGTCCGCGACTAACCCGACACCTCGATTCGAAGGTTGGGATGTGGAACTAGACTATCCCCGAACTGTCAACTCGGTAGAGTTGTTCAGTCGCTCTTCTGGCCAGGAAGGGAGCGGGTGGGCATCGGGGCTAGCACAGTTTCCTTCTTGCGCGGTTGAAAGGAAGGCGATGCCTACTCCGTTGTCGATTGAGGCGAGAACTTATCCCCGAATTGAAATGGTGGTGTCTAACTCGGTGGAACCCTTCCGTTCGAATTCTATAACCGCGCCGATCAATTAAAATACCGGAAAGGCGCAGCTTCCAAATGGAGAGCCTGGAGGACAGTTTTGATATATTAGCGCGCTTATGTAACCCCGCTTTCTCTCCTAATTGGCAACAAGTTTACCATCCTGACAAATTTTACTATCATTTTTAAAGGACAATTGACGAAGTTATGCGCGGAATTTCGTTTGTAGTTTTTAATTAAGTTTTGCGACTCTCGGGATTTTTTTTGTTATGATTAAAAAATGTGGTTCAATTTCTAAAATGTAGTCTGACAGTACAATGTTGAAAAGTTAACCCCGGTGCAAATTACGTCATCACGGGTCTTTCTAACAAGCCCGTTAAAAGCATGCTTTTGGGCCCTTTCGCTCATAGCCCCGGGGCAAATTATGTCATCCCGGGCCCTTCAAAGCATGCTTGTAGGCCCTTTCCCTCAGGGCCCCGGGGCAAATTATGTCATCCCGGGCCCTTCTAACTGAAATTCCAAGGGGAGGGGATGCTGGTAAAAGGCAATTCACTGGGCCCCTTGTGGTAGCGCCCCCCTAAAAAGCGCGCTTGCTGACCCTTCCCCTCCGGGCCCCGAGTATTTTTCCTTCTCTGCCAGGTCCTGGATCCGAAGAAGAACTTCAGTTATCTCCCGACGCAGTTATAAAGTTTTAAAATAAACTTGAAGCTTCGACGCGCTCTTTCTTTCCTTAGCGCGATTCTGGTAATGTTCCGAGAAAAGAGTTATGACCGCGCCAGATTATGTTGGGCGTTAATTAATGAACCCCCGACAAGCTGGCTTTTCTTCACGGTCGCCGTCGGGGGATGCTGCTCATCGATTTCCTATCTATACTGCGCGGAACCGGAGAGGGTTCCCCACCAAATATTAGTCTTATTGTTTGGTCGGCAAAGACCGCCTAAGAAGCGGGAAAAACCAACCGCTGCCGATGTTATTTTTCTTTCATTTGGAGCCCGTGTCGGCCGAAACTACCCCGCCAGCTATTACCAGAAACCATATACCCTCCCGGCGAGAGTCGCCAGTAGGAGCGAAGGCGCCCCAAATCACCATTTATTTAGCAACCCGGCACTTCGTTTTCGCTTACTATAGATTCGGTGGTACCTGGCCAGCCTATATCTCTAATTTAATATTGATCCGTTTTCCCTTCCTCGCTTGTGTCGGAATTCAGACGTCTGCTGGCGAGTCTAACGGGCGAGTCCTCTCCCGCCACCTTTTCAATTTCAAATCTCGCAGACGCGTCTTCCTTCCTAAAAATACTTCTCGATCCGAACTTTCTCCACGAATATGTTATCTCTTATTGGCCATTTCTTTTCAAAGCGCGTCGATAAGCAAATTTACGCGTGGATGAGTTTAAAGGCATAGGATTTCTTCTGCCAGTTTTCTCTTAAAGTTTTCTTCCCGCCGCGCAAATATCCTGGTGGTAGGCCAACGTGTTCCGCGGTTGGCCTACCACCAGGATATTTGCGCGGCGGGAAGAAAACTTAAAGGAAAACTGGCAGAAGAAATCCTAGGCCTTTAAGAATATATTTTTGCGACTTTTCGAGACGCGGAGTAAAGGTAGTCGCTACAAATTGCGGAGGGCTATCGCTCCAAAACTGTGTAGGTGTTACTTAACTGTACTTCAGGAATAATAGAAGCTCCGTAATAAGGGCGTCGTTAACCACGCCCTGTTATATATGACCCTACTTAAGCGCGCCCCCTTTCGTTACACCGGGATAATACTGCCCCGATATATGGCGAGGTTTCGCGTGACGTCAGTTAATTTTAAAAAGGCGGAATTAGGTCGACTGGCAGCATTGCGTAATTGCGTTTGTAAGTAGTTTAAAATTTAATCCACCGCAAACCGCGATCCGAAGAAACTCTTAATATTTCGTATACAGTCATTCAAAATTGCTCCTCTCATTATTCTCCTTAAACAAACCAGTTAAAAAATAAATAAATCAAATCAACACGGGCTTCCTCTGATAAATTATGATTATGGTAGTCGTTATTTTTCGTGTTTAAGACAAAAGGAAAAAATGACGCGAGAAAGTGTAAGAACTTTTTCCTGGGGAAATGAAGATGCCATTATGGCGTGTGTGATTTTGGTTTTTTTCTCTCTCTCTCTCTCTCTCTCTCTCTCTCTCTCTCTCTCTCTCTGCACCTTTTTTTTGACGGCGTATTTTGGAGAAAGATGTTCTTCATCGCGTCAATTTATTTCCTTTAAGTCTGGCTTCCCAGCTCGCTTCGCACGCTTGAGGGAGAAGCGGGGAATCGCTTTCTACTTCTCCGTAGGGGAAGATCATTGCGTGGGAACAAAAAGAGGAAACTCTTGTCTGCCGACGAAATGCCCAGATTTTATAGCCAACAAGATGTCGCGTTCCGTCGCTCTTTTAAACCACCCCCGAAATTTCACCCTAGATTTATTTATACGAAAACTATTACAGTCTCACCTTTTTGACTATATTAAATAAAGAACATTGAGGTTAAATTGTCCACTGTAATAAATATATTATATTAATTGCGACATCAACAACGCCACCGTAAGTTAGTTTAAAATTGCTAAAAGGAGAACTGTCACCAAAACCAAAATTTACGAGGTTTTTTTACAGAAAGATAGAAAATATATTAATAATTATGTCCCAGAAATTTTATAGTTATTGGAAATGTATTTAAAAGTTACGCTACTTTTTCCGCAACCTACATCAAACGGCTTCAAAAAATTCAGAAATCGCGGTTGAACCTACGTGCAGCGCCCAAAGAATGAAAATTTGAAAAAGGGCGGCGTGTAAGGCATATTAGAAACACGATTACTACTAATATAACTCGGTTAAAAAGCCAAGGAGAATGTCGTAGAAGACGACAGTTCCGACCGAAAAACGATAAAACCGGGGGAAAACATTTCGTTCACTAGATGGCGCTGCAGGTAGGTTCAACCAAGCGGTTCTGAGATTCTCGAGTCGAGGGGGGGGGGGTTGTATTTAACCATTTTCGGACGTCCTCTATCCATTTAAATGGTTTTTAACCAATTTTAGGGAGGTGACAGTTCTCCTTTAAATAAAATTATCGTTTCATTTTTTAGCAAAAGATCATTTCCTATGGAAAATGGTTTTTGTATGCTAAAATACGCGTCAGGGCCAAGATTAGAGTGTTCTTTTTTATTCATTTTCTTTTGGCGTTTTAAAAGTTTCTTAATATTAATACTTCTCCCACAAAAAAGTCACTTTATGAAATTGACTGCTTGGATGTGAATCGGGTGGGTTCCGAAATCGGCGCGGTTTCTCGCCCTCAAAACTCAACTCTTCCTTGACTTTCTTTCAATAATTAAGTGTCTTCGTTATATATCTTCCACTTTATTCTTCGAGAAAAACGCCGAATAAAAATAACCCCGCAAAGAACGATTTAATTTTTCCTCTTCCTGTGATGGATGTCTTGAAATTCTTAAGGCGCCATTGGCAAAAACCAATAAAACGTCTTTTTTGACTAACATTTTTTCGCCTACTTTTCAAATAGCTTTAATGGCCTTCGCCTTTGGCAACTTGCCTATTTGGCGGAACTGTGGAATTTAGATTATATAATTTTCGGTTTGTTTAAGAATAATAGTGGTACATTCCTCGGAGCTATCAAGCGTGGTTTATTAGTTTTTATAACTCTTTACTCGCGCGCGTTAATAGATTTAATTTCGTATAGGCAAAATTCCTACTTTTAACGAAAGAATTTGCTTTATAATGTACGTATATATATTAGAAAATTGTATGGGATTCGGCGACTTTCGTGTAGCGCGCGTTTTATAACCTTGAGTCAAAGTCTCGGCAGCTGGTCACGTTTTATAGCACGACTTCAATGTTTGATTCTCATCTCGAATTTTTGACGTTCGTGAAAAACATATTTCACGCGTAAAACGCTCGTCGACAGATTGCAAAAAGGAATTGATCCCGTAAAGGTCTCCCGCGCGTAGACGATTTTGACTTCAACTCTGTTGTTTGGCCTGTACTTGTCCTAGTAAGGCGAAAACAGTTCAACGTCTTCCCGTTTTATCTAAAGCTTCGAAGAGACTTCGCTGCGTAGTGGTAGGTAAGCGCTTTGTAAGAACCTTGGTAGGAAGGGTCCCCTTGATATTTAGAATTGGTTAAAGTTTGTCGGTCAAGATAAGCCCCTCTCGGGAATTCCGGGATAAGAGGGCTAGCTATGAAAAGAATAGAATTTTCTCTCGGGAGCGACGGGACAGAGTTGAGGCGAACTTAAAATAGTTTCGCCAACGTATTGATCGTTTTTGTCGGGCCATGATATATTTTCTTCTATATCCGCGGGTTGTTCTTTTTTCTTTTGTAGAGCCAAGGAATTATCCGGAGGTTGCGCTGGGCAGCGGGGAAGGTCACGAAGCGCCGTTGCATCACTCGGCCTCTCTGATCAACGCCAGCGGTCAGCAACACGAGCCGTCCGAACTCCTCGAGCGGCTGTCGCTGCATCAGGCGGCCAACCCCCCGCTGCAGAAGCTGCCCCATTACAGCTCGGCCACTCTGGGGACGCCCTCTCGCCGCGCGGCCTTGGAACGCGGGGCCCCTCCGCCCCGGGCCTTCACCCAGGAAGAGTTCACCTCGGCCATTCTCGCGCGGACCCAAGTCACCTTGGGTCAACGTTTGTCCAGTTCCGGCGAAACCAGGGAACCTTGTAGCGGCCAGTGCGGAAATATCATGTGCAGCCTGTCCGCGACGGGCGACGAGAGTTTGGCCGAACACGCGATAGATGGCGACACCGGCGTCGATTCGACTCGCGACGAAACGCGCGAAAGCGTCGGCGGCGGGGAATCGAAACCGACGGCGAGCGTCGGCAGCGACGTCGAATCGAGGGCGGCGGAAAATCTCGCGGCCCCAACGGCGGACTGCTCCTCGGGCGGAGAAGGCGGAACTCCTACGCCGGAGCGGACGAACTCGGAACTCTCCATGATCAGAGAGAACCACGAAGTTGGAAAAGATCCGGATTTCGAATCGGCCGATTACGCTTTGTCCCCCGTGATGGAACGGAGGACCAAGAGCGGAGTGCTCGGGAAAATCAAGAGTCTAACGGTGAGTCTTTCCGATCTACTTGATCCGTGTGATAAGTAACTAAAAGAGAAAATACCAAAAATCAAAACGAGACCCCGAAAAGGAACCGGTCGTTTCGTTCGAATCATCGCGCTCAATCTTCCCTCGCCCGGATACGAAACGCTACGCGAGACGATGATCAACGCCGCCAAATAGCGGCTCCCTTTTCGCACCTGTTGCGTGTGCCGTCTTCTATATTTGCTTTTTATTTCGTTGTTGTCCGAAACTTCATTTTTTTTGTGGCTAGGATAAACACGCCCTCTTAAAAAAAGTAACTATTTCTAGCTCGCTTTCGCTTCTCATTCTTGACAAAACGTAATTTATCGATTGTATAATATTTATAAATAAAATAAACTTCGCGTCAATTTTTCCCGCTTTTCTCGATTACGTTACACGTGTATTTAACGGGGGAAAACTCGGTACGAGTCTCCCCTTTACAGCAGTCAACCTTTTAAAAAGAGCTTTAAAAAATAAAGTTTAAGATTTATCTCGATAACCGTCTTTGTTTCCTTTAATTATTTATTATCCATTTAATATAATTGCTTTTCAAAAAAGGGGTAAAGTTTATTTTCGCCATAAAAATATTTGTCAAGTGTTGTGTGTTTTATGGTGTATTAAGCCTACTTTTTTCGTTGTACCGTTTTCTTCGCAGTCTGTATGATAAGATAAGACTCTTCTTTATTAACAACTACCTTAAACGGTTTTTGTCGGGAGATTTTTGGCTTTTTCCCAAAACGGAAAGAATTTCGCGTAATCCGTCTTTCGTCAATTTGCCTGAAAATAAAAATTGCAAAAAAAATGTGATTGTCACTTCGATACCCGTAACTCGAAACTCGTAACTCGTCAGGCGTTACGATATTTTAATAGCGAACCCCCCCTCGTCCGTTGCATTGTCGTTCGTTTTGCAGCGCGGAGATAAAGACGAAAACAATTTAAACGAAACACAAAAGGTATGACAATTAAGAAATACCCGGGAGTTTTTCAGTCGGAACAGATGCTAGTAAATATTTGCCTCTAAATTAGCCGCGCAACCTAGAAAAAGTTGAAATATTTTATAACTTTAAATTGGGGTATATTTTACGTAGCGCCTGATTTATCCGGCTCTTTCTTATAGGTGAAATATAAATCCGAAAATCATTTGTCTCGTTTAACTTGACCCGTACCTGTTTCGTAATATCAAAGTAAACCAAGTCGTAACGCGAATCTAATTTGTTTGCGCCCGCGTACCTTTTGAATCTATAGTAAAGCAATATGGCCGCTCTTTTTCCTTACCGAAATAGTAATTTAATAGCTGTCATCTTGACTTAATAGAAAACGGCGGATAAGCGTAGTTGAAGGAAGGCTCGGTAGTGGTGGCCCTTTTTCGCTCCTATCTATTCACGGAGAGAGAATTTCGTTCATTCCGGATGCGTTGTCATGCCAACGTCGCTCGTCTCATCCTTCCTATAGGCTCCTTATAAAAGTTAAATGAAGACGATTTTCTTAGCAGTTTCGGGAAAGGATAAGTCAGCCAATCTTGATTGGACGGCGCTTCTCTTTCGATATATATCGCTCTATTATACCAAAGGGTGCCGAGAATGTACACGTAAGAAGCCCGACTCTATCGCTTCTTTATCCTCGTGTCGGGTATAAATCTTGCCGCTAATATACATATTTTTCCTTTTTAATATTTCCCCCGAAATTTAAAGGCCGACTACATAAATCTTCGGTTTACTCTGTCTTTCACTGGAAGTAGGCTTACTGCAATACACCTGTGCCATGCAGTCAGCCTACTTCCAGTGGAAGACAGAGTAAACCGAAGATTTATGTAGTCGGCCTTTAAACGGGGAACTTTTTTATTTAAAATCTCTGGGATTCTAGAACACGTACTGCATCGGTTGTTTAAGGAAAAATACCACTTCCTCCTCTGACTTCTAGCGGAATTAAATAAAAACTAATATTCAAATTTTACAATCTGTTGACATTCCTATTTGTACATAGTCTTCGTAAATTTAGATTGGTTTGTAATAAACAATATACTAAACCTGTTATAGCAGATTCCTTTTTTGGTGAATGTGATGGAAAAATACGTTGTTATTGAAACAGCTGGTGCCGATAACTTTGATAGTAGTTATTCTACAGGGTGTTTCAAAAGGTTACGCAAAAATTTGAAGAAGTTGTAAGTGGTGAGTTGAGAAGTATCCCTGTTTTTTCCCATTTTCCTACGATGAGTTAAAAGAGCGCCAGAGAGCTTCAAAGTGTGGCCTACTAGCCCCTGGAAGTAGGCTGCAACAAGCGCAAAACCAAGCAGCAGGGGAACGCGAACATTAGGTTTCGGTTCGTGTGATAGGTAAAAAAGAGACTTTGTAAACAAATCGAGGTAACCAGCGTAAAAAAGTATAAACTTAAACAGTATTTAAAGTCCCTGCCGCTTGGTTTTGCTCTTGTTGCAGCCTACGTCCAGGGGCTAGTAGGCCACACTTTGAAGCTCTCTGGCGCTCTTTTAACTCATCGTAGGAAAATGGTCAAAAAACAGGCTTACTTCTCAACTCACTCCCTATACAACTCGTCAAAATGTTT
The DNA here is from genome assembly GCF_980474605.1 of Leiobunum rupestre. NCBI lineage: Eukaryota > Metazoa > Arthropoda > Arachnida > Opiliones > Sclerosomatidae > Leiobunum > Leiobunum rupestre. The sequence continues at coordinate 21,507,607 of NC_143391.1, forward strand.
GCATAACCTTTTGAAACACCCTGTAGAATAGTTTGAAATGATGACACATAACGAAGTTACGTATTAATGACAAATGTCGTCTGAAGGAAATGAAATACATCGTATAAAAAATATTCTACTTATTACGAATAGATTGAACCGGCGCCCGCAGATGGGTTCACGCTCCGGCGCCCAGATTAAAGCATCGTTTCAAAGGTTGTCCTCTCCTCTATACCCAATTACTTGGCGGTCTCGCGCGTCGGATCTCCCGCCACCGAACCCTACGAAAGGTTTCGCCAATTTGAAATGAGATCTCGAGACTAGCGAGGTTTTTCAATGAAAACGCGTTTAATTCCCCTTCCTCTTAATGTTTTTTTCTTAACCCAGGGTAAGAATCTCATTTAGTATTTTAAGTGGCTCGCTATAGCAGAGCGAATTAACTGTGGAAAATTTTCCACGGAGCTTTGGAAAAAAACCCCGGCTACGCGTCCAGTACCTTAAGTGCTTTGTTTCGTAAATCGCCTAATTGTTAAATCCTCCCGAGAACTTCGCAGAGCCAGACAATTTCCTTGCGGGGAAGTAATCTGGGATCAGTGGCGCGGGGTTCTATAGGGTTCTGAGAAGCGCGGATTCGATTCTTTTATCAAAGGAAAAGTTCGCGTAAGCAATTCTAGAATATGCTCCGAAATTAGCTTTCCCGTCCCCCGGTATACGGCCGAGGCTGGCTCTAATACGAATGGACGTTGAATCTTCCACGTGTTTACGCGGAATGCCGCATTCCGGGGGATCGATAACTACGCGCGCATCTTCGTAAAGGCCTATTTCCTCAGCGCGTTCCAAAGTGAAGGAACGGTATATAGACTACCTTCGATTACTCCGGGTTTACTCCCGTCAACTTACAAGGAGAGTACCCGAGGTGTTTATTGCCGATTTTGTTCAATGTTGGGCGTAATTTAGATATGAAATTTCCCAAAAGGAGACGTTGCACTACCCATTCGATTTGCCGTGGCAACCGAAACTGTTTTTGACCACTTAAAACAAAAATAATATTTTTTTCCTTATTTTACCCAAACATTGTTACAATTTTACCCCAAAAATGTTCCAATTTACTCACATTTAATGAAATACACCTAAATGTGGTCCAAATTACCCATTTCGTGATTTTAAAATTTAAAAAAATTTCGTACAGGATACCCTGTGAAACCGAGAAAATCCCATGCTTTTTTAAAAGGTGATATTTTTGTTTTAAATGGTAAAAAACCTTTTCGGTTGCCATGGCAAATCAAATGGGTAGTGCAACGTCTCCATTTGGGAAATTTCATATCTCATATAAGTCTACATTACGGCCGACTTTGAACAAAATCGGCAATAAACACCTCGGGTACTCTCCTTGCAAGTCCGATCCCGACGATAGCGGTATATGACGTTTCGTTAATTTAAGACGAGGCAGATAGACCCGCTGAGGAGGGACTGGAAATACCCTTGACCCTTAAGTACCATAAAACACCGAGTTAGCTCGCCATCCTAACGCCGTAAGCCCCTCCTTTAAGACGCGTCTTTCGAAGATCTTAAATCGCCCCGTCGAATGGGCGGATACGGAGCGAAGAGTCCTTTAGTTTCTGATGGCCCCATGTTTGCCCCGTCACTTGCCGGATCCGTATATCACTCGTGGCCGCTATCTATAAGTCTTCCTCGGAAAAAAAAGTCCTAATCCTCGTCGACACTTTCACTCCGCGGCGCACGCTCCGCTGCATTTTTTATACGACCCTCTTTACAGTTATTTGTATATTCTTCCAAAATTGGGAAGCAGGTGTTTACGCTAGCTTCAATCTTTGCCCATACACTCGATTGCCATCGACGCGTTGACAAAATTCGACGCTGCGTAGACACATTTTTATATTTTCCCCGTAAGATGACTAGATTATAACGATAAATCGAACTATTTCCGGAGGCGACATGTTTTCCCCTTATGTAAACTTCGTTTCTTTCTCACCTGCTGGCATTTGTGGGATATTTGCGCGCTATACACTCTTTTTTTGGGAATTTTGCTGGGCGCGTTCATGTTGAGTTTACCCCCCTTAACCCCCATTCTCCATATCCTGGGACCAAAGACTCGAGCCTAGACCCCCCACCGGTGGTTCCAGGTAATGGCCGACTAGCGGGCGGCCAAAAAGAGGGGTCGAAAAGACCGCGAAAAAGAGTGTATTGTTGACCCCTGGATGGTACCGAGGTTAAATTTGCGTGTCGCAGTAGCGTCGCTAGGCTGTTTTAGGTAGCGCTTGAGCCACCTGAAAATTTTCTGAAGCGCCTCCTAAAATTCCCGTAATTGATTTCATTGTTTCATAACTCATGAAAGGGTTTCTATTACAATTTCGGAAATAAAATGGTTTATTTTCTTAAAACGTTTCGTTATATACCTTTAATTTAGGTGGTTGGTTTCGGGAGAGTGAAGGGAGGAGAGGACAGAGAAGCTTTAACTTTTCCAACGTTATCTGAATTTGACCGAAGTTTTCTTGATAAAAAGTATTTCTAAAAAAGTCATCGGTTTGCTAAGTCGACCTGTATGGGAGCCCTTGAGCAGGCGCTTAAGCGCCCCCAAAACGAAATTCTGGCGACGCCACTGGTGTGTCGTAAACGTGTCGTTGCTCCCGCACCTGTTTCACGCTCGATGGTAAATATTAGTACCACACTAAAAATCTTTTTTTACCTTAACATCGAATTCGTGAAGAATTTTCGAGAATCTTTTGTTTATAAAGTATTTTTTTCATATACGCGCTATATTTAGATTTAACGTGAAAGGCACGCTAGAAATCCAAAGGTATACGCTTTTCAAAAGAATGCAGATTCTAAGATTAATAAATGCGTGAATTCCCCTCCCTCCCTGTTCGGGAGAAAACTTTTACCGTAATTGGGTTCTTATTTTCGATCGCGTGATGCTAAAAAGAGCCCCAAACCTCGACTGCGTACAGCGAAAGTTACTTAACAGCTGAGTCTGACCCGAAGCGTTCGGGATAATAAAATGGTGATACCGTAACCCCGCCGTATATACATCTTAAAAGGGTCGATAGTTTTGGCGCATTCTCCAAATCGGAGCGCGCTAAGACGATGTACCCGTTCATTCGTGTATCGCGATAAGTGGGTTTGTCGCCTATTTTACAGATCCTTGAGGTGAATGCTGGAGATGGTAATAATAGCCTTTAAAAATCCAATTTTCGACAGACAGGATATGGCGTGCGCGCGTGTTTGACTCTCTCTCTCTCCCGGACAACCATTGTTTGGGCGAATTAAGTTTTAAAGAATTAAAATATATGTGAAATGAAAGCGAAATCCTCGTCGGCGACGCAGGAAACGCATCCTGCTGTTGCAGCCGCTCTCATCCTTGATTTCTGGCCTTCTCATTGTGGCCGCGTACGGGTACCCCCTTCGGGACATCGTCGAAATACGTTTACTTTTAAATGGTTTCTCGCGCGAAGCCTAATTGCCGTTTGCAAACGTACTTTTAACCGACGTAATTCTAGGGTTGGATCGCTGGAATTTCACGTCAATTGCCGGAAATGTTTTCTAATTTTATTTTACGAAATTATCATTTTTATATCTAATCAACATTCGTAATTTTTGACCATCCTATTTAATATACATGGTGTTTCAAAAGGTTACGCAACATTTTTAAGGAGTGGTAGGGGGTGAGTTGAGAAGTATGCCTGTTTATCCCCATTTTTCCTACGCTGAGTTGAAAGAGCGCCAGAAAACTTCAAAGTGTGGCCTACTAGTAGGCTGCAACGAGCGCAAAACCAAGCAGCAGGGACTTTAAATACTGTTTAAGTTTACTTTTTTACGCTGGTTACCTCGATTTGTTTACAAAGGCCTTTTTTACCTATCACATGAACCCAAACCTTAATGTTCGCGTTTCCCCGCTGCTTGGTTTTGCGCTTGTTGCAGCCTACTTCCAAGGGCTAGTAGGCCGCACTTTGAAGCTCTCTGGCGCTCTTATAACACATCGTAGGAAAAATGGGGATAAACAGGCGTACTTCTCAACTAACCCCCTACAACCCCTTAACATTTTTGTATAACCTTTTGAAACACCCTGTATATCGCTAGTTTAAAACTTCATTTTCCGCCTTTCTCGGAATACGGATTTCAAATATAGCGTTATTTTTGTAATAATTTCTAATTCGATACGGAACTCGAAAAACACACTCGGTTTAATACGGATAAATTCAACAAAACGTTTTAGGAGTTTCTATAAATAGTTCAAAGTAAGAAAACATATAGTCGCATTGTATAAGTTCATAAAAACTACGTAACTTATATAAGAAGTTTATTGGGTGATCGAAATGAGAAGCTATTCGAGAGACGGGGAACCTCGCGAATCAATTAAGAGCATCTTATTTTTATCCTTTTAAATTTCCCACCTGTCAAGAAATCGGTTCTGTCGCTAGTCTCGTTTCTTCCTAGGTGTAATTCCAACGAAAAAATATCGAAATTTATCTCGATAAGTTCGCTTTCCCCTCTTTAACAGCGATAATATTTTACCTTAAAAAAGATTTCTCGGTTCGAGTCGTGGAAGGATGAATCTTCCTAGATATAGCTATAGGTTGGTGGTCTTTTCATTGGCAACCTTGTCGGCCACCCGCGGGGGTCGTCGACTGCTGCGGGTATTTTTCGGGCGCGTATCAGCCGCCGTGATGGCCTCTTTTCGCAGCTTCTTCTTTCTGAAATTGGGGTCGGCGAGAACACGACGTCTTTGATAACAAATTATCTTTTTCGCCTTCTATCAATATTACCTTCAACTTCTTACGCGCGCCTCTAGGTAAACCAGCGCAGACGTTACCCCTCTTACCAGCCTTTAATTTCGCACTCTGGTGAGATCCAAATTTTATGGGGCGGGGGGGGGGGGGGGTATGCAGAGCCGCTTTCATCTTTATTTTCCCCGTCGATGAATCCGAAGAAATGGTCGTTCGCGGAATAGAACAGGTTTGACGCTCATCAGTTGATCCAACAGACGTCTGCGAGGAATTGCTCCCCGCGTACGCCGTGTCTCGCTATTAGCTTTTTCGATTTCTTTCTCTCGGATGAGTTCCGTCTCTCGACCGTCGCTTGTCCAAATCGAATGCAAATCGAGGCCTCCGCCGCTTCTAATTGAATAATGAGACTCATCTCGAGAGAGTCGGAACGTTACTCTTTGCTCTCGGACGCGGCCCAACCCACCCATCTTCGATCCTGGAAATCCAAGAAGTTCAAAGTGAGTTTTCCACCCGTACTTTTGTACTCCACTCTCTTTTCAATGCGTCTTCGAACATTTTTAGCTGATGTACTTCGCTTTCGTTATTTTTTGCCCGTCCCTCGTTTTTGATTTGCAAAATCGGAATGGTAAAATCGATTGCCCGAAAATAAAAGTTCTTTTTTTTTCATTTTACTTTGATCATTTTTTTAGTCGTTTGATTTTGGAAATGGTAGAGGTGGGGAACGAATAATTTACCGCGCGGGGAAAAATGGATTCTCGGGAACCTGAAAGATTTAAAATAACTCGTACAAGGACGCTCGTTTCGCTGATGAAGTGATGGGCTCACGTTGATTTTTTTATTCTTTTATAAATGAGAAAAACGTTTTCGGCTTAGGAGAGGCCTGGTAATTTTACCTTTCCTTCTTCCAATTCCACGAAAGCGTTTTCAGCATATAGGTATCGCGATGTATTTTATGGTTGAAATTATGGGTTTTGGTTTTACGAATATTTTAACCTATCGGTGATTGATCCTTCTTCGCGTGTCATATTTTAGATTTTTAAATTAAGATGGCTATACCTTTCTCCCCCAACTTTCTCATTCGCGAATAATTGGTCAGGCTCTCTTGATTACGTCTCACCTTGGAACAAAAAATAGCGCTTTCTACGGCAGCTTTTGTTTGGCTCGCTCATAATAGAGAGATAGAATCTCTGGCCGAACAAACGTGATATACCTGTCGGCTTTGTTGCTTTTTTCTTCACCGCGTTCATTTTCTTTTTGCTATTATACGCGCCCGATATAGGCTCCCGATTCGACCCGAGATATTATTATCTTTGCCCACCCCCCCCCCCCCGGAGAGAAAATTAAAGTTACGGCATTGTTGTTTTCTCTCATCTTTTCCCCTTCCTCACGAGCAAATTATATAGAAATGCTCGCGGCCTCTTTCATCTTGACGCTTTTTGTCCCTTCATCTCGAAAAGAAAATGAACTAACGGGCGGTTAATCAATTTTAGTATAGTTTTAGTTTGAAGTAGGTAATTAGTTTTGCGTCGCGTGGTTTTGGGACGCCTTCTATTATGTGACCAGAAATAGTTTTTGCATAGATACTTAAGTTATTTAGTTTTAATTTAATATATAATAGCTGAAGTATTGCTAATATAAGCTTGATACGTGTATCTTCGCGATGTGCCACCTAGGAGCAACAAACGCAAGGATAACGCAGCTAGCCTTTAAACACGCTAACGCGGTGTTGTGTACAAACTTCATTGGACGAGCCTTTACGCTGAACGTGTTACGGAAAGGGGGAAGACAATTTCCGAATTTTCCCCTTCCGACGGCAGCAGGCGCTAAAGCGTCTAGCCAATGAAAAACGTACACAAGAAAATGCACGACTGTTGACGGGTTGCGTTCTCCTTGTGTGGGGTGCTGTGTTTGTTGCTCTTAGGTGCCACCGATTTTTCAAAATTCGCTTTGTAAGAAAAAATAGCGTGGGGGGGATATTACAATATATATAATAATAATAATAATAATCAGCTAGGCTAATACCCAAGGCACCACCTTAATCCTAAGTCATCATGCGACTTTAAACTATTTCATCATAAAAATATTGTTTGTAAATAAATAAATATACTACAGTGTAATTTTTACATTTTACATAGAGGTAGTGCAACAGCCGAAACATTTTCCGCGGTTTCAAGGAAAATTCGCATTCATTAGAATTTTAGGGCTGTGCGAGTACTCTAACATCATCGAGTACTCGACATTTTTTGTGGTCGAGTACTCGAACATCATCGAGTACTCGACATTTTTTGTGGTCGAGTACTCGAACATCATCGAGTACTCGACATTTTTTGTCGTCGAGTACTCGAACATCATCGAGTACTCGACATTTTTTGTCGTCGAGTACTCGAACATCATCGAGTACTCGACATTTTTTGTGGTCGAGTACTCGAACTCGACCTCGAATACGTAATTGGAGAATACTCGTCGATTATCGAGTACGAAAAATTTGCATATTCGGGTACCCGAATAAGCTGCTCTCTAAACTCGTCGAGTATTTGTTTTTTCTATCCTCGTTGCTTCAAAGTTCAAAGAGGGGGTTTTACAACTTTTTGGGGGCAATAAACGGTACCCTACAAATCGTGGAAACTGTGGTTCATTTAAATTAAAGGGATATTTTTCAGCAATTAAAGTTACTTTATACTCCTTTTAAACTTAATTTAATAATTACTTGAATAAAACCAGCTCCTAATGAAGTACTCGATAACCCGACTCCTTAAAAATATTACTCGAGGTTTTTTTTAGTTACTCGACTCGAATAAGAGAAAGTTTCCCCTTAATCAAGTACTCGATTACTCGACTCGAATATTCGATGAAAAAAAATTGATAACCGACTCGATTGCCTAAAACCACTAATCGCACAGCCCTATAGAACCTAAATAACTGACGCTTTCGAAACGATTTGGTCGCTAAAATTAATTGAGAATGAAAAATCCCTGGAAAATAGCAATAAATAAAATGGTGGAAATTGCTCAACAAGTTTCCTCCATATTTCTTATCTCTCCTGATTCGATAGAAATCTCCAGCACAACGCGGGCCGAATAGAAAGCTATCTCTCGGTCCACATTCTAACAATGTTCCTTTTCTCATCCTTTGAAAGTGGTTCCCTCTTCGCCATCTTCTCTCCATCCAAAGATAAGAGAAATGGACGTAGAGAAAGAGAGAGATTTGTCATTCGCGGTGGGCTTCTGCCGCTGAGAGAGATAAACTTTAATGAGCCTTTGGGGCCCGTCTGCGGTGTACCCATATTTTTGACCCACTTTCGGGCTCTTGAAATCCAAAGGGTTACTGACTTCCTCATATACAAATCCTCCGATCTATTTTTCAACACCCCCCTCACCTTTTTTTAAATGAAAGTTCACTTTTCCCGCGGGTTTCCAATCCATTTAAGTCGCTTAAAATTTGCCTGGCTAAAGCCTAGTTCCCACTGAAAATTGACGCTCGCGAATAAAATTTGCGATTTTTTTCAAATTCGTCGCTAAAGTCGCGTCTCCGCGGTATCTAGCGAATGTTCTATTTTTTGACGTCTACACCTTGGCGATAAAAAGCTTCAGCCAATCAGAAAACGCGTTCCCTCGATCTATTCCGCTCCCGTCCGTCACTTATTAAGCCTAGCTCTTTAGAAAAGCGGCTCAGCCAACTTGACCAAGATACTGAAGTAAAGGTAATTATCTCACGAATAGAATCGTTTATTTATTGAAATTATCAACAGGAACATCCATTTGGTTCAGTTTGAACTGATGTTTTATGTTAGGCCTAAAACATTACTAAAAACCCGCACGAGTTGTTTTCAGCGTTTTTAAATTTTCGCGCTTAAGTGAGAACCGCTTCCCCAGCGACCAAAAAAACGCGTATTTTTTCGTTGCGCGAAAATTTTATTCGTTTCGAAAATTCTCCTAGTGGGAACTAGCCTTAAAGACAGACTTCTAAATACGTCGCGATCAATTTTAATTTTCAAATATATAATACACGAAAAAACTGGTTCGGTTTCTTTCTCGGTTTTTATTGGCCCATTTAATTGACAAGGCCGACGTTATACGTCCATTAATCAATCTTATTTTATTTTCCCTTACTTTTTTATTATATACTTATTGTAAAAATTCCACTGGGCTTTCACTCTTAGTTCTTCGTCTGCTTAAAATTTAATAAAAGCTTTATTTTTTCTATTGAGAATTTAGAAGCCTAATCCGCTTATTAACTTTTTTGAAAAAAACATTTTGAGAGGTTTTTCTTTGGGCTTCGACTAGAGGGCAAACTAAAAAGTATTTTGGGTAAACATGGTGGTTGGTCCCCTAATAATGGCGCGGACGGTAAAGTTTAAGTACCTCCCGGCAGTTTCGCTTTAACTTTACGCGGACCGTGCTCTTTTGTCAGAACTACTTCGCTTTCAAGCAGGTGGCTGCGAGGAAATTCCAGCTTTTCCCCCACCCTTTTGTTTTACCAAAATTTAAGCGTCGCTTTCATTCTAAGAAAATATATATTTCGTCCCTTTAAACGCGTCTGTACTTTCTCTTTTCTGTTTCGGCTCAGTGATTTTCCAAAGTATAATAGAATATAAAACATAAAAGTTATTTTTGAGAGTTTGGTAAGGATAGAAGTAATTATTATTTGACCGCGTTAACACATAACAGGAGGCGCGTTAATCGTCAAATTTTCGAGGTAGCCTGATTTTAATAAGGAGATATACAAGTTTTATCGCTGAGATTCAATGAAATTAAAATTATTATTCTCGTTGTGGGTTTTTTCCCTTGAAATTATTCCCCATACAGTAAAATCCACCAATTTAAGAAATTTCAACGTAACTTCGTTAATATTATAATCTTTTCGAACACTTAATTTATAAAGTTTGTCATTAGAACTGAATACGACTTTAAACTTACAAGGAGAGTACCCGAGGTGTTTATTGCCGATTTTGTTCAATGTTGGGCGTAATGTAGCCTATATGGGATATGAAATTTCCCAAAAGGAGACGATGCACTACGTATTCGCCATGGCAACCGAAAATGTTTTTGACCACTTAAAATAAAAAATAAGATTTTATTCCATTATTTTACCCAAAAAGTGTTACAATTTTACCCTAAAAATTTTCAATTTTTTTGTTTTAAGTGGTCAAATCAAATGGGTAGTGCAACGTCTCCTTTTGGGAAATTTCATATCTCATAAAGATCTAGTTTACGTCCGACTTTGAACAAAATCGGCCATAAACAGTTCGGGCACTCTCCTTGTTAGCACTCAACCTAATATTGGCTCTTTCTAAAAAGCGTGTGTTCTAACTTTACGAAAGGAATATCTTTTCTTAAAAGACAAGATCGTACCCGAGTTTTCCTAGTCGTGGTTGTATAAAAGTTGAACGCAATCTTAATGCGCTTAAAAGCGTCCTATACTGGCCGTAAAAATCTAATAACAGCAGGTACACGACGTTCCACTTTTCGAGACTTAATTTGATAAATTGTCAGTACGACTCAATGTAGGCCAAAGGCAAGGTTCGTCGGTGTGTTTATCGCTCCAAAGATAGTTTCCCGAGATTTCGTAATTTATCGAATCTTCAGAAAAGCGTCGGCCTATTTTGACAGGTCGACTCGAGGCAAATTTACGATACAAGCATCCCGATGGAGATATTTTCTAAACATTAAAGGGGAACGGCCAAGCTTTTCCAAATATGGCCTTATTTCCGTATCAAAAGATTAACAAGACGTTCAATATACTAACACGTACCTTTTTTTGTCTTGAAAAAATAGCTTTTGGCCCAAAAAGTTGAAACGAAAAATAACGCCAAGTGTTTGGGTTTGAATTTTCGCCGCCATCTTAGGTGCTGCCGCCAGCGCCCCTAACCCCGTATGAGCGATTTGCGAACTAGCGTAACTTTTGAAATCGCTCAATTTAGGCTTAGGTCTCTTATAACTGGAACGCGCCGCGCGTGACAAATTTTTGCGTCTTCAGCAGCGCGCGCTTTTACGTTGTTTTTCTGTCTCACCGACTTCTCACCAGGTGTCGCGGTGGACGCGCGCTTTTCGATTTCCCGAAATGTCTTTATTTTATTAAAAATTAACCACTCAAAATTTTTTGACGCGGTTTTCACCATAAATTTTAGTTTTTAATGGGCTATAGGGCTATCTATCTGGTTAAAGCTTGACCGTTCCCCTTTAATTTCCAAATCTAGTTTCGCTAGTGGAAATACGGGTTTCATAGTTTTTTTTCTAAATGAACGAAAGGGCTGCTTTCGGAAGAATTTAGCTAGTAACGACTTGATGAGGTTCTTGTATTTTTCCACCGCGGATGTATAGTTGAAACCCAGCTGTATGAAAAGCGCCTAGAAACTGGATAACCCTGAGATCAAGTCATTTGGCCGCAAACGCGAGACACAAGGAACGTTTATGTAACTTATTATTAAGTTTCCCCACTTTTTCTGATGGCTGGAGCGCGTTATGTACGTGTATAATTTCAAGTTGTTTTTGCACAAATGGAAGGAACGAATTTATCAACCGCTCTAGCATCCCCTTTCCATTTCTAACGCTCTTGAATTTTGTCTATCTCCCGGTAAAAACTAGGGGGTCTCGACGAAATGCGAAACGTGTACGTCGAGAAGGAAGTTTCCACGTTAATAATGTTTACTAATTTCCAAATTATTCTTCGTAGCCGGGAGGCTTCGAAGGAGTTAAAATTATTTTGCCTTAATTAATATTCTTTCCACCGCCTCGAAATTATATTTAATACGAAATTTGACCTTAACGCGACGCTTAATACGTATATTGGTTGTCAGGGCCATTGACTTAGTTTTCAGAAGAGCGCTAATCGTGACGTCACCCCTTAATAATGATACCACGATATTAATATAAAGCAATCCTCCGCCATTAGCCAAACGGCGGCTTGAGGATAACGCCGCGACTACATGGACGGCTGGCTGGCCTTGTCTCTTTTGTCTCCGTAAAAATAGCCAGAATTAATCATTTTAATAATTCGTATTCGCGCGTGTTATTATTCGTAATAATATTCAAATTAGTTTCGTCAAATTACCTCGTACCTGAATCTGACTCGACCATTTTTAGTCGCGTTTTTTTCCCCTTGGCAACTGCAATTTAGTCCCTCGAAAGTGAATTCGCAATTTTTGGGTATTTTTTAAAGCATTTTCTATATACTTATATTCCAGGTCTCGTACCGTATATTTGTTTTGTAACAGTTGGCTAACGCGGAAAAAAAATTATGTAGCTAGCAAATTGTATTTGCTCTTTAGGCATCGTCATTGTTTGGTGGCCGCCCTGTCATTAGCTTTGAAAATGACTATAAGCACCCACGAGGACTGCCAAAAATTAATGCGCGGTCCTTTTGTATCAATTCGTAATGTGGATGCGGTATGCCCCCGGGGGTTTCGGGATGGGCTAGTAATACCGTCCGACGTACAAATGGCGCTTACCTTTAACCCGCAAAAATTAGGTAGTCTTTCCTCTATTGGAAATGGTAAATGTATCATTGCATCTCTTTTATTTGCCCAGCCATTTACTCCGCTATTTGTTTTGCCCGGGACTAGTCAAAAACATTCAACTAACTTTTAGGTCGCTCTATCCCTATTTCGATTAAAATATTTGGAATTCCGTATTTTAGGATATTAATATATTATCAAATGATGGCTCCTGAAATGGAAAATTAACGAGTATTGATTATTACAGCGGACAGTTTCAACTTCTCCCCTAGTTACGGATTCGACACGATGACTAATAAACCATTAGGAAAACGACATATGCCCGGGATTTAGAGTTTTTATTTTAACGAAGATAGCGTTAGTTTACACTATATATTTTTGACTTAGTTCCTTGATTTCTTAACAGAACGTCGGGGGTGTTGGATTTCCGCGTAGTTATTTCCTCCGTTTCCGACGTTTGTTTTGACATTGTTCCCGTTATGAGTCGTTTTCGTGGTTGATTTAGTTTAGTTTCTAAAAAGTGATATCATTCTATCGGCTCGTGATGCTAGTTCTTCGCTAAAATAGCCATTCTATCACTTTGGACAAAAATTAGTGGCGCTCCTCGTTTCCATAGCAACGCGTGTAACTCTAAAGATGCCGGTTTTAGGTTGAGGGCGGGCTGAATTAGAAGGTGAAAAAAATTAATTAAACGTCCAGAGCCTTTTTCTGGCGTGGAAAGTTTTTCTCCAGTCGTTTGATTTTTATCTTGGACGTTTAAAAGGCGTCGTGATGCTTGCTTTAGCGACTCAGTGTGGTACCTCGCCACGCGTCAACTTGACGCTAATATTAGTCTCCAGTTCCTTACTGAAAAAGAGATGCGTAACTCGCCACTAGCTAGTAGTATGAGAAAGTTAAGTTTACCCAGTCCGTTTAAATTTAAAACATCTTCCGACGGCCATCTAACTGTTGGGGTAACGTTGCTTTTCCGATATATTTATTACGATTAAAACGTTCATCGTAGCTTCGAAACTTTGTTCGTTTACGTAGACTTAATTTTGATTCTTCGCGTTTTAACCTATTTAGAATCGCAGCAGTTACAGTACCAGCGAAGAGGGTCATTCCCAATCTTCGGATTGCGAGGATCCGGATGAATCCGTAAGTTCCGATACCAACTCGAAATTTCCAATCATTGCCGAAAACGCCAACAATGGTCTCGTTGACTCGCAGAGGTTCAGTCCCAGGGACAGTAACAATAGAGCGTCGACGACGTCGTTCGCCGGAAAAGTTCGCGATCTGCACCGCGATGTCAAGAGAAGATTCAGCAAACTCAGGGGACACTCGAGGTCCTCCGAAAACGACGTGAGTTTATCTTCTTAAAATTCCGCCCGTGATTACGGGGTATCGCGTCGTGTACGTATACGGTGTAATGGAAGACGAAATTGTCCTCTTTCCAGAATAACAGAGAGAACGGAGAAGCGGCCATCGAAGGAGGGAGCTCCATGGAGAGCATTCCGAGCGGTTCCGGAGGATCTCGATCAAGTGCGTTTATATTTCCCTCGTCCTCTCTCTCGAGAAATTCTTTATAAATTCGACGCCGTAATACGAGAATGGTGGTTTTTCATTCTTGCAGGTCTTCAAGCTCACACTCCTACTAGTTCCAACCGAAGCTCTTCGTCGGCGGGCGAAGATGAGACCACCTCGGTAATTGGGCCCATTTTGGGTCGGGCCAGAGCTCTAGTCGACGTTACACCCAGCCCTTACGACAGAGACGCCCTGGGACTCAAAGTACGCTTTTTTATATTCTTCTTTCTTAGGGGATATAAACGACAAATATATATTACATCGTCAAATTTTGTTTTACGGCCTCTAATGATTTGGTTTTTTTTTGTTCCATTAGAAAGGTGACATAATTGACATTATAGCCAAGAACAATACTGGTACTTGGGTGGGAGTGGTTCACGGGAAAGTGGGACATTTTAAATTCATCAACGTCGAAGAGATTCCGATGGAATCGAGAGCCAGAAGACGGCAGAGGAAGGAACGCTACAATCCTAATCGAGAAATTTCCAATTCTAATACCGAGGGTTATCCAAACGTGCCAACTTTGCTCGCCAATGAAAGGTGGCATCCAGAAACGCTAGAGCAACTTCTGAACCATTTTGGACTACAGGTAATAAGACTGTTTAAATACTAACCTTTATACTTTCCTAACGAGCGCTCTATAATTTTTTTATTTAAATAAAAGTTTTCAAACCAACTGGTTGGTCTAGTTAAAGCGTATCTTTTTACGCGTTTAGTTTCACTTCCTTTATCACGTGTTTAAATTACCGTGAAGTTTATCTTTTTCTCCGCTTCTCAGAAATGTGTTGCCATGTAGGCTTTCGTTTTCGCCGTTTTTTGCGTTTCCTTTTTAAACGAAGTTGGTCTGTGGCCAATTTTAACCAAGGTTTAAATTATCTCCTTTTAAAATTGTACGGTCTTACGCTGCATTTATTTGAGTTGTCCATCCGCCTTCCACTCTACATAATTATCTAGTCCACAGTGTGTGTTTTTTAAAAAATGAGTGGCTTAATGAATGTAAATCACTCTTGTTTTTACGCAGGGCTGTATGAATGTTTTGATGCTACATGGTTACGAAGATTTAAACGCTTTCCGAGAAATTGAAAGGGACGACTTAAGCAGTCTTGGAATCACGAGTCCTTCTTTACAAAAACGACTTCTCCGAGCTGCCGAAGCTCTCTTCGACGACGATGGTGAGACATTTTATGCTAGAACAAACACTATTATCATAAGTGACCTAAAATACATAAGTATGACACTGAAGGATTAGATTTGGATAAATATAAACGAGTCATACTTATTTATATTATGGTACTTACGGTATTACTATATCGACAAACTATGGCACCACACCGTATAAGGTTATTTTCGACCTCTGACCAAGTACATCGCTTACGCGCAAAGTCCAAAGAGAGGCATTCTTCCTAATTTCGGATGGTGCCAACTCACTTATAGTTTTAACCAGTATGAATGATGTCCATATGCAAAAATATATCTTTATTTAAATAAACTCATTATTTTAAAACAGAAATCGAAGATTTCGAGGATGGTACGAATCCATCGAACGCGGAGGTGCCCGATAATGGTAACCATCAATCCAGCGAAGTGGTTCTATCGACGAATAATTTGGACGCGATTGACACTGGTTTCGTTTTCGCGAACTGCCCCACTCCGAATGACGCGTCCGATATCGCGAACGAAGAAACGGACGCGCCTAATTCTCCGCGTCCCTCGGACTTTAGGCCCAATATACCGGCCAGCGAGCCGAGCGAGACCCAGAACTCTGACCGAACGAACGGTTCCCAGTTGACCACGGTAGCATCCAGGGTCCAGCGAGAGGACGAACGCGTTTCGAGCGCGTCTCATTCGGTGGACAGCGGTCACGGAGACTCCGGGGAATCGACAAGGAGCTTATTGAGAACGACGGCTCAGATGTTACAGGCATCTTCCACCTGTTCCGTTTCCGGGTATGATTCGGAGGGGTCGTTGACCTACTCCGTTCGAATGGAAGACTTTGACTTCGGTAACTCCGACGATAGGCGAGACGCCGATCCCTGTTGTCCGAAAAACTCTAAAGGCAAAGTTCCGCCTCCGATTCCCAAAAGAACCACCCCCACCGTTATTAGGCCATCGAAATTCGCCAATGGGAGTGTCGAGTTTAGTAACTGCAACGGAGACGCCGTCTCGTACCTGTACCAGGACCAAGATGGTTACGGATTTATGGTGGATTCGAGGTCGGCCAATAAAGGCGCCAAATCGGCCACGCTGCCCAGGAAGAAGCTGATAGACGGCAACGTCGAAACGATTCAACATCCCGCGTTAGAAAAGAGTGAACACCACCATCACGGCGGATCTAGGCTTTTAGAGAAAAAGTTATACAAGAAATTCGGACAGAGGAAAGGAAGCTTACAGACTCAAGCTCTCAAAAACCCGCGACCACCGTCTCTCTCCCTACTGACGGCCGTTTATCGTAAACTTGAAGACGAAGGAATTGACCTTGGCCAAGAGCCTTACACGGACAAAGTAATTTTATATTTATTATTTTAAGTCATTATCAGTATTATTCTAATCGATCGTTGATCTTCCAACATTTAGACTGGTTTCTGCGGAATTCCTCCGGCTTTAGTGCAAAGGTACGCCGAGGAGCTACAAAGGGATATCTACGACGTCGCTGAAAGTATGGATCAAGCTAGGATTAACTCCTTGCAAATGAGAGGCAGACGCGGGGTGAGTGAAAATGTCATAAGCCTATTTTAGGAAAATTGCAATGTATCTCAAATTCGAACATCCGTAATTCTTCCTCCGAGGCCGAGAGGGTTAATAAATTGTAACGTGGACAGCCTTAAAAAATTTAATTACCTTCACTTTGGAATACATTTTAATTCTGAATTTATTATTAGGTTCCTAATGATTTCCTGGCTGACGCTTGCTACGGCCCTGTCGTTGAGGCCAACTATTCAGGCTCCTTGCGCGAGTGGCTCATTTCCTTGGGACTGCCCATGTACGAAGAACATTTTCGTCTGGCTTGTCTCAACCGAGGCATCGGTCACCCTTTGGAGAAAGTGGCCCTGCTTAGGGATTCGGACTTGCGAAACTTTGGAATACATAACGCCCGGCACGTTCGTCTGTTGACAACTGCCATTGGGGCTCTGAACATTCACTTGGGTAGGCTGGGAGGTTACTGCTGATTGAGAACCGAAACCCATCCGCGTTCTATATTTCCACCTCGTTCGTTTCAAGAAAAGACCAGGCCATTCAATAAAGTAAAAATACATCGTCATCGATACGTTTCTCCAAGTGCCTGCATCCTCCCTGATCCCGCTGGTGGTGAACAATATGTTTGAGTCAAATTTTAAGAAGACCTTAGCCTAGAGGAAGAGCGTTGTGAGCAGAATAGCCCCATATTCCATTGAAATAAATTTCTTTATTCCTTAATTCTTGGAATCCCACCCGGCAATATTTTCTCTCTCTTGGCAATAACCCTTCGGCATTCTTACTGAATGTCTATTCAAAGAAATTGCTCAAAATGATTAGAGCATCTAGTCAGAAATCCATTTAATAATTTAGGATTTTCACCAGTTGAGTTACGGCGAAAAAAAAACTTTTCCTGTGATAAAATGCTATACAGTTTGAGATTACTTTTTATTTTGGTGGATTTCAGGTGAAATTGATTTTCTCTCTCTTATGACAAATTAGACTTAGATGATATAACACATTCAGTACCTGCCAATGGTGTAGACTTTTTCCAGTAAGAATTCCTCTTATTGTTATCTAAACTTATCATCTACCGTATTTGGAATAAAATAAATAGCCTCAATACAATATACCAAAGCCACATGAATCCTAAAAAAATGAACAATATATATGAAAACGCCCGTGGACAACGTAATATTATTCGTACGCCGCGTATATCATGTAGTTATATAATGGAAAAATGTTTTCTTGTATAAAGTGTTTAGTTATTATATAAAATACATTGTCTCCTATATGAGAACTACAATAATGTAAGTTCTTTTATATATAAGGTAGTTTCTGAATAAAGGACAAATATTGTCTCTGTATAAAAACTTTAAAAAAACGGCCATAGAATTGGAAGAATGATTGGTTCTGGTTCCTAAAAATTGAAATAAGGAATGGAAGAATATTATAGATCAATACAAATAAATCTTTGAGAAGGTATATTTGATTTCTTTTATTTTCCTGCTGGATATTTTTTAACACAAAAGGCAACAGCAATTTTTTTCTCTTTTGTGGAAAATATTTACATAGAAACAAACCTACAGTAAAGAGTGGAGGTGTTTGGAATTTTTTTGCAAAGATTATCTGCGGGGATTCGTGAATTTTACCTTACCCACTCCTTGCCTTTCATCAGTGTCAGGTTAGTTTCACAATTAACTATAATTTTTGGATTGTACAGGCATATTTGGTTTATCTTATAGGTAAAAGACATTTCGTATATTGGAAGTGGATAATTTTAATAGCAAAACTATTAACAACTTATTTATATCCACAATAGATTTTTTTCCAATTCCAAACGTCTATAAACTAACGCGTTAAAGGCTAAATGATAATGAGCTCGTTATCTAGAGTTAAACAATTATTTAATTTATTTTATACTTGTAATGCAAATTAATTTTCTTTTTAAAAAAGTTTTTCTTTTGTGCATGTAGATGTTTTAAAAAATATTTCCTTTTTTTACGCTAAACTAGAAATTATATTTGGCTATAATGGCGAAAAACAAATATAAAGCACCAGTGTGGCTAAATTTGAGCGAGATTTGAAAAATTTACAATTCCAGTTTAAAGTAATATTTTTTTCTTCCAGGAACTCAATTGATAGGTAATTTAAAAAATTTCTGACACCACAAAAATATGAAGGCCCAAATTCAACAATATTATTTTTTGACATGTAATTTAATCTGAATCTTCATCAACTTGTTTTTTTAACTGTCTCTCAAACACCTTTTTAACATCACAAAATCCTTGCCTAGTTTTACCAAAGCTGTTAGGACCCGCGCTTGTTGGTGTATCTCTTCCTATATTCCTCATTCTCATTTTGGCTTCTGGGGGCATTTCTTCTTCCTTTTAAATAGAAAAAACTATTAGGTCTGTTATACCCAACTTCAGTAGGAATAAGATTTACATCATCACTATCTTGATTAAAAACTTCAGCGACTGATGCGCTGGCTTTCTTTAGCTTTGGTAAAGACTCTTTTTCTTTCTGAAAGAAATACTATCATCAGTATCATTTCACCATGTATTCTTGTTGAAATTAACTACCTGGGCGCCTAGTTTAATAGAGATAGGTGCCAAGCTTTTCTTTTCCTGAATTGATTTGGCAGAATTAAATGTTCGGTTAAAGCCCATTGCTAACTTTGGTTTCTTTGTAACTTCAATAGTTTCTTCATCATCGCTTCCTACGCCGCCACCTCTGTCCATTTCCAATTTTCGTTTTTCTCCATCTGAAGAATAGCGGTCTCGATCGTTGTACGGAGGAGTACTTGCCTTGTTGTATTTGGTGGAAGGTCCTTGACGACTATCCCATCTAGAGCCTGAACTCTTGGAGCCTAGGTGAAGGTCAAATACACTGGCGAATTTAAAATATGCTCTAATTAGAGTCGGGCTTTTTGCAATTTAATGTGTTGTTTTCGAAAGAAAATCAGTTTAGTTTTTTGTGTTTTGTGCAAAATTGGCCAAGGCCTGTAAGTGTATCTTTCGGGTTTCGTTACGAATAGTTTTCGAGCTGACTATTCTAAATAATAAAACCCGTAACGAAGAATTTATACAGAAATTACCTCTAAAATTTCCATCGTAATCAAAATTGTTATTTGCCATTTGTAGATAATTATCCCAGAAACTTCTTTAGGCACTTGCGATATTTCAGTCCTCCTAAAAAAATCGCTGTTCTTCGTACGTTATAATACTATAAGCCAATAAAAAACTTAGAAAATTCAATTTTGGCCAATAATTCTCAGCGTTTAAATGAACGAAGGGTGTGAACCAATCAAACAGAAACATTATACCATTCGTTAAAATAAACGATAACTCAAAGCCAATCGTATGTTTGAAAACTTTGAATTAAAATTTTTAACGTCATTTTATAACTGAAACTACCACTAGGGGCGTATTAAAGGTTTTGAAAAAATAAACATAACGAAACGTGAAGCGGGAGGCGGCTTCAATACACGAGGTTCGCAAAGTTATTTTTATTTAATTTTTAACATTTCGCAGTTAAGCTAAAGTTTTACCAGTTCATTTCTTCATTGGATACTGTTAATTGAGAAGGTAAGTGATGGTTTTTTTTGCGGCTTTTTAGGTAAAAGTTCACGAATAGGTGAGGCATTGGTATTGGTAGCTGAAGCAGACAAGGCTTAATATTTGTTCAATTTTGATTTTAATCCATTACCAGCAGTGAGCACTAAGCACTGTAAGCAGGGCAGATAGCAGCTCACATGATAATCATCCGCTTACTATTATAGTGTAGGACGGATCGTCCAAAGAGCACCTCTATAAAATATGTAGAAAGTGGTAGCTAGCCATCGTGTCATGGCTTATCACTATACCCTTAAATGGTAAAATCTGTTCAATAAATTGTGAAAAGTGAATACAGAATGTAAAAATGTTTGTGATGTAGTTCTAGAGATTTGAAGTTTATTAAATTAGCAAAGGGCAATGCCCATCACGCCAGAGGCAGAGCATTATAAAGAAAAAAATACCGAAAAATATTAGGTCTACTAGTCTAGGTCTAAGTACAGTTTCAATTCCTTTAAGAATAGCTCGTTATAGCTTAGAGTAAGTGAAAGGTATTCACTTAGTAGTTCCCATAGTATTAATAGTATTTAATTGTTACTTTAAGTTGACCTTCCATTTTTGTATTTTTAATTTGTTCTGTTAATATAACATAACTCAATTTGTTTAATCAGCAGGGGTTCGTAGATAGAGCAAAGAAATCATTTATATATTTTAGACCATAGGTTTGTTGGGGTGGCGAAGTGGTTAGCACTCTCGCCTCGCAGCAGGGTTTGATCCCCGCTTGTGGCACTGGGTGAAAACACGAAACCACTCCTGCGTTGAGTCAAGTTTTCCCTTCAGCTCTTCGGTTTCCCTTTTCCATATAAAACTTGCTGAGGTTAACGGTAATAGTAAGTGTAGGGAGCTGTTGCTTCGCTAACATGAAGGGCGTGCCAACAGCCTCCTACGTAATTTAACCTGGCCACCGGCTTGCAATTTAACATAGCCACCGGTATTTGGCTTCACAAGTCACTAGTTGACCTGTGTGGTTACTTGGGTAAAAGCTTAGCTGACTAGTATTATTATAATGTAGTGATAGATTGGTATTGGTAAAGTCGGGTTTTATGCTGGTATATTTTGAGCACTTAAGCGGGTAATTTTTAGAGAGATATTGTGAAATAACCAAATTTTGATTGGGGCCTCACCAAAAACCCACAGATTAGTAGTTAAATAACCCTTAAAAACTACCTTTAAAGTAGAAGAAACTTTTTAAACATTTAAATACATGTTCAACTTCAATAAATTTGTTAAGACTGGAACCTTTTTTTTTTATATAGGTTTTCTAGAGAGCACTCTTACCAATCTATAGCCTCTTGGTGCGTAGGTTGCCCATTTATTTTGGATAAAGTGTAGAACACTACAAGTACATGTTATTTTCTAATCTAGGGTATGAGGTCTTTATTATATTTGTTTACATGGATCTGATGATAAAAACATTTACATGAAGTATTAGTGAATAAAGGGGTTGTATTCCAGAATAATTTGATTTTAGGTAGATATTAATGTTTATTATAATCAATGACTATCAAACGTGGGTATTACTTTGACACGCAAAGAGATAAATTTAAATTCTTTTTAATACAATATGTAAAAGATAATTATAAATTGAATTTGTGAGATGATTGTTGTTGTTTTTCAAACCACGCAAAGAGTGAATACAGTTTACCATATATTACAAGGATGATTTCATTTTACTAGAATTTAATAATGATAAGACTCTATCAGATGCTGTTATATGTTGCTCTTCAATATATCTCCTACTATTCTCTTCCAAAGCCTCCAAGAAATATCTGGATTCAGAATTCAATTAGAATCAAAACTAAAATAACTTTTTTTCTAACATTTAATACCTGTAATTAACCATCATCCCGCATGCAGATGTAAAACCTCTTGGACTAGTGTCTGCTAACCAATTTAGTCTCCAGAGAACAGCCCCATTACGTAAATGAAAGTTAGCTTGAATGAATTCTCATTAATTTAACTGTAAAAAATACCACTTATTGTATCATGTCCTTACCAACACTATTTAAGGCATAGCCCCTTCGTTTTTCCTTATATAAATACCGAGCACATAGTCTCAGGAGAGGGGCTCGCAATAAATCGCAAAGCTTCTCATTTTGAGCCCAACTGTTAACCTTCATTGAACTTAACAAATAATTGTACAGTGTACTTAGGTTACTATTAGGTAGATCTAAATGCTTGAGAAACTCTGAGGCTTCTTCCCACGTTAAGACAGAATTCTCCGAAATTTCACCTACATATATTTACGCATTTTAATGTATTCTATTTATGAAAAGCGAAAATGTTTTTATTAATCAAAATTTCACCTCTTTCAGCTTTGCTGAGCTCGATGACCAACCATTCTCTGAAGCCAGGAATAGGAGAAAGTGTTGAAAATTGACGTAAGTGAGGAAACTCTACTTGTACTTCGGCAACCACTCTTTTAATGAGCTGATTGCCGAGCTCAATTCCTGTCAGACCTAAATAGAGCTAGTTTAACATTACAGATGACCTCATTGAAGGTTAATCTTTGGGAGAACCTTTTTGGGTTGAAGTAATAGAGTAGAAAATAGCCGCTTGTATTTGGTTAGGATCTTCTTGAATATCTTTCAAATTTGTCGATTGCGCAATATCTTGCCTTCTTACAATTGGGTCAACTGAGGTTGCTATATCATTCGTTAAGGCAGTATGTAGGACCACCAATGGTTCTCCTGGCATACTGTGGTGAGTGAAAACGTAGCAACGGCGATAAGGTCCAACCCTTCTTTTCAAATCAGGCCAATTCCTAATTGGGTGCACCGCTTCGTACTCTGATATCTTAAATAAAAATTCAAATTTATTCATTTGCAAACCAAAGCAATTTAAAGTTAAAAGCTTTAAACCTTTTGCATAATATCAGCGGAAGAATGCCACGTTATTCTTTGTAATTGTAAAAATCCTACAGAAAACCAGAGGGATAATAAATCTTGAATGTTATTGTTTAAACTCCTTAGTTGGTATAGATTTGAGTCTTTTCTATCTGCCACAGATAGAAGATTCTGCAAAACTTAGATGTTACTATTTTAATTAATGCGGTAATAAATGAGCTGTTTTCACCAATAAATCAGTTCTCAAATCCACTAGAAATTTAACTCCACCCTCCAATTTTCCAATTTGACTAAATATTTTGCTATATGGTGGAATTAAAATAGACTGCAATTTCTCTTGTGATTTTAATAAAAAAGCGTCTCCCTTCTCCTTGTGAACAATAATAAAAATAGCTTTAGAACATTTATTCTATTTGAACACTGTTAAACCTTTATTATATACTTTTGCTGTTAAAAATGAAGTTGCGGCATCAGTAGCTTGCTCCATTTCTACGCTGTAGTTTTCAGACAAAAACTTCAGAAAACCATACTTTCCAGATGGTTCCATACTTTTGTAGATGTTACATAGTTGTTTAGAACGTGACTAATTGGAAACCGTATAATTTTTAAATGACGTTAATCTAAAAAAAAATAATATTCTTACTGTAATTGAAGCAGGATTGCTACCCGCAATCACTTCATTTATAATGAGTTGTAGTTCAGATTCTTTTTGAATCATTTTGAGTTGTTGGAAAGGTTCTCTTAGTAAAGTTGAAACCTTAAAGCATAGACATTAAGGCCATTATTATATTTCATATTAAATAGATGTGGTAATTAAGATCAAGCTAAGGAAAATCTTACATGAAAACTTCTGACACATCTTACACACACAGATAACATGTTTAACAAGGAATGCTAGTTATTCTATCCTATGTATTTTCAGACATTAAAATAATCAGATTACAGAAATACCCCGCTTGCAATAAAGGAAGCAAGTAGTTTTATTACCCTGACCAAACACCAAGCTAACAGGAACATTTTAATGATAAGAACATAGGCTTTTTCTATAATCCAATGTTACTCTACATGTCTGTCTATAATAATTGGATTCTATTAATCTCTGGTAATCTGAATAGTTTGTCTGGTGACTGGATTCCCTTTAGATAAGGAAGCGAATTAAATTTGTTATTTTGTCACTTATCAAGGGTAAAAACCCTCTTATACATTTATTTAGCTCATAGACCAATGACACCAATGAGACCTCATAGACCTATGTACGAGTAACGAATTAAATTATGCCTTGAATATTTTCTGACTTAACGCAGCTTTTACCCCATTACAAGCCTTTGAATAGTTATTGGCTAAGCACTATATAGATTATTTATAATATGACCTTTTGAACTCTGACGTAAACATATTCGTGCCTGCTATGCAAATACCGTGTTTTTCGCAGAATTTCATTGACCAAAGACTACCATTTCGTGAAGGCGCGGCAACAGGCTCCGCCTCTTAACCTAAAACTCGCCTTAATCTCTTCTCTACGTATCCAAACGTAACAGGATTTGAGACCACAAATTTTTCTCGAAAGAAGCGTTTTGTTCGAAGTTAGTAGTAGTACTTCCGATCTTGTAAAAGGTTCTCTATGACTATCATTTAAATGAATTCTAAAAAAATTTCGACTTTTTGCGTCTCCTCTAGTTATTTTTTATCCAAACATATAAATATCAGAAAACGGGCATTGTGTGGAGCACCCCTAAACCATTTTTTAGTATCTGAGAATGGTATCTGTGCGAGGAGAGGACAATCAACTTTGGTTTTGGGATCTAGGCCCACTACTACCAATTCAATTTGGAATCGGGCTATTCTTGATGCAGAGCGCATTGTAGGCTACCCGTCTTCTTATTTTAGTTTGAGGTGTCTTCTCAGTGATGAAATATCAAATATTGCACTGCAACTTCGGAAACTTCTAGGAACTAATCATCCTTTACTTAAAACAGCAAAGTAAGTTTTAATTTTAATCATAATCTTAGAAATTAACGTATGTTGCAAAAAGGTACACGCCATACACTTCTTAACGGTTTCTTACCTTGAGGCCTTAAACCAGTTAAATGAACTAGACCTACTTTCAAGATACCAGGTCAAAAGAGATGGTTCAATGACCTTCATGCATCAAGTTTTGTTTAGCTTTTTTTCTATATATTTCTAATTGAGGCATATACCTATATAAACTTATTTTTGCTCAAATCAAATGTATACATCTGCGGATCTGATTATAAATAAATTTTCTTGGCTTTTGTTTGTAGAAGATTGGTTTACAATGGAAGGAATACAATGCAGACGAGAGGGTTGGTTGTATTATTGGTATCGAAGGGCGCTGGTCATCCCATTGGTTCCATTGACTATCTTGAAGCTAACCGATTATCGGGAATATCACAAAGACAAAGATCTTTAGCAGAAATCACAGAAATGATACACACAGCCCATTTAATTCATAAGGAAATTCTAAATCTCTCTGCTAGCTTGGTTCCTGATCCCAGAACTTTGGATGACTTACAATTTGGAAATAAAATATCAATCCTGGGTGGAGATTACTTGTTGGCCAATGCCTGCATACTTTTAGCAGAGCTCAGGAATTCAAAGGAAAATTATGATTTAAAATCTTAAAATATAGGTTTCCAGTCAGTGGTGGACTGGGTCTAATATTTTGGGCTGCCAGAAGACAAAAGGTCCCAGCTTTAACAACTATAAGGCTATCATGTTTGAGGGGCCCACTTCATGAACGGTCCGTGGGGCCCACCTGCCATGGGGCAGGTTCACTCTATGGACAGTCCGCCACTGTTTCCAGTGAAATTCCAAAGACACTCCTAACATACATTATTATTAAATATAACAGGTTGTTGATATGATATCAAGTTCTATATCAGATTTTATGCAATCCCAATTTTACGGGGATCATGACCGTCATGGAAATGCTATTCCTGGTGAAAAAGTGTCTTTAGAAGAATGGGAGGAGCAAAATTATCTCATGTCAGGAAGCTTATTATCTAGAAGTTGCCAATCTACTCTCGAATTGGCTGGCTACGACACACCGTTGCAGGAACATGGTTTCGAATTTGGAAAGTGTATGGGCTTAGCAATGCAAGTTCAAACTGATCTACAACCTTTTCTCAACCATGGTCAATATGCTCCTGGTACTCCATTCAGTTTGACGTCTTTACCCTTAATATTGCACTTGCAAAATGATCCTTGCCTTCTTGACTACATTAGAGCTAATGGCCAGGCCTCTGTTGAAAATTTGGATTATCAAAAAGTAATAATTTCGTTTTAGCATCAATGTATCATTATTCAACATTTAATGTAATATCCATTCTTAGATCCATGTCTTTGTTGGACAAAGTAAAGCTGTGGAAAGAAGCAGAGCTCTATTAAATTCCTATGTCAATAGAGCTGATCAATGTTTGAAGAATTTTAAGAGTTCTGACGCCATCAAAGTGCTTTCCAGTATGCTTCAGGCATTGAAGGAATAAGCATTTCTGTAGAGCAGTTTTTTATATATATTTACGGTGATAAAATAGCCATTATTTAATGTATTAAAAAAATTATAATATAGGTGGAATATATTTTTAAGGTTAACTTTTTAAATAAATATAATGGGCAATTATTTAACCCTTAAAAAACCAATGAAAACTTTCTTTGTAACAAAATATTTAATTAGTTCTAACAGAGATAAAATTACAATGCTGACCAGAAAAACACTCAACAAGTAACGTGGGGTTTTAGGCATTTAAAGTAATTACGCAAAGGTGTAAGAAATTGTCTGGATAACTCAAGTGCTCACTCAACCACTGCAAAGGCGTTTCTAGTGGAGGTTCTATTCCATGTGTAATGATTTTATACTTGAAATCTATGGCTAATTGAAGGGATGAAAATTATTAAAACTTCATAGTTTTTTTAAGTTTTCCTTACAAGAGTCCTTTAGTTTTGGCATTGCGGATTCTAAGAGGTCTTGTAAGGCCACTAGCTCCCCATTAGCTTTAATGGGTTTAACTAAAGTTTGTGTCCACATTTGTTCTGCCTAAAGAATGATTTATTAGTGTCATATAAAAAAATTAGTAAATTCGCTTATACTTTGTATATTCTAAATGGAATGCATTTGAAAGAGTCTTCGTTTCCTTTGTCCATTAATTTTCGATTAACAGCCCAAAATTGATCAAACTTATCATTTTGTAGGCCTAGCCACAATTGCCCGTGGTCCTTTTTTTGCATCAAGTTTATCACTTGGCCCCTGTGTTTAAGAGAATCCGCTTCTTTTACTGTGGACATAAAGTGTGATTCTACAGCAGAACGACTGGGACATTGTAAGAGTTCCATTGATGGGAAATTCTAAAAGAGAATACTTGTTGTTACGTTTAGTAAGGTAGTTCAAAGTATAATGTTAATTTACTTTAAAATGAACCGTCAAACTCCAAGGTAACTGAGCTTCATAACCAAACAAGTCAAAAAGAACCCCCACTGGGTAATGCCTACGTTTTGAGATTTACATTAGTTTTGCGTTTAATTTTTGTTAAAGTTTTACCATTTAAGTGGCTGTCCATTGTAGTCTAACCACATTTCACTATTTTCATCAGCATTTCCAACGTTTCTTCCAAAGTGTTTCTGTAAGTTTTCCGTAACAAGAGGGAAGTAGCTCATTCTTGGGACCATAAGCTTAACAAATATTGGAACATTATTTTTTGCGCGGTACATCTTGATATGTCATAGCTTAGGCTTACGAAAAAAGGGTCCGGGGATTGAATGGAAGTTACTTCGTCCACAGCTAATCGAAAACAAACTGGAATTCTGCCATCCCAAACTTCTCGTAGAATTTCTCTGTCTTCTGCCATTTTTATCCAGAAATTTATTTAAATTGTTGTTAAGTTTTTAAGTCATAACATCAGTGTCCATGATAACAGAAACATTTTATCATCAACCTTCTCTGCGCTGCTCCGCGGTTGTAACTGCAGCTGCAGCAGTGTTTCCACTCAGGTGACTTCATTTCCCCCTTTTTAGTAGCCTAAATATTAATTTTTCCCCTTTTCAACAGTGTGTGCCGTAAAATTATTTAAACAAAGGGGGTTAAATAAAACATCTACAAGGAAATCGCCAAGAAGTAGTATAACCGAAAGCCAGGACCTGCATATAATACAGTATTTGTTGAAATATTGGGAACTTTTCACTTGAAACAGAACGTAGCGTTTTTTCTAAGCCTTAATATGTAAAAAAAGCTACCTATTATTTTTTCATTACGTTACCATAGAAACAGCAGTTGATCATTCTTTATATACTATCTTCCATAGAAATCTCATAGGTAACTAGAATGCTGCCGCCTACGGCCGAGCTTGACGCCAGTTCGCCTTGAACCTTCAGCCAATGAGAGGCCGTAGAGTGGTTCCGCCAAGGAGGATAATAATTCTCCTTGGTTCCGTTACTATAGCGGGAGATAGGTGACGTCATTCTCTCCGGTGACATTAAATTCTTGGCAGAACCGCTCTTTGAGCTCTGATTGGCTGAGATCTGGCGTCGTCTGCCACGGCGTTTGGGCCATTTGCCAGTTACACGGCAGCATTCTAGTTACCTATGAGATTTCTATGCTATCTTCAAATACGGCGCTCTCGGCGAATGACAAGTTTTTTAATAACTTTTTTAAATATTTTTAATAGTATTTTATTTACAAAAATGCCTTCGTGGTGTTTTGTTCCATGTATTCCGGTCGCGAAAATGTGTCATTTTTCAGGTATTAAACATTAAGCCCTGGCTTATAAACGGCGGAAAAGTTAAATGTTTGTTTATGATTTGTAAGTTTCATCAAAATGGCGGGTTATTTAAACCGAATTCAATTGGATTTCACCTGACTAAAGAGATATTATCGTTTATTGTAAAGATTGTTGATGATAGTAAAAACAAATCAATTTCAGAATGATTCGGGAATTTAATATAAATGATGTGAGAAACCACGATATTTAAAGTGCAGAAGATAAAATAAAATTTTACTTAAAAAAAACCCCAAGTAGTTTCATATGACGGAACAAAAATGTTTCCGAAACTAGTTTGATTTTTAAAACTATCTTGTGCACTATCGTTATTTTTAATTCTTTACTAGCCAATAAATTTGTGCAAGCTTTTTATCTAAAGATGTTTTTGTAATTAAGTGTTTAACTGTCTCTGGCGAGTAAATGGAAACTTAGAGTAAGTTGCAAATTATTCGTTACCGCCTTAATATTACTTTTAAACGAAGAAATTACGTTTAAAATACCCGAATATAAAGTTTCGTTGCTTTACGTTTCGTAGATAATTAGAAATAATTAAAAGAACGGGAAATGTTTTTGAATTTTACCGTGGTCATTGACGTCGTTGACAACGAGTTATATCATTGGTCGCTTTACCCAACATAGAGTTTAAGCTAGGAGCAACTAACACAACACCCCACACAAGGAGAACGCAACCCGTCAAAAGTCGTGGATTTTCTTGTGTACGTTTTTCATTGGCTAGACGCTTTAGCGCCTGCTGCCGTCGGAAGGGGAAAATTCGGAAATTGTCTCCCCCCCGCCCGTAAAACGTTCAGCGTAAAGGCTCGTGACGCTCGTCCAATGAAATTCGTACACAACCCTTCGTTAGCGTGTTTAAAGGCTAGCTGCGTTCTCCTTGTGTTTGTTGCTCCTAGGTTTAAGCTTGCATACAAATTCCTGATGCCACTATGATGCTACCAAAAATAAATAGACATAAACAGAAAGTCTCGCATTTGCGGTATTCTGTACCTTTCCCTTTGGTTTCCATGAAATCTAAGGTGCAAACCCCCAATGCTTCCCACCCTTTGAGTGCCACCCAATCAGATCGCCTGTAAAGCATTGGAAAATTTTGGTCGGAAATTTGTAAAAGTAGTGTTTCGCGATGCTAAACACCCTGGCGGGATTTCCTATAAGCTCTTTCGATCGTCCGCTTAATTTTCAGTTCTAAATGGCTCGAAAAAAAACCCCAGCATTAATGCCAGAAAATTCTAAAAACCAGGCAAGTCAATGTAATTTAAACATAAAAGAGTTGCATACGACTGGAGTTCAAATTGAACTCGTTGAAATTGAAAACAATGAAGATATTTAAAAAAAAAGCAAAGCGTTAGAAGACGTAGATAAGGTAGACCTAGGCTTAGTAACTGAATATCCAAAATCTGTGGAAGAGAAAGAAACGAACACTGAAATATTCGGATTTATAGTTCCTTTAAGTAAATGGGATGAAATAAATACGTTTACGTCTTCAGCATAATTCTTAATAATAACATCCATAACTCTCCGAGAATTTTCCATCATTATAACACAAAGCTAAAACATTAAGTTTTGATTTTGGTACACACGTGCGCGCGGAGACTACTAACTTAGCTGCTAGCTATTTCGCGGAGAGCTACGTTTTTAAAACCAGTTTTCGCATGTACCTCGTGTAACGGTCCGCGAAGGGGGTCGGCACCGCCGAAAGGGGTTAAAGTAGTTTCTCAGATTACATGGCGCGAACTTTGCCTCCAATGCGAGACTTTGTTTATGTCTATTTATTTTTGATGCTACTAATTCCGTGGACGAAAACAAAAAAAAAACGCCTATTGAACATTGGGATTCTACTAACAGAACTTTTATACGGTGCTCGTGCTCCGTGCGTGGCGCACTGTGCGCCGTAGAGTCAAGCAATTTGAGTCATCGTGCTGTTAAAGTTAGAGAGCACGCACATATTTTTGTTTTTGTTGGAAATATTAGGAAGCGCGCGCTACAAAAAATAACAATATTTTATAGAAAGAGCTATTGAAATAGGCCTGCACAAGGCTACGTAGTAGAAAAACGATATGAAACCTTGATGAAACCGAAGGCTCATCGCGCCGCGCCGCGTGATTTGAAAAGATAATTTCTAGGCTTTTATTTTTTATTTCGATAATAAGCCTAATATTACGATTAAAAATCTCTGGTTTGAAAACTTCTGCAAGTAAACAGAATCGCTCCACTTCAGTTCCTTCTATTTTAGGAATAAAACTACAGCTTCGAGTTGCCCCAAATTACTCGTGCTACGGAGGAGCAAAATTCGCGGAAAATTGCAGGATTTTTGGAGCGAAAAAGGTCAGTTTCGAAATCAAAATTAGTACACTTAGGCTTGGAAATTTGTTTCGACAATGAAATTTTTGGAAAGAGAACGTCCAGGGCTTCAAAACAAGCCCGCATTCATTCGTTTTTATTGCTATCGATTTTTCGTGCAACATAATGACTACATTATGAGATTATAAAATGTCAACATTGCAATCCTCCGGATTTTTTATTGTTCTATAAGTAACACTATCTCTTATTATACCAATGATTGTGATCAGTGCCGGATTAGCCATATAGCAGAAGTAGCAAATGCTACGGGCCCCTGCCGCCCAGCGCCTAAGGAAGAAAATTTACAGCGAAGCCAAAAATTTCGAATTTAAAACAAAAATATTAAAAAATCTAGAGATTATACTAGTCTATACAAAACATTATGCACGAGTCCAGCGGCATCTTCGTGTAACTATTAACGAGGTAATAACCGTTAATCTAGATGTACAATCAATACTGTCAGGACACAAGCGGCAGACATGGAAGGTACTAGTACAAGTACTTGGGAGAAGACATATTTTGTATCAGGAAGAGGAAGATCACGAGGACCATATAGGCCTAGGGGTAACGCCGTTCAAAGGTCACGTACAGGAGACGGAAACGACCATTGTTATGTATGCGGCGATTGGTATTGGGCGAAGGAGTGTATGGTTCCTAAGGACACAGA
The DNA here is from genome assembly GCF_980474605.1 of Leiobunum rupestre. NCBI lineage: Eukaryota > Metazoa > Arthropoda > Arachnida > Opiliones > Sclerosomatidae > Leiobunum > Leiobunum rupestre. Next base: position 21,539,273 of record NC_143391.1, read on the forward strand.
ATGTTTTATCTGTAAGAAGAAAGGCCATTTGAAGAAAATATGTCCATAAAGAGGGCGAAGCTCCGGAAGGGGTCGAAGCCGAGGTCGTAGCCGACGAAAAGTAAATTGGCTTCAAGATCAAGATAACCAAATTGACTCGGACGTTTTATCAGACGGCGAGTATATAACGGATTCGAAGCGTAGATGTAAGGATACAGTACAGATTTCGATTAATGGGTTAAAGGTCGGTTTCATTGTCGATTCTGGATCGGAGGCGAATGTCATGGATGGGAGCACATGGACATTTTTATCAGAACAGCAATCCATAGCGTTGGAGTCGTCGGAAAAAGAATTATTCCCGTATGGATCATCGGAACCATTTGGTTTTGGAACAATTTAAAGCCGAACTACGGTAGAAGGACAAGTCAGCCTTGGAACGAATCGTAGTTGCGCCAGGAGGAAAAGGAAATTTATTGAGTAGAGCCTCTTCTAAGCGGCTAGGATTATTGGTCATGGAAGAAGATTCAGCAGTACGTCAAGTGAAGGCGAGTTCAAAGTAAAACTCAAAGGCGGCAGCGAAAACGTAAAACGGATCGTTCTAGATCACAGATAATGTTTCAAGGTAATTGGAAAACTAAAAGATTATAAGTTGAAGCTGCATATCGATCCGTCGGTGTCACCGAAAGCGATACATGGCAGAAGAGTACCATTTCATTTGCGGAAACAAGAAGCTTCTGAACTGGATAAATTATTAGAATTAGATATCATTGAGCCAGTCACAGGTCCGACCGATTGGGTATCACCGTTGGTGGTAGCGAGCAAGAAAGACGGCGGAATTAGGCTTAGTTTGGATATGCGAGAGGTCAACGGGGCGATTAAAAGAGTCCGACATCGATTTCACACGATCGACGAGCTTCTAGAAGAAATAGACGGAGCTGCGAAAATTACGAAGTTGGATGCGAAATGGGGCTATCACCAAGTAGTTTTGCACGAAGAGTCACGTAAATATACGGTTTTTTCAACGCACCGTGGATTATTTCAATATAAGAGACTGGTATTTGGAGTAGCGTCAGCACCAGAGGAGTATCAGAATATCATGCAGCAAGTACTGAAAAGCTGTGAAGGTACGAAGAACAACTTCGACGATGTAATTGTCTACGGGAAGACTGACGAAGAGCATGACGAGAGGCTAAAGGCCGTGCTAGATACTCTTCGAGATAATGGGATCACTTTAAACTTGGGGAAGTGTTCCTTTGGTATGACGCACGTTGAATTTCTCTATAAACAGAGGCGTAATCACTTATGTAAATATGTAAATAAAGTTAGTTGTTGTTTACTCTCTGACTCGACTGGTTCTTTAGAACATTACACTAACAATAAAATATACAATTAGAACTCTAAAAATAGAATTTGTAAAAAAAAATACATAAAGCGGTGCTTTGCAGTTAGAGCAGTGGCCGCATCTGTCTTGAGTACAGTCACTGTGGTTGTAACTCTTGTTTAAGCAGCTGATGTCAGTAGCGTAGCTAAGATCTATGAAGGTTCCTGTGAAACTATTTGGACATTTCATCAGAATCTCTCCAAAAAACCGTACATGGCCAAACCTAGCCAAACAGAGGCATACCTATGAACACTGTTTCCTGAATCTAAGCAACAGGGAAGTTAGCATACCAATCTTAAGTGACAAGAATATATTGAATACAATGTAATTTAAACTATGGAAGTGATGACTCGGGCCAGATCTAAAAGACAATCTAAATTCGGTTTTACAAACCTTTACTCTTACCTTATAGAATTATCTAATTAGCTGGCATATCTATTTACACTCATGAAGTGCGTGTCTAATGCAAAGTTCACAGTTCAATCTGCCCATTGCCCTTAGACCTAGGCTTAACGGTTATGAAGCGCACCTGCAAATGAAACGGAGCTATCTTCTTCCAAATAAGTTCACAGATTTCTTATTACAAATATATTTCAGAAAACAAATTTTAAATTTAATACTTTTACGATTATAATTAAGTTATTATCCGCAAACTTTTAAGATCTCAAAATCTAAAAAACCCAGCGAAGTCCTACCGTAATTTCCGGAGCTTGGCTGTCGATTGCATCGTCTGCAATTGTCATATTTATCCTCCCGCAGCATGACGCTTCGAGAGTAGCCATTAGCTGAAAACTATTCGTGAGTTCTGAACCGTTAAGAGAACGGCCTAGGACTGAGCTGTAACGTCACGCAAAAGTTATGGATAGTTCAGAACATTTGTACGAATAGTTGTGATTCGTACGATTTGACGTACGCAGCCCGATGTGCAGACGAATTTTAGAGATTTCAACCTTGAGTTCCGACCAGTACTTGCTCTTGAGCAGGTACCATTTAGAACGGTTCCGAACGGTTCAATAAGAGGTTCTTGTCTGCGAATAGTCTGCATTTGGGTAGTTCTAGAATTTTTTTTGCCGAATAGTGCGCATGGGGACTGGTTGAACGGTTCAGAACTCACGAATAGTTTTCAGCTATTGAATTGGGAATAATACTGCTAGAATTACAATTACAATTACGTTTTCGGTTGCCATGGTTACGCGGGACCTGTTTTGAGAAGACTGTACGAAATGCATCTTTATAATTAGGCGGTAGCGCCATCTATATTTTGTAAAGTTATATGGCTAAAAATAAATAATTATTAGCTAACTCAACGTAACTTGAGTTAAAAAGGATCGTGTTGACAGAATAAAATTATTTTTAAACAACTTCAAAGGTTTGTTTGTTACGAGTAATCATACATTTCAATTTCGCATCAGATTCGCGAAAACTTTAATTGCAATATAGTTGCCACCACTAGAGACAGATGCCGCCACGGTAGAACCATAAAGTTGATAAAGTCTCCTTATGCAACGAAATTGGTCCCGCGCCAGCCAGATTTAGTTGTACCTCTATTTATTCCCAACTCAATGAGAGTAGCGGAACCGCTCTATGTCCTCTCATTGGCTGAATGGTTCAAAGCGAACTGGCGACAAGCTCAGCCGTATGCGGCGGCATTCTAGTTACTTATGTGATTTCTATGGCTTGCAAGGTCCTTGCTCTCGGAAATATTACTACCTGGCGATATCCTTGAAGGATATTTAATGTAAGCGCCTATTGCTTTCCCTTTCATTTCCAGGTTTTATCTCAGGCAATTTTGTTCAGGCGAACTTTGGCATATAACATAATTAGTTTTCTAATTAAACTATTGCGATGATGGCCCAACTCAAAGTCAAACATATGGTCTTGAAGTTCGCGGAAAATGAAAAACACGTATTCCAAGATTAGTATAAAATAATTCCTATAATATTACATGAGCATTTTATTTCTTTCCGAAATCGTTTTTTATAGTGCAAAAAACCGCCATTTATTACCATTTTTAATTTTCCGCGATTATGCTTAAAGACAGAACGCAAACCCAAAAGTACCGTCCCTGCGCAGTGGTTGGCCGCCTTCAAAATTTCCGCCGAAACTTTGGCGACAATGTTTTAAGCGCTTATCAGATGGCGCGAATAACCCGATTCCACCCTAATGGAAGCCTTCTAGCTTGCCCGTTTCCTTTGGGATTGGCGAAAAGCGCGGCAGTGGTATCTAGTCTCATTTCTATTTCTATGGGCGCAACCTCGGAGAAGCCAGCGCCGTTACGCCACCTATACTCGTTTCCGTCGTGAATAACGCGCCGTGCACGGTCAGAATTGTAAATTACAATTTGTTATTTGTAGTAACGAAAAACTAATCAAACATTAAAGGATTTTCTTTTAAAGTCCTGGCCTGGGCTTTAGTCTTATCTCCAATTAACTATTTTTTTGCGATAGTTGCTGGGCACGTCTTTGTTGAGTCCCCCTCTCTTTAATGCCATTCTCTGTTTCTGTTTCCTCCATAGAAATCTCATAGGTAACTAGAATGCTGCCGCCTACGGCCGAGCTTGACGCCAGTTCGCCTTGAACCTTCAGCCAATGAGAGGCCGTAGAGTGGTTCCGCCAAGGAGGATAATAATCCTCCTTGGTTCCGCTACTATAGCGGGAGATAGGTGACGTCATTCTCTCTGGTGACATTAAATTCGTGGAAGAACCACTCTTTGAGCTCTGATTGGATGAGATCTGGCTATCGTCTGCATCGGCGTTTGGCCCATTTGCCAGTTACACGGCAGCATTCTAGTTACCTATGAGATTTCTATGGTTTCCTCCGAGGTTACGAATAAATACCGAAGCCTAAACTCCGCCGGATGAACAGGGGGGCAACTAAATGGGTAAAGAAAGGAATTTTCTACAGCGTTGCCAGATTGTGGGAAATTTATTAGGGTCCATTTTTGGTTCAGTCTGTGGGGATAAGGCATTTTTTTTTTCATAAACGTTGATTTTGTGGGAATTTTCATATCTGCTGAAAATTATGGTATGTTTTCCATTGGTTTTCGTTAGGGCGGGGCTAAATAGGGGTGTGGGAATTCGTGATAAATTTACCATTGGCCTGCAATGGGAATCTCGACTTTCGAACATAGGAAAATTTCCTATTAGGAATCCAATTCCAAATACGTTTTTCACATAGGCCGAAGAGTGTTAGAAAAAGTATCGTGTGTGAAATTTAACCCACAGTCCCGGTATTAAGAAATCTTTGATAGGCGAATTACTGAATGTCGTACGAATATTTCAACTGAAAAAAACCAATTAGCTGATTTTTCCGCTTTTCTTCCCACTTCTTCTTTAAAGCGTATTTTCTTTTGCCGAGATACGGCCCTAACTATGTTCCAAAAGGAAACTTGAAAGGTTTTCGACTTTTCGCTCTTCAGAGTACAGAGAATTCCCAGCACTTCTCACCAGACAGAGTGTCCTCAGCATAGAAATCTTATACTCCTATGGTCCTCAGTCCTCACGCATAAAAATTTGGCAACGCTGCGTATTTGCATAATAAGCTAGCGAAAAATATATAATGGCCATTCGGCCATATTTCGTTTAAGAAACGGCATCTTTAGGATAATTACCATGCTTTTTGAATTTCCTAAAGAACTTTTTTTTAAATAAAAACTTAATTCTATTTTTAAAGCTGCGCCCTCGACTAATCAATTGTATGTTTCATGTAAATATCTTTAAGAAATTTTACATTCATTGTGTGTTTTCAAATAATACTATCAAAGGCTTAGGTGATAAAAAGCCCCATAAGGATTTACAACTCAAGTCAGCCTGACTTGGTAAAGTTTAAAGACGCCTTTTTGTATTAACAAAAAATTTAACGATATAATTAAACCGAGTAACCTCAGTATGTCACTAAATAATTATAAAAATTTTATTGAGTGATAATTTTTTTGTTAAATTATATTTGTAGATTTCCATTGTTACCTCACTAATTGACTTGGACTATGGCATGTGCCACGCTCAAGAGAACTTATGATTTTGATCCCTTGCATAGTCCAGGTGGGCGGCCTTCTAAAAGAAGAAGATGCGTGCCTGTTGTTATGACTCCTAGCACTACAAATAGCCCTTGTAAACTTCAAGAAACTTCTCCTTTTGGAGAAGTTAATCCCAAGCTAAACTCTGGTATATCAGGAATATTTTTGGCATTTGGCGAAAGTGTAGTTTTTTCTTCATCAATTGATTTTATAGAGCAAATTGCTGAAAATATTAGAGAAGAAATGAAACGTCTGCAACGTCGGCGCCAACTTCAATATACAAATACTGATAGCACGAGTCCAGATTCTAGCTCTCCTCCATCTCCTTCAGCTGGTTGTTCTAATGGAGGAAATCAATCTCCATCGCGTCGAGAACAGCCACTTTTCACATTTCGACAAGTTGGTCTTATTTGCGATAGAATGATGAAAGAGAGAGAACATCAAATACGCGAGGAATATGACCAAGTCTTAACTTCTAAATTGGCAGGTAAAAAATCTTCATCGTTAATGACTTGGGTAAATTTTAAAGATGTTAAAATTTTTACAGAACAATACGATACTTTTGTGAAATTCACGTATGACCAAATTCAAAAACGTTTCGAAATTGGCACACCCAGCTGTGAGTATTTTTTATCACTTTAATTTTGAATCCGTACTAATTTCTTTGTATTATTTCATACAGATTTGTCCTAAGCCTTCCTATTTCCCTTAAGTGCCCATCTCAGGCAATTGTTGTCTTACATTAAAACTATACATAATGTGCCACAGTTATATAGAAGAGAGCATTTTCCGTGATTTCCTCTAAATTTTCTTTGAGAACTGAATAGTTAAAAAAAAATACATTCTAGGCAAAAATATAATATTCACGTATGACAGTTTCATTTTGGATTTTAAACAGTTAAAAAATTTTATGCAGTAATCCCACCTCATGTTACTTTATTTTAATTAAGGATACCTCAAAAGGACATTACATTGACACTTAATTTTTAAGCAAACCCTAAAAATTGTTCCTTCTTCCCCCTACGCGCATTTTTAAACATGTAAAATGCGTGTGATTCGAGCAGGAATCATTTTTAGTTTCTTTCCGAGCTAAAAAGATGAAATATTTATAAATTCTCCCTTCTCTTTATTTGGTAAAACAAAGAATGACCCAACCTTCCAAAGTACTCTTTATTATTATTGTTATTTTTATCGAACTGCTGTTGAACTACCATATTTAGTCAAACCTTTTTTTGCCAAATGATTGAAGTGAAATAAAACAAAAACCTTGGCTGGTTAAACGTGGTCCAACTCTGAGGTGCTCAGGTTAACTCTTATGCAAAATGCTGGAGTTTTCAAAATTCCTCGCGAGACAAGTGTGTGCAAGTGTAATTGTTTTTGCCTTAGCAGCAAGTGCTTGAAACTTTGAATCGAATCGAGTCTGAAGTAGAGCCGCGTTTCTATTTAAAAAAGATAATGCTAAAAATTGAGTGACCACAACGTACACTGTATAATATAACGAGGATAAAACAAAAATGTTTCGGGTAGTATGGATACAATTTTAAGTGTTTTTTGGTACTGTAATGAAAGGTTTGCTTATTTGATATAAAAGTTTGATTGTGAATTAAACATTATTTTTATTAATCAGAAGATAGCCTAAGGCAGATTACTATAATGCGAAAGGTTAATGGGTGTTGAATCATGGTTCTAAAATTCTATATGCTTGCTAAATTTAAGTAGCTCAATGGTGAAAGTGCACCTTTCAAATGGATATCGGGTAAGTCTTTCATTAGACTAATAAATTAGGCATAATATCAAAACTTGCTGTATTGAATTTGGCGTAATAATATAGTCGTTAATTGTGGTAATAACATTTATTTGCGATAAAAGCATCATTAACAAAATGATAAAAAATTGGATAAAAATTTATATATGGGCACTTGTTAACAAATAGCAATGCCGAGGCTATGTGGACGTAATTTTGCATTTTAAGGCAAGCTTGCTTTTTTGCGCTTAAAGTATTGTTCAAAAGGCCAAACTTAGCCTTCCTCTTCAATTTTTTCAATGTAACCTGTTTTTATTTAAAATAAGATTCAGTTTTTACAGATAAATAAATCCTACATTAATTTACCCATAATGGTGCTATAAATATTGCTGAGGTATTCTGGTTTATTGAGATCAATTCTTTTGCTAGTAGTTAAGTGCAATTCATAGTCTGGACCATACGCTAACCAGAACTTAAAAAATATTGCCAATTAAATATAAACTCTGATAGAAACGTAACATTATTACTTTATGATCTGGTATCTCATTACTTAAATCTTCCCCGCATATTATGGATGTTAAGTAAGTCCAACATCGTGCAACGTTTGCAGGGTTATATCCACCTAGATAATAATCATTTAATAGGGCTGTGCGAGTACTCTAACATCATAGCGTACTCGGACTTTCGAATTAAGAGTACCAAAAAATTGCATATTTGGGTACCCGATTACTCGAATAAGCTGCTCTCTAAACTCGTTGAGTATTTGTTTTTTCTATCCTCGTTGCTTCAAAGCTCAAAGAAGGGTTTTTACAACTTTTTGGGGGGGAAATAAACAGTACCTACCAAGTTGTGGAAACTGTGGTTCATTTAAAATAAAGGAATATTTTTCAGCAATTAAAGTTACTTAATAATCCTTTTAAATTTAATTTCATAATTACTTGAATAAAACCAGCTCTTAATCAAGTACTGGATAACCCAACTCGTTAAAAATATTACTCAACGGTTTTTTATAGTTACTTGACTCGAATAAGAGAAAGTTTCCCCTTTATCAAGTACTCAATTACTAGGCTAGACTCGAATACTCGATGAAAAAAAATTTGATACTCAATATCCGACTCGATTGCCTAAAACCACTAATCGCACAGCCCTATCATTTAATTTGTTAATAAACAATGGTAACATAATAAATACCTCCTCCCAAGATTAAAGTGGGCTTATTCCATTGCAAAACAGTTTTTAAGCAGGTACTGTAACTGCGTAAACTCAAGTTAAAGCTTTTCATAGGGTCTCCATGAAGTCCATCAGCCCCAAATTGGCAGACTATACAGTCGGGTTTATAAGTTGCGAAGGTGGCATTTAGTAAACTATATCAAAGGATAATTAATTCTTTAAATTTAATTTAATAAACACGTAAAGTTTATTAATTTTTACTTGCAAGCTAAATCACAATACTGATCATCTTGAATACCATCTTTTAAAGGAACATTTATAGTGTAGTATTTACCCTGCCCAAAACCAACTGATTTTATTTCACCAGTTCCTAAAGTAAATCTCATTACTTTCATTGCAATTTTAGATTAATGAATGAGCTTTTAATACCTGGGTAAAAGCCATCCGCATATTTATGTATGGAAAAACAAAACACTTTAGCAGTATGAGCAAATGCTTCTTCAACGCCTTAAACATTCAGGAAGGAAAAGAGTGAAACCAAATGTGATTTTTAAATATCATAATCAGTAAAATTTAACCATCAGCATGATGTAAATCAAAGTCGAGGTATAAAACTTTGTCAAATTGTTTCCTCATTTCCAAAATACCCAAAACGATGTCATTGACATAGCAAAAACCGGCGGCTTCATCTCTAGAATTTATTACCTTATTAAAATTATAAATTGGAATGTGTAATTTAATTTTTCTTACCTTTTGGTATGATGCCATCCTCCTGCCCAGTTTATGGCTATTTTACATTTATTTTGCGCAAGCATCTTTGCAGCGCATAAAGTGGCTCCAGCCAGTTCGCAGATGGTGCTGAACATGTTTGGAAATATAGGACAATCATACCCTATAAAAACCAAATGTAAATAATTTAACATGAAGTTATCTTTTTACAAAAAGTAAATGATTTTACCAAGTCCAAATTCATCTCCAAACTCTAATAAGTCTTCGCAGCCTTCTTCTTCTTCATTTTCCGTTTTCTTAAGGAAGTTGACATATTCTTCCGAATGAAACGAACGGATTTCATCCTCTGTTGCGGTTTGTGGCTCAACAATGAGTAGTTTAGATAATAATCCGTAGGCTTTAATTAATTCGTCAACTAATAATGTCTGATAGAAGTTTTGGATTACACTAGTGTTTAGTGAAGCAATAAATATAATATTAAATTACCCTTTCAGTATATTTTGATATCTTGCTCAGAGCATTCACCAATTTTTTTGTTGTAACATATGCAATAGTAGAATTCATTATAAAAAAAAGAGCTATATAACAAAACTATAAGCACGTTTGCTAATCTTTCATTCCGAGGAATGCAAAAAGGCGCATGTTCGGTTTGGATAATGTGAGTTTGAGGAAAAGCCTATAGCACGAAAGTAGTATTCATTTCTACCATCATATGTAACATAATCACTCATAAGTATGCCTTAAAAGCATTTTTAATGAAAGCTTGTTCAAGGGATATGACGTAAATTACGTCACTTCCGACTCCGTGACGAAAAATGCGTCATCAGCTATATAGAAGGGAAACGGAATTGTATAAAGTGGATTTTCCCTTGAGCTCTTCGGTTTCCTCTTACCATAAAAACTTGTCGAGGTTAACAGTAATAGTTGTGTGTTAGTCTGCCTCTGTAATCATTCTCGCTCAATATTTGTTGATTTTTATTCAACTCTTTTAAAAGTTACGTTAGTTGAACTATTCATTCTTCAAGTCCACGATCATTTTAGTCCGTCGAGCCGGATCGTCGCATCGATTGAAGCTACGACTCAATCTCGTCAAACCGGCAATTCTTTCGTGAGATACTTGAAGTTCTCATCAGCATTTGATATCATCAGCATTGTCCACCAGTATGGATGCAGTACTCAACAATCGTAAAAATATCAAGAGCCAAATCACACGTATTGATAACAGCGTTCTACTATCGGTAACGAAACTTGAACCCACAACGCTGACTGACACCGATGTGACTTTTTTTCTCAACAAAGTCCAGAAACTCACTGCAGAGTTAGATACGGTTCAAGAACTAATTATACACAAATGCAAGACAGATGAATCCGACCTTCATGACGCGGAGTACAATGCCCTCATGACCAGACTAGAAATGTTATAACGGCAGTCAATTCTATGACTCAACTACATAGAGTGGTTCCCGCTTCACGACTTGTTTGTGGCCACGGTGCTTAACAATACGTTATTGGCAGGAGCCCAAAAATTGCATTACCTCCAGAATGCTACGTACGGCCTTGGTACGGCGATGCAGCACTCTTCATTCAATCACTGCAGCTGCCAGACATTTTAAAGAATCGATATCATAACTCGAGAGAAATCATCGAAGCACACGTCAAACGATTGTTCAATCAGCTATCTGTGAAGGAAGAATCATCATCGGCTCTAAGGCGGTTGATTGATACAACCTCTGAATATATCCGATCATTGAAAGTACTACAAGAACCGATTGACCACTGGGACGCTAGTATTAATCCACATAGTCAAGGAAAAGTTGGATTTCGAATCACGACGCCAGTGGGAGTTGTCATTGACGGGTACGAAGAACTGTCCACGTTCCTAGAACAGCGAGCACGAGCGTTGGCAGCGTCGCAATCATCATCCAACTTGTCAAGGTCAAAAAATCATTCTATCCGAAAAGACACGTGACGTCACATCATAGAGCGGTGAACAGAAAATGTAGTATATGCAATGAAGATCATCCAATTTACAAGTGTCCAACATTCACGAAGGCAACCATCAAAGATCGTTGGGTCATGGTGAAAAAACACTCCTTAATTATGCTTCAATTGTCTACGGTCCGATCACCAGAGTACGGATTGTAAATGGGGTTCGTGTAAACTATGCAAATCAAAACACAATAGTTTACTTCATCGTCCGATGCAAGAAGAGAAGAGCGACATTCCAAGGGTATACACTCATGTCTCTCGGGAGTTACCATTTTTATCAACAACCAAGAGTGGAGAAGCACAAGTTGTACTGCCTACCATCGTAATTCAAACCAAGGACGAGATTGGTCACTTTCAACCACTACGAGCGTTATTAGATTCAGCGTCGCAAGCTACGTTTATCAGCGAACAGGGCTTAAGAAGATTACGACTAAAACGTACTCGTTGTACAATGTCCATCGGAGGCATAGGAGCCACTGGCATCGGAACTTCACGAGGAAGCGTCAAGTTATACATCAAGACGGACGCAAACGACATTCTTTCAGTAGAAGCCCTAATTCTAACCAAGGTCACGGAGAATCTCCCAAGTCAGTCATTCAACCCAAGCCAACTATCACACGTTAAAGGGTTGAAGTTAGCAGTTTCCATGTTCTATATGTCTAGTCCAGTCGACGTTATCCTAGGCGCTGACGTTTATTTTAACATAGTAGAAGACGGAAAAGGACGAGGAAAACGACGGCTACCCGTTGCTTTCAAAACAAGTTTTGGCTGGGCTATTATAGGCTCATTACATCAAGATGAACTCGATCCAGATACATACCTGTACTCTTGACGATCAACTAGCAAAGTTCTGGGAGGTGGAAGAAGTTCCTTTGAACAGATTACTAACGACCGACGAAAAACAGATTTTTGAAGAAACCCACAGCCGAACTAATACAGGAAGATTCATCGTTCGTCTACCTTTTAAAACAGATCCGAAGAAACTTGGGAACTCACGAAGCGCCGCAATCAGAAGATTTCTGTATCTTGAGTGGCGTCTTCAAATTAATCCTGACCCCTACAGTCAGTATCGTACCTTCATGGACGAATACGTCAAGATGGGTCACATAAAACTCGTAACTGAGAAGCAGGAATCTGAGACAGCATATTATTTACCGCACCTTGCTGTGATCAAGAACTCGAGTACAATTACCAAGCTGCACGTAGTTTTCGGTGCGTCAGCAAAAACTACGACTGGACAATCCCTCAACGACACGCTGTTGGTAGGACCGAAATTACAAGGCGATCTCATTAATCTACTCCTGCGATTCCGTTCATGGCCAATCGTGATGACAGCAGACATTGCTAAAATGTATCGCCAAATCTTGGTCCATCCCGACGACGTTTCGTGGCAACGAATCATTTGGAGCGAAACCACTAGAAGAATAATAACAATAATAATGATAATAATCAGCTAGGCTAATACCCAAGGCACCACCTTAGGCCTAAGTCATCGAGGGCGTTGAATGATCTGGTTTGTTCGTCTGACCACGCCCATTCTTCGTCTTACCTCAGCAGCTTCGAGAGTGGCTCGGCTTCCGTGGCGAATCCTTTAACGAAACGACTGAAATAGCTGGTGAGTTCCAAGAACATTCTTGCCGGATTCCTTCGGCGCTTATCTCGAAACCTAGGTAGTCTATCTTGCTTTCAAGGAAAAAGCACTTTTTGAGTTCAAGTGTTATCTTCGCTTTGCGGAAAACTTCGAAAACCTCCTACAAGTGTGTTAGACCTTCGTCTACGGTTCCGGATGGAATCAGGACGTCGTCCATGTATGTCTATGCGATTCGTAAATCGCCCAGAAGTCCCACACAAACGTTCTTCGCCAGTTTTATTTTTAACAATGAAAATCAGGCTTGCATATGGGGAGTTGGAGTCCGCTTTATTCCCGCGTTCAAGAGCTCGGCGATTTTATCTCGGACACTTTCTCTCTCTGCGTGTGAAAGTCTGTACGGTCGGTAAGTTACCGGTTCCTTTGACGTCAATTCTATCTCGAACGTTGCTAGATTTGTTTTACCAAGTTCTGATAAAGTCTCGGCGAAACAGTCCCTGTACTCGTTGACGAGTCTCCATAGTCGTTCCTTAACTTCTCGTTTATTTCGTCAATGACAAAGGCCACTTACAGCGAGTAAATCTGTAATCGATTGCGTAATCACTTTAGTACATTCAAAGCTACGGTCGTGTACACCGATTACAGATAGTGGTCAGCCCCTCGGTCAAAGGGTAGTAACTTCAATGACTCTACGCGCATTACTTCGGCATCGTCACTGATTTCTTTTTCTTTGAATTTTTCACCTCCCGGAGACATTGAGTATTGGCTCATTAGTTTGCTCTTCTTTGTTGACGGCGTATATGCCTCTAGGTATGCAGTACTCTTTTCCGGGGACCATTCGTAACTGACCTTCGATGTATATCTCTGCTTCGTTACCTCCGGGTTCGTTAGCCAGTAGATCTATAAGGCCTACCTAATTTGACGGTAATACCCTTGCCTCTTTTGCCCATAAAGTGGCTGCTTGCTCTGGCAAATCTGGAATCTGCAAGTTTTTCAGACATTCGTCTTCTTGCTCTGCGCTGTAACTTTCATCGAATAGCCTGAGGGTATTTTGACGTTTGACGACTGTGACTTGCGGCTCCTCTGCCAGTGGTTGCCCAATTAATAGCGGGATGCTTTGAACGTGATCTGCAACTAGAAATATATCGAATGTGGCCTTCACCTGATCTACCCTCGATTGTCGCTTGGGTAATGCCTTTAGGTTTAGTTTTTCCAACGCCGTAGTCTACAATCGCAATTCCGTCGTCTACTGGTTTGTTTTCTAATTTCACGCGTTGAGCATCGCTTTTTCTAATAATAACGCATTTAATTCCCAAATCGATGTATGATCTAATCGATTGCCCATTGATCAAGGCATTTTTAAAATACTTTTGATTATCGTCTTGTTTCTCTTCTTCCGTTTCTACGTGTAAAGCGTCCTTAAGAGTGGTTTTCGTTCCACCAGTATGTGTCGTCTGCTTTTCAGTACAGTCTTTCGTTGTGTGACCGACTTTTTGACATTTCTCACATCTTGGTTTTCGTGGCGGTTATGGACAGTCTTTCGCGATATGCCCATAACTAGAACAATTACAGCATAACGGCTCACCCTTCTCGTCGTAACGAGGTTTTGATTTTCTTCCATTAAAGGTCTTGTTCGTATCCGTTGATCTCAGTGACTTTCCATTTGTTGATCATTTATTGAGATTGTCTTTCGATTGATCTGGAAACAACTTCTTTCGTTGAGCGTCTGGGACGTCAGGAGTCATTCATATAGCGCGTTCCACTGGCTGATCTCGGGCGCTCCGAGATCACTCGATTTTTGATTTTAAGTTCCACTGGGAAATCGAGAGCTGGTTTCGCCGAGATTCATGAGTGACTCTGCATAAAGCCTCGACGTGCAGCTGCGGCGGAGTCGGGATACAGGGAAATAAAAATTGATGGAAACCTTGAATTAATAAACTGGTCAACTCCTATTATTTGATATTATTTCGAATTATTAAACTGGCCATGGTGACCAGTGACCCCCGAAATTTTGAATAAATAAAATGGTCTGAGTAATTAATAAACTGCTTCTAACAGCTCTGATGAAGAATTGGAAGCTATAGCATTAGAATATTATGCACCAAACATAACTAGACCCAAAATTAATAATTATGTAAATGATGTGATTATGATTTATGATGATAACGAGGTAAGTAGTTAAGCCTTGTCTTGTAGTACCGCCATTTTATCTTCACAATAAGGTGGATTATAGGATTAAAATTTCGAAGCGTGTTTCACTGGAAAATATATCAGTGGCGCTCCAAAAAAAAGGGGGGGGGGAAGATCTGTGACGTGAGATACCATTTTTAGAGCGCTCTGGGGTCTTACCAGTGGAACGTGCTAGTAGTCTTTCTTCTAGTTGTTTGGTGCAAACAAGTAACTCGGGAGGCGACGTGAATTCTCTCACTCTAAGAGCGGTGATTAGTGCATGGTTATTGAGCCCAGTGATTATGTACTCAATCATGGCCTCTTCGGGTAAGCCACGCATTCTAGCCTTAGCTACCTTATCGTGGTAGTAACTCACCACACTTTCACCTGGCTTCCTGACTCCATGTCGCGCTACATTGCTTGGGTACTTTTAGGCGGCGGAAACCATCTTTCCAATAGGATACCCCATTCTGGCCAGGTGTGAACTACCGTGTCTAACCCTTCCAGCTGATCCCATGAGACGCGGTAATGCGTTGCTCACCGTTACTCGTTTAACCATCCGTAAGCTGCCAAAGCATCGCTGACCTTCTTCACCACATTCGACTCGTTTAATGCGGCGCTGAATCTGGATCAAAATCGGGTAGTATCTGACTTTGACCTCCCCAATGGTGATGCTCTACGTTTCTTGCGTTTAGAGGGGCTGGTTGATTAACCCCTTGATTATTTTGGCTTTGCATCCTTAATGCGGCTTCCATCGTTGCCTTAACTGCGGCTGCCACTGCTTTTTGGATTGCTTCTTCAAAAACGGTTGAGGAAATAACCTCCGCCCTCGCCGTTTACTCGTTTTGATCGTCACCTTAATTGACGTTGAATAATCCGCTGAGTTGATCTTCGGCTGCAGATTGACTCATCTTGCTCGTAGATCTTTCCTTTTCGTTGGCGTTAATAGATCTATTTTCGACTCTTAATTCCCTTTGATCATCTACGTTGCACGTTTCGTTAAGAGTAAGGTAAGTGTTGTAGCAAAAGCGACATAAGACCCAAAAGTGTGTCAACTCTACCTTTGCGTCCGTTAAAATATCTACTGAGAGCTAGTCTCACAATAGACTACATAACCTACTAGTTGGAATAGTACAAGCAACTGTTTATTTAGTCTATGGTTTGCCGCGATTTTATCTCTTCCATTTATTCTCCCGTAGACATACGTTCTAAAACGCCTCACTTGGCGGCGCTGAAGTGGAGGGAATTTCAAATTTTGATGACGTATTTTCAACCCCTTCTCCCACTCCCTCGTTTTACTTCGCGACAAGCTCTCATTAAACATTATACCGTACTGACACACTTTTGGGTCTTATGTCGCTTTTGGTTGTAGTGATTAACGACAGTCAATTATAAAAGTCTGGATAGCCGATGACAAAGGACGACAAAAGAGTCAAAGAGGAATACGCCCTTCAGAACGGTAGCGTTTCAAGAAAACCAACGTGAAAGACAACGAAGAAAAGCTACTATGGGTAGTAAAGCGAGGTATAGCCAGGGGCGGATTTAGGCATGTTCTTGAGGGGCTGCAGTCCAGAGTCCCGTTCAATTAAAATTTAAGCAAAATTTTATTTTCCATTTACGCTGCAAAGTGCATCTGATAGTCCGTAAAACTGTTTTAGTCCAGGGCGCCCAAATTTAACGGTCCACCTCTGGGTGGCGCATAGTGAAAAATAATCACGATGACATAGGCCACGTAGGAACAGATAAAACATGCGTCAAGATATTGAAAAACTATTGGTTTAATCGTCCCTACCGTTATTAACGCCGTTACAGGTCAACATGTACACTCTTAGAAAAAAGGTTCCAAACCAAGTCCAAAATTGCACACAGTGTGCCACCGTAGGACGATATGTACAAATTTGTTCAATTTGGGAACCAGTAATCCAAAGTTTTATCTCTACACGATTTTGGGTAAAATTGTGTTCAATCGTTTTCAGAAGCGTCCAATATACGCGGCTGAGAGTTAACCCCCGTCATTACCCCTACGCTCGAAATGTATTGTCTGATACTCTGATTTCTCAAGACAACTGTTTTTTAGAGGAGAAAGTATAGGGACCGCATGGAAGGTGTTTTACAGTTTCTCTGTGTCGTTGAAAGGTTGACAATTTAACACCTAGCGCCACGTAGTATTCGCGGCAGGAACTAAAAGAGTTGCACTTCTCTGCCATCTATCTTTGGTTTCTAGAACTTGAAATGGGTTAATATAGCTATAGCTGATATAGTCTTTGAGACCATCCTACCGGCGCGGCGTCGGGAGCGGTTTTTTTAACGAAAAACTCCTTCCGCGACTTTTTGATGGCGCTGATGCTTGGGCAACCTTTTCTCCGCAGAACACGCCATTCTTTGAAGCCATAGCTACTATAGTCTTTGGTTTGCTAATATAAATGGGGTTTTGACCCAAATTGTTTAAAATTTACAAATATAATATAGTTTCTATTTGGTTTAATTCCACGGGTTCAGTTTTATGGAATTCCTCAAAATATAATTAAAATTGAAGCTAATTAAACATACGATAACATGATTTTTAAAAGTTGTAAATATAAAGTATCGTAATTTAAATATAACTTGACAAACATTAACTGAAATTAAATTTTAGGTTTTATGCGCCATCTATTATTTTGAAAATCTCGAAATTACGATTGATAACGTTGGCTATTTTTTTTAAAATTGTCTCCATATCTTAATTAGGTTTCAATATATTTAGTATAATGTTAATTTTTAACACTCTTCAAAACATAATCGTTTAAATATTTCAAAATTAATAGGTCGAAACGTTCATTACCTTTTTCTTGATATCTTTACAGAGCGATTTCGTTATGTAGTTTTTACATAAGACTTAAAATAGAGTGAATATTGGTCCTTTAAATAGCGCCATCTATTATAGAATCGATGGGATTTTCAAACATTTTATCGTATGTTTTTTAAAATTCATTTTAAATTATTACTTTCTAAAAATATAAACTTCCGTATCTATAACTATAAGTCTTGAAGCCTAGAGTAAACCATTCACATAGAGTGGAAGCATCAGCGAAACTTGTTAACACTGTTCGTATGCAACGTCTTGATTCCGAGGCGTGAAAAAAAACAAGTTAGCCTAAAGGTAATGTACAATATGTAGATAAAAAAGTAAGTTTATACTCATCGCTCTTCGGACTATATTTATTCACGCCTCGAAAACAAGTTGCCCCTTTAGAATGGATGTTTCATGCGCTTCCATAGGGCTTTCCACTCTATGCGAATGGGTTACTCTATATCTTGAAGCTAGTTTGTCCTTTTATGTATGCGTGTATGGGTGTATGTGGGTGTGGGTGTATGCTTGGATATATGTAAATTCATCTTTATAATTAGGCGGTAGCGCCATCTATATTTTGTAAAGTTATATGGCTAAAAATAAACAATTATTAGCTAACTCACCGTAACTTGAGTTAAAAAGGATCGTGTTGACAGAATAAAATTATTTTTAAACAACTTCAAAGATTTGTTTGTTACGAGTAATCATACATTTCAATTTCACATCAGATTCGCGAAACAATTCCACTGAAATATAGTTGCCACCACAGATGCCGCCACGGTAGAACGATAAAGTTGATAAAGTCTCCTTATTGAACGAAATTGGTCCTGCGCCAGCCAGATTTAGTTGTACCTCTATTTATTCCCAACTCAATGCCTCTAAATTATCGAACTCAATGGAACACATTGTTAACCAGTTATAATTATAAATAAAATTATTACTTCACTTATTCTTTCAATAGTTGATTTTATAAAATGTCTTTACGCTTGCCCAACTTGTTGAAATGTTGCCCAGGAATAGTTCAGCCAATGCCTAAGAATGAGTTCATTAACTCTTTAGTGGGAGAGAAAACGGATCCACAGCTGAAGCAGGGAGGCAACATTTCAACAAGATGGCCAAGGTTATTTTATAAAAAGAACTATTATACCTTGAAACATAATTGTAACACTAGTTTAAGACCCTGTAGTGAACATTTAATTTAATAGCGTAACTTGAAATCAAAATAAGGAAATAAGGCGCTCTAACTAAGTATTGGACGGTGTAGAAAATATAGATTATTTATAAGATTTAAGTTTATGATTTAAGATAAGTTAAAATTAAATTTAGTATAAATAAAATTAAGTGTAACCAAAAAAATATATAAAAGGATAAAATGTAAACCAAATTTCGGACGGAATTCCCACTCTGTATTGTATATATTTCTTGTTATTTTTGTGTAAAAACCCCACTCCTCGAGATTCGAGGAAACTAATGGATGTATTGTGTAGAAAGGAAGCTTCGGAAAACACAGCGGGAGTAAAGAGTCGTGGTGCCACTTCGACGCTGCTGCCTTTCAAGGTACTTCGAAACGACGGTTGGGATTATGGGTCACCTGACCACTAATTCCCTCCCGTTCAAATTTTTGCGTATAAAGGCTAGATTTCTAGCGAAATAAATGAGATAGCTTGCAAAACTTGTAGAGGACACACAAAAAGTCCCAACCTTAAAATAGGGCTGAAAGAAACCAGCCATCGTATTTTTCTTTAAATAAAGTAATATCATTTTTTAATATAGAAAATCGTAATCATTTTAGTATAGTACGAAAGCGTAGCGTAATTATAGTATGGTGTGTGAGAGCTTTAGAGTTCCCAATAAACTTTAAAACTATATAGTCAGTCTATAGCGAGCTAGAAAGAAAAGCTCTCCGCGGTCTGGTAGGATCCCGCTAATTAAAATTCTACATGGTGCCGAAACCCGGGACTTTAGATCATTATCGCGCATCATAAACTTTCGTAAGTGAACTTTAGAAACTATAAACGGAGAGAATTTAAACAATCGTTTAAATGGAAGACGGATCGTCGGACCCGTCGAAGAAAATGAATACTGTGGATAAGGATAGTGCAAAAACAAGATTGCAATCTCAACAATTAGCCGCCCAACAGCAAGCTCAACAATTGGCAGCTCAGCAAATAGCGGCTCAACAGCAGTTGGCCGCTCAACTTTCATCGCCAGTTCCGAATCTCATAACGCCAATCAATTCAACACCGAGCGCCATAGAAATCGAGATTAAAAAGGCTAAAGCGTCAAGAAATGGAACCAGGAAGTCAGTCGACAAACAAATTAAAGTCATCACGGATCTGCTCGACGAAACTGCGAGAGCGACAACGACGTATGATCAACTAGAAAACGCAGTCCTGGTTCTTCAAACAAAAGAAGAGAATCTAGCCAAGGCTGATAATCACGTTATGAGCCTTCTACAAGATGAAGCGGATATAGAAAGGGAGGCAGTAGAAACCGAAGATTACTTGGACAACATCACCAACGCCAAAATCAACGCTCGCCGTAGGATGAAAGAGCTGAGCGGGAGAGCGCCGTCGCTAGATACCACGGTCATCGTGCCGGTCAACGGGAACACCGTATCGTCCGGAGGAGACCCTTCGGCCAGCGGGACCCAAGGAGCGGCACCAATGAATAGCATCAACGCCGGAGCGTCGCAGTCCTCAACGGGAATCCGGGTCAAACTCCCCGAACTCACTCTACCGAAATTCAACGGAGACCCCGTCAAATGGACCTCGTTTTGGAACAGATTTCGCTCGTTGATAGGTGACACGAACATGGAAAAGGTAAACAAATTCCATTATTTGGTCTCGTATTTAGAGGGTAAAGCGGCAAAGGCGGTAGAAAATTTGTACGAATCGGAAAATTGTTACGACGAAGCGGTATCGATTTTAAAAGGTAGATTTGGCCATACCATAACGATAATGCAAACTCACATGAATAACCTTAGAGAATTAAAACCGATAGAAAGCAAAGACGATTTAAAAGCCCTTCGTAATCTTTTAGACGTAGTAGAGATAAATGTTCGTAGTTTAAAATTATTAGGCGCCAATACTTCCGGAAAGGGTTCCCTCCTCTGTTCCACACTCCTTAGTTGTTTACCAAATGAAATGCGAACGCAACTTTGCCAAAATAGAAATCACCAACAAGAGTGGGACGCGGACGAGATAGTTAAGTTTTTGCGTCATCAGGTAGAGAGTAGCGAAATGTCTAGGCTATTAGGTGCAGGCCCAAAATCGGAAAAATCAAATGCGAAACCTAACAATCCAGTGAGGCCTAAAACCCACCAAGATAGATTTACTTCCTCCGCATTAAATACCCAAATCCAAAAAAATGAGGAAAACGTTTTTTGTATATTTTGCAAGGGTAATACCCATAGAACTTCAAATTGCTCAAACTTAAGTTTAGAAAAGAAAAGAGACCTTATCAAAAATAGCAATCGTTGTTTTATCTGTTTAAAGTTGGGGCATTCAGCTAGACAATGTAACTCAAATTTCAGAAATTGTAGGATATGTAGAAGGGGTCATAATGTGGCCGTTTGCGATAAAAATCAAGCAAATATAGAATATGAAAAACAAAACAATAGTAATAGTAGTAGTGATAGCGCGGTAGTAGCTTCGGTGCAAACCACGGAAAAACATTTAATTAAAACTGTAGTTTTACAAACGGCAAAAGCAATAGCCCTGAACCCAATACAATCAAGAAATAGATTACCAATTAGAATGGTACTAGATGGAGGTAGTCAAGGAACGTTCGTCACCGAGGAAATAGCCCAAATTTTAAAATTACCAGTATTGGGGGAAGAAAGTTTTAACGTAGGGTCGTTTATGGAAAAAACGCCGAAAAGGGCGATTCGAAAAAGCGTCAGGTTAACTTTACAAAATAAGAAAAACCCAACTAAAAGTATGGAATTAGTAGCGGTAGTAGTTCCATTTATTTGCAACCCAACTGAAACCTTAGATTGCCCGGAAATGGAAACATTTATGGATAGAAAAGGTTTGTCCTTAGCGGACGATCCGAGAGAACCCCCTCTAGGCCCGTCCCAAATTAGTGTATTAATTGGCGGGGACTATTTCTGGCAAATTGCGAATACAAAATTCGAAAGATTCAATTCAAGGGTTGTAGCTCAAGAAACGCTGTTTGGGTGGGTGATTTTAGGCCCAACCAATAGAAGGGAACAAACCTTACATGTAGGAAATTATCTAACAACAGTTATGAAAATTAGTGTAGAACAAAGGAACGTAGATCGCACCCTTAAACATTATTTTGAACTTGAAAGTTTGGGTATCAATAGCGAGCAAGACCCCTTAAATAATAGCGAACAAAAAATCATACAAAAATTTAAAGAAACAACAGAATTCAGGGAAGGGCGCTATCATGTTAAATTCCCGTGGAAAGCCGAAAAATCAGTGTTGCCAGACAACAAATCCGTGGCTGTACGTAGAATAAAGGGGTTAGTAAATAGATTTTCGCGAGATGTGTCTCTTTACATGGAGTACAAGGCCGTCATCGACGAACAAATAGAGCTAGGTATAGTAGAAGAGGTTCCTCCCCACGAAATAGAAATTAGCAAGGAGGGGGTCTATTATATGCCCCAGCATCCTGTCCGAGGGGAACATTCCACAACAAAACTTCGAATTGTCAATGACGCTTCGTCAAAGGTAAAGGGGTGCCCCTCTTTAAACGACTGTTTAGAGGAGGGCCCTAATTTAAACCCAGACCTCTTATTACTCTTACTTAAATTCAGACAACATAAAATTGCGTTTGTTAGTGACATTGAAAAAGCCTTTTTGATGGTAGGAATAGCCGAAGAGGATAGAGATAGCGTTCGATTTTTGTGGGTAGTTGAAGACCAAGGCCAAATTAAAGAAAATGAATTTAAAACCTATAGATTTGCGAGGGTACCTTTCGGTGTTAATTCTTCCCCCTTTTTATTGTCCGCGACGGTGAAACTTCATTTAGAACGTAGTGATGTAGAAAACCCAAGGGTTAAGGAAGTGATAAACGAATCACTATACGTGGATGACCTTTCGAGTGGGGAAGATACCGTAGAGAGCGCGTTTGAGTTATCCAAGGGGTGCTCCGAATTAATGTTAAAGGCCCAAATGAAGCTTAGAAAATGGGAAACCAATTCACCTCATTTAAGAGAAATGTGGAAAAATTATGAAAACTCGGGTAAAACGAGCTTATTCCCAGTGTTAGATCAGGGAAGTAAAATTAAAATATTAGGGATGGAGTGGAATACTACATCCGATAGCTTTTCATTCAACTTTTCAAAACTAATCGAAACTGCGGAGAAAATTCCAAAAACAAAAAGATCGGTACTTAGTATCATAGCTCAGATTTTCGACCCTATAGGGATATTAACGCCATTTACAGTAAGGGGGAAACTATTGTTCCAAGAATTATGGAGAATTAAGTCGGATTGGGATAAAAATTTGAATAACGAATTAAAATTAGATTTCGAAAATTTTTGCGGCGATTTAAAGGAACTAAATAACCTAAGTCTCCCCCGATATTATCTTCACGAAACCGATGGTGAAATAGTTGTAAGAGAAATACACTGCTTCTGTGATGCTAGTACAAGGGCCTACGCGACGGCAGTTTACATTAGATACGTAGATTCGAATCAGAAAGTAGGTGTGACACTGATAACCTCAAAATCAAAAATTGCCCCTTTAAAAGACACTGAAAATCCAACAGAATTATCAGTTCCCAAACTAGAACTTATGGGGTGTCTCTTAGGAGCTAGGATAGTCAATAATATTAAAGGTATTTTTAAACAGAAAATAGATAATATTTACATGTGGACTGATTCTACAGTCGCGTTGTATTGGATTAGAGGCGTAGAAAGGTTATGGAAGCCATTTGTAGCGAATAGAACCCTAGAAATTAGAAAGCTATCAAACGTAAACGGGTGGGCTCATTGCCCTGGGATTCAAAACCCCGCCGATTTACCTACCAGGGGAATCACGGCGAGGGAGTTGCTCAATAGTAAAATGTGGTGGGAAGGCGCCCCCTGGTTAAAGGAAGAAAAGGAAAATTGGCCAAACGCGCGAGCCACTCTAGAAATACCTAGCAATTTAGATCTGCAGGAAAGGAAAACAATCCTGACAATTAGCTACCAAGAAGAATTAGGCATACATAAATTAATCGACTTAAATCGGTATAGTTCAATCGAAAAGGTATTTAGAATTACCGCATTCGTAATTAGGTTTACCAAGAAAGCTAGAAGAAATAAAATTTCTGATTCAAAGGTAATATCAGCGGAAGAGCTAGAAGGAATAGAACAAATGTGGATTAGAAATACTCAGAGATCAGAATTTAGTTACGAAATGAGCAAATTGAAGGAAAATAAACAATTAAAAGAAAATTCCAAATTATTTACGCTTAGTCCCTTTTTGGATAAAATTGGCTTAATGCGTGTAGGAGGTAGATTAGAAGAAAGCGAACTAAGTTACGCTAGAAAACACCCAATTATCCTTTCAAAATCAAGCAGATTCACAAGATTATTGACCATTAAAGCCCACGAAGAGATACATCATAGTGGAGTAAATGATACAATCACCCATTTAAGGGAACGTTATTGGATTTTGTCCGTTAGACAACTAACAAAGAAAATTATTCAGAGTTGCTTAAAATGTAAAAGATTAGCGGCTAAGGCCGGAGAAATGACCACAGCGCCCCTACCCCGCGAAAGAATAGAAGAGTCAATGCCCTTTTTAATTGTTGGTATAGATTTCGCGGGACCACTTTACCTAAAATCCAATGAAAAAAACCTGCTGATCAAGGCATACATTTGTTTGTATACTTGCGCAACCACACGCGCCATCCATCTAGAACTAGTCTCGTCCCTGTCCACGGATGAATTTATTTTGGCTTTCCGTAGAATAATCGCTAGACGAGGGACCCCGAGCGTTATCTACTCTGATAATGCGAAAACTTTTAAAAGAGCAGATTTAGATTTACAATTGATATACAAATGTATAAACAATGAAAGAGTAGAGGAACTTTTTGGAAGTAAAGGTATTAAGTGGAAATACATTGTTGAACGCGCGGCATGGACTGGGGGGTTCTGGGAAAGACTGGTGAGATCGGCCAAAACTATCCTAAAGAAAATTTTAGGAAAATCAAACTTAAATTATTCCGAAATGACAACCGCGTTAGCAGAAACTGAAGCGATTATCAATTCTCGCCCGATAACGTACGTCTACAACGAGGCCAAAGAACCGATACCGCTTTCTCCCGCGCATTTCCTCATTGGAAAAAGAATAAACGCCTTGCCGCCCTCTAATTTCAAATGCGAGCCAAATGCAATCACAACGCGCCAAGAAGCCACCAAAAGATGGAAATACAGACACTCTCATGGACAAATTTTGGAAACGGTGGCAAACGGAATATCTGTTGCAATTACGTTCCGCGCACCATAGTCAATGCGTGAACAAAGAAATTGAATTTAAAAAGGGAGACGTTGTCCTCATACGTGAAGACAAACTGCCCAAACACACTTGGAAAATCGGATTAATAATAGATCCGATTTTTGGTCGCGATAAAAGGATTCGGGCATATAACGTAAAAACGTCAAACGGGACGATAGTGCACAGACCAGTGAAACTACTGTTTAATCTAGAAATTCAAGATCCTCAAATATAAGTGAATACCTCGTACCATTTAACTCAGTATTCACGGGGGGAGTGTAGAAAATATAGATTATTTATAAGATTTAAGTTTATGATTTAAGATAAGTTAAAATTAAATTTAGTATAAATAAAATTAAGTGTAACCAAAAAAATATATAAAAGGATAAAATGTAAACCAAATTTCGGACGGAATTCCCACTCTGTATTGTATATATTTCTTGTTATTTTTGTGTAAAAACCCCACTCCTCGAGATTCGAGGAAACTAATGGATGTATTGTGTAGAAAGGAAGCTTCGGAAAACACAGCGGGAGTAAAGAGTCGTGGTGCCACTTCGACGCTGCTGCCTTTCAAGGTACTTCGAAACGACGGTTGGGATTATGGGTCACCTGACCACTAATTCCCTCCCGTTCAAATTTTTGCGTATAAAGGCTAGATTTCTAGCGAAATAAATGAGATAGCTTGCAAAACTTGTAGAGGACACACAAAAAGTCCCAACCTTAAAATAGGGCTGAAAGAAACCAGCCATCGTATTTTTCTTTAAATAAAGTAATATCATTTTTTAATATAGAAAATCGTAATCATTTTAGTATAGTACGAAAGCGTAGCGTAATTATAGTATGGTGTGTGAGAGCTTTAGAGTTCCCAATAAACTTTAAAACTATATAGTCAGTCTATAGCGAGCTAGAAACAAAAGCTCTCCGCGGTCTGGTAGGATCCCGCTAATTAAAATTCTACAGACGGTACTACCTAAAGAAATAAATCTATTGAACCGCTAATATTAAACATTTGTTCATTCGTTATTATTTAAGTTATTGCTCAATATCGAATAGTTTCAGCTCCAAAATCATACAATTTAGAAATTGATGTTGATGGGTTTAGTGTTCACTATCGAACAGGACCAAAAAACTTTCAAAATTAGACAAAACAATAGCATATATTACACGAATTAAAATCCAATATCAGACAAATCACCTCCCAATTTTGAACATAAAAACTTTCAAAATTGGACAAATAAATAGTTAATATTACACGAATTAAACTCCAATATCGGACGAATCACCTCCCAATTTTCGACAATTTGAGTCCATAAATTAAAATATATTCGATGCTATATTGTACAATAATGGACAAATTAACTACCAATATATCCCGTAATAATGTGCAATATCCACATTAAGTCCAACGTTGCACATATGGTTTTTGTGCAATTTTGGACAAAAATACGTACCGTATGAGTGACAACAATTTGGATCATGTTTTATACAATAATGGACGAATTTTTCTAAGAGTGTATGTAATGTTAATTCCACAAGAAGCCAGCAGGAAAGAAGCCTGGATTGCTTTATTCCACCGACAAAATAGGGATACCTTTCTACACGGTCCATATGGATCATTTAGGACCATCCGTGAGGAGCACCAGAGGCAATACATTCCTTATAGCCGCTATCGACGCTTTTACAAAATAGACTCTCTTGAGAGCAGTATGAGATACGGGTATGAACCCAACGAAAAGATTCTTAGAGGACATCATCGGCTTATTTGGAGCTGTAAGGAGAGTCATAACTGACCAGAGCACGTGGCCCTAAATGGGTTAGAGTGTGCAATAACTGGTGGCTTTACCGGAGAGTCGGGGTCCGGCTCTTGTAACCTCGCTGTTTTCGGTTCGTATAGATGTTTGTAACATGATAAAGTGCGTATTGGTAGTTTTGCCCGTGACAGCCAAACAATTTTGTTGCAATTCTCGGACTTTCTCCTGGATCTTGACTTGAGCTCGGTCCACGGAATCGGAAACATTCACCGCGATCCAGATCATTAGGAAATTGATCAGGAAAGTTACGACGAAGCAGTGGCGTAGCAAGAAATTCGTCAAGGGGAGGGATCGAAGTATGTGAATGCTAACCCGGAAACCCCCGCCTTGTCTACGCCACTGTGACGAAGCAAAGGAAGGTGACTTCCACCAGGAAACCGGCAACCCAGCCGAAATACATTGAGGTATAATCTCGAAATATCCGTTGAGCCATCGTGTTTCATTCTATATATTTCGAGAAAAATTGGGAACAAATACAACGCGTAGCGATCCATTTGCAATTTGGATTGTTTCTTGCTATGCCTTTATATTTATACTTCCAAAATCTTGGTTCATTTAAAATGAAAACGAATATGATTAAGATGTTTAATTACAGTAGTAAAAATGTCATTTAATAAAGTACTTTGTTTGGTAGGTTTTTATTTATTGGCCCTACGCTCGGGGCTTATAATTGTGTTGGTAAACGAGTAGTATGCCTCACCAGACGTTTTTTGTTATTAGAAGACTAACGCGAAATCGTATTTTGATTGATTATGTTTAGAATCTAGTTGAGATACACAATTTGTTTTGTTGACAATAGGCGGGTGTTTCTATAAAATACGGGAGGTCACGTGTAAATGTTTCTTTTTCTATGTCACTAGACATTGTTATGGAAGATAGAGAGCACGCCCTCGAGTCGATAAAAGCCTATGATGTCATTTTACTCCGATTCTGTGGTGGCGAAAAGTTGAGTCGGAGTAAAAACGTTTTTCCAAAATGACCGCCTGTGGCCTTTTCAGCAGATAAATTCTGGCTATCAGGCGACAAAAACCTCCTTTTCAGCCAGGAGCAACAAACACAAGGAGAACGCAGCTAGCCTTTAAAGGGGCTCCAAAGTTCGGTGGCAAAAAAAAGAAAATTGAGCATGCTTTTCATTCCGCCCAACCCCTCACTCGGCCTTGGCAGAGGCGGGCAGAGTCAACCGTAAATTTCGCACTTTACTGACTTAACACACATTTTGCCACCGAACTTTGGAGCCCCTTTAAACACGCTAACGCACGGTTGTGTACAAATTTCATTGGAAAAGCCTTTTATTTTGTGGTTCAGATCTAATGGGCTTCTTAAGTCTCCATTTCCGTTTGCTTTGTCAGTTTATCTTTTTCGTGTCGTCTTCCTTAGGTCTAGGCAACCCTCAACATAAGCTAGAAACGAGGATCAGCCGTTTAGCGTTTCGTCTTTACTGGCACTAATAAAGATTATGAAACGGTTAGGTTTTGCTGACATTCAGGAGGGTTCCCCATTGACGAGACCTGGTACAACACAATCGCCACGCTAAAAGTGTTCATGACAACTTGAACCCATGTTTGGACTCCTCCCAAATTCATCTTAATTTTGGCCCGCAAAAAACAATATTTGTATTTCGTTGAAAATTTAGTTAAGTGTCCAGACCAGATGATGTCCCCAATAAGCAACAAATGTCCGTTTGAGTGAGACCCACGTCTTTGGACGCGCTGGTAATAGCGAATAGCATGATCGCGGAAAAAGTCCAGAAAACCAAATTGCTCACCCCGAATTTGGTGAATTCCAATTGTATGACGAAAGCGAAAACGGGAATCATAATGCCACTGTCGTAAATGATAAAGTGGAATGTTAAATCCAATTGGATATTATTCGACATCAGGTGACTCGAAAATTCCATCGTCTTGGCTTTAAGTATCGTCGTTTTCCAGTCCGTAAGCTCTTCCAAGCGGTTTGTGTAGTCTTTCAAGAACCCAACAACGTTGAAAAAGACGATGAGAAATGAGCCGTACGTGGCGTAAAATAAGCCTTTACTAGGCATAGTTACTTGTAAGAAATGATCGTACTTGGCCGGTTCACTTAATAGTCTTTTAATGAAAAATTTTGGCATGGGCCGACTAGGTAAAATTCAACAATTTCGACCATAAAACGACGTGTTTTAGTGTAATAAAAATATGTCTAAGACAGAATACCATTTAAAATATAGTTTATTGACAAAATTTAATAAAATCTGAAAAAAATACATTTTTTTTCAGGTTGTGCTTCAATCTTTTAACATAAAAGTTGCTTAGTTGATAACTTTCAACTTATTAATAATAAATAATAATAATCACTTAAATGCCACCAAAAAGATACAACCTTGAAAAATATTTTTGAAAACAAAATTATTTAAATTATTATACTTCCATCTTTTACCATTAAGACGTTTGGTTGAGAACTTTCAACTTTAATTAATTTTTAATAGAGAAAAAACAGCTGAAACTGAGCTTTAAAATCAATAGTTCCTTTAGTATCTGCACGGCCAACTTTGATTTCTCGCGCTACAGCGGCCATCTCATTCCTTGACGTTTCTGTATTAACCTATGAGCAAAAGATGTGTATGACGTCAGCGCCCCTAGCGGATTATTATTTTTAGTATAGTTTTTACATTGAAGACAATATAACCACCGAGCGTGGCGCTGACCTCCTACACATTATAGTACAGTTTATAGGGGGAAAATCCTTGCTCGCGGAATTTCGACGAATGTGTTGGCCGTAGTAGCGCGAACAGCGCGTGATCAAAGTTGGCCGTGGTATCTGCAAATCTGTTGGGGTAAACAATAACCCACAAAGGCTTAACAGCTATAACAAAAGCCTGTAGTTGATAGTAAAATTCTCGAGAGCAATTACATTTACAATTAGCCTAAGAGAGCCCGACAAATTCTAGTATTAATAAATCATATCGTGACTAATCGGATTTGACTAAAAGGAAGCCGAGAAATGCTAGATGAAAAACAAGAAGTTCGTTAAGTTGATAACGTGTCGAAAGCGAGGTTCTAATTGGAACCAACTTTGTAACACTTACGGTTCTCGAGTTAGTTTTTGGATGACCTTGAAGACATGGTTCAAGGTCATCGACATTTTCGCAGTAGGTTCCCCCCTACATCTTGTATACGACTTGAAAATTTCAAAATCGTACCTAAAACTGATTTGGAGATATTCGCCCTGGTTCATTTTTTAGTGGACACCCTGTATATAGGAAATTTAAAATTATAGGATCCACATATGCATAAAAATTTAATAATGATAACCAGGGAAAACTTAAAGGCTCATTTAAAAGACTTTCTAGAAAAACATTGGTCCTAGATTATGAAAAAATATCTTACGGTGGCTTTAATGGAAATAATCCCGAATTTTTTAATGTTTACAAGGTTTGAAATGACTCCCTTGCAAATCCATTCAACCGCGGAAATTTCTTGTATCTATACTTTGTTGGTCGCAATTGTTGGCAAAATATGAGGTTCCGAAGTGGTATTTAACAGGTTAATTGATATTTTCCTTTTTGAATGATTTTCTTGATTTCACATATTATTATACGATATAACCGATATTTACCATTATTTACCACTATTTACTAGCGGCATGCACATTGCACAATGTTAAAAAGTGGTATTTTTGGAACATAAATCCGTGGCACCAATTCAAGCTTTCCCTGGAGGCCTATTGTATAGTATTCGTACAGCGGATGATTAAAAATTTATTGACAAACTAATCTCGAGCGGCTGCTTCGTAATATTAGACATGTCTAGTCAAAATGGGAAAAGACTAGCAAAAATATCCGATAGTTATAGTTAATTATATGCAGTCTCACCCCGAGTTTTTTCCTCAAAACCTATCGCAAACCTTTAGAAATAAAATGAAAGCTTTGACGAGGAGACGACCCGAGGTGGTTCTCACCGATTTTGTTCATAGTTGGGGGATTGTTAGACCTAGATGTAACATGAAACCCGTTAAAGGGAAAAGTTACGCTGGGCTTCCGTTTTGCCATGGCAACCAAAAATGTTTTTGACAACATAAAATAAGAAAAAGTCTCTGTAAAATAACATGCGAAAATGACAAATTCTAAGGGTCCCCCCTGTGCAAAACTTCAATAAATCAAAAAAAATAATTTAAAAAAAATTAAAAAATAGTAAATTTAACATTTTTGGATTACTTTGGACAAATAGGGGGGAATAAAAACCATTTTGGGTGAACTTGAGCGAATTTGAATAAATACGTCGAAATTTTAGGTATAATACAAAATATTTGTAAAACTTATGCCGTGTAAGAACCTTGGGTGATAACTGCCATATATTTTCGCCGATAAATCTTAAAATTTCTACATTTCATTATCTGAACGATGTTAACAGATTTTTAGATTTCGATAGAAAAACGACGCCATTTTATAAAATGGCGGATACAAATATAAATCATGGTGCAATAAGTTAGGTAATTTGTATCCGATTAACCTAAGATTTTCTACGTTACATTATCTGCCCAAATGAATTCGTACTATAGATTTTTATAGAAATCCGACACCAGTTTGGAAAATGGCGGATATCAATAAAACTCATCGTGTGATAAGTTCCATAAATATTCGTCGATTAATCAGAAATTTTCTACGTTTCATTATCTGCGCGAGTTAATTAGACCTATGGGTTTTCCAATAATAATCCGACGCCATTTTGAAATATGGTGGATATAAATATAACTTATGATGCGATAACTGCCGAAATTATTTGTCGATTTACGTGAAATTTTCTACATTACATTATCTGACTGAATAAATAACCCCCTTACACTCTGATAGAAATCTGACGCCATTTTACAAAATGGCAGATATCAATATCTCATAATGCGATAACTGCCGAAAGTATTTGTCCATTAATTTGAAATCTGCTGTTTGCAAAATAGCGCATAACAATGTATCTCTTGATTGTTATTCGAAAAATTATCGGAAAATGTATTTAAAATGGGTATATTTCGGCAAATTCAAATAATATTGGATAAGTTCTTGTATCATTGGGTTAACTGAAATAATTAAGGTTAATTTCACATTAAATTAGGAAAGGAATACATTTAGGTAAATTCGTATAATTTGGGTAAATTGAAATAACATATTAAATTAGTTCAAATTACATTGTCGACATTCATATAAATTGGGAGAAATTCAATCTATATTTGGTGTTTTTTATAATATTGAGTAACTTCAACTAATTTTGATTACATTGGAACAATTTTGAGTAAATTCCAATAATATTTGGTTAATTGAAATAATAGTAGGCAAATTTAAAAAATATTGTGTATATTTATATAAAATTGGTAAATTAAAATAATAGTAATAAAATAAATAATCAGCTAGGCTAATACCCAAGGCACCACCCTAGGCCTAAGTCATCGAGCGACTTTTAAAGCCTTTAATTCAGGTGACCGGGTTACAACACGTAGGAGGGTGGTGGCAAGCCAAGCGAGCCAACAGCTCCCTACACTCACTATTACCGTTAACCTCAACAAGTTTTTATGGAAGGGGAAACCGAAGATCTCGGGGAAAAACCCCTTAAGCCAATGGGGAGAGAACTTGCAAACTCAACGCAGAAGGAGTGTATATTTGAATATATTGAGAAAATTCCAATAATATTGTGCAATTTACTTAATTTTGTTTACAGTCTATTAATTTTCACTAAAGCCAATTTATATAGTGTAAGTTCATTTACCATTGGGCGAATTATAATAATTTTGGTAAGTTTATACTATAATATATTATTTCGTTAATATAAATATCGGAAAAATGTATATTATATTTTGTAAATAGACGAGTAAAGAAATCAGCTTTTAAATTTTTGCAACGATTTTCCGAGGGAATTGTGGGAAGGAGATAAAGTGATTGGCTATTTCAGGGGTCTACACATAACCTCACTACTCTTTAAACAAATTAGTAAATATATAGACCAATATTACGTCTCCTACTCTTTTGCTGTGAAGTCCAAACGTTAAAATATTTTTAATTAGTTCTACCTTACCTTGGGGCATAACTGATTTTGACCATGTTTTGACATATTGGAATAAGTAGAAGGAAAGTGATGGCGAGACGCCACTCCCGGGATCGGGATCGTCGGGATCGTCGGGATCCGGGATTTAAGGGGTGAAATGGGTGCAAAATTGTCGAAAAGTCCATGTATTTATGATATTTCTCGCGACTATTGGTTTTTTCGTATATCAACATACTATGTTCAGGCCAACTTGTTTATTTATCTCCGCTTATCTTGAAAGACACTTGAACATATATCTTATCGCGTTTTATCGTACGGAATAAGTTGAAATGATGTAAAAAGTGATAACCTAGGCGGCGCGCGCGCGGATTCCCCAGGGGACGCGGTTAATTTGAATTTAAGAGTGTTTTGACATCATGGAATATTCGTTGTTAAAGTAGAATGTAAAAATTTTTTAACTTCATTTTAATATCATTGTAGTACGCTTGGCACTTGAACCTATCTCACGAGTATTTCACTGGTGAGAGATAACGCGCGCGTGCGTGGATTACCCGGGAGGCGCGGAGCACGCGTGCGCGGTTAATTTGAATTTAAAACACGGATTTGAGTGTTTTGACGTCATGGAATATTCGTTGTTAAAATGACGTAGAATGGAAATATTTTTAAACTTCATTTTAATATTATTAGCACGTAAGTTTTAAATTTGATTATCATATTTTTATACCTATATTTACATATTGAAATTGTTACGCATACATGGTTCCCATTTAATATTGGGATATTTATAGTAATAAATACATAGAAAAATACTATAAAAGTTCAAAACGTATAAAGAGTCCTTCAAAGTACTTTAAAAGGATTTTATTTACGAACTAAATCCATATTTTTTTTTCAAACTTAGAAGTTAGTTTGTATGAAATACTTACTAATACCTGAAAAATGGACTTTAGAGTGGATAATTAAGTATTTTTTCAATTCTTATACCTATATTTACATATTGGAATTGTTACAAAAGGTTCTGTTAAACGTAACTTAGTACATTAATTTATTTTGGAAGTTCAAAACGTATTAAGAGCCCTTCAGAGTACTATAAAAGGATTTCATTTACAAACTAAATTATTATTTTCTTCAAACTTTCAATTCGTTATAATTTGAATTTAAATGAAAACATCATGGATTATAGGTGCGTAATCTACTATTAGACCGAACGGATTAAAAAAAATACTTAAAGTAAGTGGTTTTACTGATAAACTCTAAAGGAATTTTGGAATTTTCTAGAATAGCAAAGTAAAACTAAAACGTAAACCAAGTTTAAAACGAAACTAATAACTGGGAGGAAGGTTGAAGTAAGTAATTTTTTTTTGATTTTTCGTTTTTTAATTTTTGAGTTCCCTATATTATAATAAACTAAATTAAATATAATTTTTGAAAATTTGTGATAAAAGATCTGCTCCTTCGTGTTTTACATATATTTAAAAACTCGAGATTTTAATGAATTGTTTTCAAAGCATGAAAAATATAGCAGATCCTTTGATTTTAATTGTAGTTAGTAGTTACTTAAGTATTGACTGGTACATTGGCCACTGATACCAAAGTTAGAAAAGCGTAGACTAACCGTTCAATTCGTTATAATTTGAATAAAATTAAAAACAATAATCTAAGATACCTTTTAAAGTTAAATTCCTTTAGAGTTTATCAGTAAAACCACTTACTTTAAGTATTTTTTCAATCCTTATACCTATATTTACATATTGGAATTGTTACAAAAGGTTCTTTTAAACGTAACTTAGTACATTAATTTATTTTGGAAGTTCAAAACGTATTAAGAGCCCTTCAGAGTACTATAAAAGGATTTAATTTACAAACTAAATTATTATTTTCTTCAAACTTTCAATTCGTTATAATTTGAATTTAAATGAAAACATCATGGATTATAGGTGCGTAATCTACTATTAGACCGAACGGATTAAAAAAAATACTTAAAGTAAGTGGTTTTACTGATAAACTCTAAAGGAATTTTGGAATTTTCTAGAATAGCAAAGTAAAACTAAAACGTAAACCAAGTTTAAAATGAAACTAATAACTGGGAGGAAGGTTGAAGTAAGTATTTTTTTTTGATTTTTCGTTTTTTAATTTTTGAGTTCCCTATAGTATAATAAACTAAATTAAATATAATTTTTGAAAATTTGTGATAAAAGATCTGCTCCTTCGTGTTTTACATATATTTAAAAACTCGAGATTTTAATGAATTGTTTTCAAAGCATGAAAAATATAGCAGATCCTTTGATTTTAATTGTAGTTAGTAGTTACTTAAGTATTGACTGGTACATTGGCCGCTGATACCAAAGTTAGAAAAGCGTAGACTAACCGTTCAATTCGTTATAATTTGAATAAAATTAAAAACAATAATCTAAGATACCTTTTAAAGTTAAATTCCTTTAGAGTTTATCAGTAAAACACTTACTTTAAGTATTTTTTCAATCCTTATACCTATATTTACATATTGGAATTGTTACAAAAGGTTCTTTTAAACGTAACTTAGTACATTAATTTATTTTAGAAGTTCAAAACGTTCAAAACGTTCAAAACGTATAAAGAGTCCTTCAAAGTACTTTAAAAGGATTTTTTATTCACTATATAATCCATTTTTTTTTTCAAACTTAGAAGTTAGTTTGTATTAAATACTTACTAATGATGTTTTCATTTAAATTCAAATTATAACGAATTGAAAGTTTGAAGAAAATATTAATTTAGTTTGTAAATGAAATCCTTTTATAGTACTCTGAAGGGCTCTTAATACGTTTTGAACTTCCAAAATAAATTAATGTACTAAGTTACGTTTAAAAGAACCTTTTGTAACAATTCCAATATGTAAATATAGGTAAAAGGATTGAAAAAATACTTAATTATCCACTCTAAAGTCCATTTTTCAGGGATTAGTAAGTATTTAATACAAACTAACTTCTAAGTTTGAAAAAAAATGGATTATATAGTGAATAAAAAATCCTTTTAAAGTACTTTGAAGGACTCTTTATACGTTTTGAACGTTTTGAACTTCTAAAACAAATTAATGTACTAAGTTACGTTTAAAAGAACCTTTTGTAACAATTCCAATATATATATATATATATATATAGATAAAAATAACCGTGATAAATAGTAAAACCCACTTATTTTTCAATAAATACATTTCAGATACACAAATTAATTAAATAAAAGTATTTAAATAAGAATTGCTTCACTAAATTATGCATTTGTACTTTAAATAATACCTGAATTTGAAATTATATTAGAATAATTATATTGTTAAACTTCTTTCATTTTTAAAAATGTAGTAGAAAATGAAAGATATTTTAATTAAAACATTTCTTAATTTCTTTATTACCTAAAAATATTTACAATATTTACAAATTTTTATATTGTTTAACTTCTTTCATTTTTTAAAAATATAATTGCTTGACTTAAATAAAGCGTGAAAATTATTAGTTTCAAATGATATTTACAAATCTTATCAACTCTAAAGTCCATTTTTCAGGTATTAGTAAGTATTTCATACAAACTAACTTCTAAAATATGGATTTAGTTCGTAAATAAAATCCTTTTAAAGTACTTTGAAGGACTCTTTATACGTTTTGAACTTGAATAAAATTAAAAACAATAATCTAAGATACCCAGTAAAGTTAAATTCCTTTAGAGTTTATCAGTAAAACCACTTACTTTAAAGTGTTGGTTGCACGAAATTTTAGCTATGGCTAATTAATGGTTCATTAGAAGGAGCAAACATTTTATAGCAAGTACAGAAAATTTCATCAAAATCGGTTAAGCGGTCTTTGAATTATTATAAAAAGAAGTCGAAATGGTGGAAATCGAGTTTTTCGGTGAATTTCCAGACTTCTCGGCACCCATGACGTCAGAAAATGCGAAGCGTATCATTGGCTAATTGTCTGTAATACATTTCTTTACATCTGGGATTAAAAGCAGGTTGATTTAATACCCAGGAAAAGGTCCTACGCAGTAGTAATTGAAATAGGCATACACAAGCCTATGTAGTAGAAAAACGATATGAAACCGAAGGCTCCTTGTAAATTCTTATTGAAACGTCGGGTGGCGCGCGCCGCGTAGCGCGCGCGTAAAAAAATATTTTTATTTCGATAATAAGCCTAATATTATGATTAAAAACCTCTGGTTGGAAAACTTCTACAAGTAAACAGAATCCCTCCACTTCAGTTCCTTCTATTTTAGGAATAAAACTACAGCTTTGATTTGCCCCAAATTACTCGTGCTACGGAGGAGAAAATTCGCCGAAAATATCAGGATTTTGGGGAGCGAAAAAGGTCAGTTTCGGACTCAAAGTTAATACACTTAGGCTTGGAAATTTGTTTCGACAATGACATTTTTGGAAAGAGAACGTCCTGGGCTTCAAAACAAGCCCGCATTCATTCGTTTTTATTACTATCGATTTTTCGTGCAACCAACACTAAGTATTTTTTTTTAATCCGTTCGGTCTAATAGTAGATTACGCACCTATAATCCATGATGTTTTCATTTAAATTCAAATTATAACGAATTGAAAGTTTGAAGAAAATAATAATTTAGTTTGTAAATGAAATCCTTTTATAGTACTCTGAAGGGCTCTTAATACGTTTTGAACTTCCAAAATAAATTAATGTACTAAGTTACGTTTAACAGAACCTTTTGTAACAATTCCAATATGTAAATATAGGTATAAGAATTGAAAAAATACTTAATTATCCACTCTAAAGTCCATTTTTCAGGTATTAGTAAGTATTTCATACAAACTAACTTCTAAGTTTGAAAAAAAAATATGGATTTAGTTCGTAAATAAAATCCTTTTAAAGTACTTTGAAGGACTCTTTATACGTTTTGAACTTTTATAGTATTTTTCTATGTATTTATTACTATAAATATCCCAATATTAAATGGGAACCATGTATGCGTAACAATTTCAATATGTAAATATAGGTATAAAAATATGATAATCAAATTTAAAACTTACGTGCTAATAATATTAAAATGAAGTTTAAAAATATTTCCATTCTACGTCATTTTAACAACGAATATTCCATGACGTCAAAACACTCAAATCCGTGTTTTAAATTCAAATTAACCGCGCACGCGTGCTCCGCGCCTCCCGGGTAATCCACGCACGCGCGCGTTATCTCTCACCAGTGAAATACTCGTGAGATAGGTTCAAGTGCCAAGCGTACTACAATGATATTAAAATGAAGTTAAAAATTTTTTACATTCTACTTTAACAACGAATATTCCATGATGTCAAAACACTCTTAAATTCAAATTAACCGCGTCCCCTGGGGAATCCGCGCGCGCGCCGCCTAGGTTATCACTTTTTACATCATTTCAACTTATTCCGTACGATAAAACGCGATAAGATATATGTTCAAGTGTCTTTCAAGATAAGCGGAGATAAATAAACAAGTTGGCCTGAACATAGTATGTTGATATACGAAAAAACCAATAGTCGCGAGAAATATCATAAATACATGGACTTTTCGACAATTTTGCACCCATTTCACCCCTTAAATCCCGGATCCCGACGATCCCGATCCCGGGAGTGGCGTCTCGCCATCACTTTCCTTCTACTGGAATATAATCTCCCGAATTACCAATAATTTCGCGAGTTACCAATAATTTCGCGAGTTACCAATAATTTCGCGAGTTACCAATATTTTATCGAGTTACCAATATTTTATCGAGTTACCAATAATTTATCGAGTTACCAATAATTTCCAGCATTACTAATAATTTCCAGAATTTCCAATAATTTCCAGAATTTCCAATAATTTCCAGAATAACAAATTATTTCCCAAATTACCAATAATTTCCCAAATTACCAAAACTTTCTCAAATTACCAAAACTTTCCCAAATTACCAAAACTTTCCCAAATTACCCAGAATTTCCTGAATTACAACCATTTTCTGAATTACCAAAAATTTCCCGAATTACCAATAATTCTACAATGCCAATTGAACTAATTTAATAATATTTAAATTTACCCAAATTATGCCTAAATGATGATTTTAACCATAATTATTTTCTATTAATCCAATGATAAAAGAACTTACCCAATATTATCGGATTTTGCCGAAATGAATTAAAATTTACCCATTTTATATGAAGTTTCCTATAATTTTTTTATAACAATAATAATACGGAATTTATCGCACCAAGGGATACATTGATGTGCGTTATTTTGAAAAACGGCGTAGGACTGATTTACTCGGTCAGAAATAGAAAATTTCAGAAATCAGAATAGTTGACGAAAAATTACGGAACTTCTCAGACATGCGCCATTTTGCAAAATAGCTTCGGAATTCTTTCAAAATAGAAAGGACTTCATTATTTATTCGATCATTTAATGAGAGTA
Organism: Leiobunum rupestre; assembly: GCF_980474605.1. NCBI lineage: Eukaryota > Metazoa > Arthropoda > Arachnida > Opiliones > Sclerosomatidae > Leiobunum > Leiobunum rupestre. Next base: position 21,578,544 of record NC_143391.1, read on the forward strand.
CGAATTCATTCGAGCAGATAATGTAACGTAGAAAATCTCAGGTTAATCGGATACAAATTACCTAACTTATTGCACCATGATTTATATTTGTATCCGCCATTTTATAAAAGGGCGTCGTTTTTCTATCGAAATCTAAAAATCTGTTTACATCGTTCAGATAATGTCATGTAGAATTTTTAAGATTTTTATTTTTTTTTAAATAATTTTTTTTGATTTATTGAAGTTTTGCACAGGGGGACCCTTAGAATTTGTCATTTTCGCATGTTATTTTACATAGACTTTTTCTTATTTTATGTTGTCAAAAACATTGCCATGGCAAAACGGAAGCCCAGCGTAACTTTTCCCTTTAACGGGTTTCATGTTACATCTAGGTCTAACAATCCCTCAAGTATGAACAAAATCGGTGAGAACCACCTCGGGTCGTCTCCTCGTCAGTTGCAGCAAGGATTCTTTATTAATAAAGAATCCTTGGTTGCAGCATGGTTGAAGGTTAAGAAATGCAAAATATCTAGTACATTTATCGGAAAGATATTAGCAGGAATTTCCGTAAATCGGTTTCGGGAATTTTGAATTTCGCCTATTTTTTGTATTCCGATTTTAAGGTTAATACGCGTGTTATATTATTACATTTTAGAAATGTCTTTTGCGTAAATTTCAAAGTGATCAATAAATATTTAATGTACATTATTATTTTTAAGCTTCATTATGCCGTATTTTGAGTTTTATGCTCCTGAGTCCTAAACAATCATCAAATCGCACGTTTATGTACGTCTAGGTGGTAATCTCGGCATAACCTGTTCTATACTATTACTTATCCTGGACTCGTCGAACGGAATTTCTCTAGTTATGCCTCACTTGAAAAGATGAAATAGAAGAAGGTGGAGTTCACTTTTAATTTCGAAGACCTATTGGTTCGAGTAATTCGTAAGTTTTGTAATTATTTTAAATTTGTTTAGGGTCTAGCTTTTTTTCCCTTTTTTCATTATGGACCTTTCTTTCTTTTCGCGTGATTTATCATGCTAGACCGATGGATGCCTCTCTTGTAAGAAATATATCATATACTTCTGGTATTATTTTTTTAAGTGGTTATTTTATTTCCGAGTTAAATTTAACTTTAGATAGAAAGGGTAAATATTAATGAAAATGGTGGTTAATTAAAATTTCAAATTCAGAGTTAACAATTTCAGAATCGTTTTAATTCCGAATTGCCTAAATTCGACTATCATATTCCCATGTGTGAAATTGATCTTTGGTAATATACCAGAAAATTGTTAGTACCCTGAATAAAAACTGAACTTTCTTTATAATTTCCTTCTTTTCTTCTACAAACGTTACAAAACTAAATAGCTAAGCCTGAAATGCATTCCCGCGTAACTTCGCGTAAGCCCCTAATCTCCCCATAATTTTCTTTACTGGAGGTAGGGACGATTTTACACCTACGCAAAGCGCGCTCTTAGGGCCTCCAATTTGATCATTCGAGGAGAGGGGTAGCTAAAATAAGTAGTCCAGGGAACCACTGACCCTGAGTATTTGAATAAATGTATTTCAAGCAATTAATAAAGTGGTTTTGACCACCAGACCACCCTTATTTAGGGGCATGTCCACGAGTCATTTAAGAGAAAAGTAACCTGTGGTCCGACTTTATAAAGTACAGTTGTCCGACTGCGACATTCAAAATGCAAGTTTTACTTCCGTGAAGTGTTAATTCACATTTAGTGTACCAATGTTTCATGAAAGTAAGTCCGGAATCGGCGAAAACTTTATCTTTGTAAGCGATAATTTATATTCGCGAAAATGCTGTCGGCCCTAGAAAAATGGCCCACCCCCGTTCAGTCTGGCTAACCATTTAGCCCGCTGGGCAGAGTGCCTCTACCTTTCATCACAACTTCCCTCCGGTGTAGCCTCTTTTCACCCTTCAGTCTAGGAGCAACAAACACGCAAGGAGAACGCAGCCCGTCAAAAGTCGTGCATTTTCTTGCGTAATTATGAAGCATTTTGTAACCTTCTTTCTTCAATATATTGGTCACTTGTCATCTCTCCCAGTAATATTGAAACCTCTTGGACTGGCTTTCATTCAATTCTTAATGCTGGTACTTGTTCATTTGAGTCCCTCACTCGCCCACCTCGTTCTCGCGATGGTAATCCTAGGCCGACTCGCAGCAGTCAATTTAAAGTTGCAGCTTGGTCGCGTCTCCTTCGTGCTAAAAAGCGTGGTGCTAGCCCTACAATTGTTAATCAGTTACTCTCGCAATACAGGGGTGCTAGGAACGCGTTTACTCGTGCTCTTGAGATTAATCTTGTTTCAAAGCTTGGTTCTAGCCCGAAGGATTTTTTTGCCCGCATTAATCGGTAATTCCGCTCCACGCGGTTTCAGTGCACTAAACTCCATCGTTCTGATGGTTCCTTTTCCCGCTCTCCTGTGGTGGCTGCTAGCGAAATTAATGCTTGGTGTGACGTGTATTGGAGTAAGCCCACTTCCAGTGAAAGACAGAGTAAACCGAAGATTTATGTAGTCGGCCTTTAAGGGAAAACCGCTACGCGCACCACGCTTTCCGAACGCGATTTGGGGGTCTTTATGGACCCAAACTTAAAGTTATCCTTTCAATCTAATAAAATTGCCAAGCCCATCAGGTCTTGTGCTGGTATTATACGCCGTAATCTTTATTTCCGATCCTCCTCTTTAGTTAAAGTGTTGTATAATTCTCTTTTTTTGCCTCTAGTCGATTATTGTTCTCCCATCTGGTCTCCCCATATCTAGTCTCCGACCAAACTTGCCTTGCAGAAAGCCCAAAATTTATTCACCAAATTACCCCATAATTCGACATAAGGTCAATAATTTGTGTATCTTGCATGACTTTTTTAATAAGAAATTACATGTTAAATTCAACGATTTTTTTTCTGTCAATTCAAACAGTAGAACTAGAGGGCAAAAATTAAAAAAAAATTTAGCCCCGTTCCGTGACACCGGTGCGCCAAAATATCTTATGCCCACAATGTTATCGAAGATTGGAACAGGCTACCCATTGATATTGTTAAAATTAATAATCGTGCTGCTTTCCGTACAAAAGTTTCAGACTTTTTTAATCTCGTCTCTGATTAACCATGGTTTCATTTTTAATCATATTAATATATGGAAAACTGGCTAAGCCTTCTGCATACAACTAATCCGAGAGCCAGGACCGGCAGTTTCTGTTTATATAGTGCTTGTTGAAATAATGGATTTTTTTTTCACCTGTAAACAGAAGGTCGTGTTTCTGCCAGACCTTAATATGTCAAAAAAAGCTACATGGTTAAGTGAAACACTTATTGCACACTGTACAGGTGAAATATTTCCATATTTTCACCAAGCAGTAACTTGCTGATCCTAGATATCGGAAACCTTACTTCTTGACGATCGAGTCGAAACGTGCGTAGCGCGCAAATTAAATATTTCAAACTGTGCAATAGTGGATTTTATTTTAAAACTAATAATAAACTTTAATTTTTTTTTACTTTATGGCTTATCCCCCTATTTTTATTCTTATTTTACCTCTAGATTTTACTATAATTCACTCCCTGGTTCTGTATTTCCGATGCTAGAACAAAAGTCTTTGGCTTAACCAGGTACGTATAGGTATATATCAAGGTTAGTAAATTTTAGGCTATAAAAGGTTTCCTCGATACGCTGTGGTTGCTAAGGGCTAAGGTTGGTAACTTCGTTGCTAACGAACATCGTGACGTCACTGAGATGAGATCCAATTGAAAATAAATGGGATCTCATCTGGGTGACGTCAGCAACAGTCGAATTTTGGAGGCAATCCAAAAATTCTTACAAACCGTTTCTCGATCGAGACCCCGTTGGGTATATATTATCTTTGGCTTAGCATTAACAAAGATAATATAACTACGTACCCTAGATTCGAAATCAAGCTCCTTGAACGTAAACGCAGGCTCTTACTGAGTTCCCGGCGGAAGTCGGAAAAAACTGCCTCCATAGAGCCGCTGCTGGCAGGGCTACCGACATCTAGTTAAAAAGTTTTAGTGAAAATTGCGCCTTGGTTTTTGACTTGCGGTTTTCAAGATACCAGATATTTTTGCGTTATATTGTTTTAAAACAATAATGGATCATGCCTGTAGCTCTAAAAATGTTTCTAAACGAGAGAAAACTAAAGGTGAGTAATATAATCTTGGGTTATCTATTGAAATTCCTTATTTCTCACCCTGCTATGGAGCCCGATTTTTCCGACTTCCGGCGCGAACTCAGTAAAAGCCTCACGAGAAAACGCGCTATTGAGAAACGCCGTGATTTTGAATCTAGGGTACGTAGTTATATTATCTTTGGCATTAACGACCAATGAGCAGTCTATTTTTATTTTATTTTATTGAAATAAAAAATGACAAATTCTTTCCGCATGGCAACACAATTTTATTTTTTTATGTTAAAGTCGGCCCGGAGTTGGCGAAAACGGTACGTGAAAATGCCGTCGATCCGATGTCATAAAATATTTTAAAACATCAAACGTCGGTAAAGTCGCTCAAAATCATTTTCGACACTTAACCGACGGAGCTTCGTGCGCAACCCAAAAACGGCTAGTAAATAAGCCTATCAAACAAACATTAACCGGCTTTTTCTTTAAAAAACCTCTGAGTGCCTACAAGTCACCCGTGGCCATTTAGTACTCCCTGCTAGCAGAACACCGACGGTGGCTCTCAACCTTTTTGCTATCATGTCCTATGACCGCTTATTGTTTGGTGTTTCAGGCTTTTGGGTGACACCAAAAGCTACTTTACAAAAATGGTGGACCAGTGTAATCGCCGCTCACATTGATGTTGATACTCTGAAGCATAGGCATTATTTAAATTTTTCAAAAAATTAATTATAAAGGGTAATATCTTTTAGAAGTTTTTATGTACAACAAAACCGAGCGTTTAAATTGTTAAAATTGATTTGAATTAAAGAACCTAGTCAAGATGGGTAACGTATTTGCATCAAGCCTTGGCCCTATGCCCAGTGTCACACCACAACCTGAAAGTCCAACCAGTCCATTGGGACCTCCCATTATCGAAAATGTAGAATTGAATAGCAGTGCTAATCTTCTAACTAGTGATTCGAATCCTGGTACTTTGGAAGAATTGCACAAAAAATGCAAAGGTATTATCAAGTCCCAAGAAATGTTTTCCGTGACTTATTGAAACTTCTGTTTTCAGATATTTTCCCAGCCAATTTTGAAGGAGGAAAATTGATGGTGAACAAGGGACTGAGTAACCATTTCCAGATAAGTCACACACTTAATATGAGCTCCTTTACACCTTCTGGCTATCGGTTCGGAGCTACTTACGTTGGTACTAAGCAAATAAGTCCTTCAGAAGTAAGCAAATTATGGCAAATGAAATATATTTGTACTGATACTGTATTTTCTTAGGCTTATCCCGTTCTATTGGGTGATATAGACCCTAATGGAAATTTAAATGCCAATATTTTACATCAACATGGAAATGCAAGGTTAAAATTTGCTTCCCAAGTTAGTGACTCCTCATTCAAAATGTAAACAAACTAGATCTCCAAAGTGTATCAAGTTTCGTTTTTATATCAATTAGATTCAAAGTAGCAAAATGGTTGCGTCTCAATTTACTACAGACTATAAAGGCCATGATTACACTGCTTCATTAACACTAGGAAATATAGACTTAGTGAATAACTCTGGTGTTGCAGTTGCTCATTACCTGCAAAATGTTGCTCCTAGGTTAGCTTTAGGTGGTGAATTGGCATTTCAATATGGTCCGCAGGTTCCAGGAGGTGAAATTGCTGTGGTGTCAGTGGCAGCACGTTATACTGGTATTGATAATTGTCTTAAATATTAAATGAAATAAATTTAAAGATATTAATTCTAGCACCAAATTACGTATGGAGTGGGACGTTAGGTAGTGCAACAGCTCACGTGTGTTATTATGAGAAAAGAAATGAAACAATCCAAGTAATAACCTTTGTTGGCAATAAAATGTAGAGTTGTTTATATACTTTTTCTCGTTAGGTTGGAGTTGAAGTGGAGACCAATTTAAGGCTTGGAGAAAGTGTAGCTTCATTTGGTTATCAAGTTGATATTCCTAAAGCAAATATCATTTTTAAAGGTACTTCATAATATAAAATACTTAAAAAATTTGCAAATTATTGAGACCAATGATTTTGGCAGGTATGGTAGATAGTAATTGGACAGTAGGAGCCACATTAGAGAAAAAATTATTACCATTACCATTCACATTTGCATTAAGTGGAATGCTTAATCACTCCAAGGACCAGTGTAGATTTGGCTGCGGGTTCATTATTGGATGATAAAGTTACAAAATAAGTGTTTTTGAAATTTACGTCGCACTAAATAAGAAACTTTAGGTTTAAAAATAAATGGTATAAAAGTTAAAAAAAAATTGCTGGATAGTAATTATGAGAAAGGCAAATAAGCATAACGTTTATTTTCAATGAAGAGTATAATAAATAAGAAAGCTGGCATTGAGTTTTAAAATTTGTAAAAACTATTTTTGATTTTTTTTCCTTTCAAACACTTTAATAAACACTATAATAATTTTTATTTACAAACAATCTGTACATTAACCCTCTCAAAGCCAAGGACAAGTCAAGAACCAAATAAGCTAATTAAAAGCTCATATTTGGAAGCGAACGATTAAAGTTCAGCACTTTTATAATTTATTACTAGAATAACCAAAATGTAAAGCCCTTGATGTAACAGCTTAAATTTATAACCAGAACAAAAAAAAAAAATCTAACAAACATCATAGGAATTTCTAATTTTGACCAAATTCATAATTGGAGCTTTTAAGTAGGTGAACAATGCTTAGGAGTTGGCATTCTAAAGTAATTCAAATTGGTATTTGAATTATAAAGTTCTCATTAAAAAATTATGAATTAAGAATTAAATTCAAGTAAGTAAAAAAGCAAATGTTTGTCCATTATACTTTTAAACACTTTCCAATAACATTTTGATAAATTTAAAAATATCATACATGTTTAGTAAATAATTACTAAAATGAGAAAAACTGAAATGCAACATCGTTTCTATTATACAAAAAGTGTTGAACTTTTCAGTTATTAACAGTATTTGCTCAAACATTAATACTGATACTTAGTTCTAAATTTCATATATAGACTCGCATTGTGTTTCTTTAAAACTAATAAATTAAGAGTTCAAAGTAATTTTAAATTCAAACTATAAATACATAGCGTTGATCATAGCTATGTTATACTTAAAAACACCTTTTTATAAAGGTATACATAATATCATTCTGGTTAAAAAACATACTAGAGGCACTTCAGTTTTTTTTCAATTGCAAGACGCGGACTAGCACTCAAAAATTTTTAGTTGAAATATTTTTAAAGGGAAAGATAATTTCAGTATTATGAGGCACGCAAAAAAAGTAAAACCAGATAAAACCTGCTGCACCAGAAGCTTTTAGCGAGTTAAAGGAGCAGTAAAAGAGTCCAGGAAAATAGATTTGTAATCTATATAAATTACTACTTCATTTCTTCTTGGTTATTGAAATTTAAAAATGGTGTTTGAGTTAATTTCAAAAATATAGTAGAACCACCAAGGTTTCAAAACATAAATATTTCCTAAATGTTTTACTGCTTCTTTAAGTATTTTCATTATAATTTAACCGCCTTATCATGACAAAAAATACAAAATAATTCTTAAAGTGCTTTATAATAGTTTTAAAAAAAAAACGCTCATTTAAAATTTCTCTATTAAAAGATCAAAGTTTTACCAAACCCAGTAACAAAAGGACGCGGTTTATACAAAGAAAACTGAATTTACCTTATCTTGAGAAATATATCACTTCCATTTACAGTTGGTCTTTTCCACTACTCTCATTTCCCGACAATGGCGGAGGATTTCAAAGTTTTAAACACTCACTTCGGCTTGTTTTAATTGTTGAATTTCTGCTAAGATTCCAGTTTTCCAAATAATACCCATTGTTTCTTTGTATTTTTGCTCTAGCTCCTGGTCATCATTTCTTAACCGCACACTTGGCCGTAATCTAATCTCCGGCGAGCCATTTGCCAGTAGCTTGTTCAGAAAAATTCCTAATTTTTCTTGTTTGTCATCTTAATAATTGAAAGTTAAAAGAATTAAAGAGGAAACAGTAATTTGTTTTTCAGAAATTAAACATACGCGAAAGAGTTGAGCCAAGCATAGAAAACCAACTGTCTCTGATGGTGCATGTTGCGAGAGAATCTGCTGTGTTGGAAGGATTTTCTGGAGCACCAATATCTTTCCCATTGAGACAAGACATTGCAGGTAAGATGAACTCATTCATGAGAGAAATTATGTAGCCAGTATTATTTTGGCTTTCATCAAGATCTTCCTTTTTAAACAGTTTGACAGCCTCGTCATTTAAACTCTGGTTAAAATATTATTAAATTGAAAATTAGAGACATACAAATCACATTTAACTATGATTTTTACCAATAAGCATTTTCTCCTATAAAAAGCTAATAAATCTTGATTAAACCCCCGACTTTCTTCCATTTCACTCTGTACTAAACTGGAGTTCACATTATAGGCATCAAACAAATAAGGTAGGGCATCTTTGTACCTGTTAAAACCAAAACGTAATAAGATAGGGTATAAATTAATATTCAACACCGATTGAAGCGTACTTTTCATTATGAAAACTGTTTACACCAATGACAAACAAATCTATAACCCGTCTAAATAAAGAATATCTTTTGTGCCACTCTGAATAATCTTTTAGCTGTAGTTCGTTCATTTTCAGACCGTTAAGACGAGCTAAAGCACATTTACGGATTTCTTTTCCAAGACTGAAAAAAATAATAATATTAAGTTTCATTCTTATTAGAAACAAACTATTGAATTTATTTACTCTGGTATACAATCGACTAAAGATGGGATAGAGAACTGTTCTAGAAGTATTCTTTTAACAAATGGTTCTCCAGGTAATTTGTTCTTGAGAAAATATATCGCAACATGATGCAGTCTCGTGTCCTCTTCAAGCAAGTTCTTTCCTTGACTGTTAAGAACGTTTATACGCTGGCTTTCTAGTTTAATACCCTCATCTAAAATTAGGTGCACCTCTGACGAACGCAATCGTGGTATAGAAACTATTTGTTTTATCTTGTTGACAGTTGATTGTAGAGCCAACATAGCGTGATTATACTCTATAAACTTATTTTCTTCCGGTTTGGTATATGAAGATATTGAATCTACAAGATATGTATTTCAATATATAACTAGTAAAAAGTATGTAAATGATGGGTAAAAAAATAGGCAATAGGTACTTATAAATGGTAGTGTATTATTAAAACTCAAATATGAAAAGGGAACACATTTACTATAAATAAGAGCTCACTATTTTCCAAAATAACAATTGCAACAATATTTAAATTTTGACAAATATATACAGATGAAGTTTGCACTGTAAAGGCATGCAAATTCCAAAAATTATACATCCCAGTATTCACCTTCGTAACTTGTTTCACTCGAGGCACCAACAACAGAAAAAGCGGTTGTAGTAGTAGCTGTACTAGCATCTTTCTTGATTCTTGCCTGATCAGAATCCCAAACTTGAATTTCTTGTTCAAACAGTTTATTATCTCCTTGAACAAACTCTTGTAATTCTTCAGGAAGATCTTTCAAGCATTGATAGAGTAGATTGGTGCCCACAACATCGGGATTCAAACTGTCTTTTCCAATTGATTCTGTACCACCAAATACCAAGTTTAATATACATTTTAAAAGTAAAAGCTATAGACTTTATCAAAGCTACTAGCCTTTTGTTCCGCAAGAATACAACCGATGGTCAACATAAAATAGACAATAAGCCGACACATTCTTATGTCCACCAATCGAATCCTTTTGCAGTTCCGACCACGTGGTTTCAGTAATGGTTGCGTCATTACATTTTAACCAAATTAATCTTCGAGGACACATTACGTAAGCCCAATAATGCCCGGAAGCAGCTTGTCCCTCATGAACTAAAACAGCATGCAGTTTATAAGGAACTCTTTGAAGGTGCCCTTCATTATATATTTCCCTAATTGCTCTGTCTGCTTTACTAACTTCCTCTTGAAGTTCTACAAAACAAAATAAAATAAAAATATTCTCACTATAAAAGAATTGGTCAAAAAAAACCATGATAAACCTTTAACATCATTTTCCACTTCGTGCCTCCACCTTCTTAAGCAAGTTTGAAAGACACCAAGTTCTGATTCAGTAATGTGACGTGGAGCCGGAGAGTACCCAAATGCGTCCCTATCCATTAAAGAAGGGGACTGAGTGTTTAAACATTGTTTCTGAGTAGGGGTGCCTGATTTTAAAGGAGAGCTAGATGGAGAATCCATTGTTACACTAATAAATAAAAGATTTTTTAGTGTCTTGACAATTAGGAGAGACATTTGAAACAAATACCTAGTTGTAGAGGCTGGTGATGCCATTTCTACATCCAAATTTGTGGAAGGTTTTGATAACATATTACCAGATATTTTTGCACATGGACTTCCATCACTGTGGGGATTTTCACTTTTGACTTTATCCCGAGGGCCATTGTTGCTTTCTACGAACTCCAATGCATATTGCAATACATCATGAAGAGGAACTCGTTTTGAACCAGATCCATAATTCAAGTATCTTTAACGTAAGCTTTTAACTTAAAACTCAGATCACCAAAAGACAAGAGTTATCAATTATCACTCACTTTTGTAAGCGGCTATGTAATTTTGACCTATTGTCTTTTAATCTTCTAACTTCTTCTCTTTTACACCGTGTGATTTCCTTATTACTTTCCAAATACCTACAGAAAATCTCTCCAGTCACCATTAAATGTAAAATTAAAATCTATTTATAGTGAAAATTTACCGGTCCATATAAATAACTTCTGGAAAATTTAATTTGTTGTGTATTTTTTCTGTAACTCCTAGTTGCTGATTGAAATGAAACCTAGACAATTCAAAAAGGAGCACGGGTGGAAGTCTTGTGACCCATGTCTATAGAACAATATTTAACCAAACCCATTGTGAAAATCTGTCAAAAAATTTTAAAAAAGGATGATATAGTTCTTACTTCTTCTTGACCTGATTTAGTCATAGAATTGTCACTAGAAGATTCAATTTCATGAGTAACTGCCGCTTCTAAGCTTTCATGAATATCACTAAACCCATTAACTTGCAATGGGCACTGTCCAAAATTGGTATCATTGCTGAAACGATGTCCATCATTTTGTCCTTCCGACTTCGATCGGCCATAAAATAAATTTGTCATTGGATTTGGGTGACTAGAGGTGAAAACAGCAACTATATTAGCAAATGTTTTCTTTTGCTTTATGGGAAAGAATTATCAAGCGGAGTTTCAGTCAAAGAGCTTTCTCACTAAAAGCCTTCAACCAAAATTAACTAATAAAAAGTCTCGGAACAAAAAGATCCGATATCTCCACCAAAAATAAGCCACTTACTCCTGAAAATCTTCAAGCTTCAAAGTTGAAGTAGCACTAGCGAATTTATAAGCTTCTTCCAACCATTCTATTAATTTATGAGTAAATTCACTAACATCCTGGTAATTAAGATAATATAATGAAAACTTGCTTAATGTTTATGGATTAAGAGCTTTACTTGTTGTTTATTTGTACTATTATCCAAAGCTTCTTTGAAAATCTCCAAAGCTTGCGATGGATCAACATATTTCCTTTTAGTAGCAACCATTAAAGCAAAAAGCTTGCGTAACTCTTGAAGAAACAGTATTTTTTGGCGTTTCTATAAAGAGTTTCATGTTTAAGCACTTATACACAATAAAATCAGACATGTTTATATCTTACAGAGATATTTTCATCTGATAACCACTCTTTATTAGGAACAAATTCTAAAACAAGCTGGAGAAAAACTGGTAAATGGAATAAAGACTGAAAATAGCTATGATTAATATCTCATATTCATAAGTGGTAAATATTTTTTTATTATTTACTTGGATTACTGAAGAAAACCAACAAGTATTTCCTACATTTTTCAAACCAACTGGCCAATCTGGTTCAGATCGCTCTCTATCATGAGGATTTAGGGGATCCTGCCAAATCTCTCCACCAACGCCCCTTTTTCTTTTGGTACCACAAAGGGTTTTGTTATCGGCTAAACTTGCCTCTAGCACACTGCAATAATATGATTTTTTTCACTTAACACTAAACTCACTATATATTGGGGAAATACCGGCTAATGTCTTGTTCTTCCATAGTAACTTGTCCACCCAAGGCACCTACATGTTGATCTTGCAAGGACAACGCTATGGCTTTCTGGAGGTCATCTTCTTTGTCAGAAGATCCCATGGCTCCATCACCCCCAACACCCACTCCAACTGTTGCTTCGTGAGTTAAATCAATTACTGAATCTGTGACATCAGTTTTCTCTTGGGAAGCATCTCCAGTAGCTTTATAGGCACCTTCTTCAACTTCCAAATCAGGTTTAACAATGTCACCCTGCTTCTAATAAAACATAATATTAAGAGGTTTTAAAATAACTATTAAATAAATATCTAGCTAGGCTACCTTAAGTTTAGTTTTTTCATCTATAACCATATTAACAGCGTGTGTTAAGTCATATTCCCCACATTTGTTTTTGCTAGCGTCAAGCGCCTGCTGTAAAATAGAGTTATCGTCAACCCCAGTAACTTCCTTGAGTCTGCACAAAGCTTGCACTTTTTCTTTTTGACTCTAAAAATGTTAGAAACGTATAGTTATTCATACACACTATGTTCGCTTGGTACTTGAAAGAGGGGTTAACAAATTAACAGTTCATTGAACAAACCAGAATCAAATTTTATCATGTTAAAATACCATTACAAAATTTTAAACTAAACGTAATTAACTGACACTCAGATAACTTTTAAAAAATGGTATAAATATTGGTTGATCAATACATTAAATAACCAATTAGTAATTTAATCTTCTTTACTAATTTTCACTACCAGTAACAATTAGACAAGCAGAAAGTGTTCAAGTAAATGTTCAAATGCATTAAAAAACCTACATACTGGACTCAAGAAGTGCTCTAGTGGGCTTTGTTCCACAGTCATAATTCCCTAATCTAAAATAAAAATGAGTATTTAAGAAATTCTAACGTTTGGAAAGAAATGACGAAAAACTGTTAGAAACAAGGCTACGCGACACCCATAGGAATTCAGTGCACGCGCACCACGCCGGTTTCGCTACTAGGTCCCCAGTGACGACTTTTCCTAAAAAACGCTGTAAATTTCTAAGCCTTGCACGAACGCCCCAAATCAAAAACCGGTACAGTTTAATTAACTCAGTTTAAATTTCAATTTTGTTACTTCCCGAATTAATTAAAGCAATGAAAACTTACTTAACATTGCATTTTCTTATATTCTTGGGATTAAATGGTTATATAATAATAGGTAATATTCTTAAAAAAGCATCAGCTTTACTTTTTAACAAACACTTGGGTTTGGTTTAAAAAGGGCCTGGGCCAGCATTGGCCACCAAAGCCTAGGGACGGCCCTGGGGTGCGTAAAGTGGGCAAGAATTCTTGGCTTCTTGCAAGAACTTAATTTTAAAAGCAGAACCGGAATCGAGCGGCCAGAAAGGTAGGGTCTGTAACCATAGATATAAGAAATGTATATAAAGGTCTAGATAAATTTCGGGGCGTCTAAGCCTAACATAAAATACGGAATTGACACCTAGCAGACACCGAGGAAGGCACGTGACCAAGAGCGCGAGCTCTCTTAGCAAAATTAGTACTAAGTGCTTGACCTTTCCGCAGGCCGTAGTCTTTAGACACCATCTGTTAATGACTTTTAGTATCATTTTTAAGCCGGAGACAATGGCTCTCGCGACGATAGCACGAGCTTTCTTACCGATAGATAGCGCCTTATAAGGATAGCCTGCAGAAATTACGCGTTTCTGCTAGCTGTCACCTCCGTATTCACTCCCTTTGAAATATTTTATCTAGACCTTTATATCAGGCTTGGAAATAAGTGGTGGTCACTGGGTCAAAGACCAGTTTATTAATTTCCGGGACCAGTTTTTTATTCAAAAGCTAGGGGTTCACTGGTCTACTGTCCAGTTTTTTAATTCAAAATTATCTACCGTATTATTAACCAACTGGTCTACGTGACCACTTAAATAATTCAAGAGTTGGGAGTCACTGGCCAAATAGACCAGTTTAGAAATAAACCTTATTTCCAAGCCTGCTTTATATACGTTTCCTATATCTATGTCTGTAACCAGCCTTGGAAATAACGGTGGTCAAGTGGTCAAAGACCAGTTTATTAATTGCTCAGACCAGTTTATTTATTCAAAATTTGGGGGGTCACTGGTCACCGTGTCCAGTTTATTAATTCGAAATAAAAAAATAGAAGGTGGCCAGTTTAATAATTCGAAATAATATAAAATAATAGGAGATGACCAATTTATTAAGTCAAGGTTTCTATTAATTTTGATTTCCCTATAAACCAGGTTTCTATGTACCGCGACTCCGCGTACTACCGCCGCGGCCGCACGTCGAGGTTTTATGCAGAGTCCTTCACTCGCACCCCACGAACGAGTCGAAACTGTCGAACCCCCTCTGCCCTCAATCCTCTAGTTCCCTTTCCCCCGAGTACGGTAGGCTACGCGGTAATGGACCCGGGACTCTGGAGCTACGGGGCCTAGAGTAGAGAGAGAGAGAGAGGAATACGCTAAATTACGATGGTCTTCTAGGCTATGGCAGTAGTCTTAGGTGAGATAGTACTATATTGTACTATTCTTGTGATACTCAACTATTTTGAATACGTGTAAAATTAATGTTACCTACATAATCTAACTTCTAAACATGTAGTATAGGTTTTTTAGGCTTATAAAATGACATTAGAACATTTCATATGAGACCAGTTTCATAATTCATAAGCTAGGGGGTCACTGGTCACAAGGACCAGTTTCATAATTAATAATCTAAGGGGTCACTGGTCATAAGGACCAATAAAAAATAGCTTATTTCCAAGGCTGTCTTTAACCATTTCTGTAAGTTTGTAACCAGTGATAATTTATTATCTATTTTTTATTTTATTTTTTTATTCGGGATTGCAACGTGGGGGTCAAATTCAGTCCGCTCATCCATCTGATTAATCAGGGCGAGATATGTGTAACGGCCACGCCAACGGGGAGATACGCGGGGACAGGGGTGGGGACACCCATGGTGGAAGTATTCCGACCACCCGTTGGGGGATTGGTGGTCGGCCTCACACGGCCATCCACAAACTCTGCCTCCCAGACGCTTGGGATTACAGGAGTACGCCACTACTCCCGGCCTCTGCTGTAACTAAATAAAAATGCCCCAGTGTAGCCGATTGTGACGTTTCTGCTGTCCACTTAAACTGAACTGAACCCTGGACCATATATTTCTTATACTCCTACCAAGAATGCTCCCGTCTACGGGAGAACCTGACGCGAAGACATTTTGTAGCAACGACTAATGATTATATAGTCTTTGCTTAAGCTTCAGCCAATCAGCGGCTATTCATTGACTACGGCAAGCCGCTAGCGCCATAACATGGCGGTTAAAAATAGTAGAAGCTCAGACGATTTTTACAGGATCCATCCGATCCCAGCTCGCAGAATTCCCATAGGTTTTTGCTGGGTTTTTCACAGAACCACTTCAACGTTTTTGAATTTTTATTTAATAATAGCATGAATATATCTAGCTATGAATATACAATAGCAATAGCCTCTCTAACCTCCCGCTAAAATTTGGGTTGGGCTTATCTAGTCACGTGATCAATCACATCTGCTCCGACCGAGTGAGGAGCATGCCGTCATTTCCTTCAGTCTCCTGATTGGCTGAAAACGCGTCACTGGTCTCGAAAGTTGCCACCCAAATCAAATCAACATGATAGAAGGGCTATATCGTAGGGTTGGATATTCATAGCTAGATATATTCATGATAATAGTGTTAAGATTTTTTGAACTTTTAGTTTTGTTTTCATATTTATTTATTATAAGGAATATTTAAATGCCATTGTGAGGAAGATAAATAAGATTTCGTTTAGGTTCGCTTTGAAAATATTTAAGCCTAGGCCTGACATAGGCCTAACTTTTAAAATAGCAGGCAATGTCAATGGCAGTTTTGGGAGAAGCAGTGACTGAAGGTCCTTAGTATTAACCTTTGTGTTTAAAGGTTATTTAACATTTAAAGTAAGTAATATTATATTTATTATTATGTTTGTAGAAACTTAGATAAACAAAAACCTTATGAAAGAGTAATTATATCCCAGAAAAAATACATTACACTAAAGAATGACACTTATGACGAATTGACGACAGTCATTGAATTAAACAGCAACAATCACACTGCTAATTGTCTTATTTTTCAAAACTTTACCTTCTATTTAATAATATGCTTTTTCTCTTAGAAGCTTAGCCAAGATAAATGTCTCGCACTCTGCTTAAATTCAACATTCCACTGTTCAACAACATAAGAGATAGTACTCAACGAAGACCGATATTTACAATGTTAAATAAAGTGTTTTAAAAAAACGGATATTGCAGTAATTATAGTCCTGAGTTGTTGTTCCACTGCACGCGCTCACGTGTGAGAGTGAGGGCCGCCGGAAAGACGTTGTCACGAGATAAGGTCATAAAATTGCACTTGAGAGGTTGAAAGTTTAGTCCCCAGTTTGCGCCGTAGTCGGTGATCCTGTCAAGAACGACTTGCATAGTCCGGAAAAGATTCCCCCAGTCAAAGCCGCTGGTCCAGACGGCAATGTCATCCGCGTGCTCCCCGTGATCGACCGCCTTTGGGCAGAGCGGAGGAATCCCATCCAGCATGACACTGAATAGGATAGGGCTAATGGCGCTGCCCTGAGCAAGTCCTCTCTGAACCGGGAAAGTTGCCGAAAATTCACCGTTGACGCGAACTTGAATTAAGAAGGACTATGTGGTCATTGTCCTCCAGCCAAGCTTGAATGCGGCGGCCCACGGCGTCTGTTTTATTGCTGCTCCACAGGCAGTTGTGAGCGTTAAAATCCCCAAGAACAATAAATGGAGTGTCCACGCCACGAAAAAGCTGATCGAAAAATACTTTGGGTGCCTTATCCCTGGGGTCGTAAATGTTGAAGAGCGTGATCCACCCCAACGGGAATAGAAGTTTTAAAACTAGGGATTCAACGCCGTCGCAAACTAGAGGTAGAGGTCGACGGAACAAATAAATTAACCACAAAAATTTCAATTAATCATTAAAATTAGTTTTATTTGTTTTATACGAATAAATTATACGATTTAACAACGATTTAACATGCAAAATTGATAATTTTTTTCGAATATTTCTGAATAATTCTCGGTTATGGATAAATATAAACAATCGTATAATTTCTTATTCAAACGCCGACCTCTAACTAGAGGTGGCAGACGAATCGCCTGTACAGTCTTATTAACCAAGACTGCCACCCCACCACGTTCCCCGGTCGCTGGAGGAGGGAAAGTTTGTCGGTCCGCCCGAAATACATCGTAAAAGCCGAAGTGGAGGTGGATGGTGGCAGAAGCCGAGAGGAAAGTTTCTTGTAAAGCTATAACGGTAGGATGAAGCTCCCCAAAGATATGGAGAATGTCTGGAAGTCGCGCCCGAGCCCCCTGAACGTTCCATTGGAGAACATTAAGAGGAACTTGAGTCATCAGGGGGCCGTTTAGAAGACGCCAACGGTGGGAAATCTGACACATTGGGTGCCGAATGAGCCGCCATCAGTTTGTGAGTAAAGTCCGCCACAAAGGATTTCAACTTTTCCCTTTTGTCGGATTGCCCATGAAGTTTTTCACAGAGCTCTGCAACACCATGTTGTCAGAATTTATAGCCCGGTGTACCGGAAAGAGAACCACACCACCGGAGGCCTATCATCAGAATGCCCTACGCCAGCGTCCACAAGCCCGGACAGGTGACAAAACCAGCACGGGTAGCAGAACCCCACTACTGATGGTCGCACCCTCGACGCAAGCCGCTCAACCCAGCAGAAGGTGCAACAATGGGACGACCAGCCCGCCACTTCGCACACAGCAGTGGGATAGAGAACGGACGCTCTAGCAACTCCGGCAGACACCCCACCTATAAAGGCAGGGAGCCAAGCCCTTTGGAGAGAGCTCCTAAAGGGGAACGGCGGGCACACAGCAGCCCGCATAACCCGGCACAGCTGGCACCGGAGATCCCGGTGGGAGCCCAAAAGGCCGGGAGATGGGTCCGCCGTGCCCTCATACGGAGGCCCGCAGCCCCACAGCAGGCTACTCAATCCGCCGAGGCGGCCAGTTTGCCCGGCCCCTCTCCATTAGCCTGGGCCGAAGCCCAGTATCCAGCCCACACCTGACCGAAGTCGGAGGTCGGAGATAGGACCCTTTGGACGGAGCTAACATCTCCCAGTGCGCCACCGCCCTTACGGGTTACAAGAGCCGGACCCCGACTCCCCGGGAAAGCCACCAGTTATTGCACACTCCGACCCCTTGAGGGCCGCTCTGCAACACCAGCCACCAACTGGACGATGAGTAGAGAGAGGTCACCAGCGGTGAGATACATCGGGGCCGCAGCGCCAGTGGACACGGCAGGCTCTGCCACTGGGTTGGGAAGACGGCGAGGGGTTTGACTCCTGTGGCGGGTGGCAGCTTGAGCATATGTCCCCTGCCGGACTATTGCTCTTGCCTCCCGGAAAGTAACATCCTCTGTGCGACGAACCTCTAGAACCTTTTTTTTTCTCTCCTTAGCGTGGGGCAGGCCGCCGACTTCGAGCTGTGTGACCCTTTGCAGTTGACACAGTATTCGATGGACGTGCACCTAGCGTCCGGATCAAAATAAAATACAGCCTCTTTGTAACGAGGCGGCTCACCAGATGTGAGCACAGTCGATGAGAAAAAATATAGGAGAGGGAATTTCAAATGATACTGTACAAAAAATAATATTAAAAATAATAAAACCAAGCATGAACTAGAAAATACTGAGAATGACTACAAATAGTACTGAAAACTACTGACAATAAACTGTTGATAAAGTCATAATATAAATAACGTTTGTTAAAATTTGCATATTTTAGTCCTGGGGGCCTATTCTGTAAATATTCGAAATCCAATTTTCGATCGAAAACTACATTTCGAACTTCGAGATCTCGACGAATGGTATTTGGTAAAGATTTCGAATAAGCATAAATCAATGCAAATTGTCGAAGTCGATCTCGACATGGTATAGGGTATCGAGATCGAATTCCCATTCGATTTTTTACAGAATCGCCCCTCCAGGTACAGTAGCCTAACTTATTTACAACTTTAGGTACGATTATAGTAACCTAACTTATTTACAACGAATATTGCAGATACTTACAATTCTAATATGGTGTTTACAAACTATATAGTTGTCGACATACAATACTAACCGACTAATGAACTGAATAGCAGCAAATAAAAAATATAGGAGAGGGAATTTCAAATAATAATGTACAAAAAATAATAATAATAATAATAATAATAAAACCGAGCATGAACTACAAATAGTACTGAAAACCGCTGACAATAAACTGTAGATAAATTAACATAATAGCAAAAGTAGCATAAGACCCAAAAGTGTGTCAGCTGTACCTTCGTGCCTATTAAAATTTCTAGTGAGGCCTAGTCACACTATAGACTACATAACCTACTAGTTGGAATAGTACTAGCAACATTATATTTAGTCTATAGTCTGTCGCGATCATCTCTCTTCGATTTACTCACCCGTAGACATACGTTCTAAAACGCCTCACTCGGTGGCGCTGGAGTAACTCGATTTTGATGACGTATTTTCCGACCCCCTCTTCGTTTCCCTGTTTTACTTTGCGACAAACTCTCATTAACTACTATACCGTTCTGACACACTTATGCTACTTTTATAATAGGAATACATTTTGTTAAAATTTGCATATTTTGGTCCTGGTACAGTAGCCTAACTTATTTACAACTTTAGGTACGATTATAGTAACCTAAATACTACTACCAAAAGTAGCATAAGACCCAAAAGTGTGTCAGAACGGTATAGTAGTTAATGAGAGTTTTTAATAAAGTTGCTAGTACTATTCCAACTAGTAGGTTATGTAGTCTATAGTGTGACTAGGTCTCACTAGAAATGTTAATAGGCGCGAAGGTACAGCTGACACACTTTTGGGTCTTATGCTACTTTGAGTCTTATGCTACTTTTGCTACTACTACTATCTCTGCTGTCATGGTCTATGGAGTCAAAGATAATTTAAACTCGTACCCTAGATTCAAAATCACACTATCGCGCGTTGCCGATAGCGTTTACCGACTTCCCGCTGGAACTCAGAAAAAAGTCGCTCCATGGTTTGCGCCTTACCGCAACCGATGGAGCCCGATTTTTCTGAGGTCACGTGCCGGAAAAGGGTAAACGCTTCGTAACAAAACCGTCAATGGGAAAGCTCTCAGTATTCGAATCTAGGGTACGCAGTAGCGGCGCTAAGGGTGAGCTGAGGTGGGCTTTAGCCCCCCGGCATTTCTGAGAGGGGCCACATTTTTATTAAAAGGGCCATATATTTATAATTAAGAGGCCACATATTTGAATTTATGAATCTTCTTAATCTCTAGAAATTTGTTTTATTGCTAAGAAACGTTTTACTGAAAAAAAATAATTCGTTTACTCAAGAAGAGAGTAGACCATAAACAGATATAGAGGAAGGGGGCAGAAATTGAGAGAAAGTTGAATGGACGATAGAAACAAAAGAAAGGGGCTTAAGGGAATTTAGGGAAATACCCCGGGCATGCACGTGTCCCCTCCAGGTCGGATACAAGGTCAGTAGGGGGTCCAGTAAAAGGGACGAGAGCCGCAACAATAAAACGACCTTGCTCTTGCTTCCTGGAAAAATTATAAGGGGTCACTAAAGTTGTAAGGGCCACCAAATTCTTAGGGGCCACAAAATAATTAGCCCACTTGTGAAAAAACCTTAGCGCCGCTACTGAGGGTACGAGTTTAAATTATCTTTGATGGAGTATAAGTTGATTCCTTTTTTTCTAGCATCAGCGCCATCAAGTATTGAGGCAAAGAAATATTTATTTAAAAAAGAAATTTTTTGTCAGTCACTTAGCTCTTCATGATTCAAAATTCTTCAACCTCAACGGTTTTCTTTTGTGAAGCTCCAAGTTAAATTATTTATTTTTGTTAAGTTTGAAATTAAAACTTCAATGGCTAAGAACTTTTTAGAACCCTATATAGTAGTAGCTCTTTTTGCGCTTTTAAAAGTTGTAAAAATGCCAGAAGTAATAGGGAATCTTTGTCATTTTTAAAATTTCCTAAAGATGAAAAAAGGTAAGCTTGTTATTTGGGGAGATAATAAATTGCTCTATTCAACCAAAATCTAATTTATGCCAACTCTGATAGTAGTGACTTATAAAGTCTTTGGTTTTCATTAAATTTGACTGCGCCTCATAAAATTCCACACAGTCGTCATGGACAAGCCACCCCAAGAGGACTTGTTCCGTGGCAGATTATATGTTATATAGTGGTAGTTTTAAAATCTTTGTCGCGTTACCTAGCGGCGTAAAAACCAACTCAGCCTTTAAAATAGTCCCGGCCAAAACTAGTTTAATTCCATTTACTTTTGGTTTTATATTAAGTTAAGTTTTCGTTTTCAAGGATCTCGATTGTAGTGCTGCAGTAGATTTGGTATATGCATAAGTTCCATAATGTTTATCAATAATATAATACTTTTATTGTCTGGATAGAGAAAGTGAAATACACTTATTGGGCTCCTGATTACGCACTTCAAAACCATATTAACATAAAACAAAATAATACAAAACAAGATTACCAACACAAGACAGAGATTTAGATAAAAAATAAACAAAGGGGGCAAGGGGTTGATGAGACGGGAAATAATACGGATAATAAGAAAACTAAGCGGAACAGTATAAACATTTTGTACAGACAAGAACAGGTGAATTGGGGAAGCTAAAGAGATTAAGCGGTAAATAATACAACACACTATACAATAATATAAAACTAATTCAGATATTTACAAGGGGGAAATGGGGAATGACTAGAAGGTCCAGCGCCGAAACTTGTCCAAACGTGATTTAAAAGAACCAACCGAGGATTTAGTTTTGACGGCAGAGGGGAGCTCATTCCAGTAACGGCGCTAAGGTTTTTTCACGGGTGGGCTAAATATTTTGTGGCCCCTAAGAATTTTGTGGCCCTTACCATTTTAGTTACCCCTTATAATTTGGTGGCAGCTGTGGCTTGCCCTCCAATATGTCTCTTATAGCTTCTACATATTTAAAAATTTTAAAATTTAACTCAAAGTATAAATTGCACTCTTCTCTTTTTTTTACTAAACTCGTCAACAACCAACAAAGGATTGTCTCTTAACCTATTAGATAAATCTCTATTTATAGAGAGCAAGGCTAAATTTGTTAATCGATTTTCAGACATTGTTGTTCTTAAAAATGATTCGAGTCTATTAAGTGTACTAAAACTACGCTCTGAAATAGTATTAGCAACAGGTATGCATAATACAATTTGGAAATATTTTACGAGATCTGGGAATGCCTGCTCGTATGTCAATAAATATTTATAGCAATCGGAAACATTTAGCAAATTTTGAGGTTTAAGATATTCATTGGTTTCAAGCTGCGTTTGCAAACTTTCTGTGTTTATGTTTTCACCGCTTTTGGTACTAAATAACATTTAAGCAACGTTGACCTGATTTTTCAGAGACTCCATTTCAAAATTAAATCTTTTGTAGTTTTGACAAAACGCAGTAATTTTTTCAACGTTCAAAAACTCGCTCGAATTTGGGTCTGATGCGCAAAGTTCTTCATAAATAGAACAATTTTCTAACAATCTTTTTTTCATTTCTAATACGAATCTATCTAAAATTTCAAAATAAGTTGCTTTAAGTTGGTCGCCAATAGTTTTGAACTCCGTTTCCCGACTTCCTATAGTACCCGTTATTATGGTACCTTTTAACCTTTTGTTTTGAATAATTTTTCTTTTCATGGGTACTTTGATGGAACTATTATTTTCTGGTACTGGAATTGAGGCTGAGAGAGCTAATTGTTTCGCAACATCCCAAATTTGATCGAATCTTTCAGAATTTCGGTCTGTTTCTAACTTTTTTATTATGGCACTGCAAATTGCTACGGCTTGAGTTATAACTACTTTTGGATTTTGCAAATATTCAGACAACACATTGGTTACGCCTAAAATCTCATCTAATGCTACGACCATTAATAAAATGCTGAAATTTTGAAGCTGGGAATGGTACCCTCTACATTCGGCTGCTTCCTCAGATTTGCCACTTTCAATAAAGTTTTCTAAAGCTAAAACTACAGCATTATATCTAGTTCTAAAAAAATGTATAAATTTTTTTTTACTGGACCATCTAGTGTCACAACTCTGGGGTAATTTTAATATTACATCGTATTCAAGCTCTTTTTGGGCCTCTTGAAAATACTCACTTCGAAGTGACGAATTACTTTGAAATGTATAAATTGCCTATAACAAACCAAGTGTTTCACGAATTATTGGTACATTCTTACAGGTATCCACCAAAACTAAATTTAGGCGATGGGCGTAACAGTGCACATATGGACACATCCCACCCACAGCATCCTTAATCCTAATGTTCACTCCCGACTTACTTCCACTCATTACACTCGCTCCGTCAAATGTTTGCGCTACACAGTTTGATATTTTTAACCCATTTGATAAAAGAATATTAATAATCGCGGAAGATAAAGATTCAGCGTCAAATTTATGTAAATCAACAAAAGACAAAAACCTTTCAAGAACCTCTCCCTTAGTGGTGGTAAATCGAACACAAACACTTAGTTGTTCTACACCGCATTTGTCCCTAGTTTCGTCAGCAATTATTGCGTAAAAACCACCCGAATCATTAATATCCTGAATAATCATTCTTTGAACAAGTGCACCACTAGTGTTAATAAGCTCGTTTTGTATTGATCCGTGGGTATATTTTGCTACATTGGGCATGCTATCTACTTTTTTCTTTAAGTCAGGTGAAATGCGCTTTAACAATTCTAGGATTTCAATGAAATTTCCACGATTTTGCTGATCGTCGTTCTCTCGATGCCCTCTTAACGCGATATCCTGTTGAGCGCATGTTAAAACAATTTGCGCATGGGCGGATAAAACTTCTCTGTTTCGAATAGTATCTAAACGGTGTTGCTTATTTATCTGTGAAGTTATAGCTCCTCGTTTCTTAGACTGTAAAAAATGTATGTACTTCGTTTCCGCTAATTGGTGGGTCGATTTCTCGGAAGTAAAATGTTCGTGAAATTTCTCATTCATATTTTTCCAATTTTTAAAACCAGTTGTGAAATATGTTTTTTTACCACTGCTTGGAAAATGACGGCAGAAAAAACAGTATACCATGTCATTTTCTACAGAATATTCCAAAAAGGGATATTTTACATAATAAATACTATTGAAACTTCGTTTTTGACCCCTAATAATCGTTTGGGGAAATGATAAGAGCCTTGGTTGAGCGAGTGGAGAATCCATGTCGATACTAATGTCAGGAATAATTTGAGTTGCATTTAAATCAGATAGAGCAGGAGTTAAATGGTGCACGATACTGCTATTCTCATGGAGTTCTCGGGAATTCCTGGAAGCGACGAATGAAAGTGCAATGTCATTTGGATTGTTTGATTCACTTCCACTAGGAGCTCCTATTAAGATATTATCAATAACTGATTCTTCAATGCCTTCTACAACTTTATCGAAAACATTTTGACTCGTTTGCAACATAGAATGTTTATTTATAACATCGTTCGATTTATTAGTTGAAAGATTACTTTCAACATGAACCCCTATAGCGTCCTTCAATAAGCTTATTTTATTGTCAGTACTATTTTGTTTTGGTTCGGATTCTAGCGATTTGTTTTCGTTGTGGGAAAGTTGATTTTTTAAAGATTCAGTAGTGGCTGGTAAGTCAAGTTTGTTCGCAATTGCATTTAATTGAGTTTGTTCTAAGACTGGAATTGATGTTTTGAAGTACTTATTTAGAGCCCCTTTTTGAGAATTTAAAAATTCTTGACTGGCTTTTCGCTTTTTGCGACTTTGGCTTCCGGACGGAAATTTTCTCCCACTCATTTCTACATTTTTTTTTAATTTGTCAATACTTAAATAGTTAAATTTACCGGATATAATTATCTAAAATGTATCTCTAAAATCCTTCTAATTCTCGAGGAATATTTATCTTAGTAAATAATAAGACTGAGTTTCTAAGATATTAGAAAAATAACTAATAATAGTAATTTGCCTTGACAAAGGCGGTTTGGAAAATATATATCTACTAATAGTTAGCTAGCCCTGAAAAATGCTTTTTCGAAAAATTAACTATTAATAGTTAATTAGCCTTTAAAAGGCTGTTGAAATAATTTGAAATAAAATCAAACTATCAACTAGTCATTTAGCTAAGTGTTTATATTTTAAACAAGCACATTAGGGCTTCTTTAAACCTCAAGGAGGTAGAAGTCCGCTCTTGCTAAAATATTAGAACAGAAAAGACTAAACTACTTATAATTCGAGAAAGACTTTCAAAATATATATCTACTAATAGTTAGCTAGCCTTTGAAAAAGGCTGTTTGGAAAAATTAATTATTAATAGTTAATTAGCCTTTAAAAGGCTGTTGAAATAATTTGAAATAAAATTAAACTATCAACTAGTCATTTAGCTAAGTGTTTATATTTTAAACAAGCGCATTAGGGCTTCTTTAAACCTCGAGGAGGTAGAAGTCCGCTCTTGCTAAAATATTAGAACAGAAAGACTAAAGACTTAAAATTCGAGGAAGACTTTCAAAATAGACCTGACTCGTTCTGGAGCTCAAGACGAAATGGAAAGAAATGTTTACAAAAAAAAGCAGCTTAGCGGTCGAGCCTGGCATTGACCATATTTCGCAAAAGTGGTGAAATCGAAAAAAGCGAGAAGAGCAAGGTCGTTTTATTGTTGTGGCTATCGTCGCGTTTACTGGACCCCCTTCTGAGCTTGTATCTGAGCGTCGGATTCCGAGCATTGACGTGCATGCCCGCTGGGGTATTTCCCGAAATTCCCTCAAGCCCCTTTCTTTTCTTTCAATTGTTCATTAAACTTTCTCTCCGTTTCCGCTCCCTTCGCCTTCCGAATCTATCTGTTTATGGTCTACTATCTTTTTGAGTAAACGAATTGATTTTTAAAGATTCCCCCCCCCCCTTCAGCCCACCCTTAGCGCCGCTACTGGCTCATTCCAGTGGTTAATAATACGTTGAGTGAAAAAGACCCGTCTGGATGAACAGCTGCACCTGATTTTGTACAGGGTTGGTGCTTTTCGACCAGACCACTTAATTGTAAAGAACTGGTCGGCCGTCAAGTCATAGAAACCATGGAAAATCTTAAAAGTTTCAATGAGGTCAGTTCGAAGGCGGTGATCAGAAAGGGACAAAAGGCCCGGGCACTTAAGGCGGTTAGGATAAGAGAGGGTACGCAAACCCGGGACAAGTTTCGTGGCTTTCCTCCGCACCCGTTCCAATCTATCAACGTCTTTAACAAGGTGAGGAGACAAAATGCTCGAGCAATAGTCGAGATGAGGATGAACATAAGTACTATACAAAATTTTAAAAGATTTAGCACTAAAAAAAGAGAAAGAGCGCCTTAATAGATAAAGGGCTCTCATTCCCCGGGTTGAAGCGGCTTTGCTGTGAGTGTCCCCCAACATTCTGCCCGAGAGCATCACCTCCAAATCACGAATGATATTTTGAGATTCGATTAGTCTGACACGAAGACGATACTGGAAGAGGAGGTTGTTACTCCCACAATGCAGAACTAATGATTTGGTGGAGTTGAAACTCATACCGTTCGAGCCCGCCCAATAATCCAATGCATTGACATCGGATTGAAGTAAAAAATCATCAGACACTGAGGTAATTCCACGGCCAACCTTGCTGCCATAAGCAAAAAGTTTCAAAAACGACTCCTTGACCACAAGGGGGAGATCATTGACAAAAATGACAAAAGGTGTGGGGCCAAAACAGACCCCTGGGGAACACCACTAGTGACCGAGCACCAGGACCATAGAAATCTCATGGGTAACTAGAATGCTGCCGCATACGGCCGAGCTTGACGCCAGTTCGCCTTGAACCTTCAGCCAATAAAAGGCCGTAGAGTGGCTCCGCCAAGGAGGATAATAATCCTCCTTGGATCCGCTACTATAGCGGGAGATAGGTGACGTCATTCTCTCTGGTGACATTAAATTCTTGGCAGAACCACTCTTTGAGCTCTGATTGGCTGAGATTTGGCTATCGTCTGCCACGGCGTTTGGCCCATTTGCCAGTTACACGGCAGCATTCTAGTTACCTATGAGATTTCTATGACCAGGACAAGGTGACGCCATGAAGAACAACACGCTGAGACCTATTACTTAGGAAATCAGCAATCCAGTTAACAATGATTGGGGGAACCTCTAAGAGCTCCAATTTGCGAATAATTAGGGAGTGGGGGACTGTGTCAAATGATTTCCGTAGGTCTAAGTAAATAAGGTCAACGGCGTCCCCATACCCGGGTGGGCAAACCAATACAAAAGCTGTAGAGGCCATGTGATTTCCTATCGTTAGATAGAAGGAAAGTATCAAAGGTGAAATAGGTAAGGAAAACACGACTAACATAATTCTTTTAAATTATTGAAATTAGTGGAAATATGATTTAAAGAAATTCTTAAACTGGGATTCAAATGTGTTTATTTTAGCAAATTTATATCAAAAATGTGGGTAGTTTAGGCACCAAAAGTAAAAAAAAAAATACCCATTAATGTAATTTTGCAGAACATAAATTAATAGAATATGTCATTCTCGAATTTTATATTAGCTCGGTGATTAAATTGGTATTTTCTTAGAGCAGATATTTAACATGCATTATTAACAACTGCATGAATCATATTATGGCAAGGATGTATTTATGTACTAAGAATATGGCACGACGGAGATTCTGTCCCCATGGTCGCATACTTTGCAGCTTAAGGGCGTATTGCAAAAGCCCTAGCCAAAGTGCTTGCCCATTGAATTTAACATGTGTGATTCTAGCAAAGCAGACTTTTGAAACCGACCCTAAGTTCGACTGCTTTGGATTTTTTGGTCTCACTCTTTCACATAGACGCGAGCGTAGACGATTCCAATCATTTACTTTTATTGTTCTATCGAATGAGACCAACTTGTTTTTTTCGGTCACTCTCCCGTTAAGGGGGCTGGTCAGAGGGGAGGGAAATTAATGGCACGCGTGACGGGGCGGAAAATCTCTGGAACAACTATACAAACTATAAAAGTGTTCAAGGGTAAAAGTTCAAGCATGGAATTCAAGAGCACGGCGTGGCTCGCCTGGTAAAGGCGTCGGTTTTTCAAATTACGCGGCCAGAAATCTGGGTTCGAATCCCGGTGTCACCAATTATAGTGTTGATTTTACAAAATGTCTTTACGCTTGCCCAACTTGTTGAAATGTTGCCCTGGAATAGTTCAGCCAATGCCTAAGAATGAGTTCATAAGCTTTTTAGTGGGAGATAAAACGGATCCACAGCTGAAGCGGGGATGCAACATTTCAACAAGATGGCCAAGGTTATTTTATAAAAAGAACTATTATTTTTCGCAGCTCCATCTACCGTGTCGTCGCTTTCCACGCCAAACAAACATACAACACTTAACGACATTCCGTCCATAGCAATAGTCCCACTTCGATATATATATATCGATGTGGAACTAAAAAGGTAGACATCATATCATCGAGAGAGTTGGAATTATGAACTGCAGACCAGTCTTTCGTTAAAAGGGAAGCGCGAAAAAGGTTGAAATATTATGATGATACTTATGGTATGAAGTATTGGAAGTGGTTAACCAAAAAAGTCAAAATGGATTTCTGAATTTCAAAGAGTTGCCTACGTTATAGGCAAGGTTCAAATGATACTTCCCGTAAAACCCTCAGTAACTGCCTCCCACCTCATGCAAAGATGAAAAAAACCACACAAATGAGAATGCTATTGTAACAGGTCCATCCTTAGAAAGTTTGTCTATGACAGCGGTTCCCAAAAGGTGTTCCGCGGAACCCTGGGGTTCCGTAAAAGGGTCACAGGGGTTCCGCCAGAATTCGCTGCGCGGCCATCTTTGTTTGTGTCAAGAGTTTAAGATGAGTAAAAAAAATGAGTTGGGGTTCCGCCAGAATTAGGTGGATAATTTAGGGTTCCATAGCAAAAACGAATTGGGAACCGCTGGTCTATGAGGTTAATGTTTTGAACTTCAGTTCTTTCCCCTTATGACCAAAGACTCTAAAGCTATTGCTTATGACTTCACAATATAAAATTTATGGTTTATTTACAACACCTCATATCCATACAATGGACATTTTTAATGTAAATTTGTGTTTTTAATCTCGATGTTATTGAATAAATAAATTTAACATAGAAGAGAAAAATGCTTTATTGCAAATTTAAAAGCTTTAAGGATAATATGATTAGGGTAAAATATTACTTCATTTCTTGGTTGAAATAACTTAATGGGTACTACTTCCAGACTGACTAGCGTGACTCGAAAGGCCACTATGAAATCTATCCCTAAAGCGTTCTCCTTTACCAGAAGAAAGTTTGGAAGAAGCTCGATGTAAACTTTTACTGGAGTCATGATGGGGGGAGTTTATAGATGAATTGGATCTGTGAGAAGATTTGGGTCTCCCAATTTTCCTTGGTCCTCCCTGATGGTGATGGCCACTGATTTTATCCTTAGTTTTGGCGTTTAACAGAGGATGAACTTCTTGAAATAACCAAATATACATCAATACAGAGATTTTGTACAATTGTAATTTTCTTTACAGTACAAATTTACACCGATACTAACCATCAGTAGAAATGTGACCCAAATTCACGTCAATAGTTTTCATTCTTTTCTTTTTGGTTGGTGAAGATTGATCGCTTGACGTTCCTCTTTTATTTTGGTCATCTCCCTGAAGAGCCTTATTTTTATTAAAAAGAAATAACTCATTAGCAAATGTAAAATTTCATAATATTGAGAAACAAACCTGTTCAGCATTGAAAGCCATTAGTCCAGCGCCCCAACCTTCTTCAGGCTCATCCACGTCAGGAGATATAGGAAGGTACAAAAGAGTTTTTGTATCTTCAGTTTCCTCGTCACTACAATGAAGCTTATTTTAACAAAGTATTAATTTGCAAAGAGGTATTTTCTAGGGGTGTGCGAGTCCGATTCCTGAGTACTCGTTCGACTCTCAAGTTTCTGGTTGAGCCCCCCCCGTTCTAGTCTTAACCGTAGGGAACAACTTCTAACTTCTATGAGTCTCATAGTAGTTTAAGTGAACTAAAACGGTTAACTTCTTAAGAATATTGTAAAAAACTAAAGCAGCATCACCAGCACAAAGGAAAGTCCTCTCTTCACTGCAGAGTGCAGAAATCAAAACCAAAACTAAAATCGGAAAAAATGCCGGCTTGGTGAGTCACGCAATCTCCGTTATACCAACGGGCTAACCAACCATAACAAATAAAAACTACCATAGCGCGATTACGGGAGTTCACCTGGTTGTGAGCCGTTGAATGCAACTCTGCGTTAAAAAAATGAGAGAGAAAAAAAAGAACTCCTTGGACTGGTCCAAAAATTAGGGTTACTCGTAAGACTCGTCAAAAAATAAAAGACTCGGTGGAATATTTATTTACTCTAGTCCACTTCAAGTAATTTTCAAGCCTTGGCAAAAGACTAATATATTAAGACGTCGAGAGTCAGACTCGGACTCGAGACGAGTACTTGCACAGGCCTAGTATTTTCCACAAAATACCTGCTGCAAAAAGCTGCTATTGGTTCCACAGTGCACACATCCACTTCTCCATCTTCCTCCTGTTTTTCAGTGTGTAACTGAGGACTCTTATCTTCATCTGAAATGTCAAATTCGCTTTCCCTTTCTTCATACTCTACATTTTCATCAAGTTCTTTAAAATCAGGGGCAAATGCACTCCAATTTTCCTAGAAACACCATTAATTTAAATGAAGAAGAACAATTAAAATGTTTTAATATCCACTTTTGTTAATATATAATTACCACTTGCGGTTGGGCCCATATAGAGACAACACCACTAGATATGGAAGCGATAATAGGTCTTACGGGATGCCACTATAAAAATTTGTTTAAATGGACTAACGTATATGCATATAGCCCTAAGCATTTTTACCACAACATCTAGAAGTAACTCTCCTTTGGTTCCGTGTAAAATTTTGACCAAATTTCCTATACTCTTCTCCCATATGTATAGAGCATGTTGTCTTGCAGATCCCGCACAAATGTACTCTCCATCTCCAGAAAAAGAACATTTTTTCCACATTGTTTTATTCACCAGATCTTGAAGTTTTTGAATTGGTTCAGGTTCTCCATCTTGACCACAAGCTAATACTTCACCACTTTCATAAACCCGTATAACTCTATCCGCTGTATTTACTAAAAAACAGCTAAAAGATATTTAATATTTTAAATATATAATGACTAAAGCCTTTTTCAATGATAAACATACTTTCCTCTTCTAGCAAACTCTATGGATTTGATAGCTGTTGTGTTAGATGTACCAGTTGTGACTCTGAATGAAGCTAAAAGTTTCAGTTCAGGAACTGACATAACAACAATCTAAATAAATAAAATAATTAGAATACGGAACCACTTAAAATATTTTTTTCATACTTTTCCTCTGGCATTTCCAGTGTATATGTATTTTCCCCTTCTATCAAATGAGGCCACTATATTACTGTCAGATTCATCATCTAGTGGAACTAAAGAATGTGTTCCATCCATTCTTAGTAATACTGCAGCGTGCTTCATAGGACAAACAAGAAATGTGGCACTTTTAAGAAAACATTGCTTGTTAAAAGAAAATTCATCCAGATTCACTATTATTTCAATCAAAAATTACTAACTCGTCTCTTGGGCTAAGTTGTACTTTTAAGATTGGGGATGGAAACCGATACCGCTGGTCACATTCTCCGGATAAGACATCCCATAAACATACACTATTGTCAGTAGATGCGCTAAGTAATTTGTAGCCATTTCTACTCCAACTATAATGGAATTTCATCATGTGATTAATGTTATACATACTAAACCTTTTTAATTTTCACCTTAATGAACAAACAGGATGAACATGAGCACTTATAATTTTAGCAATGCCTCTCGTCAAAAAATCCCATATTACTATTCTTCCATCATTACAGCCTACAGCCAACAAAGTACCTCTTCTATTGAAAGCGCATGTAACTGCTAAGCTAATGCAGTCGAGTGCTCCATCAAACTCCTAATATAAGAAAAATTTGTATAAATTAAGATTGTAAATTGATTTGACCTTGGATTAACACGTTTTTAATCCAAGATTTGACAACCAATTAACACTTTGCAAACCTCTGGGTAATTTTGGCCAAATGATTCTGAAACCAAAGAAATACTAATTAATTGAATATATACATTACTAATCACAAAATATAATTACCGAGTAGCTCTAAATTCATATTTTATGATGAATCACTCATAACATATGAAAAACCTACAACAAACGAAACTTTGAAACAACATTATTTTGGATGCAAAAGTAGGGTACCAAATTTCCCTATAAAGGGGGTGGAAACATAGATTTAGAAGAGTTCCCTAGATGTCGCTCTCCTGTGGCAAACGAACGCGGGAATTTAGAATTTCTGGATCGTTGCCTCCGATATAACGGAGGCAACGTCTGGATAAAGGGATAATATCATCTATTACCAAGGCTTAATTAAAAATATTGTGTCTTAACTAAAATTTTTAATTAAACTAATAATGAGTAATCCTGTTGATACAAGCTTTTACATTGGCTGCGTTCAACAACTATCAACTGAGAAAAACCGTTGAGTTATCGTT
Organism: Leiobunum rupestre; assembly: GCF_980474605.1. Taxonomy (NCBI): domain Eukaryota; kingdom Metazoa; phylum Arthropoda; class Arachnida; order Opiliones; family Sclerosomatidae; genus Leiobunum; species Leiobunum rupestre. The sequence goes on from NC_143391.1 coordinate 21,611,444, forward strand.
GAGTTCTTTTAGTCAACGCTACGTCACAAAAATCTAAAAGTTGTTGTACGATTTATAGTTCGCTGACTTAACCATAGATATAAGAAACGTATATAAAGGTCTAGATAAAATATTTCAAAGGGAGTGAATACGGAGGTGACAGCTAGCAGAAACGCGTAATCTATCGGTAAGAAAGCTCGTGCTATCGTCGCGAGAGCCATTGTCTCCTGCTTAAAAATGATACTAAAGGTCACCAACAGATGGTGTCTAAAGACTACGGCCTGCGGAAAGGTCAAGCACTTAGTACTAAAATGCTAAGAGAGCTCGCGCTCTTGGTCACGTGCCTTCTTCGGTGTCTGCTAGGTGTCAACTCCGTATTTTATGTTAGGCTTAGACGCCCCGAAATTTATCTAGACCTTTATATACATTTCTTATATCTATGGACTTAACGAACAAAATATCGTCTGCTACCCCTCATTTAACTTTGTCGAATGACGTCACGATACCGATGAGCAACGGAAAAACCATCTCGCTCAGCCGATGTTTCCGATGATCAAAGTGACGTCAAAACCGGAAATCAAAAAACCCGTTCAGCGAAAAAACGCTGACCGTTGAGTTCAGCGCTGAGCTTTTTTAGAGTTCCGCCAAGGAGGTATTCATCTTAGTATCAATATGCGATTTTAGGCGCCGGCCGGGAATCGAACCATGATCTGCCTCGTGCAAGAGATGTACTCTAACCACTCAGCCACCAACGCTTGATAATTTACGGTGATTTTCGAAAAAACAGCTTTGGCTATGGCACGCCAAACAGGACAAAATTCGAAAGTTCACAATGTATATGTCGAAACGTCGACGCAACTCCAAAGAGCTAACAACGTATACGTTGAAACGTCGACGCAACTCGAAATTTCATTATACTTGAGATTTCGTATACTCGAAATTTCATTATACTTGAGATTTCGTATACTCGAAATTTTAGTATACTTGAAACGTCGACGCAACTCGAAATTCCATTATACTTGAAACATCGACGCAACTCGAAATTTCTTTATACTTGAGATTTCGTATACTTGAAACGTCGACGCAACTCGAAATTCCATTATACTTGAAACATCGACGCAACTCGAAATTTCATTATACTTGAGATTTCGTATACTTGAAATTTCATTATACTTGAGATTTCGTATACTTGAAATTTCATTATACTTGAAACATCGACGCAACTCGAAATTTCATTGTACTCGAGATTTCGTATACTCGAAATTTTAGTATACTTGAAACGTCGACGCAACTCGAAATTTCATTATACTTGAAACATCGACGCAACTCGAAATTTCATTATACTTGAGATTTCGTATACTTGAAACGTCGACGCAACTCGAATTTTCTTTATACTTGAAATTTAGTATATTTGACATTTTAGTATATTTGACATTTTAGTATACTTGAAACGTCGACGCAACTCGAAATTTCTTTATATTTGAAATTTAGTACAATTGTTAACATTTTCGTATAAGCGGTTATTTTACCGACGTCAACTCGCAGAAATAGTCTTTAAAAAATATTTGGGATATGGCAGGACTCGCGAAACTTGAATAAATATAACAAGTATGATGTTTCCTTCATTTTCACTAATATTTCCTGCCCTCTTTTTCCAGGGACAATATACATTATAAAGGGACTTTAGAAAAACTACTGAAAAAATTCTACTAACAGAAAAATGTTCAAATAAATATGTAGCTACCATTAAAAATATAGGTGTAGCTTTTGAAAAAAAGTTAGAGGAATTTATGTAGTAATTGTCATACAACTAATAATTGCAGGACTGCAATAGTGTAATTAGTGAAAAGCAATCATGTACATGATAAAATAGCATTAAGAGTAATAGGGAGTTTACAGTATGACGTGCCACTACGTCACCCGTGCTTTTTCCTATTGATAAAAAATTTCCTGTCGTACACCTTATTCCTTGGTAGAAACCTGGTCATGCTTGCTGATTATACGGATACCGAAACACGGACAACCGTAGATATTTTCAAAACTTCATTCAATTCACGCAAGCCTTGGCATAATTAAGTGACACACATATTCAAGCTTTAATAATCAATTTCTTCATTGGTATTTCAGAAAGTTTCAGTATGTATAAGTTCAGTGAACCATACGAAGTTTTGCGGGTGACTTTAATACCACTTTATCTCAAAATGGCCTATGATTCTTCCTAAAAAACATGAAAATTGGTTAAATGTCCATCTCCCTAGTTGTTTGAAATGAGCAATTATGAAATCTGGTGGAGTTGAAACCAGTCCCTTTACCCATTAGACAGAAAATATGTCATAGTAGTAGATGTGGGTAAATTTCAGTATAAGCTGCAACACTCTATGAAAGGCGTAACATTTCGAGTAGCTGTTTGTAGAGATATAACATTTCAATTGCCATTATTCAGTAGATTCCCGTATTAACATAAGCTAATAGTTCCGGCAGTGGCTTCGCTAGAGGTAGGCTCTAAGTTGGCATAAGCTATAGCCTACGCTTAGGGGTCTCAAGGACTCGGCAGTCTCAAAGTTATTTCTAAAAGGGACCTTAAAATATCCCAAAATGGGTCACAATTTGCAAAATCACTCTTGTGTTGAATACAGTTAAACCATTTTTAATACCAAATATTAAAATTTTACATAAATGAACTTGTAACTGTTGCTCGTTTCTTCACGTCAAATTGTTCGTGAGAGGCATTAGTTTGCCAGCCTACGTGTTAAATAATCTTAGCGACGCCATTGATCAGCAATAATAATGATAATCTTTTGCTTGCTCAATTTTTACCCAACAGCCCTAAATTTGTGTAACCATCGCTAAAACCGATACGGTTTAGTCCATCCCTGGACTAAAAAACTACACGTACTCCTTCGAATTGAATAATTTCTCACTTCATGCTCAATGTTAAGAAAAGGTTTTTAAAATTTCCATCTGATAAATATCATAAGTAAATGAATCAAAGTTATCGAATCGCTATATCTCTCACACTAAGTGCATTTTCCTAGAGTTCGGTGTTTATGTTTATGATGCGCTTATCTGAAAAAAAAACTGTTCTCTATCTTTGTTGCCCCATTGGTTACAAAAACCAGATAGCCATAGGTCCGATGAAAAAAAGTACGGAGAGCCAGCGAAATCATATTGTTTATGGGAAATATATCTGATAAGAGAAACAGTAACCAGTTTGCCTTTTTGAGGTAATTGTTAGAAGCTGAAGGTCTAAAAAGGGTGAAGGTACATATTCAAATGGTTCTAAATCAATAAATTTTATTCTGCCAGTCACCCTGTAAATTTACTTGCCCTATATACTGCTCTTGCAAGTAGCAGTGGCGCCATAAGGGGGGGGGGGGGGCGAGTAGGTCGGTTCACTCCGGTCACCTAGGCGTACCATTAGATAACTTTTTAAAGGCTCGAAATGGGGGATGCAAATCATTACAACTTTAATAAAAGCTAGGCCTTTAAAGGGAGTAGAAACTAAATCGATAAAGCATCTGTTAACATGCGCTACGTCTGGTTTTGAACGTAACTAGTGCAATAACTACTAGTTTCTGTTAAACCTGGTAACAGAAACGCTAAATTTGTTGATCCACCATGAGGCACTTTATACTCCCTTTAAGAGATATATTTATTTGATTTATTTTAAAAAGAAAAACATTAAAGTGCATTTATAAATGTTCTAAAATAATTTCAATCGATTTTCCTCACCTTTCTCAAGCTGTTGTACATATTTACAAAAATAATGAACCGAAGTTATAGGAGAGGCCATAGTTTTAAAATATATTTTCCTTAACGTTGGAAGATAAAAATCTACTAGTCCTAAAATCTTCATATAAGGCGCCGTAATTTGATTTAGAAAGGGCCTCAAAATTATCCCAAAAGATAAAATTATTTATAAATGACAATGAAACAATTTTCGATTACGTATTTAGAACCTTTCATTGTATCTCCTACTTAATAAAACCAGTTCTATTATATTTGGACTCGTTTTACCGTTGTTTAGACTTTTTTGTTCGTCATGCACCCCCCACTACACTTAAAATCGAAATCTTGAAGGTGAATAAATATATTTTTATAGATTTAGAAAAATATAATAGGGGCCCCAAAATCCTTCTAAGGGGCCCAAAAATTAAAAATGGGGGCCCATCATCTTATTTTGCCTACCTTACCAAACATTCCTGGCGCCGCCACTGACCACCCGCGGTGTGAAGTTTATTCTTAAAGATCATTTACTTACCCCTGTAGAAATGGCGGTCGAAATATTCCCTTTGACCTACGCAGTGTTAAATTTTTTTGGGCTCATTCAATTTTGTCTTTGTTAGTCAACTTTTGGTAACACTTCATGTGGTACACATATTAAATTCTGAGTGTTTCGTTAGACATGAGATTTTGAACGTTAATTTGAATTCACTGAAATCCTTTCTTTTCAAAGCACAAACTAATATATAATTTATTGATTTAGAACCATTTGAATATGTATCTTCACCCTTTTTAGACCTTCAGCTTCTAACAATTACCTCAAAAAGGGCAAACTGGTTACTGTTTCTCTTATCAGATATATTTCCCATAAACAATATGATTTCGCTGGCTTTCCGTACTTTTTTTCATCGGACCTATGGCTATCTGGTTTTTGTAACCAATGGGGCAACAAAGATAGAGAACAGTTTTTTTTTCAGATAAGCGCATCATAAACATAAACACCGAACTCTAGGAAAATGCACTTAGTGTGAGAGATATAGCGATTCGATAACTTTGATTCATTTACTTATGATATTTATCAGATGGAAATTTTAAAAACCTTTTCTTAACATTGAGCATGAAGTGAGAAATTATTCAATTCGAAGGAGTACGTGTAGTTTTTTAGTCCAGGGATGGACTAAACCGTATCGGTTTTAGCGATGGTTACACAAATTTAGGGCTGTTGGGTAAAAATTGAGCAAGCAAAAGATTATCATTATTATTGCTGATCAATGGCGTCGCTAAGATTATTTAACACGTAGGCTGGCAAACTAATGCCTCTCACGAACAATTTGACGTGAAGAAACGAGCAACAGTTACAAGTTCATTTATGTAAAATTTTAATATTTGGTATTAAAAATGGTTTAACTGTATTCAACACAAGAGTGATTTTGCAAATTGTGACCCATTTTGGGATATTTTAAGGTCCCTTTTAGAAATAACTTTGAGACTGCCGAGTCCTTGAGACCCCTAAGCGTAGGCTATAGCTTATGCCAACTTAGAGCCTACCTCTAGCGAAGCCACTGCCGGAACTATTAGCTTATGTTAATACGGGAATCTACTGAATAATGGCAATTGAAATGTTATATCTCTACAAACAGCTACTCGAAATGTTACGCCTTTCATAGAGTGTTGCAGCTTATACTGAAATTTACCCACATCTACTACTATGACATATTTTCTGTCTAATGGGTAAAGGGACTGGTTTCAACTCCACCAGATTTCATAATTGCTCATTTCAAACAACTAGGGAGATGGACATTTAACCAATTTTCATGTTTTTTAGGAAGAATCATAGGCCATTTTGAGATAAAGTGGTATTAAAGTCACCCGCAAAACTTCGTATGGTTCACTGAACTTATACATACTGAAACTTTCTGAAATACCAATGAAGAAATTGATTATTAAAGCTTGAATATGTGTGTCACTTAATTATGCCAAGGCTTGCGTGAATTGAATGAAGTTTTGAAAATATCTACGGTTGTCCGTGTTTCGGTATCCGTATAATCAGCAAGCATGACCAGGTTTCTACCAAGGAATAAGGTGTACGACAGGATATACTTCACTGAAGAATAGGGAAATATCACTCCGTAGCTTTGAGCATGGCCGCCATTGTGGGGGGAAATTTTTTATCAATAGGAAAAAGCACGGGTGACGTAGTGGCACGTCATACTGTAAACTCCCTATTACTCTTAATGCTATTTTATCATGTACATGATTGCTTTTCACTAATTACACTATTGCAGTCCTGCACTTATTAGTTGTTATGACAATTACTACATAAATTCCTCTAACTTTTTTTCAAAAGCTACACCTATATTTTTAATGGTAGCTACATATTTATTTGAACATTTTTCTGTTAGTAGAATTTTTTCAGTAGTTTTTTTAAAGTCCCTTTATAATGTATATTGTCCCTGGAAAAAGAGGGCAGGAAATATTAGTGAAAATGAAGGAAACATCATACTTGTTATATTTATTCAAGTTTCGCGAGTCCTGCCATATCCCAAATATTTTTTAAAGACTATTTCTGCGAGTTGACGTCGATAAAATAACCGCTTATACGAAAATGTTAACAATTGTACTAAATTTCAAATATAAAGAAATTTCGAGTTGCGTCGACGTTTCAAGTATACTAAAATGTCAAATATACTAAAATGTCAAATATACTAAATTTCAAGTATAAAGAAAATTCGAGTTGCGTCGACGTTTCAAGTATACGAAATCTCAAGTATAATGAAATTTCGAGTTGCGTCGATGTTTCAAGTATAATGAAATTTCGAGTTGCGTCGACGTTTCAAGTATACTAAAATTTCGAGTATACGAAATCTCGAGTACAATGAAATTTCGAGTTGCGTCGATGTTTCAAGTATAATGAAATTTCAAGTATACGAAATCTCAAGTATAATGAAATTTCGAGTTGCGTCGATGTTTCAAGTATAATGGAATTTCGAGTTGCGTCGACGTTTCAAGTATACGAAATCTCAAGTATAATGAAATTTCGAGTTGCGTCGATGTTTCAAGTATAATGGAATTTCGAGTTGCGTCGACGTTTCAAGTATACTAAAATTTCGAGTATACGAAATCTCAAATATAATGAAATTTCGAGTTGCGTCGACGTTTCAACGTATACGTTGTTAGCTCTTTGGAGTTGCGTCGACGTTTCGACATATACATTGTGAACTTTCGAATTTTGTCCTGTTTGGCGTGCCATATTTGGCGAATGTCCTTTACAAAGTTATAACGTTAGGTACTATAATTTATCCTACATCATTTTAAATATTTATAAATTAAATTAATCTTATATTTAATTAAATATTTATAAATTATATTAATCTTATATTTAATTAAATATTTATAAATTATATTAATCTTATATTTAATTAAATATTTATAAATTATATTAATCTTATATTTAATTAAATATTTATAAATTATATTAATATTATATTTAATTAAATATTTATAGATTATATTAATATTATATTTAATTAAATATTTATAGATTATATTAATCTTATATTTAATTACATATTTTAGTATTTTAATGTAATATTTGATGGTGATCAGGAATTGAACTCGGGTCGCATTGTAACAATGCGGGTAGTTCACCGCCGAGCCATTGACTTCCTTAGGAAATATATTAAAGTAAAGGAACAATTATGATAAGGCGGATTTCACAATATCTGTATATACAGGGTGTTAACTTAAAACAATACAGAGCCAATTACTCAAAATGTGTTTTATGTAAGAATTTTAAATTTGCAGGTTACATAGAGGGTGCAGGGGGACAAATGTCAATGAAATTTTCAATGACCTTGAACCAGGTCTTCAAGGTCATTCAAATTTTATCTCGAGAACCATTAGGATTAGAAGAATGGTTCCAATTAGAAATGTGTTCTACGTTTAATTTTAAGTCTAAATAACTTTGACCCGATCTAATTTTGTTAAAAGAATATTCCCTAAGGCCGCGTGATAAATTTACGAGAATAATTTCCCGTCGCCGTTATATCGAAAATTTATTTGATTCGGGATTGCCAGAACTGTAATGTTGTGGGCGAGTGATTAGAAAATAAAATGGCAACCAGAATTATGCAAAATTAAAAATGTTTATTTTTATTCAGAACAGTCTATGGAACGTTCTAGATTTAACTTTCATCAATAACCCAACAATATATATCCCTTCTACGTAATTGTACAGAACTGGTACTCAAGTGTCTAAGACTAGATTTGTCTTAGTTCATCGTGATTGAAAAATAAAACAAAACACACTTACACTTAAGTAAATATCATAAATTATACTGAGTAATTTTAACTAAATTCAAACTACCTAACTATAAACTCTGTCTTAATTAACAGCTGAGAGCTGTTCGCTACTAATTACTTCCAATCTACTTAATTACCCTCACAGGTTGAATTGATAATTTCAAGGGTATAATTATGTTATTCCAATTCAAAAAATAATAACAATCAATTTTATCTTACAGCTGACTTGAGTTAGTTCACAATTACTTTAACACTTTCAGTCCATTCACTCACGTTTCAAACGCGAAACACAATTTATCTCTTTTCTTGACCGAAGACCAAACATACTAATTAAAACCGCAAAGTTACCTCATAACTTTTGACCGACACCAGGACCCCGTCCTGTAGTAGTTCGTCTGACAGCCAAGAACTAAGAAAGACTAAATCTTCTATATTAACGGCAACGGCCTTTTATACTGTTATTTTGTGTTTTTTTTACCCGTCGAGATTTGACTAAAGTTTGAAAAATAGACCCATGTTGAAAGTTGGGGGGGCCGAAAATTAACATATTTACCTGGCAACTCAGCATTTGGACGGAACATCCGTTTCCTTACTTCCGCCTGTATATTTCAATGGCGGTCACGTGGTTCAAAAGGGAACGACTCATAATTACGAAAATCACAACTCCGAATACAAAATTCCCATAAATTCCCATATCGCCGAATTCCCATAACTTCGAATTCCCATAACTTCGAATTCCCTTAACTTTGAATTCCCATAACTTCGAATTCCCATAACTTCGAATTCCCATAACTTTGAATTCCCATAACTTCGAATTCCCATAACATCGAATTCCCATAACTTCGAAATCCCATAACTTCGAATAGTAGTTTTTTGGGTACGGAAATGCTAATTATTATTCTCAACTCAATGGTGAAGTTTGTTTTCGTTGTAAAGCTCTCTTGCGGAAGTGAATAGGAGAAAGCGTGTTGATTTCAAATAAATGATGAAAAAAGGACTATAATTAACGGAAATAATGGAAAGATTCAATAGGCCATATCATAAGTAACATAATAACAGTAAGTATGACAATTAACGAGATTTACAACGGAACTGATCTTCATAGCTATTGCGCAATCCAGATGTTTTATCAGCACAGATCCCCCTAGTGTCTAAAACACGCGAGACTTCCGCCTAAGCCAAACTATCTGGTTTCCGATAGATCGGCGGAATATTACACTTAATTGATAAAATAAAAAATAAAATTCGGCGGCACGAGCCCAAATGAAATATGTTTTTTGGCACGCGGGCTTCAAAACAAAGGCAAAGTTCCTCACGACTCCAGAACGGGCTCTCCGTTTTTTTTTATTATATTCTTAAAGAAAATTATTCACCAAGAACGGTAACTTCAAGAGAGTATCTTTGTCGCAAAAAGGTTCTGTAAGGAAATTAGAATTAAAGCAATAGAAAGTGTCCTACTTATTGTAGTTATGGCACCTATGGCTATATCTAGTTATATATTTGAAACTCAGGTATTATAAATATCATACGTCTATAATATTATTCAATAAGTATATCACTTTGGAAAATATTTTACTAACGTCTCGTAAGAGCTAATCACAGAGTGACGTCATCATGGTACAAAAATCGCCCGGCTAGACACGATAAGGAGCAGACGCAAAACGTCACCGAAGTCCATTATAAAGTCTCTCGTATCTAGCTCTCAGTAAAAGTTTTGCATGTAAAAGGAAGTGACAGACTTATGTAAAATATTATAAACTTATGTAAATATGTACTGGTGAAATAACATCACCCGAGTTCAACTGATAAATTACCTATACTTGAAAATTATAATTAATGATTATTTGTAATTTAAGATTAAATCTTGTCACATCAGGGCCGTGCCGAGCTTTCGTGGGGCTTCGATTTGCACTCCCCCCCCCTTGAACTTTTCCCGTGGGCACCTTCAGCTTGCGGGCCCCCTAACAGTCCCTCATGGGCCCTTTTCAACGGAACAATGCGGATTTTGCCCCCCCCCCTTTCCCCTTGTCTGCACGGCCCTGTGTCCCATATCAACTCAATCTAATAATCACCCCGATAATCAACCCCGATCATTGCCAATTTATTTGTTGAGAATTTGGAAGACGTTTTATGGACGATATTTTCTTTGTGTGGTCAGGCAATAGACAAAATTTCGACGCTTTTCACCAATCTATTAATAATATTAATTAGAAAATTAAATTTACTTTAGAATTAGAAAACTCTGGTTGATTATCGTTTTTAGATATTAATATTGAGAAAAAACAAAATGGCTTATGTTTCACGATGTACCAAAAACCAACTCATCCAAAAACGTTTCTAAATTTCAATTCCAATCATCCTCACCAGGTGAAAACATCAGTGATAAAGGGTCTAAAAAGCCACATTGAGAAAATATCTGATAATCCCATTTTAGATAAACAAATTATAACTAATCAATGAACAAGCTCGGACTATCCTAAAAGTTTGGTGACTTCTATTCTGAACCAAAATATAGTTCAAAATTTAAAACCAGTTGATTCTGAAAAATTAAAAACATTGGTTCTCCCATACATGAAGAACACGACGGAAAAATTAAAACGTATTTTAAAACCATTTGGTATTAATCTAGTTTCGAAAACCACTATCACATTAGGAAAACAACTTTCAAAATTAAAACCAAAAATTTCCGAAGAAAATTTACGAGGTGTAATTTATGAAATTCCCTGCTCGTGTTCTAATGTATACATTGGAGAAACCAAACGTTCAATTACCGATAGAATTAAAGAACATAAAATTTGTAGAAAGAACTGTGATTTGACAAATGGTATTGCGAAGCATATTTGGGAAAATTCTTAGAAGGCATATTTATTCGAAAAAAGTGTACTTTAAATTTAGATAGAGGCTGTTCAGAAATAACTAACTGGGGTTTACTTAATAGGTGGTTTTTTTTCGCCTGTCCCAGGACAAAAAGTGTAAACTTTTTACCCTAAAATGTTTTATTCGCCTGTTCTCGGGGTAAGATTTACCCTGTTCCGAATTTTGTTCGCTTGTTCCAGAGCTCAAACGTTACACTTTTTACTCCTCCTCGAAAGGAGGTCTAGAGGGAGTAATCTTGCTTATATATAAAATTCATCTGCTTAAATTTCATTTCACGAAAACATAACGGGTTTTGAAGCTTTTAATAACGAATATCCAATTGTTAAATGCTATTTAATGACTATAAAAGTTGCTTGATGACCACTAAGGTGGTGTCTTGGGTATTAGCCTAGCTGATTATTATTATTATTATTATTATTATTAAATAAATAAGCCCGGACAAACCCACAGACATACAGACAGACCCACAGACAGACGCGGTGATTGTAATACAACTCCAGGGTACAAAGTACCCTCGGAGAGGTAAAAACCATTTAATATGTTTTTGCTTAATTAATTAATAGACCTTCATTCAAAAAAATGCTATTTGCAAATTTGTTACTATCTAGTTTATACCAATTAAAGTGTTATTGCACAGTAGTTTTAAAATATCATGACTGATGACGCGTCTATATCTAAAAAATATTCAAGCTAGAAAGGTTTGTTGATTTAATAATAATAATATTTCGCAAAATAAAACTCTGCGGGCAACCACAGAGGCCTATACGTGGTGGTTAGATTCCATTAAAAATTAGATTAAAGATTTGAAAGCTCTACAAGAAAGGTTTAAATAGATAAAACCAAATTAAAAAAAAATTAAATTTAACATAAGAAATTAAGAATTTTGCGGAAGCCAAATGCCAAAAAAGAATTCCGATACGCAAGAACGAAATAGCGGAATTGAATTCTGAGTGACATTCTCCCTGATTCCAGCCCAGCACCGTAACCAGGATTTGATTTCGGAGGGAGCACACAATGGGAATCAAAAAAAGCCATACGTTTCGGGGGAGGTGGACTTGCCCCTTGGCCCACCCATCTGGCTATACCACTGCATGCTCCTCTCTATTTGAACTCTGTTTGAACCCAAAAACGAACCTTTTTCTATTTGACTAGGCAAAAACCTAACTTTCCCCCCTACCCCTCTAAGACCGAGGGGTAAGACAGTCTCATATAATCGGTACACCGAGTTCGTGCATTTAGCACTGTTAAAGGTACATATTTTCAAGAGTTCGCGAGTTCCATTTAGCACTGTCAAAGGTACGGCAGTGTACACCGAGTTCACAGAGTGTCTTACCCCTCGTCTAAGACGAAGCACTTAATTACATACGTTCCTGATTTCCATACGTGACAAGTCACAACGTAACTAAAACCAAAAAAAGAAATGCCATAGCACCCACTTAAAGGAAGAAACAACTGGACCATGATTATCCAAATTATAGTTCGACTATTCAAATTTGTTTAATGCTGGGAAAAGGGTGGGGCTACTACCACTCTGCTGAGCGCCTGACACGTAGTCACAGAGTGGATAAGAGATTGGTTATGTAAGGTTACAAGGTAGTCGTTTTGGTACGGTTTTACCTCAATAGATCACCGTAAAACGAAATAGAGGCTACGCGGTACCGTATTTCGACTTACTCGAATTCGTTTTTTAGTGTTTGTCGAAAGAGTATTTCATATTTCGTTTATACTATAAATATGAAAAATAGAATCAATATAGTTTCAAAATTATTGGTTGTTTTCATTTTGAAAAAGCATGGGGTAAAAGTTAAACTGTTATTCAATTTAAATAAGCTTAATTTTTTTTTGAACTAGCGTATTGACGTGGGATCTTTCGGGGCCCCCTGATCCAGGAACTCTAAGTCCGCCCCTTTGCGTCTTTGCGTAATACAGCAAACCGGAAGCTGTCAAACATGCATTGAAACCGGGTAAATCGATATTGTTTCCACATATTACAATTAAAGATTTTGTAAAATTGCGATGTTTAAATCGGGCGTCGAATTCGTGAGGCTACCGGCGAGCCGCGATCGGTGGAATTTCTCACGCAAAGAATTGCTATTGCGGTTCAAAGAGGGAACGCAGCATCAGTTCTTAACTCGTTCCCCCCTGGTGCTTCGCTCGCCGATTACCTGGCAACCTTGTGCTAATTTCTTTTATTTTATTTTGGTTCACCATAAACATTCTATGTAACTTTGTTTAAGTGCTTAAAGTGAATAAATCTATTACTAATAGTACGAAGCGCTCTTCAATCACACGTTTAAAGAAGAGGAAAAAATTCGCCACTTTGGAAAATGACGACCAAAGTTATAAACAAGGAAACAAAAATATATTTTTGTAATATGAATCGTGTACCCGTGTGTTTTCTCAGATTGTTTATTGTTAGTTTTTATTTTAGTTTAAAGAGTGTAATTTAATATTTGTAATATTTTTGGAAATACTACTGAAATTAAATACTATTATAAATAATTATAATTGAAAAATACAGCAATTCCAAAATTCTTGGTTATTTTTATTTGTAACGAGATGGCGTTGGGAGCCCAAAATGAATTAAAATGACAAGATAATTAATTCGAGGAATTTCAGTAATATAAATTATTTGATATAAAAAGCAGATAAAATGTTCAAACTGAAAATAAAATTAACAGAAAAATATTTATCTAAAATATATGCGGAAGCGAGATTTGAACTGACGCCCGGTAGATTGACAGAGCGCGTCTTTAACAATTACACCGGCCTCTTCGCTGAGTGCAATGGCCAAAAAGAAAAATATGTATAAATGTAAAAGCATCCAAGTCTTAGCGATAAATTGACAACGAAATAGCCAGAAATAACCGAATTACAATTACATACAGGTCAAATCGCTAATTATTTTATTGCACAAACTCAATTTGCAACTAGATTTTGTATTATTTATGAATTATCTTTAATTTTGACTAGAAACTAAACTAATTAAATTATAAATAAATAAATTAAGAATTTTGAATAAGCCAATCCGAAAAGAAGACCGAAAATGTTGAATTGAAAGAGAAGTGGCATTCTACCGGATGTCAGCTGGCAAAAGATTCCAAGTCCGTGCACTTCTGAAGAAGAATGAATTTTCTAAAGCCAAGCATCTAGCAAACTTTAGATTATACGTAGGGCAGGTCTTCCGGGTGCATAATGTCATTTTGTCATCTGTATTAAAGGTCGGTGACTTGACAATTTTCAAGAGTGTGACCATATCCGAAACACTTCTACGAACGGAGAGTGGCCAAAGGTGAAGATTTCGTAAGCGTTGGCTATAAGGAATATGACCAGGCAAATACGACCGAGGCTACTTAAGGTAGTAACTCGGGAAATTACGCTGTACGCGTTCCAGTGCTGCAATATCCTTATTGAGATAAGGATTCCAAACTGGAGACGCATAGTCCAGCACTGGCAAGCACATCGAACGAAAGAATGTGGTAGATGCAGGCGTAAAACCAGTGGTTCTACGAATAAGACCACAAAAGCGGCGAGCTCGATTGCTAGCGTAATTAATGTGGGAGGTCCACTTTAGATCTCTTGAAACGACGACCCCGAGAATCTTCATAGAGTACACACGGTTAAGTGGAACGCCATTAATATTATATCATGGGACTTCCTCCTTGTAATTACCATGACGTTGCATTTTTTAATATTGAGGGAAATGTTGTTGGCCACACCCCAATTGAAAATACTAGTGATGTTATCTTGCAAGTTCAAAAGATCCGTGGAAGATCTAATTGCGAGAGATATATAGCTGTCATCCACATACTGATATAGATAACATTTTGAAGTCAACACAGATGGCAGATCAGACACAAAGACGTTGAAAAGTAATGGTCCCAAAATCGAGCCTTGAGGCACTCCAGAACGCACTGGAAGGTACGTGCTGAATTCACCACGATAGGTCACTCGTTGAAAGCGATTGGATAAAAAATCCCGAAGCCAAAGCAATACCTCACCAGTGATCCCGATTCTTTGAAGTTTAAAAATAAGCCGCTTGTGGCAAACGGAGCCAAAGCTTTTGACCAGTCAAACGACACCACGTGAATGTCAGTTGGGTTACGCTCATCGAGAAAGGAAGACCACTCGTGGAAAGACTTCAGAAGCTGGTGCGTGCAAGAGCGACCCTTCGAAATCCATACTGCGAGGTAGGTATTAAGGAACTGTCTTCCAAGAACTTATTCAGCTTCTCGTAATCAATCGATTCCAGTAATTTTCCAACGACAGACGTGAGTGATATAGGTCGATAATTTGAAAGATCGTTGCGCTTGCCCGACCCTTTGAAGACCGGCATAACATTAGCAAGCTTCCAACCAGAAGGCAGAGAAGACATCGATAGTGATAACTTAAACATTTTCACCATCGGGTCAATTATGGCAGGAGACATCAATTTAAGAAGCCTAGGATGTAATACCATCCGGCCCACAGGCCGATCCATTCTTCAAACGTTTCAAGGCGTTTTTTCTGGTGTCGAAACGGATGGTAGTCTTAGTTCTCAAAGTGTTGTTAAAATCCCGATACTTCTTCCAATCAAAATCTCTTCCCAACCATTTGGCCTTCCTAAAAAGAGAATTCTTCACGTGGCTCGCGTGAACAAGACCAGCCGTAATCCAGGGTGGACGCTTCTTTCCATGAATGGTTATACTCGGAACATTGTCCCTAACTCATGCCCAAAAGAGATCAAGCCAAAGTTCCCAAGTCACATCAATATCACTTGAAGAAAAAACAATGTCCCAAGGAGCGTAGTACAAAGTGCCTGCAAGATCATTTGTAGACCGATCTTTGTAATTGAGAATAGTTCGATGAATTCTCTGAACAAAATACCGAGGTAAGTTCAGGCTTCCAGCAACCGCAAAGTGATCACAACCTGGTAGGCTGTCTCTAGTGTGAATCTCAGTGAGGAAACGTTCGTCATTTATGAAAACCAAGTCAAGGAAGTTATTTCCGCGTGTGGGATTTGTTATACCGTCTGTTGAAGTCCAAGGCCAAACACAGTATCGCAAAAAATTTGCTCCTGGGCTGTACAAAGGGACGGATTCGACCAGTCAACATGTAGGTTAAAATCTCCCATTAAGATGAAAACATCGTGCGGTGGAAGAGTCTCGTGTAAGAAACCAAGAAGGTCACTTACATCCTAAGGACTGACAAATCTCCGCGAGTTAAATCGGAACATATTTTAAACTTTATTTTTGTTTCTGAAGGTAGTTTTGTTCGAATTTGAGACCCAAACCTTCCCAAACGTGCTTTGGCTCGTATATACAGCCGTAAAAATAATCTTTAGACGAATTTCCGGTTAGGAATCCTCCCACGACAGACCATCATTAATATCATTAACCGACGTCTTTCAGTTTCATAATAATGGTTATTATGTTAGTTATGATATTATATATTAAATAGTATATTTTATTTTTAATAATAAAAATATTTTGGTACGCCCTTAAAGCAAAGAGTGTTTATGTAGTATCAGGGGATTTTAGCGTATTTTACAATTGTTCTCTTTCTGTAAAATGAATAGCATCGCTCTTCGATTAGGAAAGCCCCAAAATTTGTCATAATTTAGAAAAAAGGCTCCGTTGAAAATTCGTAGTTTTTAGGTTTGGCCCGAGGGGCAGTTCACTCCCATGATTAAATCTGCACTCTTGGTTGATTAAATCTGATTAAATTTGATGTCTGTAGCTTTGGCTGTATTGAATTTAATCCGATTAAATTTAATGTCTGTAGCTTTGGCTGTATTAAATTAAATCCAATTAAATTTTTAACCTTGATTACTTCTGCACTCTAAGAAGGAGTGAACTGCCCTTCGGTTTGGCCTCGGGTTTGGCCCCGTTGGGCGCATTTCATTTCGCCGTCTAGCTTACCTGCAAAAAGTTCCGATTCCTCGTCTGCTTTTATTTTTTGTTGACGTGCTTCGGTAAAGCTAAATTGTATCCAAAAAATTCCAAATTCGATTTCAAAGAACAAAATGAGCAGAAATGTTTAAAAAAATTAAGACTCGATGCAATTAAGTGAATAAACGACTACAGGCCAGCTCTTATTTTCAAGGAGTCGGATTCTACCTAACCTAACGTACATAATCTCAGAATGTTATAGAATTTTAGGAACGTGTGAAAAGTATGGGAGACGTCACACTGATACTACTCTATTTCCCATTTTCTGTATTTCTGCTTGAAATACTTTAACACAGTAATAAATAATCTAAACTACTAACGCCCCCTTTCAAGTGAAAATGGACTGCAATTTCTTGAAAACAAGATAATAACTTACGAAAGTTAGTTCCGCCATTTAGATCCCCAGATTTAATTTTCATAAACCATGGTACGGATACTAACAAGGAGAGTACCCGAGGTGTTTTTTCTGATTTTGTTCAAAGTCGGGCTTAATGTAGACCAATATGAAAATTGAAATTTACCAAAATGAAACGGTGCACTATCCATTGGTTTTGCCATGGCAACCGAAAATGTTTTTGACCACTTAATGCTACAAGAAATGATGAAGATATGTTTAAAAACAGGTACAATCGAACACATTTTTACTTAGTTGACATTTGCATCAGGCAATACAACTAAATAGAATGAATGAATAATAATAATAATAAATAATATATCTGAAAGTAGAAACGTTTAAAACGAAGATGGCGCGACTAAAGAATATCAATATGACGTCTTGCAACGTCACATATGCTTTTGGTAGTAAACATTAATCGAATACAATGATGTTTAAAAATAAATTATAAATAAATTAAAAAAAAAAAAAAACATTTTCAGAACCTGTTTGAGGATTAAATGTCAATTATCTAATGTAAATTCCGTCATCACTCTTTATCTATTCATTCCAAGGCGCTGCTGTTGGTCTCATTCGATTCAGCACTTACAAGGAGAGTACCCGAGGTGTTTATTGCCGATTTAGTTCAAAATCGGCCGTAATGTAGACCTATATGAGATATGAAATTTCCCAAAAGGAGACGTTGCACTACCCATTCGGTTTGCCATGGCAACCGAAAATGTTTTTGACCACTTACAACCAAAATAAGATTTTTTCCTTATTTTACCCAAAAATATTTACAACTTTAACCCAAAAATGTTAAAATTTACCCAAAAATGTTCCAATTTACCTAAACGTGGTCGAAATTACCTATTTCGTGATTTTTTTTTTTTTAATTTTCGTAGGTAAAACCGAAAACATTCCATGCTTTTTAAAATTGAGATTATTTGTTTAAAGTGGTCAAAACATTTTCAGCTTCCATGGCAAATCGAAAGGGAAGTGCAACGTCTCCTTTTGGGAAATTTCATATCTCAGATAGGTCTACATTATATCAAAGATAATTTAAACTCGTTGTTAAGAAACTGTTTAAAACTATGTGGAATGTTAAAATTAAGAATTAAAAGTTTCAAAACTAAATGTCAAAAAGATAAAAATTAAAGGTTTTCTTAAAAAGTATTTTGTATTTTTAAACTTGTCTTTCTGTCGTTAATGATGTATTCGTACACGTTTTCAAGTTTGACAAGCCCTTGTAATGGCTGCCAGATGAGACCCGGGACCCCCGCATTGTTCGCGGATGCTCCTTTTCTAGAAGGCCCAAGACACGTGTTAAGTGTCATCTCTTGGGGGGAGCGGAAAGCAGACGAGCGGGGTTTAAACGGTATCTTTGGCTTTTCGGACGCCAAAGCGTTCACCTTGTAAAAAATAAAAGTCCTTGTCGTGAACAGCGAAATAAAAGACGCGAACTTCTCCGACATAAAAACCGGTAAACCTTTTTCCTCTTATTTCAAAACAGAACTGGCCGTTAATTTATTTTTACACGCGCAAAAAATAACACCTTTTTTAACAGCAACCAAAAACTCACTTTCACGCGCGCGTGCGCTATATAAACATTTGAAAACGAATATAGGTACCTGTACTATACAAAATTACGATGTGTACAACCGAACATTCCGCCCGCCTTGAAATAACGAATTTCAAATAAGATAGTAAAAGTCCGAAAAGTTACATTTGCATACATAAATAACCCTTAGTAAACAGTTTGAATACAATTAAAATCAGTCTAGTGGTAACTGGCATAATTTAACTACGGGTCTTTTCAGTGATTTGTCAGAGGTTCTGACAGTTACGACGCGAACTTGATTGTCTTGTCCTGGATGAAGTTCAGTGATTCTTGCCATTCTCCACTTGGTTGGAGGTAAATCTTCATCTTTGAGCAAGACCAAGTCGCCGACTCGTAGATTCGGTTTTGGTGTAGTCCACTTTGGACGTTTTAGAAGGCGAGAGAGGAATTCATTTCGCCAACGGTTCCAAAAGTGCTGCAGTACTTGCTGGCCCAATTGCCAACGTGACAGGCGGTTGACGTTTTCAGAAGTGAGATCGGGTTCGGGTATTGCGGTGAGTGCATCTCCGATTAGGAAATGTCCAGGTGTCAACGCATTGAAGTCGTTTGGATCCGAGCTTAACGCCGTTAAAGGACGTGAATTTAAGCCAGCTTCGATTTGGCAAAGAAGCGTTTGCATTTCTTCAAAGTTTAGAACCATGGTGCCAAGAACTCGTTTCAGATGATACTTGACGGACTTCACCCCGGCTTCCCAGAGGCCTCCAAAATGTGGCGCTGCAGGCGGGTTGAAGTGCCAATTAATTCCTTCGTCTGCGAGCCATCGTGATACTTGATCGTTGTTGTTTGTAGAGACTATGACTTTGATGAATGTTTTCATCTCTCGATCGGCTCCTGTAAAGTTGGTTCCACAGTCGCTGTAAATGTCGGCGCATTTTCCTCGTCGAGCAACAAAGCGTTTCAATGCTGCCAGAAATGCTTCGGTGGTCATGTCACTGACAAGTTCAAGATGAATTGATCTTGTGGTAAAGCAAGCGAAGACGGCAATGTATCCCTTAAACCTGAAGTGACTTCGTCCCTTCATTAGTTTAAGGGTAAATGGTCCTGCGTAGTCGACTCCACACTTCAAAAATGGCCGAGCAGGATTTACTCTCGCTGGTGGTAAATCGCCCATAAGTTGCTTTACAGTGACTGCCTGCTGTCGTACACATGAAACACATCTTCTGATATGGAAACGTATGGCATCACGAAGACCGACGATCCAATAACGTTTCTGTAAGACAGAAGTTAGTAGTTGAGCACCTCCGTGAAAATGTTTTTCGTGCTCGTGTTGTATTAGAAGTTCTGTTAATTTGCTCTGTCTCGGTAACAGTGCCGGATGCCTTTGTTCGTATGGTAAGTTGGAGTGGCAAAGTCTGCCACCAACTCTAAGAATCCCATCTTGATCGATGTACGGACGCATCGAAAGGATTTTACTTTTCCGTGGTAATTCCTTGTTTTGTTTAAGGCAAGCTATCTCTTCGTTAAAACTGTTGCTTTGGACGACCCGAATCCAATGGGATAGCGCCTTTTCGTTCTCTTCCTTCGATAAAGGTCCAGTAATCCTCAATTCTGTCGCATTTCGCGAATTGAAGACAAAACGTAGAATGTAGGCGGTGATATGAATGAGTTTTTTACGCGCTGAAAATTTGGAAAGGAGCGTGAAATCCATTTGATGATGTGTTACTAACGAAATAATTCGTCTTTCCTCGGATAAACATTCATTTGGCTCTGAGAGTTCATGTAGTTCTTGCGTTGTTGCGGCGAAAATAAGGCACTGCGGTCCATGCCACCAGAGACCATGATTTCCCAGTTCGCTAGCGGATATTCCTCGAGAAGCGCAATCTGCAGGGTTGCTGTCTCCTGAAATGTGATGCCATTGCGCTCTCGGTAGTTTCTCGTGGATTTCTGACACTCGATTGGCTACGAACGTTTTCCAACGTTGCGGTGGAGCTTTCAACCAAGCTAGGACGATTGTTGAGTCCGACCAGCAATGAACATCAGCTATATCCAATCTCAATGACTCCCTGATCAGTTGAATCAGAGAAGCCAAAAGTAATGCACCAGATAATTCCAGTCTCGGAAGTGTGATTTGTTTGAGCGGAGCGACTCTTGTTTTCGCAGCGATCAGTTGTATTTTGATTTGTCCGTTGTTATTCACCGTCTTCAGGTATACGGCAGCTGCGTACGCTTTCTCCGATGCGTCACAAAATCCATGCAGGCTAATGTCTGTAGCATTAGCTTGCGAAATGTGCCGTTGAACCGTAATGTTTTCAATTTCTGGTAAATCGGTTCGAAACGACCTCCATTTAGCTTGAAGTGGTTGGGGAAGTTGCTCATCCCAATTCAATTTTAGCTGCCACATTTCCTGTAACATCAGTTTCGCTCGAACGGTTACTGGTGCCAACAGTCCCAGAGGATCGAATATCCTTGCTGTATCCGAAAGAATCGTACGTTTAGTGATTGAACTTCTTGACGCTGGAGAAGTAACCATAAACGAGAAATTATCAGCCGAAGGAGTCCAATATAGGCCGAGAGTCTTGACTGATTCGTCATTCTCGATGCATAGTGGCTTTTGTAAATCCTTCATGTTGGCTGGTAGTGTATCCAATAATGCAGCTTCATTCGACGCCCATTTCCTTATTTCAAATCCTGCTTGAGATGTAGCTTGAATGATTTCTGACTGAAGTCTTAAAACGTTCTCAATCGATTCGTCTCCTGTCACTAGATCGTCCATGTAGAAGTCATTCTGCAAAGCCGAAGATGCCAACGGAAGTGTCTCTTTCACGTCATGGCCGAGTTGCTTCAAGACCTTAGTTGCTAGGCATGGCGCTGATGCGGTTCCATATGTAACCGTTAGCAAACGGTATTCGAGCAAGGGTTCGTGTGAGTTGTTTCGCCAAACAATTCTTTGAAGATCGGAGTCGTTTGGATGTACTCTAATTTGACGAAACATTTTGGCAAGGTCTGCTTTCATTACAATGCGATGTTGACGAAAGCGAATAAGGAGGTTGACCAAATCATCTTGAAGTTTTGGCCCCACTAGCAGATGATCGTTTAGGGAAACTCCAGTTGTAGATTTGGCAGAGGCGTCGAACACCACACGAACTCTCGTGGTGGTACTGTCTTCTTTGAATACCGCATGATGAGGCACGTAGTAAGATGGATTGGTTTCGATTTTTATTTCACTCGAGGGAATGAGTTCCATATGTCCAAGGGCAATGTATTCCCCCATGAACTTGCGGTACTCCTCATAGAGATTCGGGTTAACACGTAGACGTCGTCCTAAGTGAGAGAATCGACGGATTGCCATTTGTTTAGAATCTCCAAGTTTTGGTGCATCGTTTATCTTTGGTAATCGTACAGTGAATCTTCCTGTAGAGTCACGTGTATGTGATTCTTCAAAGTTCTTTTCACATTGAATTTCTGTTGGAGATAGTATTCTTCGAGGCTGGATGTCTTCTAGCTCCCAAAGATGTTTCAAATCTGCTTCCAATGTACAATGGTGGACCTTTATTTTCGAACTTCTTCCGGACATCAGCAATGGACCGGAAACTGCCCATCCGAAAAGAGTATTAAAGGCACCTGGAAGATCTTCTTTCCCCTTGCAAATGCCATCTTGTAAGAGCTCTAGATACACGTCAGCACCTAGTAAAATATCCACTTGTCCAGGGCTATGAAAAGTTGGATCAGCAAGTGTTAAGCCTTTCAAGTGTAGACAATTTCCAGGATCGAACGGACTGTTAGGTAAATAATCCGTGACCTTTTTCAGGACGATTGCCTCGACGATGACCTCCGACGTGTTAATGATATTTGACTGAATATTCACCATGACACTGCCTTGAGAGGTGTTCATTCCGATTGCTCCAATTCCGTCAACTGAGACGTTGAAACGTGTTCGCTTCAATCTTAGTTTCCTCGTGAATTGTTCCGTGATGAAACTGGCTTGAGAACCCGAGTCCAGAAGCGCTCGGGCTGGATAAAGTTGCTCGTCAAGTCCCTTGACTTGGACCATTGCGGTTGCCAAGATAACTTGGGTTGATCCAATTATTTCACGAGATGGGCATGAAACTACACCGGAGGTTGCCTTCGTCTTCGTTAATTCCTTCTCTTGATGTAGAAGTGTGTTATGTCGTGCGTTGCATTTCCTACAATGACCAGATTTGCAGTCATTGCTTTGATGACCGGTTCGTAAGCAATTGAAACACATGGCACTCCTCTTGACCATGTTCCAACGCTCGTCCGAAGATGCATTCAGAAAATTGGTACATTTGTATACAGAGTGTGTTTCGTTGCAAAAGTGACACGTCTCGCTCAGAGCACCATGATGAGCCTTTGTACTCGGTCTCTGATGTAATGGAGGCTTCGACTTGATTGCAGTAGTTGTAGGCGGAGCTGCTGCTAAGGCTCTGGCCCGTTGTTCAAGAAATGTAACGAGATCCTCGAAAGTTGGTCTTTCGGTCCCCCCCAGGGAAAGTTCCCATTGTCGGCGAGATTCTGAATCCAGTTTTTCCTTTACAAGATGAAGTAGTATGGAGTCCCAATGTTGTACTGGTTCTTTGAGAACCTTGAGCGCCCTTATGCATTCGGCGGTGGTATCGATGAGCGTTCGTAAAGCGGATGAAGATTCTTGGATGACGTTAGTTTGACTGAAGAGACGTTTTACGTGTGCATCGATGATTTCCCGGGTATTGTTGAACCGATTGTTTAAGATATCCCAAGCTTCCAGATAATTAGCGTCAGTTACCGGAATAGATTGAACTAGGAGCGCTGCTTCGTTTCGTAATGATGACTTCAAATACTGAAACTTCTGAGCTCCGGTGAGCGATTCGTTGTTGTGTACGGTGCCCGTGAAGAGATCGTGAAATGGAAGCCAATCGACGTAACCACCGCTGAATGATGGAAGTTCCAGCTTCGGTAAACGTACATCACTAGCTGGTCTGACTTGTCTCACTGGAATGTTTGCTGCTCTTTCATTCGATTCAGTGACGAGTAGGATTGTCAGATCTTCGAGTCGAGCGATTAGGGGGTTGTATTCATCTTCGTGATCCGCGAAATCGTCGTCGTCGGGATCGATATTTGCAACTACGGCATCGTGAACCTCATCCAAGTCTTTCGATAGTTTTTCCACCTTGTCTACATACAGCTTCAAGGCGACGTCAGATAGATTCGTTGCTGTTTGACCCACCGCATTTTCAATCCTGGTGATCTGTCCCTTGATAGCTGCTCTTCTTCTCACCAGAACATCCATGATGACTTATGTTGATTCGTTTACGATCGGGATATGATCGATGGTTTAAACGGTTTCCAACGGAGAATCCACGCTAATTTTCACTGTCTCTCACGGAAAGATAGCCGACTCGATGATTAGTTGAGGAACATAATCAAGTTGACGAATGTATCCGGCTCGACGGACCAAAAAATGTCGTGAACAGCGAAATAAAAGACGCGAACTTCTCCGACATAAAAACCGGTAAACCTTTTTCCTCTTATTTCAAAACAGAACTGGCCGTTAATTTATTTTTACACGCGCAAAAAATAACACCTTTTTTAACAGCAACCAAAAACTCACTTTCACGCGCGCGTGCGCTATATAAACATTTGAAAACGAATATAGGTACCTGTACTATACAAAATTACGATGTGTACAACCGAACATTCCTCAAAAATAAAGCTATTTTTCTCGGTTTTAAATATACTTTGTTTCACTAGTTATTTCACCAATTCGATCAAACGATAGTTTAGTGGATTGTTTCAGTCCGATTGCTAAAATCAAACGCTCTCCTAAAATTAAAATTGTTACGAGAAGAAATAAACCGAAATTCTTCACTCGTACCCTAGATTCGAATACTAAGAGCTTTCCCATTGACGGTTTTGTTACGAAGCGTTTACCCTTTTCCGGCACGTGACTTCAGAAAAATCGGGCTCCATCGGTTGCGGTAAGGCGCAAACCATGGAGCGAATTTTTTCTGAGTTCCAGCGGGAAGTGGGTAAACGCTATCGTACACGCGCGAGAGAGTGATTTCGAATCTAGGGTACGAGTTTAAATTATCTTTGATTATATACGCCCGACTTTGAACAAAATCGGCAATTAACACATCGGGGACTCTCCTTGTAAGTGCCCAGTTTGTACCCTTATTAGAGCCTCTTATATTGGGATAATTACTTAGGTGGGGAATGAACTAGTGGCGACATGGAACCTAATCATCGCCGATTAAGTTCTATTTCGTCGCTAGTTCAATTCGCCACGTAATTATTCTAATTGTACTGCTCTAGCTTGTACCAAAATATTTTTATTGTTAAAAACTTGTTATTAAAATAAGCTGATTACCACTCAACTGAAAAAAATATATGATTTAATAAAATATCATAATTAACATAATAATCATAAGTATCACTGAACGACGTCGGTTAATGATATTAATGATGATCTGTCGCGGGGTGATTGCGTAATCGGTGGATTAGAAACTGCAAATTCGTCGAAAAAATGACACCTACGTATTATGTACCAGCCAAAGCACTTCCTTCAAACACCAGGGTAATGTTTAAAATTTGTCCCGATTTAATTTGCAAAAATCTGTTCGTCCATAGGATGAATGGTAATTGCCGAGACAAACTATCATTAACTAACGTAGCATTGGGAGAATAGGACGTGTCATACTTATAGTTATTATGTATTAATATAAAATTGCAATTATAATTATAAACTAAAATTATGTTAAGTTTTTTTAAGGCTAATATAATTCTCAATAATAATATGGTAGATAACTATACTATACGTTCTAAAGTATTACTCGTTATGTTAAAATGTAGCTTTTTTCGCTCGACTTTTTCATAATTTAGGTTGCCATTTAAAAAAATGGCGATTTTTTTCTTTTCTTTAAACGTGTGATAGACAATAATTCGTAGAAGAGCACTTCATACTATTTAAACAGTGAAATTTTAACAAATTATTTAATTATAGTATGTGGAATTTTGGATTTCAAGAAATTTATCGATTGACCCTGTTTCAATGCATGTTTCCCACCTTCCGGTTTGCCTGTACTATAAAGGTACGATTGTCAGGAGCCACGGCAGTCTGCCCGCGCGATTTTAAAAAATCGTAGTTGTTAGGGTCTTGATATTGGTGTTTTTTATTTAAAATTATTTATCTACTGCAATTTATATTGTCTTAAGTAACATATTCTACTTACAAAACGTTGACATTTTTTGTAAGAATTTTTTTTTTGAAAGCTGTTTTATTCAGTAACCGCGGAAGTACTCCATGACTAGCTCCTCCTAGGCTCCTACGACTAAAGCATAAATAACCCTACATTACCTTGCAAAATGGGGGTGCATTTGGCCCTACCTGCCCCCCAATTCCGCGGCTCCTGCTTTTATTTAATTGTGTACTGTAGCTGACATGGATATTGAAATCTTAATATGCGTTTTTATATTAAAAATTCATTCTTCTGTCCCCTTCTGACAGAGGACGTAAAACACAATGACATCTACATTATAGAATTTGTATTGTAACAATAAAATATGCTACCAAACAATTTTCTTACACTGTAATAAAACATCATATTTAATTACGACCAAAAATTAAAATAAAGGGAAAACTTCAGTCAAGATTATTTAATTTCAATAATCTTGCTTTAGCCACAAGCGGGCGTGACACGTAGGAGGTTTAACTCTGCATAGTGTAACTAAATACATTTCGGAGAAATGGGACTTCGGTGATATGAGCTTTCGGAGTAAAAGCAAGAATATGTCAATTCGGTGAAAAGGGAATTCGGTGATATGGGAATTCGGTGATATGGGAATTCGGAGAAAGGGGAATACGGTGATATGGGAATTCGGAGAAAGGGGAATACGGTGATATGGGAATTCGGAGAAATGGGAATTCGGAGAAATGGGAATTCGGAGAAACGAGAATTCGGAGATGTGAGGTCACTAAATACATTTCGGAGAAATGGGACTTCGGAGATATGAACTTTCGGAGTAAAAGCAATTCGGAATTATATCAATTCGGAGAAAAGAGAATTCGGTGATATGGGAATTCGGAGAAAGGAGAATTCGGCGTTGTGAGGTCGACCCGTTCAAAACGTCACAAACAGGATGTTCCGTCCAAAGGTCTCACTTAAGCCTCGTCTGCGGCCCCTCTTTTGTTATGGGTCTATTGAAGATATTATATTTTTTACCCGGTTTGATTGATAGTTCTCCACACGGTGGCGCTATATTATTACTTTGATATAGTTTCCGCGGGAGTTTTGAATTATTATCCTTTTTCTAAGCGATATTAAAAGGTAACAATGAACTACTTTTTGTGTTTTAACGAAATTTTGTTAATAATTTAACAAAAATTTAAAACAAAACAAAAAACCGCACTGTATTGTTTATTGAACTTTGTTTGTTTATTCTTTGGTACGGTTTTTTGTTTTGTTTTAAATTTTTGTTAAATTCTTAACAAAATTTCGTTAGAACACAAAAAGTAGTTCATTGTTACCTTTTAATATCGCTTAGAAAAAGGAGAACTATCAATCAAACCGGGTAAAAAATATAATATCTTCAATAGACCCATAACAAAAGAGGGGCCGCAGACGAGGCTTAAGTGAGACCTTTGGACGGAACATCCTGTTTGTGACGTTTTGAACCACGTGACCGCCATTGAAATATACAGGCGGAAGTAAGGAAACGGATGTTCCGTCCAAATGCTGAGTTGCCAGGTAAATATGTTAATTTTCGGCCCCCCAACTTTCAACATGGGTCTATTTTTCGAACTTTAGTCAAATATCGACGGGTAAAAAAAAACACAAAATAACAGTATAAAAGGCCGTTGCCGTTAATATAGAAGATTTAGTCTTTCTTAGTTCTTGGCTGTCAGACGAACTACTACAGGACGGGGTCCTGGTGTCGGTCAAAAGTTATGAGGTAACTTTGCGGTTTTAATTAGTATGTTTGGTCTTCGGTCAAGAAAAGAGATAAATTGTGTTTCGCGTTTGGAACGTGAGAGAATGGACTGAAAGTGTTAAAGTAATTGTGAACTTACTCAAGTCAGCTGTAAGATAAAATTGATTGTTATTATTTTTTGAATTGGAATAACCTAATTATACCCTTGAAATTATCAATTCAACCTGTGAGGGTAATTAAGTAGATTGGAAGTAATTAGTAGCGAACAGCTCTCAGCTGTTAATTAAGACAGAGTTTATAGTTAGGTAGTTTGAATTTAGTTAAAATTACTCAGTATAATTATGATATTTACTTAAGTGTAAGTGTGTTTTGTTTTATTTTTCAATCACGATGAACTAAGACAAATCTAGTCTTAGACACTTGAGTACCAGTTCTGTACAATTACGTAGAAGGGATATATATTGTTGGGTTATTGATGAAAGTTAAATCTAGAACGTTCCATAGACTGTTCTGAATAAAAATAAACATTTATAATTTTGCATAATTCTGGTTGCCATTTTATTTTCTAATCACTCGCCCACAACATTACAGTTCTGGCAATCCCGAATCAAATAAATTTTCGATATAACGGCGACGGGAAATTATTCTCGTAAATTTATCACGCGGCCTTAGGGAATATTCTTTTAACAAAATTTCGTTTAATTAAAATCGGCCCGATTCCGTTAAAATTATAAACCAAAAATCGAACGGTCGTTATAATACCCTCTGTAGATATTTCTTTCATTAAAATTTGCTTCGTATTATATTTAACTGATAAACTTGTTCTGTAAAAAGGGTTTAATTCAATTGTGCATTGTTATAGTACGTCTAACTCACTGTTGTAACTACTTACCTTATGATATTCTGAATAAATTAAAATTGATCGTTTCGTCTCAATTATTTTTAAATTAAATTTTATACCGGGCGGGATAGAACTGGGATAACATTTTTTAAAAATAACTCTAAATTGCGGAGATATCTTTACGGGTTATCTCGAGAAATTAATACCACTAGGGACAATTCTTCCGAGGAGAGGTATATTTTGGCTTGCCAACTTGTTATTTTTTGATATAATATTTTAAACTAGATATAGTATAACGTTACTTCTGCGTATTTCGAATGTGCGTGACGTGGAGGGTATTTTCACGTTTTATTAGGATCAGTTTTTTTATTTTAAATATCTTTCGTTTTATTTGTATTTTATTTCGTTTTTTCAGTCGTATATTTTTATTGAGTTGTATACATCGCGCGCTTACACTTATGTTGGTCTGGTTTTTAACTGGGTCGTCATTACTTCGTAATTTATTTTAAACGTTTTCTCGACCGATTAAGCTGTTTAATTTGAAATAAAATGAGCGTTAAAGATGCGGCAAGTATTTCGTAAGCGAGAAAAATGCAAATACCCTCTGTAGACATTTCTTTCATTAAAATTGGCTTCGTACTATATTTAACTGATAAACTTGTACCGTAAATAGGGTTAAATTCAATTGTGCATTGTTTTACTAACATTGTTTGTCTAACTCGCTGTTGTAACTACTTAATTTATAATATTCTGAATAAATTATACTCGGTTGTTTCGTCTCAATTATTTTAATTATAATTAAAATTTTATACCGGGCGGGATTGAACCGGGATTACGTTTTTAGTAAATAACTCGGAATTGCGGAGATATATCTTTAAAAGTCATCTCGAAAAGTGAATACCGCTAGGGACAACTCTTCCGAGGAGAGGTATATTTTGGCTTGCCAACTTGTTTGTAATTTATTTCGTTTTTTCAGTCTTTTTTTTATCTATTGCGTGTGTGTTTAGCGTATTAGTTTTCAAGGGTAATAGTTCATTTATGAAGAAAATATCGAGTTGTTTACATAGTGGTCTGGGTTTTTAACTGGGTCGTCATTACTTTTTAATTTATTTCATACGTTTTCTCGACTGATTAAGATGTTTAATGTAGTTCATCAATTTGGCTCATTTGTTTTATTTATAAAGAGCCCTAACTATTCCGTCTACGGTCAATTATTGATATACGAGCTGTCAAGGGGCTTTCTGTGCTTTGTGAATGGTAAGTTTTTCGCTTCTTGTAATTCATTTTTTATTGGTGTGGATATTTGGACATCTACGAATAATAATGCAGTCATTGATTTCCTGGGTGTGCGAGTCATTATATGATATTGGAAATTGGACGGCATTGGTCTTTTTCATGCGGCATGTGTCACAACGTCAACAGGAAGTCTACGAGTCGTCCACTACCAGATGTCGAATATAGCTATTCTACGGTATCTTCATCAAGGGCGAGTGTTGAAATAAAATGAGCGTTAAAGATGCGGCAAGTATGTCGTAAGCGATAAAAATACAAATACCCTCTGTAGATATTTCTTTCATTAAAATTTGCTTCGTATTATATTTAACTGATAAACTTGTTCTGTAAATAGGGTTAAATTCAATTGTGCATTGTTTTAGTACGTCTAACTCGCTGTTGTAACTACTTAATATATATTATTAAAAATAAAATTTCATACCGGGCGGGATTGAACCGGGATTACGGTTTTAGTAAATAACTCTGAATTGCGGAGATATATCTTTAAGGGTCATCTCGAGAAATTAATACCACTAGGGACAATTCTTCCGAGGAGAGGTATATTTTGGCTTGCCAACTTGTTCTTTTTGAATTCCCCTTCCTTCCAGTTGACGTTGTGACACATACCGCATGAAAAAGACCAATGCCGTCCAATTTCCAATATCATATAATGAGTCGCACACCCAGGATATCAATGACTGCATTAGGAATCGTTGATATCGAAATTTCCACACCAAATGTATTAACAAGAAGCAAAAACCTGACCATCAACAAAGCACAGAGAGCCACTTGACGAAACAACCGCTCGTACATCAATACACGTTAAATAACGCCTTTGCATTATTACAACTTTTTTAAGACGATAAGAAAACCCGTAAATAAATAACCAAAAACCCACAGGTTCTACCCTTTAACCCTCTTGTCTCTGCTGACTGCGCTAAAACAAGATTTGATCTTTAAAATTTCATACGTAAAAAATGTAGACTTTAAAAACCATTGATATACTCTTCCACTAAGCTGAGTTTATAATTTTCAAAGAAATATAACATGTATCGGTGGTTCTGTGGTAGAACATTCACCTGCCATGTAGAAGGGCTCGGGTTCAAAACCTGGGCGGCGCATTCTTTTTAATCAACAGAGAAGACGCTACATTAGAATATCTTCGATGCAATAATTTAAATGTAACATGAAATTTCGTTCTATTCTAATAACAAGCATCGGTGGCTCTTTGGTATAGCACTCACCTGCATGCAGGAGGGCCGGGTTCAAAACCCGTCCGATGCGATCGCAATTTGATAATAGGACGTATACCGTGAACATTTGGTGGACACCCCACCTAATGGACGTTGAGACGTTTATCGTAACCCTCAGCAATCGGTCCGTTCGAAAAGTCAATACATAGACGTTGGAGAGTAGAACACAAACGAAACACTAACATCACAAAGCCACAACACGTCACAAATGCACAATATACATCTACATTACAATCGCAACATCTCAAAAACGACTACTAAGGCACAACCGTCGCGGCAGTGAGCGGTGACGAACCAAACACCAAAAAACCCCAAACGCAAATATTATCCGTTAACGTTCACCATCACGGCAGTTTTGCCTCAATTTAGAATCAAAGAAACTGCGTACGCAGTGATTACGCTTTGCCCCGAAACTGCGAACGCATTCGCAGGACACACACACAGACAGGCACGCACACACAGACAGACACACACACACACACACACACACAGACAGACACACACACACACACAGACAGACAGACACACACACAGACACGGTGATTGTATAACCCCTCCTAGGTTACATAGTACCCTCGGAGAGGTAAAAATTATTAAATTAAAGGGATCCCTCACTCACAACAGGGGAAGGCATAGGGGTCACAAAAAACTGGTTTTGAAGCACACTGAAAGTCTGGATTTTATGTTACCCCTATGCCTCCCCCTGTTCTGACTGATGGATCCCTTTAAACATAAGAGACAGAAAATTAAGAATTTTGTGAAAGTCAAATGCCAAAAAGAAATTCCGTTACTAAGGAACGAAATTTGGGGATAGAAAACTGAGTGGAATTCTCCCTGATGTCGGCGGGCAACGAGTTCCATGTACGAGCACTCCGGATGAAAAATGAATTTTCCAAGGCCAAGCATCGGGCAAACTTTACGTAGTACTTACAAGGAGACATCCCGAAGTGTAACCCACCGATTTGGTTCAAACTCGGGGGATTGGTAGACCTACGTGTAACTTGAAAAATCCTAAAGGGAATTTATTCAATGGGCAACCGTTTTGCCATGGCAACGAAAAATGCAGCTCGATGGAGAATTGTAAAGAATTGTCATGATGACATAGGTCATGTAGGCATCGATAAGACTGGTAAAAACGTAGCGGAACCTATTGGTTTCCTCGACTTAGAAGATACGTTCGTCGTTACGTGTCGTCATGCTTGGAATGTCTGTTCCATAAGCGCCCAGCCGGAAAACAACAACTTCAACAAGGGATGCTACATCCTATCCGTTTCATACCATCCATATGGATCATTTGGGTCCCTTCGTACGTAGCGTGAAAGGAAACGCCTTTGTAATCGCAGCGATTGACGAATTCACAAAATACACAATTTTACGAGCAGTGCGCGACACGGGTATGAACGCAACTAAACGTTTTTTTGGAAGAACTTATCCGCTTATTTGGAGCACCGGTTAGACTGATCACCGATCATGGTACTTCTTATACCGGACGCGAAATCAAGGAGCTTTGTCGAAAATCTAACGTCAAACACGTCGTAAACGCCACCCCCCGCGGAAACGGACAGGTCAAGCGAGTAAACAGACAATTAACGCCAGCAATTGCTAGCATGTGTATTAGAGAAGATGAACGGGATTTGGATGTCCATCTACACGAAATTCAATGGGGCATCAACAACACGTACCATATCGCCACGAAAAGCACGCCATTTTCATTGCTTTCAATTTTAAGTCTCGAAATCCTAATCACGATTTGGTTCAAGACACGTTATCAGAAGAAACTGTTGTAGACGAGAATATTCAAAAACGCAGAGAGACAGCTATTCAAGCGATCCTTATACCGATCAGGAAAAGCAGCGACAACGCTACAACATCAAAAGAGCGAAAGCTGACGTCTACGAACCAGGAGATCTAGTCGTAGTCGAGAGACCACCACACGCAACCGGACTATCACTCAAGACGGCAGCCAAATACCGTGGCCCTTATACGTGGTCACAAACTGCGATAGATACGTAATTGAAGATCTACCAGAGAATCAGCGATTCAATAAGTTTTACCGGAATACCGCTCCTGTAGACAAATTGAAAAGGTTTCTGATAATCGACAATGACGAAGCAAACGAACCGGATGCTGAAGCCGACGATCCACCGACTGTCGACTCCGCCGATCCACCGACCTTGGATATATCTACCGACGATAGACATGTGTCAGATTTATAGCCCGGTGTACCGGTAAGATTCAAACCACTGTCACCACCGGAGGTCTATCATCAGAATGCCCTACGATAGAGAGCCATCACCAGCAGTCTTTCCCAGAGGATAACTACGACACCAAGGAAGAGAAGCCAAGACGTGCCAGTCGCACTAAGGAATTGCCGGCTTATCTAAAGGATTATGTTGTTAAAGGGCAACGCAAGTGACCATGCAGGGGGGTAAATTATCTTATAGATAAAAAGAACAACTGCGCATGCGCTATCTGCCATAGCCTTTCCCTCTGTAAAAAAGCAGAACCATATTTGCCGAATTTATTTTGTATAAATGCGCCTCTCGCGGTTTTTACGCAAAATCCATGCATTCTTTAGTCGCGAAAATGGCCGAGGAAAGTGAAGTCTCCGTGCTTACCGACCAATCGGATTCTAAACTTCTACAAAATAAATGTAATAAAAAAAGATAAATATTCTGTCGGGGTATAATCCCCCTCACGGTTGTTACCTTGTCGTGGTGAGGGGGCTTGCGTGCGTCCTAAATAGCGGGCTACGATGTCCGGAGCTCGTCTCCTGGTAGGGCCACCCAAGGCAGACAGGCCGCCATGGACTAAATTCAACCGCATCCGCTGCTGTTTGCTGTTATTGTGCTGTGTGCTGGATGGGTTCTAAGAGATTCTTGCAACTTTAACTTTTTTCGATTTCTGACGTTCACCTCTCGCTCTTAAGTACTACCCGGATCATCAGTGGAGGGGTTCCGGGAGAAAAAAATTTACCCAAAATTTTTATTGCTTTTTTGGAAAAATATAAGTTCGCACTCGGCGACAAAAAAAAAACTCACACAACACTAGTCTCACATTCTCGTACCGTTCATGCATTTCGGCCCCCACCAACGAAGCTCGAGTAGGGAAGGCCGGAATCTTCGCTCAAGCACCCATCACTTCTCCGAATCCCTTCTATAGCACACGGCACACTGAGGTCTCAGCGGTGTTCGACCCATGTCATCGTTGGGGTCGGGTCGCTCTTGCGATCAGTTGCTTCGCTGCAACCCGCTCGTTTGCCGTGAGCGGCGGCCTGTAACCCGGGCGACGGGAGTTCTGGTGATTGAGCCACTGTTTTCTGTCTGCGGTCGCTCTAGGCCCAGCAATTTCAGGGCAATACATTGCTTTGACCCCTGAGTCTGGGGTAGTCAGGATGTCTTTACTGGCCGGTATTGATCAATCGGCTCGCCTTTCTGGCAATGCCAACTGGGCTCCGGCTGCCTCGTGTCAGTCGGGTCCGGGTATATTCGTCAAGTACCCTTGGCCTCAATAGAGGTCCCCTTGTTGGGCTCCATGGTGGGTGAGGGACGAGGCGGATGAATATTTACACTTTCAACTTGCATGAAATTAACCCTCAAAACCCGCCTTCGGGCAACCCAGCTGAGGTTGACGAGTTCGCTCTCAACCCGGCTGTTATGGCATCAATCAGTAGTGTTTCGGACGCACAGAAGGAGCTGCGCGACCAGTTTAATATCCTTCGGGAGATTATTGGCAACCAGCAATGCCAAATTTCGGAACTTAAAGCCCGTGTTGAAGAGAAGACGAATTTTGTCTCTCAACTTTTGGAAACAAAAACCTCTTTTGCTGCTGTCGCCCATCAGGGCCCAGCCAGATCTAATTCTTCTGCACCAAAGCCGTCGGCCTCTGGCGCTACGCCACGCCTGCCCAAACCTTTACCCAAAACGGCTAGGAGTGATCATGTCGTTCTGATCTCTCACAAGGATGCCGCCGTCTCCGTCGACAGTCTTGATTCTACCATCAGACGCGAGCTCGATCCACGCAAGGCTCAAATCCGCATTCAATCGGTCTGTAATGGCCGTAATGGCTTGGTGATCCAATGCTCCACTGCGGAGGACGCCATCAAATTTAGGGACTCTGTGGAGAGGTCCGCCGCACTCAAGGACATTGTCAACCTACGTAAACCTAGTTTGGCAAAGCCTAAACTTCTGCTCTTCGTGGTAGAAGACAGCATCAAATTAAATGAAGTTGTTCCCTCCCTAATCGAACAAAATCCTGATCTAACCTTGGATCCACAGGACATTGTTGCTAGATACCCTCTCTACGGTAAGGGTAAAAAGTCAACTAATTGGGTACTCGAAGCCACTCCAGAGGTCTACAAGACTCTCTTAGAGAAAGGCAAGCTCTTTATTGGCTGGACTAATTGTCCGGTCAAGGAGTATATTTATGTACCAAAATGTTTTAAATGTTGCTTGGTGGGACACCAACAAAAAGACTGTCCGCTGAAGGGTTCTGCGACCCAATTTTGTACTAACTGTAGCGATGAACACTCCTACAAGGACTGTAAATCTAAGACTAAGTGTTGCCGCGCTTGCGCGGAACACAACAAATCAAATGGTACGAAGTACCGGACCACACATCAATCCATAGATTCAAACTGCCCGCTTTTCAAGCGTGAAGTTGAACTGCGAAAATTACGCACTGATTATGGCCAGCCACCTATATAGGGGTACGCCATCAATCTTCACTTAGGTACAAAAATGATTTCCTGCGCCCAGATTAACCTGGCGCATTGTCGAGCTGCCACAGCCGCTGCTCGAGAATTTGTCCTGAATCATAAAATTGATATTCTGTTCTTCCAAGAACCAATGGTTCGCGATTCGACGGTTTTGGGGTTTCCCCTAACCTGTCGTCTCTGTCACGCTGCAGTAACCAAATGCGGTATTGCCATTTTTAACCCTACCTTTGACGTAGTGGTCCTCTACAATGATGTTAATATTTCGGTAGCGCTCATCGCTACTGGTTCTGCCTCACTAATTGTATATAGTGTATATTGTCCGCCGTCTGAGGACATTGATCCGATTTTGTCCAAAATTACTGAGCTTTCTCGCTCATATACCACCTCTAAACAATGCATTTGTGGTGATTTTAACGCAAAACATGCTCTTTGGGGCTCCCCAACGTCTGATAACCGTGGGGACTTCATTATCGAATTTCTCAATCAAACGGACTTTTATATACAAAACAACCCACACTATCTCCCTACCTTTTTCCACAATGATCGTTCCAGCTGGATCGACCTAACAGTTGTCTCCAATGACCTAGCCCCTCTGATCTCAAACTGGGCGGTCTTGGACGAGCCTTCCCCGGTGACCACCGCTATATATCATGGTCCATCGGAACTTCTTCAGTTCCCCCCTTGGAAGATGAATACCGTAAACATCAGTACAACCTCAAGGGAGAGAACTGGATTGCCTTTGAGACTTCGGCCATAGAGGCTCTCCTTCCACTTGATAATCTCCCTCTTTCCACTACGATGGAACTGGACTCTTTTGTGTCTCTTTATACCGCCACTGCACGTCAGATATGTGATGTACATATGCGTCCGAAATCTGGTCGCCAATTTAAATCTGTCCCATGGTGGACTCCGCAGCTCACTGCTCAACGCAGCAAAGTTCGTGCGCTTCGAAGGCGGGCTCAACGGATCAGGGATCCTCTCCTTCGTGCCCAGAACAAAACCCTGTACAATAGGGAAATTGCGGTTTATAAAAAACTAATGAATTCCTCCAAACAAAAGTCTTGGAGGGACTTTTGTACTAACGTGGATTCTTCGAACCCGTTCACTCTGCCCTATAAAATGGCTTCGCACAAATTGCGCTGTAAACAGGCCCTACAAGCCGTTACCGCTACTGACACATGCTCCGCAATTCTCGATGCCCTGTTTATCACGGATACCATCGACAATGAAACTGACGATCAAAGCTCTATACGGGAAGACTCCCTTACTGCTCCTGCGACTCTTAACGACTTACCAATGACTCTCCCAGAACTTGAGACAATAATTTACTCAATGCCACATCATAAGGCTCCTGGCCTCGACGGGCTCTCCTTAGAAATCATCCTGGTACTTTTCCGCGCTATGCCGCTTCTTTTACTGAATTTATTTAACGCTTGTCTATTACTTCAGTACTTCCCTAAAGATTGGAAAATTGCTCATGTGATTTTGCATCTAAAACCAGGTGGTGATCCCTCTGACCCGTCGTCTTATCGCCCTATCAGCCTTTTGTGCGTGTTGGGTAAGATACTTGATAAATTCCTTACTCAACGTTTGTACTTTCACTTATCTACTAATAACCTCATTCATGGGGCTCAGTACGGATTCTGCCACGGCAAATCGACTGTAAATGCACTAAATGCAATAGTTACCTCCATTAAGGAGAGTACCAGATCGAATAATACATCTCTTAAGTCTCCCTTGACATCAAAGGGGCTTTCGACAGAGTGTGGATTCCTGGCATCCTACATCGTCTTAAGCAAGCTGATTGCCCAGCCAATATCTATGGCTGCTTTGAGAGTTTTCTCTCTGATCGCCAAATTTTTGTACCAACAGCTAATTACACGTCCAATCACTCGAGGTGTCCCCCAGGGTTCCTGTGCGGGTCCTGTTCTCTGGAACATAGTGAATGACTCCCTGCTACGACTCAAATTGCCAGATGCCTGTGACTCGCAGGCATTCGCTGATGACACAACTCTGTTGGTTCGTGCCCTTTCCCGACGCGAGTTGGAGTCCAGAGGAAACGAAGCTCTGGCACTAATTAACAATCGGAGCAAAACATATAAGCTTACCTTTTCTCCTGAGAAGGCGGGTTGTATTACCTATCATGGTCTGGGCGCTCCTGACCGCTTGCCGATCTTCCGCCTCGACGGAACTCTTATTCACCACGTTACACACCTTAAACTGCTCGGGGTTATAATTGACAATCAGCTCAGCTGGTTGCCTCACCTTAAAGCAGTTCAAACCAAGGTGGCGGCCCTTACTCAAAGTATTGCCCAGTATGCCCACGAAACCTGGGGAATTACTGGGGCCGCCCTACGACAAATTTACAAGCGTGGGATCGAAAGAATTATAGTATATGCGGCTGGTGCCTGGTGGAAGGAAACAGGCAATGTAAAAATGGTCCAAAAGCTACAGACTATCCAGCGAATCTTTGCGTTACGCATAACCAAGGGTTATCGCACTATCTCCACCGATGCCCTCCTAGTACTTGCACGTTTAGAACCCGTAGACTTCATTGCGAGCCGCGAGGCCTGCATTTTTCGTCTATTTCACATCGGTGCACCAGCTTCTCACTGTGATACGACTGTTGTTCCTCACAACCTCCAGCACCCATTTGATGTTTGGACTGAACATCCGGCTCGCAGGCTTGGTCTTCCGTGCCCTGCTAGAGACCCCACTAATACCCACTACGAAATATATACCGACGGGTCAAAGATCGATTCCCATGTCGGTTGTGCGTTCGTGGTTTACTGGAACGGTCTTGAACAAACCTCGTTCCAATTCCATCTGAACAAAGAAACAGATATTTTTCAGGCCGAGTTGTTTGCCATTTTTCAAGCCCTCACTTGGGTCAAAGCTGAAATGATTGTCGCTCCCGTCACTCTGTTTACTGACTCTTTATCATCAATTCAATCATTCCGTAACCCTATTTCTGACAATTCACTGGGTTACGCTTTTAAGCAACTGATCTCTGACATAGGAACTGAGGTTGTCAGTCTCTCTTGGATCAAGGCTCATGCGGGTTCCCGCAGCAATGAGCGAGCAGACGTCCTGGCTAAGGCTGCGGCTAAGTCTTTCGAGACCTCTCTAAAATTAATCACCAATGGCAATTGCAGTGGGATATCTCTGTTAAGGGCCGCTTTACTCATGCCCTTATTCCCAGAGTTGATTCCTTTGCGTATGATGTTGACCATTTTACAACTCAGATTTTAAGCGGGCACGGCAAGTTCCCAGCCTACCTCTACAATCTTTCGCATTGTGTGGAGCCCTCCTGCTACTGCGGTAAGGAGTTGGCTGATGCGGAACACTATCTGAAGGAATGCCCTCTCACTGAAGGCTTCCGTGCAAGCATTCTTAGCCCACAAGGGGCTGTGGTTCTTACTAAGAACAATATTAAGTACTTTCGTTCTCTCATGAGACGAGTAATTTATAATTTTGAGGATATTATCTCTTCACATGCCCTAACATTGGATTCGTCCTCGGACACTCACTACTCCAGTACTGGCGATACTACGGAGTAATTGTCTTACGACGTTTAACCCATTTCTTGCTCGCCACTTCATCTTATTATGGTACCAGTTCGCCCCCGACTGTTTTACGCACCTCAACTTTCCCCGTTTCCTATTCATACTGAAATAGATCTTAAAAGAAATTGATTTGAAAATCTTCATCGGTTCATTGTGTAAATTGGCGCGTGCTTGCTCGGAAGGGATAATCTTATTGGCTAAGACAAATGCAGATAAATATTGCTAAGCCCTCGTGATTCTATTTTATTATCAGAATAAATAATTACACGTGCGACGAAAAAATGGGCGATATTATCGAGATTCACGCGTTTTTAATTTAAAAACCCTTCCTTTTGACGGTTTTTAGTTGGAGCGAATAATTTCTTTTGGCGTCTATTAAAACATTTTGCACGACAAAAGAAAAATAAAAAAATAAAGGATATGGACTTTTCCATCTAGTCACTAGTACCCATAGAAATCTCATTGGTAACTAGAATGCTGCCGCCTACGGCCGAGCTTGACGCCAGTTCGCCTTGAACCTTCAGCCAATGAGAGGCCGTAGAGTGGTTCCGCCAAGGAGGATAATAATCCTCCTTGGTTCCGTTACTATAGCGGGAGATAGATGACGTCATTCTCTCCGGTGACATTAAATTCTTGGCAGAACCGCTCTTTGAGCTCTGATTGGCTGAGATCTGGCGTCGTCTGCCACGGCATTTGGGCCATTTGCCAGTTACACGGCAGCATTCTAGTTACCTATGAGATTTCTATGCTAGTACCCATAGAAATCTCATAGGTAACTAGAATGCTGCCGCTTACGGCCGAGCTTGACGCCAGTTCGCCTTGAACCTTCAGCCAATGAGAGGCCGTAGAGTGGTTCCGCCAAGGAGGATTATTATCCTCCTTGGATCCGCTACTATAGCGGGAGATAGGTGACGTCATTATCTCTGGTGACATTAAATTCTTGGCAGAACCACTCTTTGAGCTCTGATTGGCTGAGATCTGGCTATCGTCTGCCATGGCGTTTGGCCCATTTGCCAGTTACACGGCAGCATTCTAGTTACCTATGAGATTTCTATGCTAGTACCCCTGTAGTATGAGCTATAAATTTGCTCGTGGAGCAGGGGTCTATAAATAACAAACTAATCTGTCGGGGTATAATGATAGGGAAATTGTTAAGGAAGACGGGATATAGGAGTGTGTGTGGTGTTGAATTTTCTTAATCCAATGTGAGGCTAGCGGCAGAGATTTACCGCGTCCAAGGCCTAATGTTTCAACTTCCATTATTAAAAATATTCAATTCACAAATAATTTTATTCCAAAACATTGTTAAATCGAAAATATCAAAGTCACACTCTCGGAAATTAACCCAGTTATTTTCTCCATAATAAATAAATAAAGCTAGGCCTAAATTCCTGGGTTCGTTGATTGCGAGCTAACTCAGCGAAGAAAATCGAAAAATTCGCGAATGAGAGCGAAATTGCGCCACGTGGCTACACCAAGGAGAATAAGGCTTTCGCGCTGTATAAAATCATCCTTGGAAAACCTACCTTCGGCTTGTTGAAGAAAACATAGTTCCCCCCCTGCATGACCACTTGCGTTGCCCTTTAAACGAATTTAATTATAAAATTAGGTGACAGAATTTGCGCGTAATGTTTATTTAAAAATTGTTTTTGTATAAAATCGATGCAAAAAATTACTTGTAACCAAAGCTATTATTTAACATTAATTTGTAGTCTATTGTAAATCAGGAGATTTGGTTAGTCAGGAATGGTCGAATGTTAGCTACGATAGATGGCGATACCTATTCCGTAAACAAACCAACGGATTACCACTCCTTTTTCTTTTAGAATTCCACTTCTTCCCTTTTCGAACTCACGAAAAGGCACGAGTAACGCTGGGTGGGATTAATTCGGTTCTTGATCGCCAATGATAGCACAGTTGTACGCGCCATGTATATATTTGTATATTAAACTTCTTGTAAAATATCAAAACGTATTCTGTATTCATGCCTGGCAATGAAAATACACGATAACAAACTTCTCAGTCATGTTCTTTCCTCTTGCGCATGATAACATTTGACGGGCGTAGCATTTTGAAAATGCGTTATTCGTGAGTTCGCCCGAATTCCTACTAGGGTCGCTAGTGTCGCAGGTACTATTAAAAAAACCGATTTGAATTTGAACAATATGATTGGCTCGCTGGTATAGGGGGTAAGAGCTTGGAGGAGAGAAGGGGTTCCTGGAGGGGAAAATACGGGAAAACCGAAAATATGAAAACTATAGCTCGGGAAGTTTTTTTTTTGTTGGACTCTCGTTAAATGCTGCCACCATTGAGGGGAATTTGGAACTATATATTTTTTTTTGTTGCAAATAGTGATGTGTCCACGCGGAGAGGACCGACCACGCACAGGCACCCTTTAATTCCGCAAGAGTAGAGTCTACCCTCGAAGGACGAATCAACCGAGTAACAGACGCGAGCCGATCGGCGGACTCATTACCAGCAACTCCAACGTGAGCCGGACACCACAAGAAGGTAATTGGGCTAGGCGTGGATTTTGGAAACCCAAGTATAACTCGAAGCGCTGCATTTTGAATTTTATCCAGTTTTGCCAGAGAAGAAACAGACGCCGAAGCGCAAAGAGGGCTCGAGAAGTCCAACCAGGAGCGAATTAGATGGGTGTAGAGAAGCCGAAGGGAAGTTCGACCGGCACCCCAACGAGTAGCTGACACCGCCCGCAAGAGATTAAGGCGGCTTAAAGAGGAAGTGCGGAGAGCTTCGATGTGAGGAATCCAAGAGAGTCTGTCATCGAATAAACTCCCGAGATATCGATAAGAAGACACCTGAGCCAGGGTGGTGGAGCCGAGCGTGAGAGAGAGGTTGTTCGGCAGACGTTTTTCCTTCGAGATCACAATACTCGCATTTGAGAGGTTGGAAATTCAACCCCAAGGTTACTCCGTAGGCTGAAACCCTATCCAGGGTGGTTTGCATAGCTGGGTATAGCCTGGGAATAGCGGGACCGTTAGTCCATAGACCAATATCATCAGCATGTTGCCCTTCGTCGATCGAGGAGGGGCAGAGCTGCGAGATTCCGTCCAGCATCACGCTGAACAGAATGGGACTGACTGCACTGCCCCGAGGAACTCCTCGCAGAGCCGAACGGGGCGTAGAAAGTTCTCCATTGACGCATGCTTGGAACGTACGCTCCGAAAAAAACCTTTGAACCCAATGAGACCGTGAGCTTGGAGTTTCGACAAGAGCGCCTGATGGTGGACGCTCCCAAAAGCGTCTTTAAGGTCCAGAAACACAGCTAGGCAATGTTGTTTCATCGCTAGGGCGCATTGAGCGGCCGTAGCCAAACGGAGTGAGTTGTCTGTTGCCCGCCTACCCTCGCGGAACCCCGATTGCTCCGGCGGTAGGACGTTATTAATCTCCAGGAACCACACTAGGCGGGCGAGAACCAGTTTTTCTTAAATTTTCCCAAGATTGGGTAACAGTGAGATGTCTCTGTAGGAATTCAAGTCCGTAGGTGATTTGCCCGGTTTTAAAATAGGATGTAAAATGGCCTGTTTCCACCGCGAAGGCATGATGCCCTCCTCCCAAAGGCTGTAAGAGAATATTTTAGATGTAGAAATTTTTAAAAAGAAAATGACGCTACTGCCCTATCGTCGTACGTTCATTTTCTTATCTCATGGTCAATGCCGTAAACATGGGGCGCTATGCAAGACCTTTACTTATGGAGACCTATGATAGTATGTAAGTGTAGGCATGAAGAGCTTACCACCACCCTCCTACGCAATTTAACCTGGCCACCGGTAATTGACTTCACAAGTCACTAGTTGACTTAAGCC
Source organism: Leiobunum rupestre (assembly GCF_980474605.1). NCBI lineage: Eukaryota > Metazoa > Arthropoda > Arachnida > Opiliones > Sclerosomatidae > Leiobunum > Leiobunum rupestre. The sequence continues at coordinate 21,654,593 of NC_143391.1, forward strand.
TGTTAGGTTCCTTGGGTATTAACTTAGCAGATTCTTATTTTTATTGTTAATAAACTTCGAGTCATCTACTGCAAAAAAAAAACAATCGTATTCATCGATCTGCCTCGCCTTCTTCAAGTCATCCACGTCACCTCCGGAAAAAATTAATAAAAAACACCATGGTCTCATCTAAAAATAACTCGTCTTCAGGTCACCTACTCTTTCCTCATCAAAAAATTAATCTCTTCAAGCAGTCCATATCATCTACTTCTTCCTCATATAAATTCTCTTCAAGTCGACCAGGCATCTACTTCTTCCTCTGAAAAATTTAACACTTCCTCTTCAAGTCATCTCCTCATAAATACTAATAATACAAAATTCACATTCAAGTCTTCTATCACAAAATAATAAATAAATTATTTATCTTCAAGTGGTCCAAGTCATCTCATCAAAAACCTTCCTCTTCAAGTGATCCAAGTCATCTTCTCATAAAAAAACCTTCTTCCCCTTCACGTCATCTACGTCATCCTCATCACAAAAAACCTATCTTCAGGTCGTCTACGTCTTCATCGTGGAAAAAAAAATCCAAGATCATCCTACCAATTAAATTTTTAAGATAATTTAAATAGAAAATATCATAATCCAAAAATATATTATTCTCATAATTCAATAACTTTGTAAATTTTAATTATTTCAACACATTTAAAAAAAAATCAAACATTGTACATTACCTTTTTATCCTTAATAAATTTCTCCGGTGGCTTCCCTCCTGTGCTTCGCCTCTCCTGTCTCTTCGTGGGGTTGGTCTGGGGTTGGGTTTGGCGGGGTTCTCTTTCCGCCCCGGGTGCCACCCGTTTGGGCTTGATTTGGGGGTGACACCCGACTGTGAAAACACAAACTATAGAGACTAGTAAGTAGCCCACCATGATATCCGCCCCGGGTGTCAACCATGCTAGCTACGCCACTGCTGTCTTCCCCGCTGTTCCCTTGTTTTTGGTTTTGCTATTTTTGTTAAATTTTCTCCAAATTTTATTTTATAAGTAAATTTATAAATATGAAATTTCATTTTCTACTTCCAAACCCTCGGTATGTATTTACTTACGGTATGGGGCATATAAATCTTTAGAGTGTATGTTATCAAAAGTAACATAATTCACAAGTGTTTATGAAATTAATATTATAAATACATTGAGAGAATGAAGTTTAAATTTAGAAAGTGTCGCCTGGTGAGAGCTTAGAGTATTAAAGGGAGTATGAACCATAGACATGTCTATGGTATGAACTTCCATTTTTATGGTGGATCAAGGAATTTCACATTTCTACCACCAGGTTTAACGGAAGCTGTAGAGGATTTTTTGAGGTAGTTGATACTCCCTTTAAAGATAGCACGGAAAACTCGGTCATAGCATGGGCCAAATAATGATCCCATGATGGTCATAAGCAAGAACAATAAAGTTTATATTTTTTACCTAGGGCAAAATACGATTAAGTTTATTAACATTATGAAAGAATTGTTAACTTTATTGTCAAGCAACCCACAACAATGCGTTTATAAAGTTTGACATTTGACGCAATATTTTCATAAAATTAAATTTCCATAGCAAATTTTATACAAGCTGTTTTTCAGAATAAAAACAACCAATATCAAATACTTTTAATTTCTTACAATAACAATTTATTTTACTGAAAGAAATATCTGACGTGGATTTAACGAGAAATTATAAGCTTCAAATTTTAATTACAAATTTACATTTATACAAAAGAAGGTTATTTGCAAGATACTGTAATAAGTTTCCACAGTAAATGAAGGTAATGAGAACTTACCATAATTGGAGGAGAGGAGAAAGTGATAGAATGGAAATGTACCACATAATCTTAAAGACTGGGCTTTTCCTAATTTTTATAATATAATATGTATATTAATTTAGCCAATTTGACTATATTAAGGAAACAATTTAAAAATGCAATTACGGGTCTATACTGCACCGGTATATATATGATAATAAAATTGAATAAAATAAAAACGGAGCTTAGAATATAAAGAATATATTTCTTTTTCAATTAATAACATACTATTCTTAAGCTAGAGTTAGTAGGCAAATCTATAAAGATGAAAAAGCTCCTCCCCTCCAGGAACAGGGGACAAATAATTGCTCTACACAAGATCTTAGAATAGTTAACTGCAAAATGTTAACCAAAAAGTGTCGAAAAATCCCAAAGCCATGATATGATAAAGAAATAAGGTTCAGCTTGATCTTTTTAATAAGATTAGTCTGTAGAATGTTAATGAGGCAGTTTACGAAGTGCTAGCACCAAGATCGGAACTGACTGATATTCCATTTTGTTGTAGATGAGCCCTAAGAACTTGATTCTCATTTTTCAGTTCCTCACATTGCTGTCGCAAAAGCTCCACTTCCACCGTAAGACTTTCATTCTCCTTCAGTAGTTCGGGTAATTTTGCATTTGTGTTTCGTAACTCTTGAATGTAATCACAGGCTTTAGCCAGGATTCCCCCTTTACTCTATCAGTAAAAAGTTATTTTCAGTATAAAGTAACAAAGACTTATCGCAATTATCGTCATTACAGTAGAGCTGACTTGTCCTTGCTTCGTATGGTCTGCGTTGCAGTCAGGTACAATTTTAGAAAGCTTTATTATCCAGTTATTTATCTTATCACGACGGCGCCTTTCAACTAATTTAAGAAAAAGGTTGTTTACCTTTTTTCAACGTAATGCAAAGCTGCTATACCTTCATTATGTGTTGCTCTCCTCCTTTCATCTCTGGCTGTTTTATGTCCTTCTAGTCTCGGATTATATTGATGAGTTCTTGGTGCCAAAGTTCTCTGGCCTGTAGTTTGAAGAACCTCTTGAGGCGACATCATAACATAAAATTGACCGGTTGCAGAGGCGGCAAGAGCGGCTGTTTCTGGAGTTGCTGTAATGGTAGTTCCATCGGCTCCAGTGGCAGCGCTAATGGCTGGAAAGTACGTGAACTTTCCTTCTTCCTCTTCTTGCTCATCAATATCGGGGCTACCACTTCCATTTGTAGTTGTAAAGGGACTCGTTATAATAGCCTGAGCTACTTGCGGAGCAACCAATGTGGCTGCTGTCGTCACTACTTGTCCACTGCAATCTTCGGGTCCTTGGGTAACATGAACCACTCGATAGGTCAAGGCACCTGTAAAAATAACATACCACCATAATAAGTTGGATTCGCTCTGAAATACAAATAATTATATACCTCCTTGACCACTCTCAGCTCTCAATTGATACTGAACATTTGAAACACCAGGGTCTATTAGGGATGAGCCTTGTGAGGCTACACTGGCGATGGCCGCGCTTTGTTCTTCTACCGTTTCACCTTCAATATAAACAACTTTCTTCAAAAATTCAATATTATGATACAGTTCAAATTGGAAAGTTATTCTTTGGGAAACAAAATCCTCTTTTATTACCATCAGATTGTAGTTGAGAAGCTTCGTCTGAAGCGGAATCAGATGTTTTCTCTTGGGTACTGTAATAAAAATAAATATAAAATGAATCTCATATTCAGGTACATCAGAAAGAATATTAAATATAATTAAAACTAGTAGCAAAACACTTATTGCAAAAATTGTGTTAATCTAAAATAAATACATATACCTACATAAAAATTTTGTTTTTTGGAACAATAAACATTCTGTTTTGCTCTTCCAGAGGTTAGGTACAATGTAGGTGAAAAAGGGACTGATGTACCCAGTATAGAATTTCAAAAGCCTACTGATATGCCTATCAGAGACTTAACACATCCTGCACATGAAAAAAAGAAAACATTAAAATAAAACAACATGCAAAATCATTTGCATGTCTCGGAGAGCCCAAGGCTAATAAATTAAATCACACTAAGGAAATTTGCCACAAACAACTAACAATCCATACTTAAGTAAAGATGTTTCATGCTACTCAATATAACTAATGGAAAATTTAAAATTCATTTGCCACGTAAAAATACCATGAGGTCGAAAATGGTGGTAAATAAGCCTGCTAGACCAAATGATGTAGTGTAACCCGCTAAAATGTAATTATGACATTAGCCAATTGATGGTAATCAGACCTTATGAACTCAATAAATCATGGCAATGTAAATGTTACGCACCCAAAGTGAAACTTGAAAATGGTACATGTAAATTGTAACATGTAGGCTTACACAAGTGTTCTTATCTCTAGAAATGTCTCTCTCTTAACCAGTTTTATTCTTACTGTTAAATAACAGAAATCAAGTGACCATATAAAGTAACGAAAAACCAAAAGAGCACTGCAGACTGTTAGTGTAAGATTATAGTATCAAGGGATGGAATAACACAAAACAGGCCTAATGTGCTAGCTCACTAAGCCTTGTTGGACAAAATTGATGCTTTAGTTTCCGAAAGGATTGAACTAATAAAAGTATTCGCTACGTCAAAAAAAATTCAAAAGCAATATTACCTATTTTCTAAAGTTTCATCTAACAAATCCATGTGATTTATTTTGAATTTGCCAGGATGATCACGAGGGCAAACAACTGCGGGTCACATGAGTTAAAAACCAAAATGGCTACTTTCCACGTTCTGAAATGGTTATACGCAATAGCAACTACTACTACTTTCCGGCTGCTAACCAGAAAGCCACGCGATATTAAGAATTCTGAGTTTTCAGTTGGACTTTGCCATCGATTTGCATTCGTTACTATAATATTTAAGACCTATATGAACTCTAAAGATTAAATACAGAACATTGGTGTCCCTTGAACTTGACGCGTACCTCAAAGTCTGAGGGACATGACCATCCACCAAGCTATCTTAACCCCCAGCTTTCACCAAACCAACCTTTCCTTTGAAGCACACCCCCCTCCCGCTCCTCCTGATAGAATCAAGCATATACTTTTTATAGTTTACAAGATAATTTTCTTGCATCGAAAACTAAAGCGATTTTGTCTGCCACATACCAAACTGTACATTTACTTCTATTAAAATTGGGCGCTTTTATTGAATGATGAATGACATTTAAACATTTTAAATAAACTTTATTTACATTCCTTTTATATTTGAAAATGTGAATAATTCAATACTTTACAAAGATTTTTTTTATCTTTGCTTTGAATATGAACAAACAACACCTTAAATGTTTAATATAAACCCCATAAATTGTGAAAAACATAATTTTGCATACTAAAAATAGGTATTTAATATTAAGATGAAATAGAATTGACGGATTTAAAAAAAAATTTGCAAGCAACACTACTCCTACATGCCTTGAGCAAAAAAGTTTATATTTACCCGCATTTCTGCCCAAAACATGGAGAGGTATTTTAACGCACAAAATGAATTTTAAAAGCTGCCAATTGAAACTTTTGGACTGTAAAGATATTTTAGAAAAATAGGGTAAAATATTCTAAATATTACGGGAATAAATTAGCCAACCCCCTTCACCCAAAAAAAAATTCACAAAGGGAATGATTGATTGTTTAGTATTTTTACTGGTAAGAAAATAACGCAAGGTTTAAAGAATCCTAAAATAAAGTGAAAATAAGATTATTTCATGAGAGAATGAACTACAGCTTTGGGGTTTAGAGTTTTAAGGTCAGTGTATGTTTGCCCAGTTCCCACAAAAACAATGGGTTGACCAGTGATGAAAGTCATAGAAATTGCTGCCCCAACCTTTAAAAATAATTTTTTTAAGGATTAATACAAACTATACTTGTCTAAAATTAACCAGATTAAAAAATATCTACCTTATCATCAATGGTATCAAATTTCGTGAGAACAATTCCGTCAATTAGATGTGGATTCTCCTGACTCGAGTGGTCAGCTAGGGCTTGGTTAAACTTGACCAATTGATCTACAGCTTCATTTCCAACCAAAGCTTCACCCACAAATAATACCAAGTCTGGAGAGTTTACTTTAATGAGCTAGGAAAAAAAAAATTAAAAATATAAATACAATATAATACACAGGAGGCTAACTAAAAAAACGATACAAGGCCAAAGAAACTTTCCAGACCCATGCAGGGGGTCACTTGACAATGGAAATTTACATGACCTTGAACCATGTCTTCAAGGTCATGTAAATGTACCTCGAAAACCATTAGAGATACAAAGTGGGTTTCAATTAGAAAGAATTTAGACAAAACATAAAGGTCATGATGAAAATAATGTACCAGAGACCAGGTTGAAGGGTTCACAACCCAAATAATACTCATGCTAGAGTATAAAAATTTGCTAGACATACTCATCTAATAGGAAGTCTTTGTAAACTCTGATGACCTTTAACTCACGGTTCAAGGTCAATCAAAGTTTTTCTCAAGATAAATGGTTCCAATTTGAAAGGTTTCATCATGCTGGTTTTCATCGGGTAATAGACATTTCAATTTACACTTTTTAAATTGGAAACATTTCTTTAAATCCATTGATTCTCTAGATAAACTTTGAAAGACCTTGAACCATGAGTTAAAGGTCATCGGAGTTTGAAAATTCTAAAGATTCCTATTAGATGAGTATGTCTTGCAAATTTTAATACTCTTGCATGAGTACTTTTCGAGTTAATAGCCCTTCAACCTGGTCTCTGGTACATTATTTTCATCACAACCTTCCAGTTTTTGTCTAAATTCTTTCGACTTGTTAACGGTCAAATAAGGAAGTATAAAAGTTATTTACACCTCAAATGGTTCTGGAGTTAAATTTTAAATGACCTTGAAGACATGGTTCAAGGTCATGGACATTTCCATTGTCAAATGACCCCCTGCACGTTCTGTGTCCTGAAAGTTTCAAATTAATAGCTATAAAAAATTTTGAGTTATTGGCCCTGTATCCTTTTTTTCAATTAACACCCTGTATATATTCAATATTCATATAAATATTTACTTTGGCCAAAGCTCTCATTAAAGGTTCATTATCTTGCATTCTGCCAGCCGTATCCACCAAAACCACATCAATTCTAGCATCACGAGCTGAAAATTATTGAAATAATTAGTTAAGTTGAAATAGTCATTAAAGACATTTAAAATTTACCATAATTAATAGCTTCAAGCGCTATTCCAGCAGCATCTTTGCCGTAGCCTTTTTCATACAACTGTACCATTTGTATATTGTTGTGCTTCTCAGAAGGATGCAAAGCGTTGAGATGTCTGGTATGAGTTCTTAGTTGTTCAACAGCTCCTGCTCTGAATGTATCGCAAGCGGCAATCAATACCCGGAAATTGTTTTCAATCAACCAGAAACAAATCTGAAATTGTTCTGTTATTAATTTTTCAGTAATTGAACACTGAAAATTCCGCAACTCACCTTAGCCAAGTTTGTTGATTTTCCAACTCCATTAACTCCGCAAAATGTTACAACAAATGGACGTTTTAGTTTTTGAGCTTCCATGATGTCTCTTAGAATATCAATTCTGCGACGTGGTGATAAAAGTTGAACTAAAGCTTCAGTAAGTGTGGTTTTAACTGTGGATGTAATTCCAGTGAATGTTCCGAGTACTTTTCCTTCAAGTTTTGTGGCAACTGATTCGCATAATTTTTCAGCTATGTCAGCAGCTACATTTTTACCTAAAACACAAAGCAATTTTAACATTGGCTGCGTTCAGTAACTCTCAACAAAGTATCTGGAAAATTATTTTCGTTGAGACCGTTGCTAAACTTCGTAAATTTTGTAAAATATCGTCTGTTGCAGCGTCTGCAGATAGCCTTACTCTGTGCTGCAACGTCATGTGACCGTTGAGCGATGGAAAAACCTGCTTTTACAGCCGATGACTTCGTTGCTCAACGGACGGGCAATGTGACTTCAAACCCGCCCATTCAGTAAAAACCTCTGACCATTGAGCTCAGCACCGAGCTTTTTTAGAGTTACTGAACAATATAAAAAAAAAATTATTTTTAGACATACCAATCATATGATCTTTCATTTTGTCCAAAACAGTGTGCATGTCTTCCCGGGTAATACTTTTGGAGCCTACAAGTCCTCTAAACATATTGAACATTCCAAAGCCTTTAGTGGAGCTAAAAAAGATTTAACTCAGACATGGAATAAAAAAAAGTATCGCAAATATAACAGTACTTTACCTTTTGTTTTTAGGCTTTGATGTATTTATCTCAACTTCATCATCTTCTTCTTCTTCTTCCAGCTCTTCTTCCGAAGACTCATCAGGTACTTCCATTCCTTTCAGTTCACCTTGCATTTTTCCAATCCAAGACCTCTGAATTAACATGAATACAAAGTTAAGTATTGGTCTAAATAACAATATTGAAGAACCAAGATAATACCGATTCTTCGTTAAGTAGATCATCCGAGTTTATTCCATTTTCAAGATTTCCATTTTGTTCTTTACTGAAATCTAATGTAGGCAAATCCCTGGAGTTTCCACCCTGTTCCCAAATTCGAGGCTTCTTTGACTTGTCCTTGCTAGCAACTGGACTCTTTCTACAATAATAATAATGGTGATAACTTTAAAGTTTTGTCTATAAGCATATAATTAAATATTACGTTTTATCAGCAACTTTTTTGCCTTTTCCTTGCATTTTCTCAAACATTTTTTGTCTGTTTTTTATGATAACATCTTCATCATTGGAAGTCGGAGAAACTAGTTCAGTTTCTTTGGTAACCTGACTAACCTCCTTTACCACTTCTTGTTTCTCTTGAAAAATAATAATTAACACATGGATCAACTAACTATATTAATATTTTATGGAAAAGTTAGTATTATTAATAAATATATATATAATAGGAATAAAATAAAACTTTAAAAATAAACATAGTAGAGGACATATGAGAAAATAAAAACAGGTAAAGGGTGAAAATAAAATATCATGCCGATATTTCAAAAGTTCACATACTTACTAACTTCTTCCCAGCTTAAGCAAGTTTAAGTAAAATATAGAATGAAAGATAGTGCATTAGATGAGAAAAGTTATGAGAAAGAGAGCTTAAGCTTAAGAGCATATGGAATGGATTACAATAGCGAAGCCAATATTTATCCAGAGGTTTTAACACACCTTTTTCCTTTCCTTTTGTGGGGGGCTTTGGGTCTTTCTTGTTTTCAATCATTGAGGCTACAGTCTTCTTTGACTTTAGAGACTCTTCAAAGGTTTTCATCTTTTTGGGTTGACTTGCAATTTTTTTACCAAATTCTTCTGCACATCTAAGAATCTTTCAAGAAATGAGAAAATATAATTTTAACCTTGTGTGTAATTATATTTTAGTAAAAATATATTGTACATTAGCATATTCTCCGCTAAAGTCATAGTTGCTGAGAAAATGGCCATTTTCCAGTTCTCTCTTATATTTGTCACGGAACTCCAAATGGATGTCATCAAGAAATTTATCAATGTATGACAGCTGAAGTATTTTTTGGTATGCAACCTAAAGTTATATAGACAGCTACACATAAACCGAAAGCCTTTGGGTCATCCTGGTTAATAGTTAACATATGGTTTAAACTTACCACAAATACCAATTCAAACTCATTATCTAACTTGTATTTAAGAGTTAGACCCTCATGAGTGAATGTGTTAACACTGCTTCTTTCCTAAAAAAAACATAACAATATAATGAAAAAAAGAAAAGGTTTATGAAAATAAATACACATCATTTACATATCTTGAAGCCAAATTACCAACATATTTTAAACTTAAGCCTTTGTAATTTGTACTTACCTGAAGTATCACAGTACGAATTAAGGCATTTACAGAAGGCGAAAATAATTGAGTTGTGCCTTGAAAACACCATAAAACTATTCCACTTTTACTAAAAATTGTAAATAAATCAAGCATGTTTCAAAATTTAACGATTATAATACGCTTCCGGAGTTACTAGAATGAGAATAACACAATTTCAGTCCACGTCAATATTTTTCTCTTATAAACTTTCGGCGACTGGCCGCGACTCCCGTTAGATGGCACCATATTCGCTGTTCTTTGACAGTAGAGGAATAATGAGGATCAAGTTCGTAAAATCTAGGAGGATGAAAGCATAGACTAATAACAAAGATAATTTAAACTCGTACCCTAGATTCGAATACTGAGAGCTTTCCCATTGACGGTTTTGTTACGAAGCGTTTACCCTTTTCCGGCACGTGACCTCAGAAAAATCGGGCTCCATCGGTTGTGGCACGGCCAACTGGGATCACGCTTGTTGAAGTAATAGAATCATTTCACCTATAAAAAGGCTGGTTAAAAGGAAACACTTATTGCATACCGTATAGGTGAAAAGTTTCCATTATTTCAACAAGCACTATATAAACAGTAACTTGCAGGTCCTGGCTCTCGGAAACATTACTTCTTGGCGATTTCCTTGAAGATGTTTTATTGAAGGACCTATTCTACCTGTATAATTGGGCAGAATTCCTTTGCATAATGGAGGAAACATATGGAGTCATACCGTGATGCCAGCAGGATGAAAAAAACGGGAGGTATATTTTTATAGGGAATTCAAGCTGGATATTTCAATATTTGTTCTACATTTTCCTCTTTCATCGCTCGCCTTCCAACAGCGATGGTACAGAAACAACATATTTCCTAAAGGTGGTCACCTGGTTCAGTGGCGGCGGAATAGGGGGTTACAGAATCTACCGTAGTCGTACCGTAAACAATTTTAGAATAATTCATCCCAAAAATCCGTATCTGCTTGTGAGAAAAATAGAAAACCTTTCTTTGAACTTTGAAAATTGCTCAGAAAATAATATACGGATTATTAATTCAATTGACACTAAACAATGAATAACGGTAGTCGTTAATTTCAATTTGTGAAGAGGTGCTAGACTCGGCCGCGGAAGTGGGAACCAGCAAAGGGAGCTATAGAAAGCGCGAATCAGAATGAGAGGACCCAGATGGGATTCGCTGACTCTCAACAAGACTGTCAAGAACTCCCGAGACCCTTAAGTTACTAGAGTCCGGTTCATTAATATGCCAAGAAAGACGTTATTAGAAGAGAAAATCTTTACCATTGCGGACCTGCCAAATGATCGAGTCAACTCCCGACAAGAAAAACACTTCGTTATCCTTCATTTATATAAAGCGCAGCCTGACCATTGATGGACTTTGCTTACTCAATAAACTTCCACCAGGCAAACAAAACAACGATACATTTTTGCATATAAGTAATATAATAATTAACATAATTCATATAACGATTTCAGTTAATGACAGTCTGTCGCAGTGTTATTTATATAATCGTAAATTTTGGAAACGGAAACACGTACACTCTCTTAAGCCCCATTTTCATGCTCGCTGGTCGCGGATAAAAATCGTCAAAATTCGCTTCCGCCACTCGCAAGCGTGAAAATAAAGCTAAAATATCTGTTTGAAACAGATCGACGCGGAAAGTGAAAAAGTGTATAGCTGAAGCGGATTTTGTCGATTTTTACCCGCTACCAGCGAGCATGAAAATGGGGCTTTAGTTGGAATAAAATGTCACGGAAATTTAAGTACACACAATCCCCCGATGTATTAAAGGAGAACTGTCATCAAAACCAAAATTTACGAGGTTTTTTTTGTAGAAAGATAGAAAATATATTGTTAATTATGTCCCTGAAATGTTATAGTTATTGGAAAAGTATTTAAAAAGTTACGCTACTTTTTCCGCAACCTACATCAAACGGCTTCAAAAATTACAGAAATTGCTGTTGAACCATGTGTTGAACCTACGTGCAGCGCCAAAAGAATGAAGCGGCAAAAATTTGAGAAAGGGCGGCGTGTAAAGCATATTAAAAACACCATTAACTACAATCTACCAATATAACTATAAGTTAAAAAGCCAAGGAGAATGTCGTAGCAGACGGCAGTTCCGACCGAAAAACAATAAAACCGGGGAAAAATATTTCGTTCACGAGATGGCGCTGCAGGTAGGTTCAACCAAGCGGTTCTGAGATTCTCGAGTCGGGGGGGGGGGATAAAACATGAAATTTGGTTGCTTATAATAAATCAAATACTGGAAATATTAACATGAAATTTTTTGTATAACCATTTTCGGACGTCCTCTATCCATTTAAATGGTTTGTAATCAATTTTAGGGTGTTGACAGTTCTCCTTTAAATATAATTGAATATTAAATTTAAATTTGAACCAATTCTCAACCACCCTTTTCATTATATAATAAACTTACTATAATAACCCAAGATGAATTTTGTCGAAAATGAGCGTTTTATCAACCACCTGGTATATGAAAAACATGATCTCAATCACCCTGTCGTTTAACATAACTAACCCACTAAGCATTAACAACCAAAGAGTAATTTTAACCTTAATTAATAAACAATATTTCCATCACCCTGTACATTAAATTAACAAGTGCACTATAACAACTTTAGCATAAATTTAACCTAAATATCAACCGCCCTGTACAATAAGGGCTTACTTTACCACAAAAAAATTAATTACAACGCTGTATCAATAAACTCCTATTTTAATTCTGACGGGTAAAGAAAAATGTTGGCTGTCCTTATTAATTTCATACCCCCATTTTTACCCCCACTAGTCACTTAAAATAAATAAAGGTAGTAGGCTCACTAGTCAGGCTGACTACTAAAAAAATATCATTATGTCCAGCCCTGCTTGATAAGCGCTCTGTAACTTAAAGGAAATTTTACCAAAAGCAGCACTTTCTCAACAAACTAGTGCATTAACAACGATCCTAATTACCTTGTCATTCATCCAGTGAAAAATCAATTTTATCAATGAACATTATGTTCATAACAAACTTGCGGTGGCTTAAAAAGCACGGCGAAAGTATCCAATGCCCTGTAGAAGACATGGACACACGAGGTGGGGGAATAATAAGGTGGGAAATGGTTGTTGTACATAGCTAGGAGCCTTCACACAAAGCGCGCTTTTTGTTAAATGTTCGCTTTGGAGCAAAGGATGAGAAATCACAAAAAAAAACAAAAAAAAACAAGGAAGTCAAGTCCTAATCATAGATATAGGAAATATACAAATATTATTACTCGATGCTTGGCTGAGGAAGGACCGCGGTCCGAAAGCTCCCAAAGAAAAGATTTAAATAAATTATGTTTTTAAATAACTCCACGCAGTAGCAGTTCTTTTTAAAATATTTTTAACAATTTTCAATATACAAATATTCTATTTCATATATCTATGGTCCTATTGACAGTTTTCAAAATACTACAAGTTGCGTTTATTACATCCTGATGTCCCGAATATATCACGGTAAGCACTATGACTATATTGTAAGGCAAAGCTCGCTTCCGCAAAGTACTGATAAGCGAGGCAGGTAAACAGTATATGTGGAGCATCTTCTACGGTGCCACACCGAGGACAGGAGACAGTGGCGCACCGGCGAAACCGATGTGACACCGAGTTGGTGAGCAGCCTGCCGCACCTGAGCCGAACGAGAAGCGTGTCTTCAGGGCGTGTGATGCCTGCAGAGCCCAACAATTGCTTGACATCGCGTTACAGGCCAGTGGTGAGGTAACGACTGACATAACCTAGTCCAAGCTGATGTGCTCTACCGACCGCAAGCCCTCTTAAGCTCCGCGAGTGTAGGAGGAAGCCAGAAATGCATCCTAGCCGAACGCGGAAGAGGAGTCACAGCCGCGAGTTGGATTTCTGTCTTATTGCTCGGGATGCCCACTTGAGCAGGACACCACTGGAAGGGGGAATGGCTTGGGTATTTTCACATATGTCGTGGATAATCGTAACCACAGGATCCTTAGACCGAGTGCAAAGTTGGATAAGGCTACTCTTGGAGTCCAAAAAACCACCAGGGCCCCAGTGAGATGGGCCGACGCGTAAGCGATTGCCAATTGTATGGCAAATAGATCGTCACGGTTGATTTGATGGCCCGAATCAACCAGGTAGGCCGCACCAACCCGAAGCTCCGGTAGACAATGGACACAGTTCTTAGAGGTTTCCAAGGTCGAAGATCAAATATTTGGAGACAGATGACACTTATATTCTGAATCGTGAATTGATACGAAATTCAAATTTCAAAAGGAAAATCGACCAAAAGTACTAAAATATGCAAATGACCCACTTCTTGGGCTCCAATTTGAAAAAATTTAATTGGACTACCTAGGGTTTGATACTGGCTGTGGATTGACGTATCACTTACCATTTTACTACAAACCTGTCGAGAGTTATGCCCCGATCGGCGGGGGGGGGGGGGGGGGCACGTACCAAGTGAAAATAGTACACACAAATCCCTAAAAATTAGTGTAATGGAGCTAAATACGAGATAAAATTCATTTAGGTCTTAAATACGAAAATAACTATTTTTATAAACGAAAGTGAGGTTTACATTAGTAAATTTTAATGTTCTGATTTAATATATTGAAAATTAAATCTCTTTTAATTACGTTTACTCTGACAAAATATTGATAATTTATAAACTATCTATATTTTACTAAAGTAAACGATTACATTTCCAATAAGCCATGGCTGATCTTTCAAATAGGTAGGTCGTTGGTGGTTTTACGGGCACTGTTACCTGACCAAATACTAGGACAGCTCGTGGACAGTTCTCAGTTCTTAGCCACGTAATGATTTATAAGTACCTTACTTATTATAGTATTATGTTATTTATGGTATTTTGATATATACGATTTTTACGGCTAATTATTACTGGTTTATCGTTCTAAGAGACAATTCTATACACTATAGTCAGTAAAGAACTAAGGCAATTAGGTCTTAACCTATCATGGAAGTAATTCCGGGGAAGACGCCGTACCCGCGATTCTAAGTGGTTCATTAGGTAATGGAAAAATATTGAACCGATTTCATTCCGGCTCCAGAGGCATTGCAAAGTTCCCAATATAACTAAGTAAAATTGTTAATAACATAAAAGCGAGGCTTCCGAAACAAAAGAACGCAAAAATCTTATCATTCTCTATTCAGCTCTTCGTTCTCTCTCTTTCGCTCAACTAAAAATATACCTCATGCATTAATATACCTTGAAACGAGCTCTGTAAATCACAACGAAGGGAATATTTAATATATAAGAGAGTCCCTCTCTCTCTCCCTTCAACAGAGCTAATTCTATTAAGAAAGATATTTTTCCGACATATTATTTAAAGGAAAGCTTCGAAAGATCTCGCTACACTCTTCTCTTCCGAACTGTCGAGCGCGTTCCAAAATACAGGGTGGAAGCCTCAGCCGTGGTCCAGCCTCGGTACTTCTCCTATTACACCAGAGTACTGCGGGTCGAACACTTCTACAGGCGCTGCTTAGTTCATTTAATCCGTTGTTTAATTATCGATTAACTAATTTTGGTAAAAACAAAGTTACGCACTTGGTTTCCGCGATAGCAGACGACGATTTAAAACGGAAAATGAAAATAAAGACATATTAACATTCAGCTAGAATTTCTACAAATTCTAGCTTTATAATTAAATAACGGATTAAATAGCCGAGGCAGCGCCTGTAGAAGTGTTCCACCCGCAGCACTCTGGTGTACTAGGAGAAGTACCGAGGCTGGACCACGGCTGAGGCTTCCACCCTGTATAAGCGCGAAGACTGTCCGCTCAACATTGAAAAATAATTTAGGGGCACAGGCTGGGACTCGCTGCTTGAGAGTTATTAAATATTAATAATTATTCTCCGAAGAATTGGCTTAGAGCGGCATTAATCAGGTCTGATGTCAGTCTAAATAGAGATAAAAAATGTTTCAGTATACGTATGTAATATGGTGGTTATAACTGAATTATACAAACAAATTTAAAAAATGGGATGAATTATAAGTTTCACTGCCCCAAAGCTGCCAGCGGCCATACATGTACCCCTGCTAACGGCTTTCCTAGACTGTCCGATAAAAGTAACGATCGAAATTGAAGCGAAACTGCACCGGGGCAGGCCATTAGTTTCAACCTACTGACTAATATCAGGTGAATAAACTTCCACTATTCAGATCTAGTGTTGTAAGTCGGAAAATGTTCCGCGGAAAATTTCCCGCTCGGAAAATTTTCCGGAAAATGAAAGTAAAACTAAACCTCTAGACTAGTTTAAACTGATTAACAATGTAACGCTATTAATGTTTTGTAGTATGTTTACTGATATTAGACATTTTATATCGATAAAAAGTTAAAAACATTAAAAACCTTTAAAAGGTAATTTATGTTTCAAACTTTTATTTTTCCGCAATTCGGAAAATTTTCCGGAAACTTTTCTGGAAAATTTTCCGCATTTTATTTTTCCGGAAAATAAACAACACTATTCAGATCTCTTTCAGCGTAGTCCGCGATAGGGAATCCGGCGCTCCTTGGGGCTGATTTTTACATCAAATTTGGAAATTATTAATTTAAAACATTAACAGGATTTGATACGGTTGAAGGCCCTCGCTCCCTCATAGACCGCCGAGGAATGAGGTAAACGAAGAGGAGCCTTAATCGAAAAAAATCAATCGAGGGCCATTTTCCACGTAATAAACCGAGCGGCTCCGAGATATCTTTAAAAGGTAATATCTCCGGCAACCTAAATTGGAAGCCTTCCACCACAGCGAACCGATTCGACGAAGCCGCCTCCGCCGAGTCATTTAGAGGAATCGATTTGCACTTTAGGAAAGAGGAAAATTGAAATCCAATTTTCGCCATTTTTTCATTTAAAAAATTGATACGGTTTAGTCCATTATTTTAATACTAGACAACTTAGTTAGGTTATCGTTTCTAAACGTAAACGATTGAAGGCTGGTTTTCGTTTCTGTTTAAAGTCATCTAACGTATCACATTTTTTATTTTATTCTTTTAAATCCGGTGTAGAAAATTGTAAGCATTTGGCTTTTGCTGATTTTCAACTGAGTAACGTAAGAATGACAAAAGAGATTGAAGAACTAGCCAATTGGCCAAGCGTAGGTGATAGCTTGAATTATCTATTGCGAGTTAGCTACGGTTTATGTTCGCACTGCGTAAAACAACTAAGGCGAGCTGATTTATTTTATTTTTTCTTTAAATCGAGAAATATAGATTTTTTTTCGGTTCCTGTCAAACATTCTGTTGAAAAACGTTCGGGCATAAATCGGCAAGAAAGTGACCCGAAAAATTATTGTTTCATTTTTAATACGTACCCGACGTTTTATGACAGTCGGCGAAAATGTGATCTTTTGAAGAAGGGTCGGGTAAACCGCGAAGAACTCTTTGAAGTGACAAACTATTCTACGTTATAATTTCGAACGAATGAAATAAAAACTAAATGTCTGATAAAACCTTTTTATTTTTAAATAAAAAGATTTTATTACACATTTAGTGGTTCATTTGTTTTATTCTACGCGTGACATTAAATTATTGTGTGTGTAAAAATTATCCTGGAGTTAGCGCATTGAGCCGGTTGACGCTCGTAAAATCTTTGAAAGCATCAAACGTCGGTAAATATATTTCCGCCAAGTTACCGACCCGACCCAAAAACCGTTAAGTCCTCGCTCCTCGTGATAACGTTTGAAACCCCGATTTTTAGGCGAATTTTAGGGAAATAAATCACTTATTTGAATAAAGAGAAAATAATTTACTTAAATGATAAAGAAAATGGATCAATCGTTAAATTCCCATAACTAAGTAACCGATATCGAGAAATTGACTATAGTATCGAAGCGAAAGGCTACGAGAGTAATCCGCTTTCGGACGCCTGGAAAGCTCTTCGCAAATATGAATTTACGAGACAGTCGACCCATTGGCCTCGATGAAGGGCGAACAAGCGAAACGCATTACCGTATAGGCGCGCGCCGGCCGATTGGTTCGGCCATTATAACACCAACATATCTCGAATTTCGGGGTACATTTTCTTAATGAGCCCAAATATTCACCAGAAGAAGCCTCTCTTCCGTTAAAACAAATCCTACTTCCGTAACTTTGAATGTACCGCGGCGTTCCTCCCTTTTTTACGATTTCGTGGATTGGGTTTGATTTACGACTGGGCCGGCTCTCGTTTTTCGCGAAGAATAATTGGGGTTCGCGTTTCGCTCCGCAGCCTGCTTCGGGATGAAGAAACCCCGGCTATCGAGTTCATCAATATCATTGTTTGGACTCGAAAGTCAAAAATCCATCGCGGCGGTTCCCCTTAGAGCTCGTATCGCGTTAACGAGAGCCCGTGGCCTATAATAATTGTAGATTACTGTGTACCGCGAAGAGTGAAAACGTCCGCCTTTCCAACACCCGAACGTAAAAAAATATTATATAAAAAAGCATTATCATCTAGAGTAACAACAACGCGTGAAAAGCCACGAATTCCGCGGAACGCGGACTTTACCGGTTAAGACCCTTTGGATATAGCTGCCAGCTATCACGCAGAACCCACCGCAACAAAAGAGTCATCGCTCATGACCGAAATTGGGCCTTCACGTCATAGCGATACGACACGCGGTATAGCGCGTTTCCCCAATCTCTTCCGAAGGATGGGTGGTATCCATCGCCCCGAAATATACGCGATAGATTTTGACCGTGTACAATGCGAGTAATATATAAGACCCCGAAATATAGTGTTGTTATAGCGCGTCCCGTTTAAAAGACCAGAAGAAACGAAGGGTGAGAGGCGAAGCGAAAATATCGCGCCCAACTTTCTCTCTTTCTACGTACCCCCGCGAAAGACCAGCCGTCTCATCCCCAGCCTCTTTTCGACGCTTTTTTTTGCGTTTCGAAATCGAGATCGGGAGATCATCCCCGGCTTCTAAGGATCCCCGCATCGCTCCCAACAACTTCTCGCGTTACGTAGAAGCGCGCGCTCTCCGCCCCGCTCGGGCCCTTTTCCGTTCGTCGCGTCGCCCGTGCACGTGCAATTCGAGGATAGATTTCCGTTTTGCCTCTCCCTTAGTTTCCGCGTCCCTCCCGACCTCGGTCTTTTTTTCATTGGAGCGAAACCAAGTTGATTTGCATTTTTCCGAATAGTTTTGAGAGAGAAGACGTGCGTAAACTCTTCCTTTTTCTGCTCCGGAGATTTCCCTAGGCCTAATATCGCCCTTCTCGTTGGCGCGTTCTTCTTCATATATCCCTTCCCAAAAGATAAAAAAGGAGAGCGATTCGTTCGCATTGAATTATTGAATAGCAGAGCAGCGAGGGAGGGGGGGGGGGGTCGAGGTCGTTGCCTAAAAAAAACCGAAGAATTTTAAACAGATAAGCGTTACTTACCCGAGGAAACGAGGAAGAATATTTGGCAATGAATATTTTAAACTAATATTTTCGAGTGAGTGCGGCGCGGTTCCTCGTATCCGGGAGTGTGGGAACGAAAGTAAACGAAAGGAAAATGTTACCAGTGTCCAATCACCAAATGGGGACGATCAAATAGACCGACTCGACAGGGGAAATTAATAAGGTCGTTAATAGACCAAAAATAACAAAATTTTCAAAAATAAAGAAAACCATAAATATAATGTTTATAAAATGGTTTTATTATATAGTCTATAAAACTAATGTGTTGAATATTTTATCATATCTTATGGCCCTTTCGCGACCTTTGCCGTTTCTTGTTTGTTGTAAATTTTTAACACACAGTTTTCGCCTAGAAGGGTTTTAGCCAAAGTACCGTGTTTATTCTAATTTTCCTTTCGAAAGTTAATCTTTTTTTTTGGGCATAGCTTAATGTTCTAACATAATATAAAACCGATTACGTTGACTACATTAGTATCCGAAACACAGATGGCATCGTATTTCACTTTTAAAAAAAAACTTAAAAAAACTTACCCTATAAAATTACAAAGCAAACGTTATTAAAAAATCGTTAAAAAATTTACTTGATAAAATTTGAAAGAAAACGTCGTTAAAAATCATTAAAAAATTTACTTGATAAAATTTGAAAGCAAGCGTCGTTAAAAATCGTTAAAAAATTACTTGATAAAATTGGAAAGCAAGCGTCGTTAAAAACGTAAAAAAATTACTTGATAAAATTTGAAACGTCAGTAAAAGAATCGTAAGAAAATTGGAAATAGACTTGGACGTTCGCGTTTAGGCATTTTCACGAGTTGCTGAAATTGTATATTCATTCGTTTTCTAATAAACGTTCCCGACTTGTTTACATGTTCCGCCACGCCTCTTCAATTTTAGACTAGTGTCGCGTACGAAAAAGTATCACTTAGTAACCTCCATAAAATGGTATTTACATTCGTATATCGTAGACTTCAAAATACATTCGAAAACTTCAAAAGCGCGAGCTCGCGTAAAAAGAAATACAGGCTTCGTTTCGAATCTCCGGGAAGAACAAAAAAACGGTGCTTGTTTACAAGTACATAAAACGGAGATAGCGATTCGCTTCGGTCCCGTCTCCGGATTCTGCAAAAAGGTTTAGCAACTCTTTAGATTTGGGGAGAAATGGCGAAATACGTATTCGGATTTTTGAAAAATACGTTCAAGTCGACGAGGCTATAGAAGACGAAAAATATAAAGATAAATCAGAAAGTGAGGACCTATATGGAGTAGTAAAAGTTTGACTGGCAAACGTCGTTTGAATTCCCTATATCTCCGTGGCCACCCGAGGAGAAGAAGCTCGTTTTTCCTGGCCATCAAGAACCGGCCGGCCCACCCCCGCCCTCCTATATCTCGGCTCCATCCTCTCCCCGTCCGTGTCGAAGCCGTCCCAATATTTTCTACTGTTTGTCATCTCTTCTTCCGCACCCACTCCGTCTGCCCACCATACACACACCGCACTATACTCGTGTGTCGACTCGAGATTTATATAAGAAGTTTTATTTGGACAGTCCGAATGGACCGATGGCGACTTTTCCTTCCACCCCTGCAGGGCCAGAGATTTCGTGCCTCTTATTACGACAACGATTCGTCATGAGTCACTCCTATACCCGGGCTTCGAAAATCACTCGAAACGATTCCGTCCACGAGGGGGCAAGGGGGGTGGGGTGGGAGCGAGGAGCCGACTTTACCTTATCCACGCTCGCGACGAGTCTCGGTCTGAACTACGCAGTCATAAAAGGGGAGGGAGGGGGAAGAACGGCTCTCTTCTATCAGCACTCGTTCAATGACCAAATTATACCTATGGTAAACTATTTACGCACGACTGGTTTAGGACGTCGTTCCATCGTGAAATTCGAAAACAAGCTTATCAAACCCCTGACGGGATCTCGTACGCGGCGGCTGGAGCCAATTCGGCCCTAAAACAATCTTTTCTTTCCCCGCTGGGATGGGCCTTGCCTCCGCTGGCAGCCCCGTGCGATTTGCACATTCTGCCGATTGAACAAACTTTCGCCGACGAAACTACACGCGATTATAGAACCTCCATCGCCCGCAGCGACAAACGCGGGTAATACTGAGATATATATGACACCCCCGCCCGCCCCGCGATTACATTACACGGCTGCGCCGAAGTTGGGAAAAGAAACAGGGGGGTTCCAGACATCTCCGCTTCTCCATCCGGAGATCCCTCATCCAATGACGCGCCATTGAAATAAAAGGAGGAGAGGTGGTCCCGCTTCGATTTTTACCCAAGTGACTCACTTCAATATATCGGGAGCCGTAGATTAGAATCGAGTGTTCGGGACATTTTGCCTGATTTTATTCGGTTTGTAAGCTCGCGTGGGAGACCGTAGGATCTATCTAGATTTTATAACGTAAAGACTTATAAATCACCATTAGCGCTATTACAAAATTAATATGATATAATTCGTGGTATTTAGATGTTTAAATATGGTTATAAAAAACACTAAAAAATAATAACGGGGAATAATCGCCTGGTAGCGCGCTTCACCCTGAACACCGGTGTGCCAACCTTGGAGCACTTCTACAGGGGCTAGTAGACATTCTAACCTATTTACGCGTCGCGTTTTTGACGAGTGATAAGAATGAAACACGACTTACTCTTAACGGAATGGTTATTTAGAAGAAGGGAATACACCGGTTTTTCGGTTTGTAAAGACCCGTTCTATATTTCCTCTCTTCAAAAATGTAAATTTCACTTCGGAAGCGCGACAATAAGGCCATTGTTAAAATTACTTTCTCCTCTCGATTCTGTTTGGCCAGAGCCTTATTTAAAGTAAGGTTTTTACCCCGAAGATGCCGCTGAGGGGCAAAATTTGAATTGTGCCGGTACGCGACAGCTAATCCATCACGGCGAATTCAAATACGGCTAAGGGTTGGCCGACTCTTCCATACTTTTTGCTCCCGCCTCGCTCTTTACTGATAAGGAAAGGAAGAGACTTTAGTCCTTCGAGGTTGTTTGCTCGTTTACTTTCAATCAATGGGCTCTTAGGTATTTTAAAAGACCTTCCGAATAGAGGAATAAATTTACGCAGCGTATATAATTCTTTAACGTATTACGTAATAGCCCCCGGTACATCGTCTTCTACGCCCAGTGTGTCAGAATTTATAGCCCGGTCTACCTAGTAACAGAGACCATACCACTGGAGGCCTATCATCATAGTGCCCTACGCCAGCGTCCACCTAGCCCGGACAGGTGACAAATCCAGCATGGGTAGTAGTACCCTACTACTGATGGTCGCACCTTTGACGCGAGCCACTCAACCCAGCAGAAGGTGCAGCAATGGGTGGACCAATTCCCACTTCGCACACAGCAGTGGGATTAATAGTGGATGCTGTAGCAACTCCAGCCGACACCCTACCTACGCAGGTAAAGAGTAAAACCCTTTGGACAGAGCTCCTAAAGGGGAACGACGAGCGTACAGCAGCCCAAGTAACCCGGCACAGCTGGCACCGGAGATCCCGGTGGGGCTCCAAAAGGCCGGGAAAAAGGACCGCCGTGCCCTCATACGGACGCCCGCCGCCCCAAAGCAGGCTACCCAATCCGCCGAGGCGGCCAGTTTGCACGGACCCTCTCCGTTAGCCTGAGCCGAAGCTCAGTATCCAGCCCAAACCTGACCGAAGTCGGAGGTGGAGATAGGACCATTTGATCAGAGCTAACACCTCCCAGTGCACCACCACCCTTATGGGTTACAAGAGCCGGACCCCGACTCCCCGGTAAAGCCACCAGTTATTGCACTCTCTAACCCATTTAGGGCCTCTTCTATACGCCCAGATTCCATGAATTTTGCAAGAGTGTTTTTCAACGAAAGGGACGCGAAAATGAATCACCCTGTGTGTACGTTCAACTTTGTACGCGGCCACTTTACTTTATCCCCGTATGGGATACTAAACTATATTTTTCTTTCGCAATCGCTCCCAAAGGGCAACGATATATAAAAACAAAACTGTAAAACAAACGCAAAAACTGGTGGAAGAATAAAACGCATTCGGCAGTCAAAAGTATCGAAATTTTGCCAGTAGCGAAAATAGCGGAGGCAGAAAAAGCGTTCAAGTTTCACGGCCGGAAAATTCATATATCTTTTATGGAAAAAAGGCTGGAAAATTGAAAGGCTTTAAGGATATCGCGAAGAGAAGAGGGCAGGCCTCGTGTTTGCGCGTGCAATAATGATTTCTTTCTTGGGTAAACTCGGGAAATGGCTGAGGCTTATCTCGGAAGCTCGGGCCAAAACCGCACCATCGTGGCTTCTTCCTGGGCGAACATACCCCCCCTGGCGGGCCCCTTCTTACGATCGCCAGCCTTTCCGTTCTCTTACGGTATTAGATAGAGCCCACCAGAGACTAAAAAATCATTCAAAAGAGACGAAAGTCTCGGGGAGGGGGAAAAACCTCAGTAGAAGTAATTTAATATATATGCAAATCGGACCGCGGAAAGAGAATGGGACCTCTTTAGTTTTCATTTCCAGCAGAAACAAAGGGCAACCGGCCTTCCCCTCCCGCCACGAAAAAATGACCGTACAGAACCAATCTTATAAAGTACGGGTAGAAACGCGGGAAGGGGTATTCGCGGCCCCGAACTTAACTGCCCGGATCCCTCCTCTAATACCATTCACCGTTATAAAATTCTTACGAAGACGCGAGGAGAGCGAGAAAAGTTCCAAACTAATTTATAGCGCCGCATAATGGAGCGTATTCGCCGAAAACTCCGGATTACTTATTGCCAGAAATTGATGGGAAAATTCAGACTTCGTGCCGAGTTTTAAGTTTCGGAAGAGATTTCCGTAACCGAGGCGGACTGACGGACGACAAAAAGTTGCGCCTCGAACTATAATAAGGGACTCGTCTACGTCGTCTAAAGATCCGAAATATAACAACAAAGAAAAAGTTCGTCTGCCGAAACTTTATAATTATCTCGACTGTTATTTGGGATCTGAAGAGCGGCGCGCGCTCGTTCGATATTGTCTGTAAAAATGACCCTTAGAGGGATAAGAAATGCCGAGTTGGGGCAGTCCTCTCGCTCCCCCCGCCCGCCTTACATTATATTGTTCTCGAAATAAAAGCGAAAGAAAGCGATGGTTATTCCCCCTTCCAGCACTCTCGTTTCTTGGAAAGCTTTTACTCAGCGTCGGGGGGGGGGGGGGGGGGGTGAGCCTTATGTTTTGAAATGGACTTTTCTCTCAGTGTTTTATTACTTGTTTTTCAGATATAACCTAACGTGCTTGAACGGACTTTCATTTCGTCTCCCTAAAGTATCTTTCTCCTCGTATAAAACCGACTAGAAAAGGCGTAAGAGCATGAAACAAGCGCATCGACGGTATATATACTCCGGCTCGCAGTCTTACTTTCTTAGCTGACAGTGCTTGAAAAAACGTGGCGTGGCGAGTGCGGACTGCGCGCGGAGAACGCGGGGCAGGGGTGTCCATTAATCCTCGACCCCGAGGTACTCCCCTCCCTAAACATAACTGTTACGGAAAGGGGAGAGGTTGCGATACGATTTTTCTCCGTTCGTTAATTCTATTTGGTTCAAAAGCCGCGAGAACAGATGCGATTGAGTTAGGAATGAAAAAGTTTCGCGTTAAAAGACGCCTACATAGTATATATATATACGGTGGAACTACTCTCTCGCGTTTCCTCGACACGGTTCCACGGCGGTATGGACCCCAACACCATCTCACTCTCTACAGTTATAAATATAACGTCTTTTTTCTCTCATTCTTTTTTGGGAATCACTCGCTCTCTACTTTATATATATATATATATATTTTTTTTTCTCCAAGCGGTAAGTTCACATTGTCCGAGCCTGTATCCTTTTGTTAAGGGTAAAAATATAAAGCGTCGGGAACGGGAGGAGCGGAGGGATACATACGCGCGGTGGAGAGATCTCTCGCCGCCCACACGTCCCACTCTCTCCCTTCCTTCCTCTTCTCATTGTAACAAAAGGGGGGTACGGGCTAAGGTCGCCCCCCTCCTTATTCGGATGCTTTAGAGAAGCCGGGACCAGGAGCTTCAGAAGGAAGTTGCCTCGCGGAGAAGCCAGCTGGCGGAGCTTTCGACTCTTTTTGAAGGCCCGTAGATGAAGCTGCTCAGTATCCCCCCGCGAATACAGCTTTTACGCGTTACAATCCAGCTCCGTACTAGTCGACTGGTTTGTTAAAAGAAACGAAATATAGACAGACTTGCCAAGAAAAATCCGCGCGAAATCCCCCATAAAGATAAAAAATATAGAAGAAAGAGGAAAAGAAAATGTAACGAAACATTTCCCATTGAAAAGAGAACCCGAGAAGGCGAGAACGTCGTCAGCTTTCCGTAAGCGAATTTTCGCCCCGATTACGTTACGTATTTTCCGGGTGTCAACATGCGTCGTCTGCTTTGTTGGATGCTATCGACGCTACTCGTCCTGCCCTGCTTTTTCGAAGGTTGGTAAACACGCCACGTTTTTCAATGGACGTTCCGTTCAATTGTTATCGTAATTATTTTCTTGTCATTAAGCGAGAGGTTCTGGAGGTTAGTTCGCGAATGATATTTCAAAAATCCCTATAACTTCCGGTGGGGCTCTTTAGATGATGATAATGGCCAAAGTGAAAAATCGATTTCTACTAGGTCGTAAAATGTTGTTACGGAGCTTTTAAGAGGGCTTAAGATGGCGGAAGGGGCTTTCTCGTGGGCGTATTCTTTTTTTCTTGAGGCATACGATGAGGAATATATGAGCCAAAGCACGAGATAAAGAAATAACGGTGTATGAGGAAAAAATATTTTCATACATACCTTTTTTTTATAAAAATAAAATATCTTTTGGTAAGGTCAATCCTAGGAAACGAAGAATTAGCTTTATTTGCTTAATAAATCTGATATACACAGACCGATTTAACGAATACTAAACTAGCCTTTGATCTGTTCAAGGTACTAAATTATAATTTTTACTATTCCGAGTCTTGATTAAGACGTCGTAATGAAGCTAACCTTGATAAACCAATTTCCTTGTAAAAGCCCTTTAATTACTAAAAACGTTCGATTGAAGGAAATATCGAGAAGGCACTTAGCCCTGACTTACCACCGGTGTAAATTGAAACTAAGTGATTTATTGTGTTTCGTCCTTATGGTGGATAACGTCGAGTATTTGTTGTATCCGAACGAGAATTACTATAAGGTCTTTTGGCTTTTGATTGAACTGACAAAAGCTTTCCTAGTAAACTTTAAGATTAGGCCCCGATATTATAGAGGTTCAGCACCACGCTTCTCAACGCGAGCGCGTAGACTTTCGAAAGGCTTTGTTAGAGTTCGGAAAAGAGGAAAAAAGAAATCGCATTATACCGGGGTTATTTCTATCACTAGATTTTTATTGTTCGGTCGCTTCGAAAAAGTGCCTTAAGCTGCGTTCAGACTATGTGAAAATATTACGTTAGCATCGGTCGTGTCGTTTCGGTTATGTTGGTCGCGACGGTTCGTTCATTTCACTGTTCAGAAAGGAACCAACCTTGCACATAGATTAACACAAGAAGTGATTGTTCATCCTATCAGACCTCAGTAATAACGGCATAAAAATTGAAATAATTTTTTATCCACCTCTGATTGGTTATAGTATTTCGATGGTTCTAAAGGTCGCCACTGCCTAGAGTCAGCGCTGATGAGACATAAGGCTAATTGTCTGCTATGAACTTTTTGAGCGCAACGAAATGCAAAAATGTAAACGACACGCCCGAAAATTTAAAGTCTCTGTTGAGAAGTCTGAACGATGTAAGAAATCGAACGAACCGACACGATCGACGCAAACGTAATATTTTCACATAGTCTGAACGCTGCTTTAAAGAAAAAATATTTTTTACTTTCAACTACGGGATAAAATGGGGTTGTAAAAAGCTGTTTTCGAGGGTCGTTAAAGCGGAATAAAGGTCGCGAAAGAGTAAATATATACGCCCGCAGGTGTTCCACATCGATTCTCTCCGAACATTTTGTCTACCAACAAATAGGAATTTGATTGAACTGTTATTTCTTAACATCATATTTAAACAGTCTTTTTTTTATGAAAACGAAATATAGTTGAAATATTAATATTATCAGAAGTGTATATAAAATAGAATGTATTATAAGCGCAAGTTAATCAATTGATGGTATTATCTGTTTATTTAAACAATTTTACTTTACTTTAGTTTATCAATAATTTGAATGTTAGTTTGCGTAACATCTAGCGTTTAAGGAATTTAAATGATAATTTTCAACGAAGCTAAACACAAATTCAATCTCGAGCGAATTATACGAATGAATAAATTTTAGGTTGGTAAAGAAAATAGAACTGAAACTTGCGGGATGCGATTCAAATCCAATTAACATTATTTCTCCCTTCAGTTCATCGGAGTATATTCGCCGATAAAAAATACAATTTAAATCCAGCCCATTTACGGACAAAATAGCGTCGCATTCCGAAACATAAAGATTCTTCGGAGTAAACAATTCTACATTAATCTTATTATTATTTATACGAGAAACCAAACCCCGAACAGCCACTTTCGCGTATTAGCCATGTAAAATCGAGGTTGGCCTTTCGGTAACTTTCGGTAACTTTCGGTAATGGAAGCGGACGACCGAAAAACCGGCGAGTACAAGGCGGGGACGCTGCTAATAGATTTTCCCATTTCACTCAGCCGTGCCACGCGGCGGCGTTTGACTTCGGCGAATGCCATTTTCGACTTTTTTGAGTTTGAGGAATTTGAGAGAGGCGCGTCAAGGAATTCACTATTAGGTTACGTAAAAAATTTATTTTCTTGGTTTTTCCCCTTTCCTTACCAGGGTATAATGGTGTCCTTTTCGCCCTTTGGGAAAATAAGATAAAAGACGATAAAAAATTGAAGAAAAAATATTTTTTCCTTTTTTGAGCGATGGAGGCCATTTTAGGAGAGAAAAAGCGGGTCGCGCGTGAAGGCAAGACGCAAATTGCCTTTCACACCCAACTATAGAGGAACACTGAAACAATTTAAATTGCTTCGATGTACGTTGAAAGAACCGGCGTACTAAAAC
Source organism: Leiobunum rupestre (assembly GCF_980474605.1). Taxonomy (NCBI): domain Eukaryota; kingdom Metazoa; phylum Arthropoda; class Arachnida; order Opiliones; family Sclerosomatidae; genus Leiobunum; species Leiobunum rupestre. The sequence continues at coordinate 21,682,718 of NC_143391.1, forward strand.
TTATAAGAATCTTCTTTATCACTAGTTTTTTCTAACGTATATAGGCCCCGGGGTTGTTTGTTCGAGCCCGGATGAAGGGGAGACGAGGCTGCCTCATCATACTTCGATTTTTCATTTTTTGATTCGAGCTGATATTTTCACCAAACTTAAAAGTAATTTTAGATGTTTTCTCGTACGTTATTTCCCCCGAGTTTCGGCGGAATGACGCGAGGGTAAATTTCGGTGTTTATTAAGCGTAGAAAAATAGTCGTTGACTATTGAAATATGGAAGATAACGTAACCCGTCAGATTTCATTAAGCTTGTTTTCCACTAGCGCGCGTCATAATGTTATTTTCTTTACGCGCGTAAAAACGTTTGAACGTTTCAAAGCTGAGAAACGCGTCGTTGCGCGCGCCAGTGGAAAACAAGCTTAACGATGATAACTCATTACGATGTTGTTCTAAAAAACTTACTGATAAAACTGATCAGAAGTCAGTTAAGTTAAAAAGGCGTCGAGTGTAAACTTATGAAAGGTGGTACTGTCTTTAACCCTCGACTCGTAACGTCGCAATCTTCATTATGCAGAAAACCATCATTTTAATTATGAGACAATAATGCGCGTTTAAAATGACCCGATAAAGATACTTTTCACGTCGTAGCATCGCGACTAAAAATAAAGGGTCACCCTCGCAACGAGATAGACTTTTTTTTGGCTCGTTTGGGAAAAGATGAGCGATTTTTTTACTCAACCCTCGAACGTGGTTTATGGTCTACCATTAAGCTTAGAGGGGGGAAAAATCTTAGCTTTAAGATTTTTCAATCTTTTACATTATGAAAGCCGCAAAAGATACAGAGTAGCGCGTAGCGGTGGCTTTCAAAATCGCGGGACCTTAATGCCCAGAGGATATAAATAAGGCTTACGCGCGGGGAAAAAAATCCATACATCAGTTTTTTAAATGAATTTTTTAGAGAAAGGTTGTAAGCGTAAAAATTTCACGTTTGAGATATGACAAAATTTTCCCTTTTTTAAATAAATTATTTTCAATGGATACTAAAATGTATCTCGGTTTCTCTCCGAGGTGTAGCACGCTGCTCACGAATGAATTGAATAAGGTAGTTCGTTTTAGCTCCACTTATCTTTGGCCCAAAATGAGATATTCGGGTAAAAACACGGAGCTAATATTCATTTATATTTATTGTAACATTTTACCTATGTATTATAGTGCTATATATGATAGAGCTTTTCAAGATGGTTGCCATTTCAAAATGGCGGACTAGACAAATATACAAACATTCGCGTATCCTTTTCTACTTATTCGAACAGTACGTAGATTTCACCAATAGATGTCTTTTAACCAGATTTACTTAAATAATGTAATTTTTCACTTACAAGTGTTAGTTGATCAGTGACCTGGCCAAGTTTTTCAAGGTTGCTAGAGATTTTTGCTAATATGCAAATATTTTTCAGTTATAATTTTATTTTACTAACCATTGAAGAAGCGTACTTTACTTAACTAATCTGTATGCCTAATTAATTATTTAATTAATTAACTAATTAATTAATCAATTATATTTTTCTATAATTTACTTATTCATTTATTAATTATTTATTTATTTATTATTGATTTATTTATTATTTATTATTCATATATTTTTAATCAACTAATTAAAAAATATATTATATTTTTTATAGTTTACTTATTTATTATTTATATATTTTTAATCAACTAATTAATTAGTTAATTAATATATTTTATTTTTTATAGTTTACTTATTTATTTATTATTTATATATTTAAAAAATAATTAGTTAATTAGTTAATTAATTAATAATTAATTAATTATTAATAATATATTTTATCTTAGAAAAGTTCAATTCAACTTTTATTCAACATTTATTCCCAGAATTACGTTTAATAAACCTCTAATTTACTAAAACTGTGGTCGTTAGGTGGCTCTATGTGATTAATTAATTTTTGAGTCGCGCATTGAATCCATCACCTGCTAAATATGTTATCGTAGTTAAAAGTATTTAAAAGACTCTTAGTTGCGTATTTTAGGTAAACTGAATTTCTTCCAATAAATGGGAAGCAGTGGGCAGTCAGATTTAGTATTTCGTCAAAATTTATGATCATTTTATCAACATCAATTGCTTTAGTCCTAAAGATTTGTGAAATGTGAAAGGGTGATTAGCCCACGCACTCCTAGCTCCCAAAATATATTTTGGCGGCAATTTGGCTCCTAATTTCGAAAAAGACGATCTAAAAGAGGAACCCGTTTTCGCCGCTAGATACCCAAACCACCGGCCCGACAGATTTACTCAGTGTGGTAACATTAATAATCCGGCTTCACGTCAAAGCTTACAGTCTTTCACCCGGGAGGTTTCCTTTTCAGTGTTTTTGCCTTTGATCGAAGTTAGTATTGGGACGACGGCTAAATATAGGAGACGTTATGTTTGTATTAAATTGTAAATGACTCCATTCAATGTCAAAATTTTAATCCAACTAGAATCGAGTCACGTCTAGTTTGAATACAATTCTGTTTGGATCAAATCACTTTGATCAAATCGGAATAAAGTGGTATTTATTACATTGGGATCAAGTATAACACATTTTGGATTCTTAATTTCCGAACCAAGTTGAAAATCAAATTTGTTCTACCATTTTCGTAAGGGATCACAGTCTCAATACGAGATAGTGATGTACGTCTTGGCCTAGCATTCGCAACCACATCGGTTCGATACTGTAGTTCGATAGCAGTTCCGTCGTTCAGGACGCTCCTATAGATTCTACCTACACGAACGGCCCTTAAATGCATTTCTCCTAGATAAACACGTCCGCGAAGAATCATTTCTGCGAAGGCGAACTATTATGGTTACTATGTTGACACTACCTTCGTAGTGGCTGTATCAATTTTAAACCTGAGTATTTCATTATACAGGAAGCCTTAACGCTTGAGAAATTAATGTATACCTAGTATTAATTCTATATACACGTGAAAACGATACATAATAAATAGTCATTATCAGTGGCGAATTAAGCGATAGTCTGACAAGGAGACTACTCGAGCTGGTTATCACCGATTTTGTTGAAACTCGGGGGTTAGGTAGACCTTATGGTAGTATGAAAATTGCCACTGGTTAAAGGGGTTTTCCCCCGAGTTCTTCGGTTTCCCCTTCCCATAAAAACTTATAGAGGTTAACGGTAATAGCAAAAGTAAATATTGAGGTAAAGTCTAATACTATCGCCTCGACCTGCGACATCTTATTTGAGGGGTAAAAAATTCTTGGCTTTGGTGATGCCTTCCCCCTCGCCACTTTTCAGGAACATTAAGTGTATCGATGTACTTCACCGCGGTAAAAATAGTTCGCTTTAAAATACGCGGATATCAGTGGCGGCACTAGGAATTTTCGCGAGGGTAGGCAAACCAAATAAATGGGCCCCCGACCCGGGACCCCCCTTTTCTCAACGAAATGCTTCAATAAAATAAAGTAGTGATGTACATGACGAACAAAAAAGTTCTAACAACAGTAAAACGAGTCCAAATATAACAGAACTGGTTTTATTTACTAGGAGATACCTCAAAAATTTCTAAATACATTATCGGCAATTGTTTCATTGTTATTTATAAATAATTTTATCTCTTTGGGGCCCCTCAAAATTTTAAGGTAGGCAGTGGCCTACCTGGCGTACCCCCTAGCGCCACCACTGGCGATATTAAACTTTCGCTAGCGATAATTTGATAATTTATTTTCCAAAATAAAGTATATAAAGTAGGTATATGATTGAACCTAAAATACGTCATTTTAAAAACAATAATACGACATTTTAAAATAGATACACATGTATCTTAAATCAGTCCTTTTACTTTTAGTAAGCTTAATATGACGTGATATCGCGCTAGCCACAAATTTATGTTATGTGGAATATATTACAAGAAAACGAATATTGAAACGGATTAAAACTTAAAAAGGTAAGAATTTTAAATGACATTAAAATTAGACTTTTTTTGTGGCTTTTAATTACTAATTGACATTCAATTCTAAGCCAGAAAAGGAACATATTAATTGGTTTCATAAAAAATGACTAGCCAAGGGTTAAGTATTGAAGCATTGTTGAAGAATTATGAAGATAATTTTTCGAACTGAATGTAACCTATAAAGCTATTTGCGAGTCGTTGTTGATGGATGGAAGTCTTTAGCAAATACTAGATAAACTATGCTTAAAATACAAGCATAACACCTAAAATTTCGGTTCGGGTTTGTTTACTGACTGAAGCCTTTTGCTCTCATTTCAAATTCATCCCTCAAATAAAAATTACACTGTGTAGATTGAACTTTCGGGGCGTTTAAAATTGCAATCGGCGTCAAAGGTTGCTTAATTACGTGGCATTTTTATTCACTGTATTAAACTAATCACCTAATTAAAATCTTTAAACGAGGTCCAAACAAAACCGAGCGTGAAGTAAAATACTAGGCTAGCGTTTCTGTAACAGAAGCGGACGATTCGAGACGTCGAAAGCGAGGACCGAAACAATGTATCCCAAAATTCCCCGGAATGCACTACTTTTCTCGGGAAAATATGCCGAATAAAGTGCTTTTTCATTGGTGGAAAAAACACGTAATCGATAGCTCTTTAAAAAGGATGTCAAGCGTGGTGGAAGGTAAAATCTGAAGGCACTATTAGACTTTATCTCAATATTTACTTTTGGTAATAGTTAGTGTAGGGAGGTGTTGGCTCACGTGGCATGAAGGGCTTGCGTCTACCCTCCTACGCATTGTAACCCGGCCACCTGTTTAAAGGCATTATAAGTCGCTAGATGACTTGGACTGATTATTATTTATTATTTAAAAGGGAAAAGTTGCAATGGGCTTTAGTTTTCCCATGGAAAATGAAAATGTTTTTGATCTCTCAAAACAAAAAAAAATTCCATTTAAAAAAGCATGGGATTTTCTTGGTTTCACAGGGTACTTACTTACTTAAAAAAATTAAAAAAATTAAATTTTCAAAACATACCCAAAATATGAATTTGACCTATTTTGGGTAAAATTGATAAATGATTTTGGCTAAAATTGATCAATTTTGGTAACCGAGAAAATCCCATGCTTTTTTAAATGGAAAGGTCAAAAACATTTTGAATTGCCATTGTAAAACTAAATCCCATTGCAACTTTTCCCTTTGGCAACTTTCATACTACCATAAGGTCTACCGAACCCCCGAGTTTCAACAAAATCGGTGATAACCACCTCGGGTAGTCTCCTTGTGAGTAGACATAAGCCGAGGGGGCCATAGGCTGTCGAAAGGTAGGGGGTCCCGAGATGAAGTTCGAGCATGGTCAGTGGGGCCCTAATAAAGCTCAAGCCTATTGACCCGAGTAGTTGACATTAAATCTGATTTAAATGATTAAATCTGATTTAAATGATTAAATCTGATTTAAATGATTAAATCTGATTTAAATGATTAAATCTGATTTAAATGATTAAATCTGATTTAAATGATTAAATCTGATTTAAATGATTAAATCTGATTTAAATGATTAAATCTGATTTAAATGATTAAATCTGATTTAAACGATTAAATCGTGATGAATAAATCACGATTAGAAATTAGAACGAGAATCAGAATGATTATATGGTGATTGGAATGATTATAATTGTGCGTTATTAGAACGAGCTGATTTGGATAATTTAATATGTGATTAGAATTATTATTTCGTATTTACCGCGCTCGATAAATTCTCGATTCAACCGATAATTATTGATTAAATCGTAATTAAAATGATTAAATTGTGATTAAAATGATTGAATATAATTAAAATGTTTAAATCTGATTAAAATGATTAAATCCTGATTAAACAGATTAGATAATGATTAGAATAATTAAATCTCGTTTAAATCGTTATTAAAGTGATTAAATCGTGATTAGATTTTCCAATCTTGATTAGAATTTTTAATCTTGATTACCCTGATTTAATCATTTTAGTATGCTTAAGACGCACACAAAATGGAAGTGACCTGCCCTTCGCTCTACACACCACAATCACTAGGGTAAAATCCAACGTGACATACTTATATATCATTATATTTTTTATGTAAATATAAATAGTAAAAATGCATTATTCCATGATAGAAATTAAGAGCTATTTAAATCTGGCTTTATATTGTTATTATTACAATAAATAATATTATAAATTATTTATATAAATTATAGTATTGATCAATTACTTAATTAAGCCCCGTTTTCAATTACGATAAATTTCAGGCTTTTCGCTTTTGCTTTTTTAACGCGCTTTTATTTAAAAATAAGCCTATATCAAACTTATTTAGATATCTGGTTCTCGCGACAATAAAGCCGATAGAGAAGCTTCTCGCGGTTGGTTTTGACGGAAAAGCGTGATTTTTGCTCGGAAAAATAGTGATTGAAAACGGGGCTTTAGGCGTATATATTCGTAAAATATTATATTTTATGTGTAAATTTTCTTTTAGACATTAAAACCTCAGCACGCTCTTACAAAAGAAAAACGCTTTGTAAAAAATAGTGAGAAATGAAAAAATTATGCTTTGGCTGTCATTTTCCAAAATGTCAACGAATGTTTTCGAGCTAGACGTATGTATAGTAATAAAAAATCCATAACAACCTGGCGACACTATATGCCAGGTATAAACCACTTCTAATATTTTCCAATAGGGAGCTAACAGTTCTACGTCTCACGACGTCACCCATGCTTTTTCCTATTGAAAAAAAAAATTCTACCCAACATGGCGGCCAAAGCCAAAGCTACGGAGTGTTAGCTCCCTATAATTTCCGAAGGTTTTATTTATATTGCCTGGACTGTTTAACATCTTTTACAATAATTTAAACGCAACCCCATTTCTTTTAGTTTTACCACAGCTCCTACTTACACTAGAGCGTTATAGTTTACATTAATTTAAATCATATTAAATATCAATTGATATTATAAAACCGTAAGATAAATATTAGTGTTATTGAATGAAAAATTAATTAGCTCTAGTACATTTAAACTTGAGTGCTAAATTTAACACAAATTTAAAGTAAATGAATTAAAAATCGCATTTTCTCGTTTTACCACCAGATGGAGCCATGAATAAAAAATTTCAATTATTTATGAAACTCACGACGTCAGTAAAAGATATCTATTGGTGAAAGTTAAGTTCTATTCGGATAATTAGAAGCGATGATACGAGTGGTTTTATATATATCCGGTCCGCCATTTTTAAATTGACGCCATTTTGAAAAGCTCGATGGTAAACAACGCCACTACGCTGTTTCTATCATAAGTATAGTGACTATGTTCGAGGAAATACAAATGGCAACTTAGTACTCGAAGGCTCATTCGCGCATGGACTAAATAACATAAGATAATTTTGGCAAACTCAGTTGCAGGTTAAGAAAGGCCAAATATCTAGTACATTTAGCGGAAGGATACTAAATCGGCGGCGGGAATTTCGAATGTCGCCTATTTTCTATTGAATTCCTAAAGGTTCCTACGCGTGTTATATTAATCTATTTTAGAAATGTCTATTGCGTAAATTTCAAAGTGATCAATAAATATTTAATGTACATTATTATTTTTTAGTTTAATTATAGCGTATTTTTAGTATTATATGCTCATAAAAAATCAAATCTTGCGTTTATGTACGTTAAAGTGGTATTCTTGACATTAACCGTTCTATACTTACCCGGGACTCACCAAACGGATATTTTAGGTATGCCTCCCTATTAGTACTAAAATTAAATTATTACAACAGTTTTAAATCTTATCTGTGTTAATTAATGAATTATCACTTTGATATATAACGCAATAGACGGTATTTTCCAAATTTATATAACCACGGTGGAATTCAACCGGAAACAGGCCAATCCGAAATTCCCGCGGCCGATTTATCTATCCGCCAAATGTACTACATGTAGATATTTAGCCTTTCTTAACTCGCTACTGAGTATAGTAAGAGCAGTAGGATTGGGGTAAGAATTTCAATTACGATTCCAAATGAAATTGAACTTGTTTACGATAAATAGAGGTTGTATAAGTTCATCATCATTTATAGATCAAATGGGGCTTTCTAAAGCGAAGAGAAATGGCAAAGTGAGTTCCCCGAGGGGTATTGACGCAAAACACTAGTAAGACGATAAGGCGACTCGAGGCTCGCTTCTAATCACAATCACGAATGAAATGGATATTACATTCTCGAAAGATATTGGAAAAGTTAAGTTTCCAAACTTTAAGCTAAATACGCGAATCATTCGGTGACGGAATCTCTCCATATTAGAGAACGTCTAGACTCGGCCGGATCGCGTCGGCCGAGTGACTCGCGAAATAATTCACTTCGGGATAAATTTAATTAACTTCAAATACATCTCTGATAAAATGACCTCGCGGAAACGCGCCGACTCCCGGATCTTTCAACGCGAACCACCAAATTAATATATTCTCCATTTTTTAACCTTTTAGCTCGAACTTAATTTCTCAATTTCATCTACACGTATCGGAGTAAAAAAAATAAAATACCGGGGTTAAGAGCCCGATGTAAGAAACGGGAACGTCTAGGCTTACGCGGCGCTTTGAAGTTACCACGAAGCCTTTAACAGTGACTTTGTTCAGTCTCTACAAGACGTGGAGAAACTTTTAAAATTAGATTACGAAATTTTTCCGCGATTAATAAATAAAGCGTGGGCGCGAGTGTTTTCCCGGGTTCATTTTTTTCGGCGTGTATTTTCTTAGCAATAACGGGACGGTGTAGGGAGCTTCTTAAGTTAATTTAACACGCTGGCTAATTGGTTATGGCATCTTGGCGGAGATAATTCTCGGGACGGCGTCGTCTTGAAAAATGTGTCTTCCGCAATTAGGCCACTTTATTTTCTCATCCAGGAAAAATGATGTACTTAGTGAGGCACCCCCGCTCGCCTATCTCTAATGCCCCTGGCGTCACGAAAATGAGAGTACACCGATACGAAGGACATTATTAGCTTCTACGCCTTGATATATCTACCCGAGGTATAGGATCGCCCGGATATTATAAATAATTACGAAAGCTATTCTCCAGCGCCATTTACAACTCCTTTCACGTCGACAAAGCTATTTATTACGGAGGGAATTTCTCCCCTTTGAGAAATATTTACAACGACGCCTTCGTACCAGCCGCCCTCCCCTCCTCATCCCAAACGCGTGTCTTGAGAATGGAAACGTTGCAAAGTGCATTCTTAATTTCGAAGGTGTAAACTTGATAATATACGGGCGAGCGCGTTCCACCAGCTGCCCAACTTTAATAGCGTATAGTAAGACTTCGTAGTAACGGTATGTTCCTTATAAACCCAAACATTGCGGATGTCGCGTATACGAGCGACCGATGGGAATTCGCCTCATACGGAGCCAGTATTTCGGATAAACAACGTATAATTTTAACGTACCAAAAGGGGACATTCCCGACTTACATCCGGGGTACGCGTGTAGTTTCGATTCGGGAAATTAGCGTATTATTTCTGTTTAGTAATTCGGACGAACCAAACACGGCGTACGTGTCCGCGTAATTCGCCGGTGAAGGATTAGAGTCCCGCAACGAGTCACGATCCTCACGTGCCGACTTTCATTTAAATCGGTGGTGCGAAAAATCTCCGCCAGGCGCGTTCTTTCCGGCGGCCCCCGTTCGAAAGCTTCACCCCAGTCCGCCTTAATCGAATATAGTGTTAATTATTTGCAAATAGCCAGGGCGTGCCTTTTACGCGAAGATTAAAGAGACTCGGGAATGACAGTGCTCGTTATGAGTTTTCGGAATAATATTGCTACGTGATGAGAGTGCCCAATTGGGACTCCGCTAAACGGGGCTAATCACAATATAAAACGAATTAAAGCTATCCGGCCATAACGAGGGACGGATTTATGTATATTAACCCCAGACCCCCGCCCCCCATGAACGAATAGTTGATTTTATAAAATAAAAAGTGGTCTTGCCCAACTTGTTAAAATGTTGCTCTTACGTCACAAGACCCAGCTTTATTAGTATTATTTTTCGCACGAGCGATTTGCACGCGCTCTAGAAAAACCAATATTCCTCTGGCGACTGTAGCGCGCGCTCGTAGGCTTGTCAAAGTAAGAGACTGTGACGTAAGAGCAACATTTCAACAAGAAGGCCACGTTAGTTTATAAAAAGAACTATTCTTTTCGGCTTTGGAATAAGTCCGGCGAAAGGACGTACGTTGTAGGAACTCGCGCAATAACAAGCCCCGTACAGGAATTGCCAAAGAGAAAATTTTTAAATCTCCGGACGCATTCCATCCTATTTTATATAAGCTTTCGGGGACGATAGCGTATATAGAGAAATTGAGTGTCGCTCCGTCGTGAGTAAACGCAATTTCTTAACGCCTACGTCTCCCCCTTTTCTTAACGTTTCTCTTTGACGTTTGAAAGCTATGGTTAGGAAGTCGCGACGTGGTTGAGTTTACAGGGTGTTTCAAAAAGTTATGCAAAAAGTTTTAGGAGTTGCAGGGGGTGAGTCGAGAAGTATGCCTGTTTTTTCCCATTTTGCCACGATGAGTTAAAAGAGCGCCAGAGAGCTTCAAAGTGTGGCCTTTACTAGCCCCTGGAAGTAGGCTGTAACAACCACCAAACAAAGCAGCAGGGAAATGCGAAAATTAAGGTATGGGTTCCTGTGATAGGTCAAAAAGGACTTTGTAAACAAATCGAGGTAACCAGCGTAAAAAAAGTAAACCTAATCAGTAATTAAAGTCGTGATGGACCGCGATTTCAGGCAAATTCATCGTACCCCTGAAATCGCATTTCCCTGCTGCTTGGTTTTGCGCTGGTTGCAGCCTACTTCCAGGGGCTAGCAGGCCACACTTTGAAGCTCTCTGGCACTCTTTTAACTCATCGTAGGAAAATGGGAAAAAACAGGCATACTTCTCAACTCACCCCCTACAATTTCTTAAAATTTTTGCATAACCTTTTCAGACACCCTGTATAGATGAAGATACGTCACCGTTAAAACAAAACCACGTATCTCAAGTTACGTGGTTTTGTCAAAATTTACATATTTAGATTCTACACCCCAATTTACGTATATAACATAAAAAACATTAATAGGTTGCAATTGGATTTATTTTTTTAAATCGAGAAAACATTTAAACGTATTTTTGATATTCACAACTTATTTTGCGCAAAAGCACGTATCTCTAAAAATTCCCCTTTAGCAAAATATTTTTAAATTAAAATCCTCATAAATTCAATATTGAAACGAAATTATTTATCTATAAAATTAACTCACATGTAAAAACCTAACACGCAATTTCACAAGTCCCTGAAAAATTAAAAAACCATTTTTTCTCAAAAGGGCCACCGACGAGATACGTGGTTTTGTTTTAACGGCGATGAAATACTGTTTAAGTTTACTTTTTTACGCTGGTTAACTCTATTTGTTTACAAAGTCCTTTTTCACCTATCACACGAACCCAAACCCTAATGTTCGCGTTTCCCCGCTGCTTGGTTTTGCGCTTGTTGCGGCCTACTTCCAGAGGCTTGTAGGCCACACTTTGAAGCTATCTGGCGCTCTTTTCACTCATCGTAGGAAAAGGGGGGAAAAACAGGCATACTTCTCGACTCACCCCCTACAACTCCTACAAATTTTTGCATAACTTTTTGAAACACCCTGTATAGTTTTCGCGTATAAAACGAGACACTCGTCGGGAGAAAATACGTATTCGCAGCGCGTGGTGGAGAAACGGGTCGACGTATACGGGCGCTTAAATGTGGCCGGCGCCCTTGTGGCCGGATTAGAAATTTATTCAAATATAACGGAGTACTGTCATATACAAAAACCGACTAGATAAGAGGGAAGAGAGAGAGAGTAAAAAGTACCGCTTCGAACATTCCGGAGCGAGGAAACGTTCCGCATCAGGGAACTGTACTTTCTGGGTTGGTGGACGTACTATACGTGCCTCGGCTAGGAAACCAGGCCGGTCTGACAGGTCTTTCGTCCGGAAAAAAGGGACCTATTTCACTCTCGACGGCAACTTTATACCAGTCTGCCCATTATATAAGTATGCCAGGGGAACCAAGAAAAAAAAAGATCCGCGAACACACCATTATATATATATAAGACCTACTGTACCGACTTTGTTTATCGCTCGAAAATTTTGGGGCGAACAATTCCGTTGGAACTTATTTTCCTTTTAATTTATTGTCCTATCCCACCTTTCTTCTCCATTTATTTTAGGGATTTTTTCTCCCTACAGCGTTGCCTTGCCAACCCAAGCGAGTTATAATTAGCTCTATAAGGCCGGTAGAAAATTATTTATGATAGTTAATCCGTTTTATTTGTCTGGAAAAACAGCTTCCTGGGGGATATTATAAATTTAACGCGCTCTCCGAAGATTAAATATGTATCCGAAGGCGGGGAAATAAGTTTCGGCGAAGTAGCCCATCGCGCGGATTATTTATCTCATTTCTACGCCTCATATATACGAAATCTTTAGCAAAACCGCTCATTTGAAAAAGATGATAAAAATACGAATAATTAGCGAATATAAAATGTGAAGGAAATCGTTTTTGGCGAAGTTCAACGCTAGTACGAATGAACTTGGCCACTTTGAAACGAGTTTTAAGAGCGACTCCCCTCTCTTTATTAATCGGCGTAGGAACGGTATAAACGGGGGAGGGAGATATCAAGGAGGCTTTTACGGAGTCTTAGCCGGGGATAATCTGTCTCGGGAGAGGTCAAACTCGGAAAGGGGTAACTATAAACGTAAACTACTTGTTACGTCGAAATGAGCCGCTGTTTCCTTCGTTATTAGCCCGTTGGAATGCCGCGTTTCCGTCCGTAGACCTTTCCCGCAAATGATACAATTCTAGCGGGTTAACACCGCGCCATACGCATTCCCTTTATCGCTGGCGGAACGGATGACACTGGAAGTATAAAGAAAACAACCCCACCCGCGCCGAATAAGAGGAACCCTGCCGCCAGGTCTGGCTTCCAGCGAGCTATCGACAAAGTCTCGGCTCTAGAAAGTATCCTATATATTTGGGAATCCCCTCCCGCGTAGGAGATTCCGGGGTTCTCAAGTGTTGCGATTGCCTTTTAGACTCGTGACGGCGTCGGCAACCAAGCTTGCCTATAAGTGGTAGACTCATTAGGAAAGTAAATTGCCTTTCTCTCTTTGGCTGACTGCAACCCTCTTTCTCTACCCCATCCTAACGACCGACTAAATTTCCTTTCGTCATTCTGGGTAATTACTAACCCCCTCTACCCATTAGGGCCTTTTTCACGCGGGCTTTACAAAGCTTCGGGAAATTGGCTAAGAGAAAGAAAAAGGCTTAAAAAGGAGAGAAATAGAGAGAGAGAGAAGCTAGTTGCCCTCTCGAGCCAAGCTAGTATGAAATAAATTTTATCGGTAAAGTGTCGTGTTATCCACTATTTTTTCCTTTAGCTCCGCGAATCTTTTTCTTCTTAGGCATTGGTAACTGGGATCCCCGCCAGCAGCCAACTATTCCCGACCAGGAGAAGAATGGAGCCTATACGCTGACTGGGGAATCCCGAGGACGGGTACTACATTTTAGTATCAGGAACGGAATTAGAGAGAGAAAGAGAGAGTCCAAAGGGGGAAAAACGGCGCGGCCAGCGAAATAAAAAACGAGCAGAAACAGAAAAAAAAAAGAAATAGAAAAGATAATTTCGTTTTCATTCGTAACAGCTTGCTTGGCCGATACAATTGGCAACGAGTGGGAGCCTTTTGCAAATAGGGAATTACAAAAAAAAAATTCCCGACCGAGCATATCCGTCGTAATGTCGTTGGTGGGGATGGTTTTAATTTATTTAATAGGCGCAATTTTCCGAATTAAACGGCGATTATACCGAAATTAATATATTAAAAAGAGAGGAAATGATGGGGACTGGGAAATAATGCTTAATGTTTCACGACCAATGTTCTTCGTTGAGTGATATAATCAAATAAATACGGGCCAGCTCAAAGCGTCATTTCTCATTAACGCTATCCCTGATTACATAATCGTTTGACATTTATTTTAGATATTAATTTGTTAATATAATCAGGCGGTAATCTATCTCGCCAAAGAGATTTTTAAATCCATGATTCATATTTAAACGTGGGTATTTCTCTTATTAGAGCTCGGCGGAACAGATACATTTCCCGCAAAAATTTCGATTATTCATAAAAATTTCGGTTAACTGTTTATCTAGGGATATTATTCGCGGTTATAAAACTACTTAATATGCAAAAAATAAGTTTTTATTCGGATAATTTTCCGTTATGGATAAAAACAAATAAAACGGATATTTCTTATCCAGACCCCGAACTCTTTCTCTATTCCTTATTAAAATCATGAATTTATTCATATTCAGCCATGAATATAGAACAGTAGGTTATATACCTGGTACCATCATTATTAAAAAAAGGTTGGACTTTCTGCCGATTTACGTCACAACGACTATTTAAAAGAGCCAATCGGAGGTGAAAGGATATGAAAAATCCCACTCGTGCTCTGGAGTTACAGTGAGTGAATTTTAGATTTGCGTTTCGTTTTTTAGACTCCCTAAGTTTTAGATTAATTATGGTTTAAAAAGTGCTTTTAAAATGTCCGTTTCTACCAATATGACTAGTTCAAAAGTGAATCTTTTGAAAGCCATTCTTTCCACCTCTTGTGATAATTTTTAGAATCTATCATTATTTCATTTACGTAACTTATCGGACCTAGGCCTAGCATCCTTTGAAGTCAGGTTGAATTACTTTTATATATTTGGCTACAGCTAGGAATTCTGTTTGAATTTTTGATTTTAATTCAGTCAAAATACTTGATTGATAAGTATCACAGTCAAGACGGGTTCACTTCTGTTAACAAACGTGAACCAAAATGGTCTAGATATTCGAGCCTTTGTGGTTTTAAAATTCCTTCCTCCTTATCAAGGGCTAACCTAGCAATAACCTTTTGGGTTAATTCTTCACTCGTTAAATTTATTTTAGATAAACTAAAACTAATTTCACGCGCAAGTTTCTGGTTTTTCTTACCCATAATTCAAGTTCAAGTTCAAGTTCAAGTTTATTAGCTGTAATTTAGTAGAGTTACATTTTAAGGTTTAAGTGCCAAGTCATTAGTGAGTTATAGCCCTTGTTAAAGAGGTACCCCCTCACTGTCCGTTTGCGTCCTACCAAGGACAGTAGATACAGGGACGAGAAAGTGTATTGGCGGCCTCTGTTGGAATATATCACCTAAAATGACCTAAACGTAAGGAGAGTTAGTTGTAAACAAAAAAAAATGGCGGTCACCTAATTTTAGCGGTTCTTGACGAGGCTTAAGTGTTCAAAACAAATGGGCATTTTTTTATTTACGCTCGTAGTTTTATTTTTAATTTAACATCAAAATGGTAAAAACTAACTTCAATAATACTGTCCATGGTGAAACACGTCTTAACAATGGCCGTGGTTTGTTTACATCTAACTCCCCGTGAATATGAAGACGTTTAAAATCGATTTTTTTTTCCTGCTTTCTCTGAAATAGTCGACCGTACTCGATTCGCCGGGCCGTCAAGGTAATTCGAAAGAATGTAAACCCCCATTTCAAACGGGACGTTTTGTCGACCACGTGTCGAATTATATGGCCTTGACAGCCCGAAACTTTCAAAATTCTTGAACCTCCCCCCCTTTACAGAGAGACGGTGGCGGTGGCAGATGATTTTGTATGGTGGAAGCTACAGCTTTTCCCGTCCGGTTAGAGATACAGTGTCCATGCTCATATCAAACGGACTCAAAATATTTATGGACGCGAAATTTTAGGCGGACGACTGTATGCGGTGACGCCCATAGTGACGCCACTGTGGGCGGGGTTTCAAAGCTCAGCCCTTTTTTTGAACGTGATGGCGCCAGTATCATAGGATATCTATATGTATGGTTGAATATGAATAAATTCATGTTAAAATGGAATTAATATTTCAGGTTCGAACGTGTGAAATCTTAATTGATAGGAAAAATTATGGGGCGACATAAAGACATTTAATTCCTAATATTGGTAAGCGGACTATTAAGCCGATTCATTCTTAGGTTAGCGGATAATATCTAGTGGCAGCGTTGCCAGTTGCTGAACTACAATTATCGTACCAGAGCCAAAAACTTGACGTTAAACCGATTGAAAACTTATCGTACATTATCGTACGCGTTGAATTATCGAAAAATGCGTACGTCTTAAAAATTGTCTCGATATTATCGACGTGTACGATAATTAGCGTACGGCTGGCAACGTTGCGGCTACTATAGCCAGTTGGCTTACGTGATTCCCGGTAGATATCGTACATTATCGTACGCGTTGAATTATCGAAAAATGCGTACGTCTTAAAAATTGTCTCGATATTATCGACGTGTACGATAATTAGCGTACGGCTGGCAATGCTGCGGCGACTATAGCCAGTTGGCTTACGTGATTCCCGGTAGATATTCTCGCAGTCATGCCAGATTGAGGGAAATTTCCCACATCTAGGGAAATTTTGACCCCACTAAACGGTAAAAGTGGAAAAGGGAATTCCGTCCCAAAATTATGTAAATCTAGGGGAAAAATATTTTATTCAAAGCTAACATAAAAATGGCACACCATCATTAAATTAAATTATTATGAAAGAGTCAATTAATACAATATCATAAGTATATTGTCAGATTCGCTTTAGCTTCCACCCCTGAAATATTTTTTTATATCATCTGCTAAATAACTGGCCGACGAGTCCGAACGACTTTTTCCCGCTCTATCCATAGTACAAACTGATTTTTATACTAGTAAAATTTTTCCTAGTTTTTATTCATAGCGAGATGAAATAAAATTATTATTTTCTCCACGACATTTGTTATGTTTGTTTTACAACATCCCAAGTAATTGTTTTACGCAAATATCATTGTTTTTAGTGTTATGGAAAATATTGAAATTTTGGTCCAAAAAGGGAAATTTTAGTCCAAAAAGGGAAATTTCAAGGGTCGGAAAGGGAAATTCCATTTTCGCGACCTGGCATCACTATATTCTCGGCCTACATGGAGAGATCAAGGATTCTATATTTTTAGAAGGATAGGAAGTGACTAGGTTCCCCTGTATAAACAGCCTGGCGGGAAGAGCGTGGAGTTTTACAGAAGAGTGACGTCACGAGGCGAACGGCTTGCTGCTTACCACTGAATTGGGAATAGTACCGCTAGAATGGCAATTTCAATCTGCTTTCCGCGAAACAAATTTTTCAAAATTGAGAACTCTATCATTTGTCGGCGGATTGGGTAGCCTGCTGTGGGGCGGCGGGCCTCCGTATGAGGGCACGGCGGTCCTGTTTCCCGGCCTTTTGGAGTCACACCGGGATCTCCGGTGCCAGCTGTGCCGGGTTACTTGGGCCGCTGTGCGCTCGTCGTTCCCCTTTAGGAGCTCTCTCCAAAGGGTTTGACTCTTTACTTACGTAGGTAGGGTGTCGGCTGGAGTTGCTACAGCATCCACTCTTAATCCCACTGCTGTGTGCGAAGTGGGGATTGGTCCACACATTGCTGCACCTTCTGCTGGGTTAAGTGGCTCGCGTCAAAGGTGCGACCATCATTAGTAGGGTACTACTACCCATGCTGGATTTGTCACCTGTACGGGCTAGGTGGACGCTGGCGTAGGGCAATATGATGATAGGCCTCCGGTGGTATGGTCTCTGTTATTAGGTACACCGGGCTATAAATTCTGACACACTGTCGGTGGCGCCATCCGCTGTTAGCGGCGGAAACTATATCCTATGAAAATGACTTTTTCCAATATTCCACCTTGAAAGTGATAGATGGCACCACCCGTATAATGATAGAGTTAACGGCTGAGTGCGCCGATTTGAAATTTCAGAATTTGTTTCGCAAAACCACGACTCCTGAACGCGCCTATGTCATTCTAGCGGTACTATTCCCAATTCAATGCTGCCTACATATTCGCCATTTACCGGAATACATTGTACGTTTGGGCACTCGATTAGAACGAGGTAGTCGAGGGCGTTTAATAAATCCCGAGAGGCGAAGAAACTGTACGGGCCGAAATGGCCGAATTGAGAGTCCGAGAATATTTGAATTACTATTAATTAAGTGTAATGAAAGCGGGATATTACTTACCGAAGCCCCATTATAAACTAGGACTCAAAAGACACTGTCTCGTAACTTTATTAAATCACCCGACGTGAATCATTTCATTAATTAAGTTACGACCTTAAATGCTGGTAAATGTTAATATTAACAATCTATACGTGCTTAGTATAGGCTCGTCTAAAATGTCGGGAATGCAGCTGGAAATTTTCCAGTTGCGGATTTTAATTTAAAATTACCAAGAACGTGTTTAGGTTACTTAGAACGTACGAGACTAATTGCCAGGACATGATCTACTACCTAAGATACTTTCTCAAAACAAAAACCAAGAATTTTCTCAATTCTTTAACGCCATATAAGCTGAATTTAACGATTTAATCTTTAATAAAAAGAATAAAAAGAATAATAATCAGCTAGGCTAATACCCAAGGCACCACCTTAGGCCTAAGTCATCAAGCAAAATAGTGGGTATAATCTCAAGGGTTTTTCGAGAAGTTCCCGTAAAAGTGAATTGGGTTTTTAAACCCAAAGTTGGAGGGCGTACCGTTTTTAAATATTGACATATGATAATATGAATTTTTAAATTCTTACTTTAGTAGTTTATTTTGCTATTAGATTTCTATGTATAATACGGTCAATGCCTATGTTTAGAATAGAGTCATAACTTTTGTTTCTCACGATAGATTTTATAAGAGCTATTTCTTGTTAGTGGACGTTTTTATTAGAGCACACTTTAGCTGCACTGTCTAAGAAGTAGTAGAAGGAACTAAGATTTTGGTTCTTTGGATGATTTTAAAAGGGTTTCTGTATTCCTTGGAATTTTGGTTTTTAGTGATTAAAACATCCACAATTGGCATAATTTTATACGTTTTAGCCTCAAAAGGAAATTTGTAGTGATTTCAGGAAGTCTAACAACTCTTACTCACTAAAAAACGAAAAAATATAAATAACTGAAAAACGTTTAATTTTTCAAATTTCAAATTTCTATGAAACATTCCTCGTGCGGGGGGACATATACTTGTATAAAATTGACCTTGAACCATGTCTTCAAGGTCATTCAAAAAAATCTCGAGAAATGTTAATGAATTCAGGGTTTGATAATAAAATAATCTGATTAGTTTTAATGTGACTAAATACAAGTTGGCAAGCCAAAATATACCTCTCCTCGGAAGAGTTTTTAATTTTCAATGACGCGTAACTGTATCCGTGGTTCTGCGGTAGAACGCTCACCTGTCGTGCAAGAGGGCTCGGGTTCGAATCCCGTCCGATTAAAAAATTATACTACAACCAATGACAAAAAGAGGGTGCTTTTGGAAAAACCTTGTCCCTGATTCTAAGAAACTGCGTACGCAATGATTACCCTTTGCCTCGAAAATGCGAACGCGTTCGCAGGCCTGACAGACAGACTCACCCACCCACAGACAGACAGACACGGTGGTTGTATAACCCCTCCTAGGGTACAAAGTCCCCTCGGAGAGGTAAAAATAAATACTTAATAGATTACAACGGTTCAATTATGCCCCCGTCGGCTACGATACATGCTTGAGCTCATTTAACGACCTAGTTCAATTATTATAAAACTTGTTGTCAAGACCTTCAATTTATCGGCTTCTGATTCGTCAAATTTGGTCAAATCAAAGTTATTTGAAATAATAATATGACGAGCAACAATTTTCTAATGGGAATCAAATCCGTAAACCCAACGGTTCTCGAGATATTTTTGAATGACCTTGAAAACATGATTCAAGGTCCTTAAATTTTACACTAGTAAATGTCCCCCTGCACGAGGAATGTTCCATAGAAATTTGCAATTTAAAAAAAACGGATTTCAGTTATTTATCATTTTTCGTTTTTTAGTGGACAGCCTGTATATTATAGTAATTATTTAGAAAAACAACGGTTTATAGTACACTATAATACTCTTTTTATTTAAAAAGAAAAAAGGCTTGCGTTAGATGTTTCGGCAGTGGCGATTACGCCGCCGTTGTCAAACGCGTGTTACAAATCGAAACATGCCGAAACATGTAACGCAACCCTTTTTACTTTTTAAATAAAAAGAGTTTTATAGTGTACGATAAACCGTTGTTTTTCTAAATAATTACTATAACTTATACACTAGTCGTGGAGTAGCAAAGTCATAGCCTGTATATTTAGTTCCAGACGCCACTACCCAAAACCAACATTCATATAGCGTTTAGAAACATTTATGTGTAATTGTATTTTATATTCGTCTTAAAATGTAACTGATTTTTTTAATGTTTGTATATTATTATTTTTTATTCCTTACGCATTTTTATACTATGTCCAAATACTATATATATGTTTTTGTGATTCTGTAAAAATCAAAAATGAAAAAAAAATTAGATCCATCAAAAATGGCAATGTGTATGTAGAGACTGGCCGGATATTGAAATATCAAACTATCGATTCTGTAAGTTCAATTTTAAGTAGTGAAAGTATGTTACGCTATATCTGGTTTTTTAGTCAAATCATAAACTAAATGCTTATGCGGACGACAAATACCTGTTTATTTTTGGTGCTCAAGGCTTAAATTGGCACCCTCGACCAGCGTTGCCAGATTTTTCTGACCGAATTATTGTACAAAATATTATAGTACAACAATATAAATTATGGTACCAATATAAAATAGTGTTTGCTTCCAAACATGCAGATAACTGTCCTCGTGAGTCGTGTGTTGTTTCTTTATGGAGAGTGGATGTAGTCAGTATCGATCATAGAAATCGGAATAAATAACTAGAACGATTTTTGCAATTTTGCCGCGCTCGCCGATTAGAAATTCCGATTTCTTTTCTATTAACTATCAAATGATCTGGCAACACTTGAACGTGGGCTTAATATTTCGTCACCTGAAAGCTAAAACTACATAACTTTAACTATACTTTTAATTAGTATAAAGATACGTGGTTTTTGCTTTCAGGTGACGATTTTATGTATAGTTAATAAGATGTTTTTACAAAAGATCGGTGGTCACGTGTTTTCAGTAAGTTTGCGTCACTACGGTCAAAATGAAATCGCGAAGTTAGCCGATAATTTAGTGTCGTCCGCTATTTAAGACAAGGCTTACCTGTCGTTTAATTTAACAGTAAAGTGAAAGTTCTAACTGCTATAGAAGATTATTTTTTTTTCTTAGTATTTTATATCTTTCAAGGTTAGTAAATAAAAAATAACTAAAACCAGACTACCTTATAATATACATAACACATAAAAATATAATTTTAATACAACCCTAGCCTTTATTTATCTGTTTGTAACGCTGTTAATATTTAAAACTAAAATTGTCTATACGCGGGCCTTAGTATCAGCTGCCGGATCTTAGCAGACGATGCCTTGCTCAAACATACTGAATTCCCATGAGCCTCTATAGCGAAAATCTTTTGTAGAACCACCTATTCTTATTATTTTAGTAGTAGAAATAATGTAAATATAAAAATAGTACCATTATAGTTCAATTGATTGGAAATATGGTACATTTTGGTACTATATAGTACGCTCTCCAAATAATAGTACCATTTATAATATGATGCAAAATTATGGTATTTGTACCATAATTATAGTACGTATGGCAACGCTGCCCTCGACCGTATGTCGAAGCATTTCATTAAAATCACAGACCACCACGATTTTGAATTTGACCAATACTATCGATAGTTTGATATTTCTATAGCAGCCTCTTCTGCACACGCGCATTGCCATTTTTGATAGATCATGATTTTTTTTGTCATTTTTAATTTTTACAGAATAGCCTTCCTGGTGAAGCTCCCGAATAACCGGCAAAACCAGTCGTCTAATTTTAATAATAGAGAGTTTCAGCAACCCATTTCTAGGCGTAAACGCGAAAGTCTACGTCTATTCCCGATATGTGGGTCAAAATTTCCTTGACCAAAAATTGTGTCAAATTTTTACGTCTAGCGAAGTGAAATACGGTGCCATCTATCCTTCAAATATGATACTGATAAGACCGACCTAGTTAAAAAAAATGGCCTTTGTGGTTAGTTTAACTCGTCGTCTGGATTCCTGTGTTACCGATGTTCCCAACGTTCTATTATCTGGCGTAGACGTTCGCGTTTACGCCTAGAAATGGTTTGCTGAAACTCTTTATTAAAACATTTTACTCTACAATAAGCGGTTTTTATTTTTTTTTAATTAATTTTACTTAATTATTTGTTAGTTTGAATAGATCCATAATTAAAAATAATATACCACCAACAAACGTTGAAAGTTGAAAGATTATAGCTTAAAATTGCCATTCCTTTAGCGGAAGGAGATTTGGCTTAAAATGAAGAATTGCGTTGTAATATGTTAAAGGGTTGTTGCGCCAATATTTTTCCCCTCACGCAATCACCACCGAAGTATTTACTAGCAGCGAAATGGCGCTCAACTTATGGTTGAGCTCCTGTCAGTATATTTAAAGAAAAATATATTGAAGTAACGGCGATACTTTTATTCCGCCTTTGAAGTGTAGTAAATAGTACGCCTCGTCTCTACTATACTATCTCAATTCTCGCAGACGTAACGTATCAAACGGGGAGGAGTTAATAGTGGCCCCTTTCAATTGTGGGTGACGGGTTCAAATCAATACCCTTTTATTGGGCTTTAAAGCGAGAGAGGAGAGGGTGTCTATGGCTAAGAGCTTTTCCTGGGAGGGCGTATATACAACGCTTTGAAATGATATTATTTGTATTATTACGACCCGTCGTAAAATTCCCTTCGTTTTTACGACCTCTCAAACGTAAATTTATTTATAGGATAGGCCTGAAAAATCCAAGGCGCTTTTAACCTCTCCGTCAAAACTCAACTCTTTACTGGGCCTTAAATTTTCATTACTGCCGCAAAGAGACAACCGCTTATACGAGTGCCGCCACTACCCTTCGCGCTTCACCCTTCGCAGTTAAAAAATCAATGCGCCATTGGATCCTGGTTCGAATAAAGTGTAATTTCTAGCCTCTAATTGAATGTACACGTTCGAATCGTCTATCTTATAATTTAAGGGTCCTTAAAAACGTTAAAACAAGAAAATCACCCCCCACTCCCAAGAAAACCGTCCATTTTATTACTAGAATGAGTCTTTTCCGTTGGGCTGTCTCTTTTAATATCATATGGGCTTATCGTGCCATCCAACAATTCCTCCTCAAAGTGGAAATGTTAAGTACTGGGAATATTTTACTTTTAGATTATAAGAGTTTTTTTTTATTTCTCCTATAGTGTTTTATCGGAAAAATTATATTACTCGCATTTATGGGCAAATGAAAATCGAATGTTATCTATTACCGCCATGATACGATGGTACCGGTATGGGCCAAGTATCGTATCTTAGGTAAAGTATCAATAGTTGTATCTAGAAACGATCTAGCCCCCAAAAACCTTAACAGCGGAAAACGTTGTATGGCCATTTCATCGGTACACGTTTTACCTTTTGCGGTTTCCCCCCTCCGTCTTTTTCCTCCCCTACAAGATACGTATCTATTCTATTTTTTGCAGCGCGCACCGTTCCTAGAAATTAATGTTCCGTCATACCGGGTCCATTTGATATTCAAAAAACTAGCGAGCGGGTTATCGCGATTTCGTACGGATGTCTTAAGCGATAAAAAATGCTAGTTACGGGTTTGTACCGGACGGCGACTGGCACGTGGATGGAATGAAAGAATGACGCGAAATAGCTTGTATTCCTCAACGTTTTTATTTAGTAATAATGATACTTCGCTTCTCCCTCTGGCTAGGATTGTATTTAAGGGGAAAACGACAAGAAAGAGGGCACGCTAAATTAGTTTCTGGTTGTTGTTTATGACGTAGCGGAGTCATTGCATTTGCATTCGCTCTTCCCTTATTCGTTTCTACCTGTAGTGCGTGATCGATTGGGCGCGCAACGAGAAGAAGAACGGAACGAAAACAAATTGGCAAAATCCGATCCGAGTTCCTTTTTCTTTTCCCGTGGGAAGAGGTCATCTTCCGGTATAGATTGTATCTTTCACGGCACTCCCCTCTCTGTATTTACTTCAAACGAATCCTATTTTTAGTCGTCTAAATTCGTTTCCTACTAAATTGAGCCAATAATGCCTTATTGGATAATTTGAAATTAACGAAACTATGAGTTTCCCAGACCCCGAAAAACAAGTTAAACATAAATATTTTTTTATTCGTCGGCCTACTTTGGGTCTAAAAGTCATTAGAGTACACCTTTAATGTTTCTCGATAATTTGAATATAAATGAAATTAGTAAAAAAAATTACAATTTACTACAGCCACATTTGCTAAGATAATCAGCGTACGAAAAAAACCAAGGTAGTGAATTTTAATCGAGTGCCCCAAAAGCGACAGTATGACGTCACCAGTGTTTTTATCTGGGTACGTACAAGTAACTTAATCTACTACCCAAGAGCCTCTCTTAAACAAAAAAGTTATCTCTCAATTTTCTCAATTATATCACGCCACCTAGTAGTGGTCGTAAAAACGTTTCCTTTATTTTTCGATAAAAAGCTTATAATTAATTACGGAAATGTTCAATTTAATTAGAAATTTAGTTCTTACAACTTTAATTACAGCTGAAATTAACGGTTTAATTTTTAAATGCATTATAAATAGCAAAATAGCTGGTAGATTATTAATTATCCTGTAATGAACGAAATTTAAAACCAGTACCCGGCAGATGGCATTACTGTTTCAATTTGAATGGCGATTCTCAATAACCGGCAAACGTTCCTGTTTAAAAAAAACATTTGAATAAAACCACGATTTAAAAAAGATGTTCTTGTTATAATTTGTATTGCAGCTAACTTTATAATTAATATTGTATTAGATTAAAACGGTTTTCTAATTGGTATTTTTCGGTACTCATTTTTAGAAGCTGGTCCTAACGCGTGTTATATTAATGAACCGTATCCCCGCGGTACGACCCCAACAATCCAAGCTCATCCGGTAACGTAAACGTTAAATTTTTAAAGGAACTCTATAGGCGTAGCGGAATTTTGTAAGAGGATGGGATGTCGTTGGGGAGTATCTCTGACCCAATGCAGTATACATCGCCGAGACGAAATTATAGGTAGCCTGAGAGAAAGACGTCGGAGGTAGTGTTTCGGGTCGAGCAAACCAATTTCCTCCGCTTTAATATTTAATTGGGGAAATCAGTCTTCTTCAAAGGGTGCGTCGCCAGCGATGGGATATTTCCTAGTGTACGAAGAAGAGAAAATAGAGAGTTCTCGTTTTTACTCTTTGACGCTCACACTTTCTCAGAGACAAAGAGGTCGAGTTTATCTCCCATTGAATGGCGTATTTAGCATTCTTCCTTTTCAATCCCTGCCTTCCATTTCTGCCAAAGCCCTCTTTTTATAGCTCCACTGGTGAAGCTAGTCATCCAGTGGAAAATCTCCATGTATTCTTTAACCCTTCCAAAGAGCTTAGGCTAACTTTGGGCGACTTTAAAAGGGCGCGCTTTCCTTAGCGACGGAGAGTAATAAGCTTAAGATGCGACCGGCATCTCCCCCCCTTCCCTCAAAAACATCTCGTAAACGCGGATAAGACGTTGCGCGTTTCGTAATGAAAACTAATGGGAGATGCGTGCCGGCTTCCGTTTTATGAATTTTTAATATCATCCCCTCCCCCGCGAAAAAAATTGAAAATGCTATAATAATTCTCCTCAGAAGCCCCGAAAACATAACAACCTTCCAACGTACGTTTTGAAAACCAATTTTCAATTTATTTAAATTAGATTAATTTTCGCTATTTACGAACGGAGTATTACCTGTTCTAGATAGAGAATACACTCGGCTGGTCCCTGGTGGACTACTTCTCCTAGAACAGCGGTGTTAAGCTGTTGGAACACTTCTACAGGCGTTTTGGTCTCCTGTTAATTAAATTGGCTTATTTTTGAAAATTTCGTTGTAACGTTTTAATCATTTTTAGTTATTTATTAAAATGCATATAAAATTATAATTAAATCAATTTTATATTAGATACGACAGAGATAGCGTAATACGAGAGTTATCCAATTTAAAAGCGGTACGCCTGGCTTCTAGGCAATATTCAACAGGGGGCCATGCCCCCGCGCTTCCCCCTGACTACGCCACTGCGGATTATAAGCCACGAACTAAAATGGAGCCTTTAGGTTATCTGGGGGATTATGACGTGAATTTTCGAGTCCCACCAAAAATGAGTCTATTTATCGGGATACGTAGCTCGGAGTTAAATGGTACGGGAAAATATATATATACAAATAAAATAATCCTAAGCTCCCGAGTTACAGTAGCAAAGCTGGGCTACGCGCTACACTTTTTATTATTCCTAGTCTCTCCGAGGAGCTTTTATCGTTATAACCCCGCAAAAATAAAGAAAACGTAGCCATGCGTCAGAGCAAAAGGGGTTTTCTGTTTATCCATTCCAAACGGAACAGAAAGTCGGATCTATATTGTATATAGAGGCGGGTGGCCGAACAATACGAGTCCCGAGAGGCCGAGCTCACCAGTCAAAAAAGAAGGGTTTTACTACGCAAACCGTACCCATAATCAGGCGCTTAATGGGAAGCGCGCGGTGACGGTGGTCTCGTCCGATTATATAACGGTATATCGGGCTTCTCCGCGGCGGCTTTTAAGGATGGCCTTTTCTCAGTGGCGGCAATCCTTTGGAAGAGTTCGATATTATTTCGGGCTCCCGGCTTTAACGGTAAAATGCCTCCCTTTTCTCGAATTGGCCATAAAAATACTCCTTTCGAATCATCCGGAGTACGTAGGGCTCACGATCTTACGCCCTTTTTTGGGTCGTGAGACGAAGCTTTCAGAGCGTCGAAGCCCCGATATTGAACCGCAAAAACTGGAGTTTCGTTTTTTTTCTCCTCCCGTTGAGGGATTTGTTATTGTTAGAGTGCTTATACGCCAGCACGCCGATGATTGCGGTCCTTTCCAGTCAATTTTTGGCGCCAATAGAGCAGAAATACCGTCGAAGAATATAAGTCAATAAAGAAGTAACCAATATTCCCTTCCCAGCGCCAACTCAAACACGCGCTTCTACCGGAAATAAACTATAGAAGAATCCGAACGGAAAGTTCGTTGGATGAGGTGTATCATATCTTTTATGTACGTTGTAGGATTCGTAATACGTTACGTATAAATTTAATCGCCTTTCTGGAAAGTTCTAAAAAATTTTCGCTAAAAACAAACAAAAGCTAGATCGTGTCGTATTACTATTTTATACGTTATACGAGACAAACAAGCCAACGAGATGATTAAATCCTCGATTTGTTCTAAAACAAACGCCGGATGAACGGACCAGTAAACACGCGACGATGGAACATTCTTATCTACGACTTGTACAGTGTAAAAAAATAAGCTACCAAAAAAAAACATTTCGCGTCATTTCGATATTCCTCGAATTCACGCGATATTTAACAAGGGAAAAAGTCGTCAATTTAGGCTTCCTTCGTATAAACGCTAAGAGCTCTTCTTCCCCATATATTCGCGCCCTACTCGTCGCTTCTCCGCGAAACTTAGCCAATGCCAGCCATCTTTACAGGCGAGGGCCGGTGGCGAATTTCAATGGCGATGAGATTGATCGGGAACTGATGAATAAAACATGCCGAGCATCCAGACGACAGTCATAACCAAACAAATAGAGAAGATGGGGGACTGAAAAAGGAAGAAGAGAGACGTCGTATGAGGTTTCCTTTCCCCTCTCTCTAGTCTTCCGGGCGAGTGTAAATGCTTTCCAAATGCTTTAAAAGCTGCAGGAAACGTCCGAGGGAGGTGTTTTAATCCTATTATATTCGGAAAGATTTGGTTTTATTTTTATATGTTTTCTATTTTTTAAAGAAACGGGATTCTTCCCTCCGTTTTCTTTCGCTTCTCCGTCCCCTCTTTCGGCCCCCTTTCCTTTCTCATTCGCTCCGCGGCGGCGGGGTAATGCAATTTCGCACTTCATGGACCGTGAATAGAATCCACACAGTTCCGACAGAGAGACGTTTCGAATACAACCTTTATAAAGTTTTAGCGCGCGTTTGCCAAGTTTGCAGCGACAGCGCGAGTTGAGGACGCGGCAATTGAGGTCGACAAGGAGTGTCGCTGGAAGGTGCGAAGGGTTTCTCCTCCTATCCCGCGTGCAGTTACCAACTTTCTTTTTTGGAAGTGGTTAAAATCGCGGAACCCGCCCTTATATTCAAAAGGTTATGCAAAAATTTTAAGGATTTGTAGGGGGTGAGTTGAGAAGTATGCCTGTTTTCGTCCCATTTTCCCACGATGAGTTAAAAGAGCGCCAGAGAGCTTCAAAGTGTGGCCTACTAGCCCCTGGAAGTAGGCTGCCACAAGCGCAAAACCAAGCAGCAAGGAAATGCGAACATTAAGGTTTGAGTCGTGTGATAGGTCAAAAAATACTTTGTAAACAAATCTAGGTAACCAGCGTAAAAAGGTAACTTAAACAGTATTTAAAGCCCCTGCTGCTTGGTTTTTCGCTTGTTGCAGCCTACTTCCAGGGGCTAGTAGGCCACACTTTGAAGCTCTCTGGCGCTCTTCAAACTCATCGTAGGAAAATGGGAAAGAAACAGGCATACTTCTCAACTCACCCCCTACAACTTCTTAAACTTTTTGCTTAACCTTTTGAAACACCCTGTATAGTAATACCTTACCGTCTATCTACACGCGCGAAATTATGGTTAAACCGGAAATTCCTGTATAGGAATGTTTCTAGCGCATTCGGTATTATAGAGGTATTTTGAGTAGTGGGTCTAAAGATGCATCAGGAAAGTTAAAGGGAAATATTAATAACTTTTGTAGATATTGTTGTTATTTTTACGCAACAAGGGTTTCAGCTTATAGAAATAACTCTAAATATATGCACATATATTTTTGTTTTATTGCGCAGGAATTAATAAGTCTTAATAGGCTAAATCAAGCCGGTGGTCATTTTCGTAAATTTAGAATGGAGGCATAGAAAATTAACAAAATCGTGGCGTAAGACGTACAACGGAATGGTGAAAGAATAACAAGACTTCGGCCTGTTAAGCTATTTACTCAGTTTAAAAAGGAAAAGAAAGAATTGGGACTGCATAATTGGTATCACGAATCATCGTGTTTGCACACGGGACCGCCGCCAACGCTTAAAAAAGAGAGCGGCGAAACCAAACCAAACGCGTAATCCAAAGATTTCTCTTTCAATGTTTGACTTTCGCTCGATTCGCTCTTTCCATTCCCTCTCTTTTGTCACGTTTTATTGTTTATACACTGTATTTTTATTCGCGATTGTCTCCGAAGGAATAGCTGGAAGGTCGGTCTATTACAGTCAGATCCCACCGCGGCCAAACACTGCCGACTTTCCATATTCAAATCTTTGTCTATTCTCGAAATTACGCCTCTCGCGTTCGATCGCGAAGCGTCTCTAGATTGATCCCTTAGCGTCAAATCCATACCGGAGTTAAATGTTCCAATTCAACATTTCATTTCTCAAAATTCCATTAAATAATGCTCGGGCCGTAACTTCAGTCGCTCTCGATAGAAGGCCGCGCGTATAATACGGTCTCGTCTGACCCTGCAATGTAGCGGCGGACAACGTGAACTTCACCTACTCGGTCGTCTTAAATGGAACTAACAGCTTGCCTTTAACCAACTCTTAGTTAAGAGATTACATTCCGATTAGCCATCTATCGCGGGTTAACGGCGGCTACGAGCGCTGCCCCCTCTATATGTATACTGGAATCTTCGAAGGTACCGCGTGAATTACAGCTTCCGGTATTCACGCAGTCTGCAGCTTAATTAAAATTAAAGCAACTTAAGTTTCGAAGCGCTCAGCTTCGATTTTAGATGGACTTAACGAAAATAAATCCGCTTAAAACGGCGCTCCTTGTTTGAAATGCGCAGCGCGTCACTCGGTCTTCGCCTCTCCAACAACCCCTCCTATAGCTTTCATCCCCGTTGTTCGCTAGTTTAAATTTTCTGAACAAACAGTGACCCGTTTTGAAAGCGTTTTATCAAGCGCTACCCTTTATATAAACATACGTACACGTATCTTCATCTATACAGGGTGTCTGAAAAGGTTATGCAAAAATTTTAAGAAATTGTAGGGGGTGAGTTGAGAAGTATGCCTGTTTTTTCCCATTTTCCTACGATGAGTTAAAAGAGTGCCAGAGAGCTTCAAAGTGTGGCCTGCTAGCCCCTGGAAGTAGGCTGCAACCAGCGCAAAACCAAGCAGCAGGGAAATGCGATTTCAGGGGTACGATGAATTTGCCTGAAATCGCGGTCCATCACGACTTTAATTACTGATTAGGTTTACTTTTTTTACGCTGGTTACCTCGATTTCTTTACAAAGTCCTTTTTGACCTATCACAGGAACCCATACCTTAATTTTCGCATTTCCCTGCTGCTTTGTTTGGTGGTTGTTACAGCCTACTTCCAGGGGCTAGTAAAGGCCACACTTTGAAGCTCTCTGGCGCTCTTTTAACTCATCGTGGCAAAATGGGAAAAAACAGGCATACTTCACAACCCACCCCCTACAACTCCGTAAAAATGTTGCATAAACTTTTGAAACACCCTGTATACGCGTTGAAGAAGGTCATTGTAAACCGAGTGATACGTGAGCCCTCGCGAAACTTTTAAGTTTCGAAAAGAAGATGGACGCTTGTCGGTACAAAACGTCGTCGTTTAAGTCCTTGGTTATAGGAGACGCGCAGTCTTGGCGACAAATTTAGATTGAAGAATTTTCTATTCCACTGATTTGGTAAGATTTATGTCTTAGCCGTGGGAATCTAATCAGAATCTGTACACAGACGCGGGCCCACGCTCCTTCGGAAGACACCGCTCCGAGAAAACCCTTAGAGCGAGTTATTTCGCGCCCCTGTTTCGCGCATGGCGGCGTTCATCCCGAGAATTCTTAATTCGCCAGGAGAAAGAATGGGAGAGCCGGAATAAAACTTCAACAACCCTTACGCTTTGGTTTTCACTCGGCAAAACCCGGGCCAGCCATTATAATACGACCTCCGGGCATCGGGGACAATCCCGAGAGTCTCGGCGATTCTCTCAGTTCAAATTGAAATCGCGTTATTTCCTAAAACTTTAATACGGGATTTGGCCGTAATCTTTCGCGTTAAGTTAGTTTCTCTTCGAAATTATCATCAAATGCAATTTGAATCATTTCTAAACGGAGTAAATATAGAACGTCCTAATATATATCGCGCGACTCGCGGCCCAAGATTTCTCTGGCCATTACGCTATAGATGACTAATGGGTTTGGGTTTCTCTCTGGTTCGCAGGTATTACGTGTCTCCAAATGCTGGCGATGCACGTTCCGAACGTAGTTTCTCCGGGGGATCACGTCAAATTGGCCGTCGAATACCGACTGGACGGGGAACAGCTATATTCCATCAAATGGTACAAAGACGATATGGAGTTTTACCGATTCGTGCCCATCGACCTACCACCGGCTCAAGTGTTTCCACTCGAAGGCGTCAAAGTCGACGTAAGTGACATTATACGACGTATCTTAAAGGGCCGCGGAACGGGTATAATTCGAAACCGAAATTCCGGCGACTGTTAGTCGGATTCGCTTACTTAAAAGGGGCTTCACTATACCGTTGTTTAGATCGTGGCCACTTATTTGATAGCGTGTCAAAATGTGTTTGGATGGAAGATTAATCGTGGAAAAGATAGACTAAATAGCAGTTTAACGTTTCAAATCGTTTTGCAATAAGACATTTCAACACTATACATTACCAAGAAAGTATTTATTTATAATTAGGGAGAATTACTAAGTTGCGGATACATTTTGCGTTTATCCACCATTCCACCTCACGATCTTCCAGTACGCTCATTCTCTTAAAAACAATCAAATGGGTCAAGTATCTCACTATAGGTGGTTTCTTTTCAACTGTTCTCGGACTAACAGTGTACTCTTTTTACACTAAAACATTTTATTCGCTTGTTCCGGGGATGAGAATTACTCCGCCCCATAAACTATTCGCTTGTTCCGGATTATTTGGGCATTGTAACCCGGCCACCTGTTTAAAGGCATTACAAGTCGCTAGATGACTTGGGCCTACGGTGGTGCCTTGGGTATTAGCCTAGCTGATTATCATTATTAGGTATCTATTTACTCTTTTAACTTGTTGAGGTTAACGGTAATAGTAAGTGTAGGGAGCTGTTGGCTCGCGTGGCTTGCAGGGCTTGCCACCACCCTCCTACGCATTGTAACCCGGTGACCTGAATTAAAGGCCTTAAAAGTCGCTCGATGACTTAGGCCTAAGGTGGTGCCTTGGGTATTAGCCTAGCTGATTATGATTATAATTTTTACTTCTTCTGAAAAGGAGATGTATAGGTGTAAATCGGAGTTTATCGTCTGCTGAAAAGGCCACAGGCAGCCATTTTGCAAAAAGGTTTTTACTCCGACTCAAACTATTCGCCACCTCAGAATCGGAGTAATATGACGTCATAGCCTTACTCTTCTTACCCTACTCCTAAATCCCTGAACAAGCGAAAATAAACCACCTATTGGTTTCCTAAACCTTACGACTTCCGACGCGTTGAACTATACGCGTGTGACATTTTTCCTTCCCTCCTCTCGTGCTGGGGAAAAACTAATAAGTAAAAACCAGAGGCACCACCTTAGGCCCAAGTCATCGAGTGACTTTAAACGGGAAATAGTTAAAATGTTACAGAAGTGGCGCGAAAGAAGCGTAGCCCGAGTCCATACATTAAGGATTCCCGGAATCGATACGGCCAAAAATAATCTACTATTAACTTCCAAAAGAAGCGATAGAATTAATCTGTTATACGGGAAGAAAGGGGGAACCCATTATCGAAAATCTACGCTTTGTACCTCGGAAAGCACTTGAAATTCAAGTTGTCATCTCGAGCTGCGGCACCGAGACCACCCATTCTGACCACCCCGCCTCGTTTCGTCGATTTTATCACCGCCATCCAACCCCGGGAATCGATAGCGAAAGGTAGACGGTGTTGGGCTGATGGCTGGCTGCTTCGACGAAACAGGATTAAGTCATCAAAGCGATACAGGAACTTCTTCTCCTTAATAACGGTATTTTAAAAAAATATAGTCAAACAGGACGTGATCACCGAACTTAATTGACACGGGCTATCTCCATCTTCACGTTTTTCCTCCTTTGGATCTTTGAATTTCTCCATTTCAGATGAATCGCTCGATCAATGGCACTGTCCACATTAAAGACGTCGACTTCACGACGGCCGGAATCTACAGAGTCGAAGTGTCGGCTGACGCTCCTTCCTTCCAAACCATCGCCGGAATGAAACAAATTATCGTGGAAGAGTCGAGTAACTGTATTCCTTATTTCATAATTCCATTACATTCCCATCATAGTCAACTGACAGATCTAAATTTAAGGGGAAAGCCCAAATATGATGCCATTTCACGATTATACTAAATTTTATAACTAGTAGCAAAAGTGACATAATTTCCAAAAGTGTGTCAATCAGACCTATTTCTTAATGAATGTTACAAGCGAAATACAAGTTGGGAGGGGAGGGAAGGAAGTTAAAACCAACAAATAACGCCTCGTAGTGAGGAACGGAGGAACAAAGTAGCACGGGTCAAAGTAAGTGTAATTTTTGATTTTTCGTCGTTCTGTGGAGATGCTATCGCCACCTACCTACGATATAATACCATAGACTAAAAAGATCCAGAAAGGCGACAATAAATAGTCTTTTATGTGGACGATCTCGAGTCGAGCATTCATTAAACTTTTAGCATACGAAAGTACAGGGATTGTCACACTTTTGGTAATTATGTCACTTTTGCTAGTAGTCATTTAAAATAAATGTTTACCTAATATTAAGAGCGTATTCCCGAAATCAATTCTTAACGACGCGACAAATTACAAGCTGAGATTCTTTTTTGGACGCGATGTAAAATATTACATAAGAAATATGGAAAATATATACACTTGCATATTAAAAAATATAGGAGGATATTGAGCGGAATGCGGTGGGGGTATTTTTTATATATAGCTCGTTTCGGGAGAGTGGAGATAAAATACCACGTCCAGAGGGCATAAATTCGAGGGGATAACTTTAATATTTCTTCTTTTCTCGATCAAACTCGAAAATGTCAACAGCCCATGAAAAGAGCGTAAACAGAAATATATGAACAAATGACTTATACGCTAGTTACATTATGTGAGGGGTTTTCCGGTGACAGGGTTGACTCGCGGGTGAGGTAAAAAATGACACACCAATAAATATAGAACAGTATAGAGGCCGATTCGTTTATAAGCAGACTAAATATACATATATATACGCTTGGAACTAAAACTGGAATTTTTCAATTACAGATAACCAGGAAAAAGGATCAAATTCCCAGGACAGAAACAACGCGTGTGCTCTCGCCATCACGTTTCTGTTTTACGCGAGTCAGCTGAAGTGTTAACGGTTAAACCATATTCGTGGTTAACTAATCCTAACGCTAACCGAAGTTGTATAAAACACCAAACGAAATTATATAATATACGATTTTAATTCGGTTTGAAAGGAGTCGGTGACACTAAACGGATACAAGGAAGACTTTATGAGCCGCTAATGTTTAGAAAATTTGACTTCGAATGAAAAGATAATACGTTAAAGATTTGTGCCTTCCGATTACGAGTGGAACGTTCAGAAAAAATATTGGAACGCATTATCCGTTTTAAACACGATAACCTATTAGATGAATGAATAATTAATAATATTTGTCCATCAAGATGTGTTTTTAAGAAAAAGAAAACTGTTGATAATATTCGAACTGAATTGTTAAGTAATAATAATAATAACACAACCGTCATGTGGTTCATATCATAATATTGTAAATTGATCTTAAAAACCAAGTACGGCGTTTGAAATCGAAACATTTCGTGTCAAATATAAGCTTCATATCAACACTGATCATGTACAATACCTAAAAATATATTCAGACTATAATATTACTAAAGTCAAATAAACGATGTTCCAAAATGATATTTTCACTTTTAAGACTAAAAATATAGAGCGCATTATCACGCTGCAAACCGATTTTCGGGGAGTAGAGATAGAAATTGAGATTCAGGCAACGTTTCGCCAGTTTATACGCGAATAAAGGCGGTTTCGAGCGACTTAAAGACCCTTCGTAACTCGAGCCACGCGGGTTATAGTTTGTAGCGGCGTCGTCATTTCGTCGCGAGCCCGAGAGAGTGGCGCTGCCCTCGTGGAAAGCGTTTGAAGGCATAAATCTTCGAAAATTACATCATTAGGCTTAATTCCAACAAGTGTCCGGGGACCTTCTTGTCAAGAACTGCAGCGCGACGCGCGATTAAGCAGCCAGCGATTGAGAGCAACTTAAGCGGCCCGGACGCATTTTCTCAAGACGATTTAGCTAATTTATTTCTTATTCGTCGATTACCGACTTATTAAAGTAGTCCCGGAGGATCGCTTAGGCGTCCGCCAAGACGCCTAATATATTAAATCAATTACCTCATTTCTTTCGTTTTCCCGAACGTATGTCTGTACTAAAATGTCAAGTGGATTTATACGGTTTGTAAACAAATACGCCTATTTAAGATAAATTAACCGTTAACATTCTACAGGGTTCGTTGATTTCGCTGATTACGTCATTCCATTGTCGTCATTATTTTACGCGTAATGCGTATTAAAGGGCCGCAACGACGTTTGGATTTCCCTATAGTTTCCAATACAGGGTGTCCACTAAAAACGATCCAGGGCAAATATATATCAGAAACCGTTTTCTCTATGAATTTAAAATATTTATGTTACGTAGCTCGTGCAGGGGGCCAAAGAAGAATGATAACCTCGATGACTTTGAGCCATGTCTTCAAGGTCATCCAAAAACTATCTCGAGAACCGTAAGTGTTAGAAAAATGGTT
Source organism: Leiobunum rupestre (assembly GCF_980474605.1). NCBI lineage: Eukaryota > Metazoa > Arthropoda > Arachnida > Opiliones > Sclerosomatidae > Leiobunum > Leiobunum rupestre. The sequence goes on from NC_143391.1 coordinate 21,718,631, forward strand.
CAAATTAGAAACGTGTGCCCCGTCACGTTTTATGCCTTCACTGCGTGAACATGATCGGGTTCAACCAATAGAAAGTCGAGAAAAAATTTACCAAAATCACAAGGTCGTAAAAGGGAAAATTGCAAGACAGCGCTAATAACTCCAAAATAAGTCGTTCTACATTATCAAAATTTGCTAGACAATCGTATCATGGTAGGAGATTTTAATATTCGGAAAATTGTATGCATTTTCTTGCGTACCGTTTTGTGGTTAGACGCTTTAGCGCCTGCTGCCGTCGGAAGGGGAAACTTAGGAAATTGTCTTCCCCCGCCCGTAAAACGTTCATCGTAAAGGTTCGTCCAATGAAATTTGTACACAACACTGCGTTAGCGTGTTTAAAGGCTAGCTGCGTTCTCCTTGTGTTTGTTACTCCTAGGTGCTGCGAAAGTTGTATAGTCCGAAAACTCTTTGACAGAAACCATCAATAGGCAAGTTGATCAAAAATCGACTACAGCGACACCAAGTTTATACGAGATGAACTAAAATGTGTCTGAAAAATCACGGCTCATTTGACTTAATTTCCTATTTAGGATACGCCTCTCGTGTTAAAAAACCGGAAACTGAGTTCCTTCGATTTTTGGTTTTATAGGTGTTGAATAAAAACTACACAATCCCAGATATATCCCCCAAGTAACTAGGCAAAGTTTCAATAGAAAGCAAACGTTATTGTTGGTTTAGAGAACAAGCTGTATTTTTATTACTTTTGAAAGGATAATATACATTCTTTTTTAAAGCTGTTGATAGTGCATTTTAGGCACGACTTTGCACGTGCAATAAAATAAACGAGCGTGGTTTCGTACCTGCACTGATATTTAAAATTTAACCCGGGTTGCAAAGTACGAATCTTTACGCGGTACTTTATCTTTACACAGTTTGCGCATTCTACATTATTAAAAATGTATAGTATTATTTACGTAATGTGAACAGTGCTCGCCCATAACACAAAGGGCTTCTATACCATCTCAGTCTCCATTTTTCCAGCCCTATAAATAAATCGCAGCGCGCTCGCAGGTTGCCCGCTATCGGGGGCGCAGGGCGTCGCCTTTCAAAATCGACGCAAATTGCTTCTTCGGAAAATAACACAACTCAACAGTAGTAATAATGGTACTTTTGGTAATTTAACTGGGCTGGGTCCGCGTGTATCGAAGCATCCCTGGTTTTCTCTTTCATCTTTTCCCGCTTTCTCTCTCTCCGTGTATCTTCTAATATTTGACAAATCAATATTGAATAAGACAACGGGGCTTATTTACACCCCCCTTTGAAGGACTGTATTCTATTTTATCACTGAAACAGGGACAATAAGAGCGCGATTACTTTCGAGGAAAACGCCTAGGAAAATTGCCTTTTCTATATATAGTCGAACTCCACACGAATAGACTTTATGGTTGTAGGCGGGACGAGGTGAAATCTATACGGTTTCGATAATATAACGGTAATGATAAGCAATTAGAGGTTAACCAAAGCTTAGCTCGTGTCCTCTGCCTATATATTTAATGGAAATCCTGTTGAAAATTGTTTCAAAAATGGTGCGAATTTGACCACAATCATGAACGAAGCTATTGAGATTCGATTCGGAGCCGTACTGTTATTCAATGTTAAGAATGGACGCGCGTAGAACGAGTACTGACGGAAAATTTAGTCGTAATACATGCACAAACATTATCGTCAGGAGTAAATTTACTAGCATTAAAAAATTCAGCCAATTGAACGGTTACTTGATCATAATGCGAGTTACGTATGAAAATAATACCGCAAAAAGACGGGTGATCTCGAAAGTACGATTTCGTTATGCCTCAGAATTAATACAAATTTCCTTTTTCAAAAACTATTTTTGGTCATTGATTGTGCAAAATATCTAAATTTTCTCAGTTTATTTTATTTAAATTCGCAACAGCAGGTAATTCTGAGATAAAAATAAGCGATTTTAAGAGTGGGCAAATTACACAATTATTCTCCAGTAAAACTTTCATGGGAATTATCCCTGCTCCTATGCCCTTTGTAGCATCTTAGCAGACGAAATGGACTAACACGTAGGTTACAAATGGTATTTTGAAACTCAAACTTTATTTATAAATATTAGTTTTCCAAATTTCTTAACGTCATGACGCTTATCGTAGTAATCAATGAGTTCGTGATTTTTTCAGAAGATCTTGCCTTGTTCTCGCTTTGACTGTTCTACTACACAGGTCTAAGTGTTAGGCTGTCTGAAGAGAGTTTTACCTGGTAAAATTAAAATCTAAATGTGATCCGCTGTTCTCCCTTTTTTCATTTTAGATTAAAAATATTAGAACAGATAGCTCTAAATTTCCTAAACTCGAATCCTATCGCGTACTTTTTTCAAAAGCCATTATTATTGAAACCAAACCACCTCGCCATACGATGGCTTACGACTTGGGCCGCCGGTGATTTCCACACACAAACAGTCTTTTAAGAAGACAATGACAAATTTCGGTGAAAATACAGAAATAGTAGAAAATTTCTCGGCCAATGCCGGGGCTTAAACATAACGCGCTTATCCTAAGTTATCAACAAAATATTTTCGTTTAGCGGATCAAAACATTTTGGTTTGACGGCCGATGTTTCCATTATATAGATCGTACGGCTAAGCGGAAAATAAACAACAAGACCAGAAAGGAAACCAAAGAGAGATAGACAAGAGGAGGCCGAGGAAAGACGCGGAAAAAGAGAAGGTTCGTGGTACTCGCATAATAAGCTTTCGCGATCAGAGGGGGGCGAACCTTTCATCTTGGGAATAAAGAAGGCATCCGAAGAGGGATTATCGCGAATCTTAGCTCGATCGTAAATCTTTCTTCTTTGTTTAAGATGAAATTTGTCATATCCTTATATACGTTCGTCTTATCCGGACCAAGAAGTTTATCGAATTTTTGCTAAGAAAGAGAATAGGTTGGCGGAAATAATCATACTCCTGGAAAGGGTACGATTTAAATATCAGTTCTGGGGATTTACGTATTGTTATCCGCGTGGCCCTCGCCTTTTTTTCTTCCTCCATCAAGCGGGGTTGATGGAGAACTAGTCTCTTAAATATTTAATTGGGGATTCTTTAACTTTTCTTATTACAAAAGAGCCCGTCGAGTGTCTGAGCCAGAAAGGGGAGAATCCCGGCAGTGAGGCCTCGCGAGCTCAACTCTTTTGTTTCTAGTCTGACCCTCGAGAGTTTCGACAATGGCTCCCACCCTCCCTTTGACTAATGGAACTTTTAGGATGAGCTTTCTACATAACGAGGCCCCGAAGAGCGTGCGAAAAGGGCGTTGGGACGTGCTCTTACGAAAGATTATTAGCTAGCGGGGGCCGTCCCATCACCCGACGGTACATCATTTAGCCATTTTACGTTAAAGGAACGCTCTCCTCATACCTAGACTCCCACTCCGAGCCTCTCTCTCTCTCTCTCACTCGTACCTTACAATTATATTTCATTGTTTACAGAAGGGTGAATATCAGCGCGCGAGGTTGTCCCAGTGACCTTTATTGTTAAATAGGGGATCAGCCACGTCACTATTTCTGCATTTCCGCGAAACCGTCGTAAAATTACAGGATTTTCGAGTCCGATTAAGCCTTTAAGCCTCAACAACATTGATATAGATGGATGGAAAACACCACTCCAGCATCAATAGAGACTTTAGAGAGGTTTGGCTCGTCCTAGATAACGGATATGTATAGAGCGTGTAAAGGTAAATAGTCTGTGTGTAATAATACTACGTCTACAATTTTACACGTTTTCTAGTTCCATATTAATAGACAAGTTAAGCCTCTTGGTCCAAAACGTGCAGGGGAACTTGTATTTGATTGTAGACATAGTTTTATTGTGTAATTTCTACAAGTTCACCTGTGGGCAGATTGCCCTAGTTACCTTTCTAAGATCTTAAAGGCCACCAGCTCAGTGGAGTCTATACTAGACAAATTCTAAAAAATCTAATTAATAATAATAATAATAAGTGAACAGAAGGATCTCGATTTAAGATCGTAGAAATCAAAATTTTCCACCATGGTTAAAGATAACTATAGAAATAAACTAATGCGTGACTGATACTTCATGGAAAAAAGTCATTTTATTTTTAAGATACTAAACAAAATTTAATTAAGCATGGTGAAAATTATGACTACAATATTAAGTAACATTAAATCACGGAAGTATGCCTAAAAAGTTCAAGAGCTCTAATATAATAATATAATAATAATAATAATAATAATAATCAGCTAGGCTAATACCCAAGGCACCACCTTAGATTGGGCCTAAAAAATATACAGTCTACAGATAATAAGTATCTTGCGGTTACGTAACCTAATTACTTGTCAGTGCACTGTAGATACGATTATCGAAGGCTTTAAACACTCTTAATTAAACTAACCACTAACGTTGCTATGGTATAGTAATTGCCATACACCCAATGCACCTAACTAAAGCCACCTAGTGAATATAATCCTTGGCTATTGCAAGTGGGGAGGTTTTGAATGTTCTACAGTACTTAGCTCATTGGCGTGGTAATTGCGACCGTGAACTCCTTGACCAGCTTTGTTCCGATGGGTGCTGCGGGAACGCCTGACAGCTCTTACGGCATGATTATGTTCCTTACGTAGCTCTAATTGGCCAGTCGAAACGCGCTGCAGACGCAAACTGGCATTGTTACTACAGTCCGAACACGCTAGCACTAATCTCAGGAATCCATACCTCTACTTGGAATGCTTATCCTGCCGTATAGCGTATGGTAAGATAACTCTGACGGCTTTGGCCCCGCCTACAAGATACAAAAATCCCCATTGCGCGCGCTCCCCTCTCATGCAGGGCCGGACTTAGAGATCCTGGGCCCATAGGCAGATAAGGAGTCTGGGCCCCCTTTTCACGCGCTGCATTTACTCTTATCCCTGGAACTAGGCTGTGCCTGAATTTCCCTGATTCAGCGTAGAAGTCTGAGCTCTACGGTTATATTACTAAATAAAAGCTCTTAACAATCGTCGACTAAATATGCGATATTTATGCAACATTGCGATTTAAGGCTGCGTCCGTAAACTGCCAGGAAGAAATTTTGCTAATTTTAAAACAAAATCTTTTACCTAGGAATTTCTCCAATATAAATTACGATTGATATTAAAGATTAATGCCTTCGAATACAGTAATTACGGTCACTGGAGGGCCCCTTCCAAGGATGGGCCCCTTGGCCACGGCCTAGGTTGGTCTAGGCGGAAATACGGCACTGCTCTCACGTTGTTGTTTGTTAAGTTAACATAGTGACGTCAAAAAAACTCTCAGCCACATCGATACGAAAATCTGCCGCGATAAGCATTCCAAGTAGAGGTATGGATTCCTGCTATTCTCGGGTAAAGTTATGACCGCACTTTTCATTCCAGAACATCACTGCTTCACGACGCATCAGGATCGTGGTTTTCGTTGGAACCCTGAGCTACTCTGACCTTTTTTGGTTGGAAATCGTTTCCGCGAAACCTTCGAGTTCTTTCCAGGCCAAGTGCTATACTTCACTTGTCTTCACTAACCAACGTCACTGGTTTTTACTATATAGTTTTCTCGGGCTATTTACACCTCTTCACAAAAATCATGAGCATGGAAAATGTGTGGGAAAATTACGCGAATAACAATATACAAGAATAAAAATCGAGACCCTTCTTGGAATGTAATTGCCACTGGGGTTAGAAACGGGGTGCGCCCAAGTAGACCCCACTAAGAAGGTGCCGCCAAGAATGACACCCGAGGTAAACAAAGTTGGCCTAGACCGGAATATAATTTTTGATAACTAATTATTAATTGACTTTACTCAATTATTCGTCACTCACCTTACACAAGAAAAAAACTTGTAGGAGGAACTTGTAGAAGGTGCAGGCTGTACACACAAAGGTACGTCTACACTCCTACAAGTTCACATTACACGTTTTCGGACGCGGACTTAACCTATCTAAATTGTCTTTACTCTTTCAGAACGTGAATTCCAGATGGATGAAAAAAAAAACTTTCAACAAGAGAAAAATTAAAAAAACAAAATGTACGAGAGATTTTACACCGCTTTTTGTCCCTACAACTATCGAAGAAAACAGTTTGGATTAAAAAAAGTGAAACAAAAGCGCGACGAGAGAAAGTGTAAAAGACTCGGAAACATAAAAAGAGCTGTCATAAAAGGAGGGGAAAATAATGTAATGGAAAACGGATGGAAACCAAAGGAGGGGAGAATCATTAAATGCTTACCAAAAACCCACCACTCAACGATTAAAAACCACCGCTGTTCGAAACTTAGCATTGTCGAACGCTACCGGGAAAAACACTATGAGAGCATAACCACACGTGACCAAGCTAACAAACTTACCGATCTACCAAATAACTACAAGAGTCCATAAATTTATTTTCGTCAGTCTCTTGCGACATTCACCAAAAATGTGAACGGGATTTTGAAATCCGGATTTCACCATGGATTTCCAGACTTATTGTTCGATTTCGGATTTATTAATTTTTGCACGTGGACTTAGGGATTTAGCGATTTCTTGATTTCTAGCTGGATTTCAAGATTTATCGTTGGATTTCAAGATTTCACGTCGGATTTCAAGATTTCACGTCGTATTTCAGGATTTCTTGCCGTATTTCGAGATTTCGCGTCGTACTCCCAGATTTCAGGATTTCTTCCCGGATTTCGAGATTTTGCGTCGTACTCCCAGATTTCAGGATTTCTTGTTGGATTTCTAGGAAAGTGTACGGGATTTTTTTGAATGTCTGACCCCTCGGTCTCTTGGCAATTAGTGAAAAAATTATTGGTATACATGACGTGGATAGAGACGTCATTGATGTCGCGAATGTGGATGAAGGGATCGCTGACGTGGTTCTTCGCTGGAGTATTTATGATATCATTATGATATAGCGGGGGCCCTTTCAGTTACACCAATGTAAGGAGTGTTGCAAACTGTGCACCTATAAGAGCGTAGATTAAACTTGAAATTAAGTTTCATCTCCTCGTTATTGTCATTAGTTCGTATTTATTTCATTTATACACTAAAAAAAATCTCGGATTTAATTTTGTAAATAAAATTGTGCAGCAGGACCCGCGAAAACTGGAATACACTTTTAGACTAAACTAAAAATGCATAAGCTCCCACGAAAACAGAAGATAATTTATACTCAAGATAGTATGTGCTCGCCATCTAACTACAATAAATAAACAGCATACGTTTTACATGCTACAAATTTAAGCCCTATGGGTTATTGGCATTTTATATTATTTCCCAAATAGCTCCACGGAACCTACGGAACCAGTTTGGGAAACACTGGTATAGTTTATCTCGTACAACGGTCATTTAGAGAGTTGAATTGGAAGGTTATATTATCCTGTTAACCTTAATTTTGACAATTTACAGCTTTCGTTCGATTAAAAATTAAAAACGACTTATTTTTAGCTGTTATATGTAACTTGTATTTGGATATTGTGCATACGTTTTTTCACCGCTCATTTTTTTGATAGGGATGCCAGGGACTTATTACTCATGTATCCTGACCAATGGCAGGTAATTAAAAAAGATAGTTGAGGGTTCACGGGGATGGGTGGGGATAAGGGGAAACTATCTCTATGTAAAATCCCCTTGGGTGTTACAACAATGTATGATCTAGGATCACTCGATTGCGTTTCAATATTTCTTCCTCTAGCTACCCTTTTTTGCCTGGTTTATTCCGATCTCGTAAATCTCTTACACCATTGCATAATTTGCCAGTTTTCAATAACATTACCGCCCCATCTATCGGTTTCAAAAGTTTTGCACTGAATAAGGCAGAGTGTTCTTAAAATTAGTCCCGCGCTTAAGTACCATCTTGGCCAATTGCGATCAAAACTATTGAAGTTGGCTGTACTTATGGTATTTGAAAATACCTTACAATATTGAATCTGGCGAATTGCCTTTTTGGTTAGCTTTACTTTTCTATTCTTTCTTAGCGACTTAGTAGCGTGGCGGGATGTGGCTTTCAAATAACGATGATACTATCAGTTCGGTGATTCTCAATTGACGGTTGGATAAAAGTTCGGGAGAAGTGGAGTTGATCTAAATGCTAGAAAATCCCAATGTTAACCTTCAGATTTGGTTATTCTTTAATTGATCATCTTCACCGCAGCTACCGCGAAACCATTACCCTGATGTAATCGTTTATTAAAGGTTATGTTTTGGAAACCAAAATCCGTTGCAAAATGACTAAATTGAGATGAGCTTATGACGTTCAATTGATTACCATTGACTTTTCTCGCTGCTTTTGTTGTACCAAATCTTCCAAAAATCAAATATAGTATGTCTATAGCTCGAAATTAATCTGATTTAACTGTAAGCCGACAGAAGGTGAGTAGATTTCAGAAGCCTCACAGTTATCTATTTTATATTTTCCTCGAGTAAATTCCTTTTAAAATTTTAATTCTGGGTGGGGTGGCGGAGTGGTTAGCACTTTCGCCTCGCAGAAAGAGGAGCCGGGTTCGATCCCAGCTTGTGCCACTTCGTGAAAACTCGGAACAACTCCTTCTGCGTTGAGTTTGCAAGTTCTCTCCCCACTGGTTTAAGGGGTTTTCCCCCGAGCTCTTCGGTTTCCCCTAACATAAAAACTTGTTGAGGTTAACGGTAATAGTTAGTGTAGGGAGCTATTGGCTCGATCGCGTGGCATGCAGGGCTTGCCACCACCCTCCTACGCATTGTAACCCGGCCACCTGAATTAAAGGCTTCAAAGTCGCTTGATGACTTAGGCCTAAGGTGGTGCCTTGGGTATTAGCCTAGCTGATTATTATTATTATTATTATTATACAGGGTGTCTGATTTCACCCTGACATCGTTTAAAAAAAAGATATAATAGGTAGTGTATTGAAATTTTCAGGGTATACGTATGACGTAGGAAAAAATTATAATTTCTAATTTAAACTTGTTTTTTCGGAACTTGAAAATTAATATTATAACAAAATATACTTTTGGTAACAGCATATGAAATTTGATTTTATAAGAATGATGTTTAAAATAATAAAGTTCTGCCATTTAGTATAACCCGAATTTACTCATTAAAGCTGTTAGTTTTTTTTCACTTCTCTAGGCAAAATAATGGGGTTTTGGGCTATTTTTGCTAATTCATCTAAATTTTTAAAATGAACTTTTTGAGAATTAACGCGTAGATCAACAAATTTAAGTAAATTGAGTTAAAATAAGGGGCAGTGTTCTTGAAATTTGTTAAAAAAGTTCCAGATGATACTTGCGTGTTTTAGAGAAATACCCCTCTGAAGATGGACGAAAACGAGTTTTTCACTCTTATTTCGTCTGTGCAGAGAGTTTGAATAAACTTACGAGGCTGAAAATGTCCAAATTGACTAATCTGATGGTGTACCATCTATTTTCGTCTGTGGTTTTACGAAATACCTTCACCGAAGCTAGTTACGCTGATAATTTGAAAGATAAAAATATGAGCGCAAACCAAAATCCAGCCTGAATGGCTCGAAATTACGTTTTCATTGGTGCCATTAACTTAGACGAGAAAAATTCCAGGACTTTTATAAGGACAAAGGTGAAAAGTGGCAGACGACACTATAATGGTAGGAGCTGTTTTTATCATAATGGAATAAATAACTTATGCTGATTCTGCCGTATGGAGACCCTATAAGCGTCAGTGGCTTTTTGTTACAGTTCACGCTTAAATATATCGCTTAGGAGAGACGGAACCCAAAGGTGTGCAACTCAATCTTTATTTCGTTATTTTATAACAGAATTGATCGGTCCCAATGAAAATATATTTATACTTTATTTATCGATCAATACAACCGCCATGTTTCGATATTTTCTAGCTTGCTATTAGTAATATTCGCATAGTAGCTATAATTACTACAAAATATCACACTACCTGACAACCAAAAACCCAGCACTGACCGAAAAAGGCGAATGTCGAATGCTAGAGGGAAAACGCCAGACAACCTTACGTATTAGCGTTGTTGGAGACCCAGAAGATAAAACAAAGAGCAGTATACACAACGGAAAGTAAATCGTAGTTTTATAACTATATAGTCTGCAGTTCTCATTGTCCAGTACACGAGATGTACACTCTTAGAAAAAAGGGTGTTTTGAGGGTTTTTCCTAGAACTCCCGGGTTCTTTGTAGAACTTTAATTAGTTTTTAGTCATCGAAGAGGTTGTTTATACAACCTTAGGGTTTTATTTTTATCATTTGGGTTTAGCAAATAACCTTCGGGTTTTATCTTGGCTACAAAGGGTTTTATTTGGACCAGGTAGGGTTTTTTTTTTATAACACGTAGGGTGTTTGTTGACCGCGTAGGGTGTTTGTTGACCGCGTAGGGTGTTTGTTGACCGCGTAGGGTGTTTGTTGACCAATTATGGGTTTATTCTAGATCTTCAAATATTTAATATTTGAACCTTTGGGTATCTCAACAACTTAATGCTATTTATTGTTGAAGTTTAAAATAGATCCTTATCAAGTTTCCATTTGACCCTTAAAGGGGAATTGTCACCACCCTAAAATTGGTTAAAAACCATTTAAATCGATAGAGGACTTCCGAAAATGGTTATACAAAAATTTCATGTTAATTTTTCCAATATTTTATTTATTATTAACAACCAAATTTCGTGTTTTATCCCCCCCCCCCGACTCGAGAATCTCGGAACCGCTTGGTTGAACCTACCCGCAGCGCCATCTCGTGAACGAAATATTATTTTCCCCGGTTTTATCGTTTTTCGGTCGGAACTGTCATCTGCTACGACATTCTCCTTGGCTATTTCACCGAGTTATATTCGTAGATTGTAGTTTATCGTGTTTTTAAAATGCCTTATACGCCGCACTTTCTAAAATTTTGTGCCGCTTTATTTGGTGGTAGATAAAACCTAGGAAAGATAAGAGACCAACCTTTGAGGCTACTAGATGGAACCTTGAAGGGTTTTAACGAAAGCCCAACGAGGAGGTAGTTAAATTTGTGGATGGATTGAAATAGAACCCATGACGGGGCTAGGTAAAACCTTAAAGGTGCTACGGAGGATTAACTAAGCACCTAGGTTGGAGTTACATAGAACTTTCTATAGTTCCAATATCATCCAAAAGGGTTGTTGATAAAACCGAAAGAAGATGTATGAAAAACTCCTGATGGTACAAGATAAAAACCTTAAATGGAAGATAATCAAACCCCTGGCCGTGCCAGATGAAACCTCAAAACAAGGGCCATACATAACACCTTTACGGGTTGAAAATAAGGGACATCGGTAAAAAACCCTTTTTCCGGTTACAAAACACCATTTTTTCTAAGAGTGTACATTCTTGCACTAATATGATTTATGCAGTTGTTAATAATCCATATTAAATATCTGCTCTAAGAAAATACTAATTCAATCACCGAGATAATATAAAATCACATGGCCTGAACAGCTTTTGTATTGGTTTGCCCACCCGGGTATCCTGAGGGTGGGCGGTGGCCACTCTTTAACATAGGATGGTAAATTATATATCAAACGATAGGAAATCATATGGCCTCAACAGCTTTTGTATTGGTTTGCACACCCGGGTATCCTGAGGGTTGGCGGTGGCCACTCTTTAACATAGGATGGTAAATTAAATATCAAAAGGTAGGAAATCACATGGCCTCAACAGCTTTTGTATTGGTTTGCCCACTCGCGTATCCTGAGGGTGGGCGGTGGCCACTCTTTAACATAGGATGGTAAATTATATATCAAACGATAGGAAATCACATGGCCTCAACAGCTTTTAAATTGGTTTGCCCACCCGGGTATCCTGAGGGTGGGCGGCACCCACTCTTTAACTTAGGATGGCAATTTATATATCAAACGATAAGAAATCACGTAGCCTCAACAGTTTTTGTATTAGTTTGCCTACCTGTGTCTACTTAGGGTGTATGGGTTTGCCCACTAGAATACACTGATGTGGAACTAATATTACGGCCTGGGCCGACTTGTTCTTATTTTAAATGATTTTTGTAATAAATGTATGATGGCAAATAAGCAAAATACTAGTCCCAAATCCACGGGTTTAAAAAGAAACTGAGATCATGAAAATATTCTTAACCCCAAACATACTTCAAAACCTAGGGTCTCTCCAACAAATCCTAAAAGGTACGTCTCTAAAATATTCATTTAAAGACAAGACATAAGCCGAATTCACTTAAACCAAAGAATAACAAATGTTGTTAGTCCTGCTGAACTAGCTCTATAGTCTGTATGAAAAGTTTGGCCGGTTTTATAGAACGCTCTATTGCTACTTTGTTAGAATAATAACGTTTAAAGTTATTTTCCTAACTAAAATTGGATATAATTATGAAAAAGCTCTGGCTAATGCCACAAAGGTTTGTGTAAAAATTTATTAGTTACAGGTGCATAAATAGTAAGTAATCAGTTTTCTTAGCAAGAAGCCTTAGCTTTTTTTCTTAAAATGTATTTTCATGTTATACGTATTGCGTAGCTTTAATTTTTTCTAGAAGCCCATACGTTTTTTACTATATACTGTTAATAAAATTTTTAAATGTATTGTGTTCTAATTTTTAAGCATAATATAATTCGTTATCTTGAAGTTTTAAAAGTTGAATAACACCTCCGTCTTCGACAATACATATCTGGGAATGATGAAGGATATCTTGAAATCCACTGATTGAAGAAAAAAATTATTATTAATTAATATTTTAAGAGGAACGGTCAAGCTTTAACCAGTTAGATAGCCCTATAGCCCATTAAAAACTAAAATTTATGGCGAAAATCGCATCAAAAAATATTGAGTGGTTAAAGAAATTTCGGGAAATCTAAAAGCGCGCGTCCGCCGCAACACCTGGTGAGAAGTCGGTGAGACAGAAAAACAACGTAAAAGCGCGCGCTGCTGATGACGCAAAAAATTTGTTTTGCACGCGCGGCGCGTTCCAATTATAAGAGACCTAAGCCTAAATTGCGCGATTTTAAAAGTTAGAATAGTTCGCAAATCGCTCATACGGGGTTAGGGGCGCTGGTGGCAGCCCCTAAGATGGCGGCGAAAATTCAAACCCAAACACCTGGAATTACTTTTCGTTTCAACTTTTTGGGCCAAAAGCTATTTTTTCAAGACAAAAAAGGTACGTGTTAGTATATTGAACGTCTTGTTAATCTTTTGATACGGAAATAAGGCCATATTTGGAAAAGCTTGGCCGTTCCCCTTTAATTAAAAACGCCGTACCTGTGTAGGGTTCCATATCCAGGTTTTGAGCTACAATCACAAAAATGTCTTAGCTCCGTCACTCTTAAAGTTAAGAAAATCCCTGGCTTTGAGCAGTGTACCGAAAACATTAAATTGGGTAATTTTTTTTAGAAAAAGGGTTCCATATCAAATAATGATCTATATGCTAAAGAGTCTTACAAAAAATATCTGAAAATTATCATCAACGAGAAAGGTTTTTTTGGAACTGTGGGTTCCAACTATTAATAAAAATTAATGTTTCCAAATAAATCTAAAAATTCTGCAACCACTCTTTTTAAAGTGTTCGCGTTAAATCACTTTTTTCTCGAATGAGAAAATAAATCCCCTTTCAGGGCTTTCATTGTTTCCAAATTATTTCAAAATTTACGTTAATATCTCAAATTGCTCGACAGGCCATTTTCCCCAAAAACTATTTAGTCTAAAATTCCGAGAGAGCCCATTAATTTGCAAATTTCAGCAAAATTGTAAATTTTTTTCACCGGTAGGCGTAAGACAAAACGTTGTAGAGCATACTGGAAAATGTATAAATAGAGTAGCTTCAATCGAAAATGACCTTTTTTCATTAATTTTCAAGGCCATGTAAAAGACAAATTGGTACTACCCAAAATAACTTTATTTGAAAAGGATATACCTGTTAGTTAATAGGTTGTAAACTATTCTATGGATGGTTTTTCCCTTTACTGCAGCGGCAATAGTTGACAAACATTTTTCGTTATTGAATTTCCGTGGTTTTAGACAAACTGTTTCTCACAATTTAATATTTTTAAATTGATCGTCGGCTCAACTGTCAGTGATAAAAAGGGTATTTAAAGCTAAACTTCATTCACATCAAGTCTGCACTATTCTCGTGAACAGCGTGCTTTTATGTTTGGCGAATTTAATCTTATTGCCAATCGAGTTAGTCAGATGTTCTCAAGACGCTATCCTAAAAGTAGACCACCTCGCAGTACCGTTCTAAGGGGTGGTCCCAGCTTCCACAAGATTGGAAACATCGATGGGTCTTCATCACACTTTGAATTTCCTCATCACTAACCAAGTAAAATTCAGCGATCTGAATTGCGACCGAGGGAGGAAGAATTGAACTTACAATAGCTGTTATTCATAAAAATATTTAAACCTATGAACTCATAAAAAACTGTGCTGTTTAAAAAGAACAGATATATCCATTTAATAAGTTACTTTTGGCGGGGTGGCGGAGTGGTCAGCACCATCACCTCGCAACAAGAGAAGCCTACTGCGTAGAGCTTTCAAGTTATGTCCCCACTTATTAAAGGGTGCGGCAGCTTTTTAATGGTATTAATAATAGGGGGATACAATATTTAATGCGTTGTATAGGGAATATTTAATTAATTAGCCTTATAGCTTAGGTTAATGAAAGTGTCAACAGTAAGAAATAATAAAAGGTTTATTTACACAAACATATTAAAACATACTAAAACTTAAAACTAATCTAACACCAACAGTAAGCTAACTTACATCTAATCTTAAAACTAAAACAATAATTTTTGGGTGGTTCCCCATCTTAATTAAAAGTTTATACGGTACCGTAGCGTTTATCGTTCGGTGGTTTGTCGACGAACTCTTAGAGATGATCTCTCCGTAGCGTAGAGGTCCAGTCATAATGGCGGCTCGTTGGCGTAGAGGTTATTCTTTTGCGGGATACCACGTATCACTCATTTTCTTTCTCGCGCATAAATTTAACCACGAGGTCGCGAGAACATAGCTCGACTTTTAAGTACTCCATCCAAAGCTCAACTGCCTGACCCTTTCTACTTTTTTTATTATTATTATTAATATTATTAGTACCAACTTTTTTTATCCTGACCTCGAAAATTAATGAAACCACTCTGTATACATTTTTCAGTATGCTGTACATTGTACAACTTTCTCATTGATAGTTTTTGTCTATAACGCTTACTGGTAAAATTTTTCAAAACTGCGAAAATCTGTCCAATGTGTCTGCATTAAAGAGTTCCCTGACCAATAATAAAACCCAGAAATTTTCAGAATATTAGTTTAAGTAGTTTTTGAGAACAATGGCCTGATCGAGCAGTTTCAGACACCTTGTACATATGGGCATGCATTGTATGTTAAGCCGCTTCGTCACCTAGAAGAAATTGCCAATATTTTTTGACTTTGCACTGTAGTATTCGACTTAAAGCTAGGTTTTCAAAGGCGTTTGAAAATCCAAAGTAAGCCAAGTGTTCGCAGTCGTTGTATACGGGATTCTCAATAGGTCACTGGAACGCAACGACAGAAGCTCTTTTTTTATGTTTCACGTGCCTTTTCAAACCTAGTCGACTAGAACCAAAGGCACCAAAATATTTTAGAAAATAGTCTCAATGCGCAACTTACTTAAATAGACTCGTTGCGTGTAGATAGGTCAGCTAGTTGTGATCGAGTCTTTGATGGTGAAATCACTCAGTGCATCAGCAGAAACAATCTCGCAAGTGCTGTACGGAGGAGGATTACATTTATGGATCACGAGTATATATCTTGACTTGGCAAAAAGCTTGAAACGAGGTTATTATGGTCAGGGTAGAAAAATCTCATAGTTTCATTTTAAATATTACTCGTGTCTAGGTCAAGTTATAGAAGCCCTGAGTGCTTTCGTATAAGTCTCGATCCGACGCGTTTGAGTATGATACCTACAAAAATAATTGCGAGTTTTTTTTAAAGTGTTGAGATTTTCTTATAAATCTTTTGCTTTCCGAACTTTAAGTCGGTTTTTCCTAGTCTATATTAATGGTCTAAAAGGGAAAAGGAATGTTCGCGCCAAGATAATTCCACTAGCCACGAGTTTTTCAAAACTTTGCTAAACCCATACCCGAGTAGACGATAAGAACACCCATTAAATATGAAGTAAAACCGAGAACGAACGAAAAAGTAAATAGGCGTAAGCGACCGCGCTAACATGGAGCCGCGTCTCAAGACGGAATATATCAACGGGTAAGGTTTTCCCCTTATCATATCCCTAAGTAACG
The DNA here is from genome assembly GCF_980474605.1 of Leiobunum rupestre. Classification (NCBI taxonomy): domain Eukaryota; kingdom Metazoa; phylum Arthropoda; class Arachnida; order Opiliones; family Sclerosomatidae; genus Leiobunum; species Leiobunum rupestre. Next base: position 21,734,848 of record NC_143391.1, read on the forward strand.
TAACCCTCGATTTAACTGGTTTAGTACTAAGTTATATAGCCGACGAAATGAGAGCGGATTTCTACGGCAGAAATAGACTGAAGGAATCCTGTTTATGTACTCCTCTCTCTTTTTCATTTGGTCGCGTAACGAAGAGGCTTAAGTTACTCTTTCTCTCTCGCTCTCTCTTTGGTTTTAAAGTGCCTGAGGAGAGATCAGAAAACACGCCTCAAGATAAAATAAGTAAAAAGGCCCAAAATTAAAACGCTTTAAGAGAGATTCGAGAAAGAAGATACGCGAGGAGAAAAAGGTCTTCAGATCTCGAGAGAGAGTGAATCCGCCAGTTTGGAAGGGAGAGTACGCGCGGTTCCGCTACGCTAATTTTAAGTTCTCAGATTTTCAGCTTTCAACTCTATCATATTCGTGCTCCGTTAAACAGCAAATCGACAAGACAAGCTTTTTGGGATTGCTGTCAACTTCCCGCGCACACCCCGTCTTAACTACGAAAATGATCTCGCAAAATGACACTGTCGTAATTGAGCAAATGTTGACCTTAATTCCTCTCTTAAAGCGCTATATATTCTCGTGTATGAAATGCAAATAGCCCAAATAATGGTGTTTTCAAACTAAAAATATAGACGTTTATTTAACGCTATAGTCACCGGAAAAATGTTTTATGTTAGGCCATTGAGGTGGTTTGTACGAAATTAGTATAAATTTGTAGTTCCATGATACATTTAGAAACTTCAAAATAACCGAAGTTAATAAACCATGTTTATTGTAAAGTTGGAGATTGAAAAAACTCAAGTTTTCTAAGTTACGGAATATTCGAAATAAGTGGAAATTTTCCAAAGATAAATGGGTTCAAACTATACGCGGTAGATAAAAGGTAGAAGCGCTTCTAACCCGCAGACTTACACGCGCAAACTTGAGCTTCGGATGATAAATTCGCTGCGGGAAAGTGAATATAGCGGAGAGCAATATCAAGGAAAGCATTTTAGCCTTCTCGACTCTCTCTCCTTTCTCGCTCCCTCTCTTTCTCTTTAATATTTAATTGACAAACGCGCTCTTCCAAGAAAGCTGGGAGAGTGCAAGAAGGCAACGCCGGAGAGCGATTTCTTTCGTCTCAAAACTTGCACCCAAAGGAGCTCGCATCAGTTCAGGAAGCTATCGCGACCACCACCAGGACCGGATGACGTGATCGAAGGAAAATGTAGGGTACATTCTGTAACTACGGACCCGGACTAACCCCCTAGGTACGTGGATATGCAGTTTTCAAAAGCAAAAAAGAGAAAAGACAAGAAAGAAAGGCAGTCTAGAGAAGTGAAGGGAAGGAGTTTAAGAAGAATGTGTTTTAGCGTGAAATAAAGCTTCAACTTTTGTCGTTACGAGTCTCGTAATTTTACATAATTATGTAAAGAATTTTTAAACTAGCGGATTCTTTTTTTGCATAAATTAGGATATTAGCGGAAAAATGTTTTTGATTAATACACGTGGTACGTGGAAATTCAAATTTGCAACCGCGTCATTAAACGGGCACTATGTTTGCAGATTAAGTTTTGTTTTTTCTTTTATGAAAAATCCAACGAGTTCCACGGCAGTTTTGTTTAAATTTAAAACGAGACTGGCTACAGCTTGCCTTTTTATATTACCGGATATTTAAACAAGTTATCAAGTCAATTTGTAAAAATAAAGGTCCTTTGTCAAAGGATTTATTTTTTCTTATCTGAAATTTCCCAGTAAAGTTATATTACTTTCGGGTATTACTTTTGTTACAAAAGGATAACGTAAAAACAAAATATTTACGTGGAATCCTATTTCTACGTCCGAAATCTAAATGGTAAGATTTAATAGGTAAACTATTAATTTCGCAGATAATTCGGATTCTTTTCTCAATTTACTTACACTCGGAGCGCTTGGAACGTTTTTCATCTTTCGAGCATAGTTTTTCGTTTTTCGGTATAATGAAAGAGGAAGAGATTCTCGTGACTAGTCAGTGTCGAAAAAACGAAAGCGGGCTTCTTTTCGAGCCGAAGGAACCGAGTACTTCCATTAAAGGATGGCCTCCGGGGAAATTTGATGAACTTTTCCTACAATAAGTTCCAGAAACTAAAAGAATGGACCGTGGATTTATCTCTTCCCTCGAGATAAAAAAGCGCCTTTTGAGAGGGAGAGTTGTCCGATTCAACATGACTGCTCAAGCGCTTGTGTGGCTTAGAAAACAGACGCGAGACTAAACGTAATACGACACTTCCTAATAAAGCGATGATATTAAAACCGGGTCTAAATGAACTTTACCGAATAAGATTTGAAATACGCTGTCTATCCGTTTTTAACGAGGGTACACTATATCTAAAAGCTTACACTCTAAAAAATTAAGGTGTATTTCAAAACCTTTTTAAGAAATTTTTCTGGGTCCAAATTTGTTCTGTTTCGAGATGTTAACTCACACCATTAAAGGTGTTAAATTACTTCATTTTTACACTATTACCCAAAAATTCAAGAAAAAACGTTTCATTAAAAGTAATCTTTAATACCTTTTTTACACCTTTTTGGTATATTTATCCTTCTTAAGTAGCACATTTTTACTCCATTGAAGGTGTAAATAACAGTATTGTTTTCTTTTTTAAAGGTGTATAGTACCACAAATTAATTTTGGCATATATATAATTTAAAAAAAATTGTTTTACTGTTACACACCATATTAACACCTTTACGAGAAAACGTTAAATTCAGAAAGGTGTTTTTACATAAAATGTTTTTTTCTGGAGTTAAAAAGGTACGATTGTAAAATAACAAGTTTACGACTCCTTAGTTACACCCCTATTTTTAATAGTTTACCAATATCTAAAGGTTTGTGTAGAAATACTCAGTCGGAATGAATTATATATACCATCAAGCCTATTTATACTACCGCGCGTCTAATGGTCTATTAAATCCGCTGACTAAGTCTAAAGATCAACTAATGCGCTTTCGCATAAGCAACAGTTGCTTAAAATCACAGCTTCAACCGATTTTACAAGCCTTTAAAGTATGGAATGGTAATACGATTCGCGCTAAAAGTTAAATAGTAAAAAAAAAACCCCGTTTAGGCCTAAAAGTGGGAAAAAAATCGTAAACGATAATGTTCCAGAAGCAAATTTGTCCAATCCAGTCAGCGTATGCCGACGAGCGGAAACATTAAACATTAAACAAAAATGGCAATTCAACAAGCTCCGGCAGACTTTTTTCCTTTTATTTGAGTAGATAAAGAGAAGCTAGAAAACGGGCCGAAATACGCCAGGCACGTATGAGATCACAAATCCGCGTTTTTCGTTTCTATTCTATTTCTTGACATTATGGTTTTTACTTCCTTTTTAAATTCTTATCCAGCCCGAAAAATCCCTTATTCGTCCGATGGTCCGGAGGGAAAGACTAGCTTTCGAGGGAGGACGGGGGGCACCATTGAATAGGCGAACGTTCGGAGAATTTTAGGGACGATATTGATCGTGGTGATGAATAAAACATGTACAATCGTAGCCAACAGCGGTAGTCCGAGGCGCCACATTTCTAAACAAATGAAACTTGACAGTTTAAGAAAAAGGGAGCAAAACGCGTTTGCTTCTAACAACATTCGCGAAATACGTCCGAACAACATTACGCCACGGAAGACGAAGAAAGTTTTTGCTCGCTTTGTTTTTCCATCAAACGTCTTTCCAGGTAAAGCGAGAGTGTTAACATTAGACGGATTCCTAAAAAAAGTCGCGACAGGCTGTCTTACAAAAAAAAATGAAAAGTATTGTGACAAATATGTGAAGCAAATACATTACATTTTCACGGGGAAAAAACGAATCATTAGGGTTATATTTAAAAAACTTTACCTGTTTTTAAATACCAATTTATGTAAAAGAAAATCGATCGATATATTTATCTTTAAAATTTTCGTCTTTAAAAAAAGCATTTACCCGATTTCTTCGAGATTGGGTAAAAACATTATTGATCGTACACGTTTCTTTCTCACCGATATTATTAGATAGAAACAGACGCGTATGATTTGCAGCGAAGATTACTGTCGGGGATTTAAGGGGTATTATCTTGTCAGGAGAGGAGTTTTAAATCCTTCTTTGGCTCCTTAAAATTCCAAAATATAGTTATTGAAAAAACTCTCGTTTGAAAAAAGAACTATTCTTAAGCCTATTTTTCGATTTAGAATTCGGTATGCGATGTACGGATAAAATAAAATTACCCATACCATAAGTAACGTAGTACACATAAGTACGACACTTCCTAAAGTTTTAATATTAATTTTTAAACGAATCGTTTTTAGAACTGACAAGGAGACGACCCGAGGTGTAACGCTCCGATTTAGTTCAAACTTGGAGGTTTGGTAGACCTTCATATAACTTGAAAAACCCTAAAGGGAATTTATTCAATGGGCAACCGTTTTGCCATGACAATCAAAAAGGTTTTTGATAACACAAAATGGAAATTTTCCCATTGAAAATAACATGGGAATTTATATTTTCTATTTTAAGCATTTTCAAAAATTAATTTTTTTTTAAAAAAATTGGTCAGATTCCCATGTTATTTTCCATGGGAAAATTTCCATTTTGTGTTGTCAAAAACATTTTTGGTTGCCATGGCAAAACGGTTGTCTATGGAGACATTTCCCTTTACGGTTTTTCAAGATACATGAAGGTCTACCAAACCCCCGAGTTTGAACAAAATCGGTGCGTTACACCTCGGGTCGTCTCCTTGTGAGTGGTATATTATCGTCATTGGTTGTAGAACATTTCGCCTTGGGCATATTTAGATACTAGCGGGGCTCTGTGATGATTTAAATCGTAGAATATAATTTCCGCTAATTGACATTCTTCAAAGCTACGATGTTAATTAAGAATGCGTTAAAACTTTCATATCAAGACTAATTCAAGTTATTTACAAATTCAGCATATATTTTTATAGGTTAATCTTCTACAATATTTAATAAAAAAACCTTTGATCGGAGTAGTCAATGCAAATGATGTCTGATAATAAAGTTTTAGCAATATTGAGTTTCTCTTCAACACGCGCGCAGTTTAGGTCAATAAGTGATATTCCGTTGATTGGGCGAATTAATTAAGCGCTTTTTTGTTTCTCTTTCTTTAGAGAGAGAGCAAAATAATACTAAAAAAATCGTCCTAATTTGAAGCAGTTCTCCACTCTCATCCCCCCTAATTAAATAAACGAATTTATTCTCATCGATCGAGACGCGCGCGCCCGATTGGGATAATTTCGTCGGGGGCCTCGGACTCGAGTGTTCTTTGAGCCAAGTGAAGGGCCTCCGAGGTCATTTCGGAGAAAAGCGCGCGGTACGGCTCCGCTCGCGCGGATGTTACCCATCTCCTTCGCTTCAATTGAACTAACAACACGGTGACGCTTCTACTCGTTCAAATTCACTCGAACGTATCTCCCGCAGCCCTCAAAACCCTCTTTCCACTTCCAGCACTTTTTCATTCGACTTACGACAGCAGCAACTTCCCAACATCTTACAACTCCTAACAAGCTGAATTCCAAACTGCCGCGATACTCTAGACCTTATTAAGGTGGGGGACAAGTGGAGTACGAGAGTCCCGTTTTCGACCGGTCTCCAGACCTAATCTCAATCCGTACCACGAGTGTGGATTACAGTTGTAAAAGGGTCACAAATCTCCGGAAACAGAAACTCTCATACCAGTACCGAGTACTAGGCAAAATGTGAGCGAGTTATATTTACCGTCTAGTCAAGGTTGAGATTCAATTATACGACTTATTTTCAACCTTACTCTAATTTGAATTCAGTGGCTGGATTTTGGTTCGGTGAGAGGGAATAAATGTAATAAACACATTCTTTCGTATTACTATACATTTCGGGGACGTGCCCCATGTTCCCCCTCGCAACGACACTGCCTTCTAGGAGCGACAAACGCAAGGAGAACGCAGCTAGTCTTTAAACACGCTAAAGCAGTGTTGTGTACAAATTTCATTGGAAGAGCCTTTTCGCTCAACGAATTTTCCCCTTCCGACGGCAGCAGGCGCTAAAGCTTCTAACCAATGAAAAAAGTACGAAAGAAAATTCACGACTTTTGACGGCCAGCGTTCTCTTTGTGTGGCGTACTGTGTTTGTTGCTCCTAGCTGCCTTGCTCTAATAGTTAGTTAGTTAGTTAGTTGGTATGTCTATAAAATTTAAACGTAGTTTTCAAGTAAATAAGGAAATCCAATTGATATTCTAGTATTTGATAGAATAGACCTTTTAAAGTAAGATGTTTAGAAAAGCTGCATTATTGCAATGACATAATTACAATGGTATATTAGTAGCAAGGTTGTATTTACTTACACGGGGGCGGGAGGAAAAACGCCACTGACGTCAATCGCGTTGAAGGACTTCAGTATTCAGGGAACCAATTAGATACCAATAAATAATGGATGATTTGATTTTTTTGGCTGAGGGAGCTTACACCGTATCATCTTGTCACTCTCCCTGAGCATAAATAAACACATTCATGGTAGTCAATTCGAAATTATCAACAATCTAACCATTATCATTCGTAGCGAAAAATATTTATCAGCTAGTTTGTCGGCACTGACCGATTGACGAGATTAAATACTTATTTTAAAGGTAGTTACGTGAAAGATCTATAAATTCGAGTAAATACTCATGTTCACATATTCGATTCAACATCTCTAGAAAGGTTTCGCTATGCCATGTCGGTATTCAAACGGAACTTCCTCGCTTAAGTAGAGCAAAAGTGGGCGTTCTAAAGTTTCACTGATAATGGAAAAGGAAGAGGGCCAACATCTTTTCTCGCCTTAAACTATTTAGGTGAAAATCGCTGAGCCTTCTTTATATGGTGTGTGTAAGTGCTGCTTGGGGAGGAAAAAGAAATACCATAACACGAAAAGCTTTATCCCCTTTTTCTTTCAGGTATAAAATGCCGAAAAGCGGTGTATATAGACTCGACTAAACTCGCGAAAAAAATAGATAAACAGAGATTTATAGAAAAATTCTGTTTGCTCAAGGATGTGGCAAAACTTTGCTCAAAGCCCGGCGAACTCTTTCGTTAAAAAATCCGCTTTATTACCGCCCCTTTTTACTTATTTTTAAATCACTCCTTTAAAAGAAAAAATCTCTACACTGTAACGCTACATTGGAAGATTTATGGGTAAAGGCCGCGTTATATCGCTACTATCACCCAATAACCTCGTCTGGAAAAAACACTAAAATTGCAACAAAATTCCCCGAGCCTGAAGATAGTATTTTCCCGGATTAAATATTAATTTTTAATTTAATATAACTCGCTACCTCCTCTTCCTTTGTTTAATCTAATAAAAAACCGTATTAATTATAATTTTCAATAATTATGACCTCTTAATGAAACGAATTTTTCTGAGATTTGTTTTTTAACCATTTCTTAAGTATCTCTTTTTCATTGATTTCAACGCGTGAATTCTTTATCAAGTAGTCTGAGCCGGCGGCATTTTTTATCTTCTTTTTCCCGAACCAAGATGAGAAGAAACGTTCAATTTGCGTAACGCCTAGGCCTACTGTCGCGTGCATTAACAAGCGCGGCGAGTAAAATTCCAAAAGTTCCAGATAAAAATTATGCCCCGGGGAAATTTAATCAATCCATCCATTTGGGTCTCTGGCGCGTCTGCCTTAGCCTCTGTAGCGGAGCGGATGGGAAACGAGATCCGACGCTTTTCCTTATTCGTTGAAACTTAGAAGGCTCCGACTCATTGTACGCGGAGGAGGGAATTCATCCTCGGACGTAAGCGGACACTGAAGCCAAAGGCAGGGAAAGGTGTACTTCAATCGCGAATTAAATACCGGCTCGAGCCGGCAAAAGAGAGAAGAATCGTATAAAGTCTCGGTGGGTGCCGCCAGAACATCTCTCTCTCTCTCTCCAAGATTTCCCTGTTATCAAACATTTTTATTCTTACTTTTTAGAACAGGAGGGGAAACTTCCATCATATCTCGAAAAATAACGAGCGTCAGGATCCCGGTGCGCCGCCGTACCGAATTTCAAAAGAACAGGATATACGCGCGGCCTACGCGGAAAAGCGAAACGCGGATAAAAGGAAAATTCCATCCCAGAGAAATATTTCGGAGCTTTTTCGGGATAGATATCAAAACTCTGTTCCCAAAAGGACACTCGATTCAAATTTAACTATCCTCGTCGGCGAGCGTCGCGACAAAGATATACGCCTTTGATGAAAAAAAAACGTCAACTTAGGAATGCTCTCTGACGAGTTCGTTAAAAAAGATATTGGAATTTGATAGTTCCAACTTCTCAAATTGTTCCAATCATTGCGGAAGAAATCCGAGGCTGATTTTGGCAAGCAAAAAAATGACAGTTACGAATGAAAAGAAAATATAATAATAATAATAATAAATCCAGGCAATACAAATTAGCGAAACTACGCGTATTCTACAATATTTGTTGGAAATGAAACCAAATTGCGTATCTTTAATGATAGCAATTATTTTGTTCTCGGAAGTGGTAATTGGCTTCATTAAGCTAGTTAAGAGCTCGATAGTAGTCGCTCTGAAAGGAAGCTAACGGCTGCTTCGTAGGCTGTAGACTATTGGACTGAGGACAGATTTACGGGTACAAGCTCTCCGTCACGTATCAGTCCCGTCTCCGTTACGAGGCGAAGGAAGACTAACTCGGAGAGTCAGTGCCCCCTACAGCTGAACTCCGGGAAACAATGGGGCGTAATGTTTCCTTTAACGCTTGGCAAAAGTCATTGTAGCGGTAACTATAGACTCCGCGGAGGTAAGAACGCTATAGGGAAACAGACACAAACAGAACTGTCTATAGCTGAAGTCTCGGAGACAGGTAATTCGAAGCTGGCAGATCCACGCGGGCGAGGGCGGAATAGCTACGAGAGGACTAATGAATAAAGGGCCTTTTATGTCAACGCTCTAATTTCCGAGTATGAAGGGATAAGAAAATTTAATTTGTAGTTTGTGGCGCGCTTAAGTTTGCCGGATTCGGAGTGGGGGTTCCTTCCCCACCAAGCTATTCAATAAAGCGTCTGTAATTCTATTTTGATAACGGCAGAGGGCAGTGCGCGCGGCGTGTGGCGAATTTCACTGTAACTCATTAGTTGTTAATGCGACTCGAGAGCTCTAATTAGATCACTCCACTGCTCTTTCAAATTCGCAGCGAACAACTCACCCCCCCCCCCCCCGGCGCACCTGCCCTTATACCTGCAACCCCTGTTTACACCCGCTACAGGGAGCCCAGCGAGCTATCTAACTAGCCGCAAGCGGCTTCCTAATTGTTTTAAGAATACCAAAAATGTCGCCAGCATTCCGCCTCAACAATTACATCTAACGAGCGTTTTAATTTCTAGAAACAACCGCTAATATTCTTTCTCTTTTCTCTCTCTCTCTCTCTCTCTGCGGGGATAAATAAAAACACATAAAAGAAGGTACATTAACAATGTATACTCCTGATATACAATCGATTAAAACTCTCGAACAATGCTTTCTTCAAATTAGTGCTTTAAGAAAATAAAGTAAAATTTTTAGATATTTTCTGATGAAGCTACGCCGATAGGATCAATCATACGGTCAATTTCTACTTCTCCGAAACATGATGGCTATGCATTTCGTGTTTGCAACTGAAAATTTATCAGACCAATAATTTATAAGGCTGGAGGTAATATCTCAAAACTTTTAGTTATTATTCGGAAATCTTTGAATATATGTCAAATATTTTAGATATAATATTCTGAAACCTTCAAATTATATCGAAAATATTACTAATTAATTAGGAAATCTCGAAAATATTACTAATTAACTAGGAACTCTCGAAAATATTAATAATAATAATAATAATCAGCTAGGCTAATAACCCAAGGCACCACCTTAGGCCTAAGTCATCAAGCGACTTTTGAAGCCTTTAATTCAGGTGGCCGGGTTACAATGCGTAGGAGGGTGGTGGCAAGCCCTCATGCCGCGCAAGCCAACAGCTCCCTACACTAACTATTACCGTTAACCTCAACAAGTTTTTATGGAAGGGGAAACCGAAGAGCTCGGGGGAAAACCCCTAAACCAGTGAAGAAAGAACTTGCAAACTCAACGCAGAAGTTGTTGTTCCGAGTTTTCACCCAGTGCCACAAGCTGGGATCGAACCTAACTCCTCTTGCTGCGAGGCGAAAGTGCTAACCACTCCGCCACCCCACCTAATTAACTAGGAAATCTCGAAAATATGAGTAATTATCTAGGAATCCTCGAAAATATTAGTAATAAAGTATGAAATCTTGAAAATATTAGTAATTAAGTATGAAATCTTGAAAATATTAGTAATTAAGTATGAAGTCTTGAAAATATTAGTAATAAAGTATGAAATCTTGAAAATATTAGTAATTAACTATGAAATCTCGAAAATATTAGTAATTAACAATAAAATCTTGAAAATATTAGTAATTAACTATGAAATCTCGAAAATATTAGTAATTAACTATGAAATCTTGAAAATATTAGTAACTAACATTAAAATCTTGAAAATATTATTTATTAACAATAAAATCTCTAAAAATTGGAAATTATCTCGAAAACTTTGAAAGTATCTCGAAAACCTTTGAAATTTTCTCTAAATTTGTAGAAATTATTTAGAAAATGTTTCAAAATTATCAAACTGAGAAATAAAATCCATTTTAATAGCGCGGTTGTTTGGGAAATACGAATCCCGTAATAAATCTCAGCGAGAAAGTAGAGGAACAACGCGAGTAGAATATTTAAAAAACTCGTGTATACGTTTTCTCCTTGGATTACAAGGGATGGAAACGGCGTTATCTTGTCACGCTGTCAGAGCGAAATCCTCTTTTGGAAGAAAAATGACGGAAAGACGAGCGGGGTTGGCCGATGGAGCCTTCAACTCTTCGAAGTCTTTACGAATCGCTAAACGAAGCTGAGATTTCGAGCAACAACGAGGCAAGCTCCGTCCCGCCCAATATATCCGAAAGAATCAATGACTAACGACCGTATACGCGCGGCCGCCTCAATGATAAATTTGACTACTATTAACTTAAGCCTGGCCGCGCAATAACGGCGAATGAAAATATCCGCGGAGGCGGTTACCGCGAACCTCAATTAAGCCAATCCCATAACGTCGTCGCCGAAAGTCTTTATCTCTAAATTCTATTCTTTTTATTTTGCAGATTAAAGAAGTTCACACTTTTAAAGGAGAAGGACAGTGACTGGCGCGCACGCTAGACGAGGGGACGCGGCCAAAAAATAGAGACAGAGCGAGTGGAGAACCATTCAGCTGGATTTTCGCGTCGGAAGATTAAGAGAGAACTAAAAGCTTTTGTTCAATTTATCCCTCTCTTTCCTTCTTTCGCGGGGAGAGCGCCGAGAAAAATGAAAGAGGCTTAAAAGATTCCCACAAAAGAGAGAGAGAGAGAGAGTCGTCTTCTTCTTCAACGTCCGTTGAAGAAGAAAAAAGGAAAAACAATAAAAGGTCTGATTAATTCGCAATTCGGTCGATTGTGGCCGAGTGCTTAAGAGGAAAAATCAGGCGTTTCTTAATTAAATAAAATAAAAAATATACCGTGAAAAAAAAAGGGTTCCATAAATTTTTGATGACTGGGCGTAAAGAATACAAGAGTATTTTCCACAAAGGACTAAATAATAATAAAATCCATGGCAACAGGTTTTAGCTGGTTCTTAATTGGAGATGTTATAAGACATTTGATTGACCAGAAATATATAAATATATTATATATTCGACAGGCTAACCACTTCCTCAAATTCTGTACACCGATTACAGCGAGCACAGCCTTTGGTAGTGCTTAATATGTAATCGATTACGTAATCACTTTAGTACAGTCAAAGCTAGAAGCTTTTACACCGATTACGGATAGTGATCAGCGCCTCGACTAAATTTTATCCTAGCGGATCCAGGAAACGTGGTATTTTCTACAAATAGGATGAAAGCGTTTCTAACACGCGGAATAAATCTAATTAGGTGAATTGCGACTTATTTCAATGGCCCCCCGAATTCCACAACGCGGATGTGGCCCGAATTGGGTATAGTTACGGTATAGCGCCGCCACGTAGCGAACTGGAAAGAGGGCTTATGTTTCGATGCCTTCGGAGCGTGCAGCGCAAAACTGTTATTGAACGAATTTGGGTATTGGACTTATAAATGAAGCAAATTTAATTATGTCGCCACGGCGCGAGGCCAACGTATAGCTTAATTATGTTTCGGTTTCGCAACAAAGCCGCCGCCGTTCCTAACAAAATCAATTACATCCGAGCTAAATTTGTTAGCCGAAAATTGATAGTATACGAGACTGCGGCTTTCGTCGAAGCCGCGGCTCCTAATAACACCGTACGAATATATATATCGAAAGATTGCCGATACTAAATTTAATCGGGAGACGGCGAACAGAACTAAAATCAGCCACGGTCTCCGAAATGGTCCGGGGCCGATGAAGATATTATCTAAAGGAGGGACTTAACGTTAGTTTCGGTGGGCGGAAGATTAACGATATCGGCGAATAAAAGCGGCGGCGGCGTTCCGATAACTTTTTGACAAATGGAAATAAAAGGAGGAGAGAACAAATATCGACAAAATAATGAAAAGGGCCGAAAAGATAAAAGCTTTAAGACGGAAATGCTTATCCACGAATTCTCTCTTTATTCGGGCATCTCGCGAGCCCGAAATTATTGTTTGACGAACAATCCGTCATTATACGCGGTGGACCTACATACGTTTTGTTTTTTCGTTCAAAGACAAACGGTACTTTTGTTTCCAAAAGTCGTCTCTTCTTCTCCGGTTCAGCGATTACTGACTGCGGCCGCGGGGACAACAGATTCTCGATGACTTTATCGGCCTTCGCTCCTGACAAACAATTTCCCCCATTTTCTTTGACATCCGCGAATTACCAGATCCGTTTCGTTTGTTTCGCTAATTGCTTATCAACGAATTGTCGTAAAGAAAAATACACGTTATTTTTTCACGTACCGTCCAAGGAACCACGCTAGGATGCCTAATCGATACATTTTAATCAAAGTTTTTTTTAATTTTTGGTAACTACAAGTGTACGAGTATTGGGATAAATCGATTATAATTTTCCAAAAGTGTGCCAGTTAGGGGCTTTTACGTAACGCAAAAAATCAACTCCCCCCCTTCGTTAAAGGGAGTAGCATTTGGTAGGACCCTGCCCTAAAAAAACGTAAGAAATACTCAACCACCCCTCAATTGTATAATGATACATATAATCACGAAAAACGTTTCTTTGTGCTGTCTTATTTTTATTTTTTATTTTTAGATTGGTGTATAAAATTAATATGACCGTCTCATTTACGATGTTGTCTCAAATGGTTATAAATTGATAATGAATTGTAGTCCCCCTCCACGCACGAGCTATAGCTTATGTGGAATCGGGGGAGATGAAGATATATAGATTAAAAAAATGTAACAAATAATGTCATCAATAAATTATTATTATTATTATTATTATTATTATTATTATTATTATTATTGTAATAGCGTCATAGTTTATTGTTTTACCTAAAAAAATAATAAAACTATTATAAATGAGAACAACGAGTAAATAGGAATTTACATTTCTACAATGCTTCCTCAGCTCTCTCACTAGAGGGAGCTACTAAATTCGTAGCGAATTTATGGAAAGGCCTATTGCGACTGTAACTTCAAATTATTGATAATTTAGGTACCTGTATAATTGTATATGATACCTAACTTAGTAACGCTCGCCCTCACCCGTACTACGTTACGTAATTTGTGAATGGACCCTTAATAGAAATAATTACTCCACTATGTGCAGAGTGAAGCAAAATTTACATCTATCCAAAAAGAGAAGCGTCGCTAGCGAGAAAAATACGAAACTTAAAAAAATAGCGTCGACACGACTTCCTGACTTCTGACGACGAGGCAAAAACAGTCATTAAAAATGTGTAGTCATTCTAGAAATGGCTCTCAGTAAAAATTTAATATGAGGATGATAAGGAACTTAGATATATAAGATAAAATACAATAAATCAAGTTTTAAATAGTTGACCTTTGACCCTGAAAATAGCTCATTTTTAATTTTCAAAATTTAATTTTTTTTCCGCATTCCCTATACAAGCTTTAGTTGCAGTCAAAAAACTGCGAGGGTAATTTTTTTGTTTTCGAGAAAAAAAATTATTTTGTATACCCCTCCTTTCACGGTTTTGGTATTTTTATTTTTTTTAATCCTAGACGAAAACTGTCAAATAAACAAGTTGTAGAGCATACTCGAAAACCTTAATTGAAATTGGTTTGGTCGGAATAGGACAATTTGTCACTGAGATATTAGGTCATGAAAATTAACATGTTGGAAGTAGGTGGCCTGAGCCTTTTCACAACTAATTGAAAATTAAACCTATCTAAATTGTAATGTTTGTATGACTGCTAAAAATGAACTTTTTTTAAACTATTTTTTTATTGGTAATTAATTTTGAGAGAAAAAAACAATTTCCGAAAGTGTTACAAAATTTAAAAAAGGAGGTTGTAAAAAGTCTACAAAAATGTGTAATTTATGCCAACTGAATTTGCAATGTGCAACTCCAAACTAGTGTAAAAGTTATGCGTATGAATGAAAGACATCAACGATTAAAAGTACACTATAAGGCAAATTTATTGTTTCTAATCAACGCCTACTAGAAGATAGCGTTATTGGACCATTTTTTCTACCGAATCTGCTTAATGGGGAGAACTAATTGTCCTTCCTACAGAATGAAGTTACAGAAGCGTTGAAATATGAACCTTTGATCAACATCCCACACCTTTTGTTCCAGCATGACGGTGCGCCTCCTCACCAGTAAAGAGTTCTGGTACACCAAGTTCCCTGGGCGTTGGATTGGAAGGAACGGTCCAGTGTGATGGCTTCCTAGGTCCCCAGACTTGACACTGACGTACCACTTCCTGTGGGGATTCGTGAAAGAGGAAGTTTATAAGACGCCAGTCACTAGCGAAGAAGACTTGCGCCAGAGAATTATTGCAGCGTATCGACTCGTAACTCCAGCTATGGCCCGTGGCTCATTTCAAAATATGCTGTATCGTCCACGAACGTGTATAGAATTATTGAGCTTCATTTATATAGTATAAGACTGGTACATTTGTAAATTGTGTAGCACTTTGAAAATTGTTTGTCTCAAATTAATTACCAATAAAAAAAATTAGTTTAAAAAACGTTAATTTTTAGCAGTCATACAAACATTACAATTTAGATAGGTTTCTTTTTAAATTAGTTGTGAAAAGGCTAAAGCCACCTACTACCAACTTGGTATTTTCATGACCTAATATCTCAGTGACAAATTGACCTATTCCGACCAAACTAATTTCATTTAAGGTTTTCGAGTACGCTCTACAACTTGTTCATGTGACAGTTTTCGTCTAGCAGCTAGCGTTAAAAAAATAAAAATTCCAAAACCATTCGCTGAAATTTACAAATAACAACGACCGCACCCGATAATGTACATCCTGAAAATTTCACATTTCTAGATAGCATAGTTTTTGAACAAAGTGCCTGAGGCGATCAAATTAAAACACCCTGTATATATGACACTTGCCATTCTCCCAACACAGTCTGTTTCACCAGTGATCATATAAATCATTAAGAAGTGGCAATTCACCAAAAGTAATTACTAGTCATTGGAACTGCCAGATAATGGTGCCTTTTGGACGTCTCAGCTCTAGGATAGACTATCATTAACCGAAATTGTTCAATGTCATCCTTATGTTGACTATGTTACTCGCACTGCACGGTTATTTGAAAACCTTTTTATATTAAAAAACATTAAAAATATCGACAATTAATTAACAACGGTCTTCTTGAAATTCCGGTATACTTATTTCCTAATATGGTTTGTATGTATCTGTTAGCGTTGGATCTTGTTCTAGCGTTGTAGCTACTAACTCAGTAGGTTCTAATGCTATTAATTCATCCGTCTTCAGCGTAGGTTTGGATACCATTAATCCATCCGTTCCACTAAAAACTGGACTCGGAAAGTACAGTTACGAAGTTTCCGCGAAGTTATTAGAGCTAACATGGGAGGATGGAGGGCGTAAAACGCGTCGCATTGTAGCGGGCAGCGACTGTCGGCGTGGAGAGAATCATTTGGCGTCTGCTATCGACAGTTTGATGAACGGCTCAGATTGCCTTTCCGAGGTAATTAAGGCTGAATTCAAAATATAATCATAATAGGACATTAAGCTTCGATGAGCCCCGACTTCGATACACAATTTGACGTTTAACTGACAGTTCCGTCAAAGGGAACGAACGGGGTGAAACCTGCGGCTTGTAGTTAGCCGTTGACCATCGAACCGCGTAGCGTCTACCCATCGTCCTTTAACCTAACAATAGACCCGACGGTACGAAGGGGTAAAGTTTCTCTACATCGTCTAATATACAATAGCGCTAATAATCAACTAAGCTTCGGTGAAGACCGTAACACGCTAAAATGAAAACGAAGAAAAGTTCGGGACCTTTACACCGCCTTCGAACGTAAAATGTATACGAGATAATTTATGAAAGCCGAGTCGGCCTAATCTGAATATTATACACGCTGGTCGCAGACGCCCGAGAACGGCTAGAGCGTCTAAAGTCGCCATTTTATGTTTACCAATAGTAACATTATCTCGTCTATATCCCCGAGCGAGCTCTTGGTTTTGTTTAAGTTATATTAAATTTCGCCTTTTCCATAATAAATTTTACGGTCCGTCTCGCGCGTAAAAATAAAGAAGGGGTCCCTGGAAAGAATAGGGAGGGGGGAGATGGAGGGGGGAAAGGAACGGGATCAAGGAGACTTTCGACGCTGAGAGAAGTTTTGCATCTCAACAGATCTTCCTTAAAAATGAGAAATGGCTTTGGGGATGATCGATAGCGATTTCGAAGGAAGATGAAAAAACAAACGCCGAACCATCGAGAGAGACGGAAGGGATGAGAAAAAATTTTCCGGAACAGAATGGATGGAAGAAAGTTATTTCCCAACGGGACTAAAATATCGCTTAAATCATTTTCTTTAATCGATATCTACATACCCGCGACTGACAATCCAATTAAACAAATTATCTTAATTACCGCGAGTCGTATATAAATCGTCTTTATTAATCAAATATTATAATTCTTATTTTCAACTGGTCTACTGAGGTTATTGTAAACCCTTTCTATTTTACCGAATTTTATTGATTTTGCCCCTTTGTTTTGCCAAAATTGTAATGTTTTAAATTTTTTTAAATTACAATTCGTGATTTTCCCATGCTACTTTACAACATTTTTGGTTGCCATGGCCCTACGAATGAAGGTCTACTTAACCCTGAGTTTGACAAAAATCAGGGAGAAACACCTCGGGATGCTTAATAAGCCCGGGTAGCCATTGGGGGGGGGGGGGGATGCTTTTACTTATGGGAAAACAGAGGTGACTTTGCATCACGTGAAATATGGGGTTAATCCGTATAATTCAACTATAAGAAAACGGAGAAGGAAAGTTTAATAATTTACCAGTTTTAAATTATCGTACAATTTGAGAAACCATAATGAATTTTTAAATATGGGAGTGTGTGCAATTTCATAAAAGCCGCGTATAGCAAATATATATAACTTCCCAGAATTCGTTCGTTCAATGGCGTTACAGGGAAAACCGAGAAATCTCCTGGTACAGTCTTTATTATTCTTCGAAGAGCAGAGATATATTTCTCGAAAGTAAAATGTCAAAGAAGCGGGCTGTCAGCCGAATGTATTCCAATCTATGGACGCGCTGGCGTAAAGACAACGGGTCTCTCGTTTTTCATTCAAGCTTCAAAAATATGTTTGACCGTAAAATAGACCTAAAAATTTATTCCATGAATTTCAAATATTAGGGTCGGCGGGACACGACCGGCTGAAGCCAGGCCAAGTTTTGTTATTTATATCATCTGTCATAACATATAGTCCCTTTCGAGAGAACAAAAAATATCAAAATCGAATTTTTATAACGGAATCTCTTATATTCGGGTAAGGTAAAAAAAATTAATTTATTATAATTCTTCAATTATACCTATGTGTAGCTATAAAACTAAAACGCATGAACACAACCGTGGCACTATTTTATCTTTTATACATAAATAATGTAAACATATATATCTAAATGTCAAAAAGAATTTTCTGACATAAGGTGTAATTTTAATCTATTTTGTTGATATCATTTAATCCATTGAAATATAAGTAATTAAATTAATGTTATATTTTACCTTTGTAAAGTTAACTGTTGTTAATCAACTTAACATAAATAAATGATTTTCCAAATCGTAGTTGGAAATCACCCCATATGGAAGTGTACTGTACACTATAATTTCAGTATCAAGGTAAATTTAAAGCCATCCGAATTGAAATAATAAAATTTCATTATGATTAATATAAATATATTATTATAAATTACCGTACGATAAAAGGAAATATGAGTTACCTGTTAAAAATGGCTAAATTTGTTTAAATATCAATAAGTTAAAAAATGAAAAATCGATTAATATAAATTTGATTTTACGATCTATGAGTATCTACAGATAACACGTGAAAATATCCAAATATCAATAAAATTTTAAATCCGATTAATATCGAAACATTTTTTACGCACGTTTTCCACACATGCTGGGATATGTCACACGAAAATTTAGAGCCAGAAATCCCAACAGGATACCGGTATCTCTCTACGTACTCTGTAGTAATTCCAACATAACCCGAATTGTCGCTGAGTAGCGTAAAAACTGGTACAATTTAACTTGATAATTTGTATTTCTTCCAACGTCTGGTGTATGAATAATTTAAACCTCTTTGCAGTTGTAAGTGGTGAAGTACCTTCACTTATAGCTTATATATGGTATGTTAACTTTGCCAAACTAAAGGCCTATTCACACGAATCAACCTTTTCGCAAAACATTGCTAGCCAACACGTGTGGAAAACCGAGTTGTTCCGTGTGAATGTAGACAAAATTTCCACAATGTGCTAGCCACGCAAACGCTTAGCTCCAAATATTCAAATCGATTAATTTTCTTAAGCATCCTTTCGATCGAACAAATCTAAATGATAATGTGAAGATAACATACCTTTATTAATGCAAATTGAAATTTGGTGGTATAAGAGGTAGTTTTTTCAAAGAATTACGAATAATTTCTATCGTCGGTTAATGCCAGAAATCTCCGAAACATTTCGCGGAGTGTGTGAATGAATTGACAACTGTAAAGCCACCAACAAAGTTAGGAAAAAATGTTGACCTTAAATCAATATTATTAGCTTTATTTTCCCTTATAGCATATAAAGGAGAGAATGAACACTGGTTGCTCTTTATTTTAAAAGGGGAATGCGTTAACATTTTTATAAAGATTTAAAATGACATCGTTCTTATATCGAATGCACAGCGAAGCGTGGTAATTAAATGGTATCCTATATAGGGAATGAAAATCGATCGAGAGCGCGCAAGATTCCATAATAAAAGACAAATTTGGCCCAACCCTGAACCCATATCAAAATCTGGGAGATATTTTGAGAACAGTTGTGAATAGAAATCGCCGAAAAGTGACCGCGCGCGTCGAAAGTTATACGAGCGCCCGCAAAAAAAGGGGCCGAGAAAAAGAGAGAACCGAGATTGAAAGAAATAAAAAATCCGTTTATCGAATAGCTAACATCTACAAGAAAATTATCTCGGTTAGTCATGCAAAGGCATTCCATTCACGCATTCCTCCGTTTTCATTGATCTTCCCATTTTTGGGCGAAAATGTTCCCCTTTTTCGTTCCATTATGATCGATTGGGGTCCACCGCGCGCCACCGGCAAAGTATGGAATTCGTTTTCTCCAATAAAAATAGAAGCCACGTGGATTTATGGAAAGACTTCTCTCTATTTCTCTTTTTCTTCGGGAGGATACTCCGCTCCTCCCACCTCCTTTCTTCGTCTCTTTCGGGTTCCGGGAAGGACCACCACCGAAACTCCCAATTCTTTATCTTTACCTTTTCGCTTCAGCGATAATTTGGGTACTCTGACTGAAAACGGAACATTTTTTCTTACACCGCGGTATTCAGAAACTTAATATCTTCAAATAAGATTTATCATCGCGTTGGGAACTTTAAGCTGTGATAAGAAGCGCGCATATTTTGCATTCGAGTGTTTCGTAATGTATACTCACCCTTCGTAGCGGCATTCTTTACAAGAGACGCATTTTTTTCTTACTACACCTAAGTCCAATTCGTTAACTTCTTTCTGTAATGGATAGTTTAATTACTTTATAACCCGGAAATATTTCTACTTTAATTTTTTTCTCCGAACTTCGCGAAACGAGATTTTTCCATACGAATAGTTCGTTTCTATCAATTTATGGGAATTCTATAATACTTTTTTTAAATGTAATAAAATCGTATTCGATGAAAAAGGGGAGAGCCATTCAGGAAATTAAATTATTCTAAAGATATTAACTTGGTGGATATCTGCAGGTAGGGTCTCGTACGAATAATAAAGCGTTAAATACCAAATTTCGATGGGTTTTGGACGTAGGGCAGGCAGTGGCCTAGGGCCTCGTAGAGCCCGATCAACATAAGATGACTAATCAAGCAAGATTCCACTTAAATAACCAGTATTAAAGTGTTACAATCAGTAACGTTTTATAGTATATTGAAAATAAAATGAAAAATAATTTAATTTAAGAAGAAAATTTAATTCCATTAAATCCATTGATCGTTGGGAATACACTGCCATCAAATATTTTTATTATTATCATAATAATTTAAATACATTTTTGAATTATTAGACCCAAATAGGAAAACTTATGTATGGGTCGTTTGGTTAGTAAAGTTTTAACTATATCTCTATAACAAAACAAGTATAGAAATTAAAAATAAAAAAATTACAAAACACTTAATATCAATTATCGTACAACCAATTTTTAACATATTTCTTATATAATGTAAATGAAGTTTCATTTCTGACGGCATCTGGTAACTTATTATACAAATATACACCTTTTGAGAAAGCGTGATTGTGTGCGTGACAGCTTGACACTTTTGGTGGAACTATTTTATTACCAAATTTAAAGCGTGTGGAATATAGTTCTTATATAATTCTTATTTATATAAACATAAAAGACTAGTAACCTTAAACATTTGTTCAATAGATAAGACATTATATTCTTTATATAATAGAAAGGAGGTTGGTTTATTCATACATACTCTAATTAATCTGTGGGTCATTCCAGGACAGATTTTCCCACTTGTTCACCCGACCATCACCAAATTTCGTGAAAACTTGTATTTGGGGTTATTTGGGCCGTAGACGTCGATTTTCAGGAAGATTGGTTGAGCGGTTGCTGAGATACAGTGTAGTCACATTTTTGAAAATTACATTGAACCCTACCCTACCATTAACCATTTTTTATCTCAGCGTCTACTTAACCCAAAAAATTTGAAAGAGGGCTCATTTCAAAGGAATTGAAGAGCGCAATGTAAATAAGCACTTAGGTTCATGCTATATATAAGATAAAATACAGTAAATCAAGTTTTAAATAGTTGACCTTTGACCCTGAAAATAGCTCATTTTTAATTTTCAAAATTTTATTTTTTTCCGCATTCCCTATACGCGCTTTAGTTGCAGTCAAAAAACTGCGAGGATAATATTTTTTTTTCGAGAAAAAAAATTATTTTGTATACCCCTCCTTAAAAAATATATAGAAATTTAAGATTAAAATACCACACATGACCTTATGGTTTTTGGTCTACCATTTCTCGGCTGCCCATTGGTCAAATTAGATCGGGTCAAAATTGCTTAGACTTAAAATTAAACGTAGAACACATTTCTAATTGGAACCATTTTTCTAATAATAATGGTTCTCGAGATAAAATTTGAATGACCTTGAAGACCCGGTTCAAGGTCATTGAAATTTTCAGTGACATTTGTCCCCCTGCACCCTCTAAGTAACCTGCAAATTTAAAATTATTAATTAAAACACATGTTGAGTAATTGGCTCTGTATCGTTTTTATAGTTGCCACCCTGTATATATTTTTTAAATTTCTATATTTTTTTTAAGGAGGGGTATACAAAATAATTTTTTTTCTCGAAAACAAAAAAATTACCCTCGCAGTTTTTTGACTGCAACTAAAACGCGTATAGAGAATGCGGGAAAAAAATTAAATTTTGAAAATTAAAAATGAGCTATTTTCAGAGTCAAAGGTCAACTATTTAAAACTTGATTTAGTGCTTATTTACATTGCACTCTTCAATTCCTTTGAAATGAGTCCTCTTTCAAATTTTTGTGTAGGGTTCAATGTCATTTTCAAAAATGTGACTACACTGTATCTCAGCAACCGCTCAACCAATCTTCCTGAAAATTTCAGAATCGACTTATACGGCCAAAATAACCTTAAATTCAAGTTTTCAAGTGGGAAAATCTGTCCTGGAATGACCCCTGTGTTGAATCTTTATCAATGGTAGCAAGTTTGATTTAAAAGCACTGCCCTAAGATACAATACCGTGTTTCAGATAAGAATCTACTAGAGCAAAATACACACTCCTCAATGTTTCGTAAGATAAAATATGACGTAAAGAATATAAATTATAAGATGTGTATCTTAATTTTTACCTCTCCGAGGGGACTTTGTACCCTAGGAGGGGTAATACAACCACCGTGTCTGTCTGTCTGTCTGTGGGTCTGTCTGTGGGTCTGTCGGTCAGGCCTGCGAACGCGTTCGCATTTTCGGGGCAAAGGGTAATCGCTGCCCGTTTTTTGTTTTCATTGGGTGTAGTATAAATATTTTTAAATTTGAGTTAGTACCGGGTAGGATTCGAACTCGAGCCCTCCTGCACGTCAGGTAAGCATTCTACCACAGTACCACGGATACATTGTACACGTCACTGAAAATTAGAAACTCTTCCGAGGAAAGGTATATTTTGGCTTGCCAACTGGTTCAACTATACAGGGTGTTTCAAAAAGATATGCAAATATTTTAAGGAGTTGTAGGGATAAGTATTCCTGTTTTTTCCCATTTTCCTACGATGAGTTAAAAGCGCCACAGAGCTTCAAAGTGTGGCCTACTAGGCCCTGGAAGTAGGCTGAAACAAGCTCAAAACCAACTGAACGTTGCGGGCAGCCCGTGGTTGATCTACTTCGTTCCTGTTCTGTGAAACGAACAATAAGTTTGTAACGAACCAGTCGCAGAGAAGTTAAAGTAAAAAATTAAGTAACGTACCTAGAATGTGCCTGTCTCACGTAATCGACGATGGATATTGGTAAAAGTCCTTGAGATGGGGATGCACCGGTTCGGGTACCTTTCCTGGTAAAGACGTTGAGCAGCCAAAGCATTGCCATCCACTAGTCCATACACGAATTGGATATCCGCCAGTTCTTCCGAAGTGAACTCCATTGTTGCAGTTTGAAAGTGATGAGAAATCGCGGTTCATCACGACTTTAAATACTGTTTCAGTTTACTTTTTTACGCTGGTTACCTCGATTTGTTTACAAAGTCCTTTTTTACCTATCACACGAACCCAAAACTTAATGTTCACATTTCCCTGCTGCTTGGTTTGTTCTTGATGCAGTCTACTTCGAGGGGCTAGTAGGCCACACTTTGAAGCTCTCTGGCACTCTTTTAACTCATCGTAGGAAAATGGGAAAAACAGGCAAACTTCTCAACTCATCCCCTACAGCTCCTTAAATTTTGCATAACTTTTTGAAACACCCTGCATATTTAATATGTATATCCCAATTTAATCTATGATCGATGTAAACACCTAAATATTTTTGTGTTTTTACATTATTTAATTCTGTACAATCGGAATTAATATTTGTTTTGCAAGCTGAGGAGTGGGTTTTTATAGAATTTCCTTACGGGCGATTATGTAAGTGCCTTGAAAATGTAATTTTATTGGTTTTCCCCACATCCAAACTTAGAAGATATCTATCAAGCCATTTTTGTTTAAATAAGTTTCAGTCTTCGCAAACACAATCGGCCAATCAGAATCAAAAAAACAATAATACGGTATCATCAGCAAATTAATTAATTAAACCAGTAGAAATAATATTGGTCCTAGGATTGTCCCTTGGGGTATTCCATAGCTAATTACCTCATCGTTATTTAAGATTATATTTATTCTCACTCAAGATTTTCCATGACAAAACTATACCTCTAAAGACTAGGTTTTCTAGTTTCGCCAACAATTTAAAATGACTGATTGAATCAAAAGCCTTGGCTTTGTCCATAAAAATCGCGATAACCCTGTTTGGTTTATTGGTTTATTATTATTACTTCATAGAAATCATCAGAGTTATACAAAACAGCGTGTCGTGGGCTAAGTCAACTTGCACCTTGTGCCCACGCGGTAGAGATTTTAACATAATTACAATAACAAAAAAGAAAATTTAACAATTAAAGATTTAAATAAAACATATTATTATTATAAACAAGATACGATAATAATTTGATTATTCAAGTTTTTAACTAGAATGTTTTAGTGAGTATAAGTTCTTTTAACTTTTTTTTTAAAAATCGGTTGGCTTTTTATATTAGATATCTCAAGTTTAGCATATTGTATAATTTGATTCCATTATAAAACACCGATGGCATTCTTTTAGAGGTTTTAACCATAGGTACTTCAGCAAATATTTTCTTCGGGTTTTTGTGTTTAGGGAACTTAATTCAAAATTCGAGGCAAAAGATAACGAATTAATATTCCTATAAATGAGCACTAGACAATTGAATTCGTATAATTGAAATACGTTCAATATGTTACTCTTTTGAAAATAATTTTTATGTGGGCGATGAAAGGCAGGCCGTAAATTTATCGAATCGTCCGTTTTTGGAGATTGAGGATACGATTGAGATTATCTCTCGAAGTATTGCCCCATATGGCAATTCCATAAGAGAGCGAGGAGTTAAGGGGGAAGAATACAGTAAAAGCCTATTTTTCGTTCAAGCTGAACGTTTCTGTTTTAATAATTACATAATTGAATTATATTTCTCTTATTAGGCTGAACCTTAATCTAGTGCTTAAAATAATTTTGATAATTCTAATATTAATAGTTAACGAGATATAAGGTCCTAACTAAAGGGTAGTTTGGGTGCTTGCCCAACTGGTTTAGCTCCGGGGTTCCGAATTAAAACGTAATAACTTAATTACTTTTAAATTTAAAATTGTCAAAATTATTTTATACACTAAACCAGAGGCTGTTTTACACTGAAATATTATTTTTTTAAGTTAAAATACAAAATTAAAAGAGTTCATATTTAGAGGTCGGTAACGGTTAATCATTATCCATGATTAAATTGATTTTTTTGGGGAAAAAATGTAAGCAAAGAAATTTACCGGTTAATATTTCGGAAAATGATTAAAAAACATGTATTATTCGTAAAATGTTAGCTTTTTATCGAAAAAAACGTCGTTTTTCCGATTAATTTTACAAATGTATCAAAAAATTAATCGGATAATACAGAAATATAAATTACTTGATAAAAACGTTTTACGAATAATTTTGAGAGCTTTATGGGAGGAAACGCCTCGGAAGACTATTTCTATTGTGGTAAATGGATCCACACACTCGCGATAAGGTTTTATAAATATTGTCTATACGTGCATATTAAATGTGATATTACTATCAAACCAAATTCCGAAATATTTATAAACTTCCACTCTCAAAAGATTTATACCATTAAACACTGTATTGGTTTTAAATGTATCAAGATTTTCAACGTGATTTGTGAATATGATGTATTCCGTTTTGTTGATTTTTAAAGTTAGACCATTATGGTTTAGCCATGAATGTATTTGGGTTAGGTAAATATTTACTTCGGCAAATACCATTTTTTGGGGATCGAATCGAATATCAATTGAATATCAAATATTTTTTTCCAGGCACGTCAAATACCAAATCGAATATTTATAACATCAAATAATTTAGTCGAATATTTTTAGAGTAAAATTTTAAGCCCGTTAACTGATCAAATACCAAATAGTATTTCGAATACCAAATAATTCGACGTATTTGGTTTTGAAATAACCAAATAGTTTGCATATTTGTCAAAAAATAAAAAAAGTAATTGAAATCACTGTTCATTTTACTTGCAATAATAAAATACTAAACGAAATGTATAATATATATTTTATTTTATTTAATAAATTTAAACTATAAAACTAAACTTTTTCAAATAAAACTTTTACAAACAATATTTAAAATACACATTTTTAAAGTTTAACTACCGCAGCGTTCTCCTCTGATGGCCTTGAAATTCAACAAATTAGAAAAAGATCCGCGGTTATTCGACCAGTTTGCAAACTATTTGAAAATACCAAATACTTTTTCCTATCTTTTGGAATATTCGACTATTTGATCAAGAAAAACGAATATTCGCGAACTTTCCCAAGTGCTATTCGATTCGACGAATCGAATATTCGATTTGGTATTCGATCGAATTATTTGGTCCAACCAAATATTTTGCACACCCCTACTTGGGCCGCTAGGAAGTCGTAGTTATTACCAATAGCAATGAGGAAAGCGTCATCGGCAAATAAATACATGAGTTCGCGAGGAATACAATTAATTATGTCATTGAGATTAAAAAGAAGAGGATATATAATTGAACCCTGAAGGACCCCAGCGGGTAAACTACGTGGAGTGGAAATATTATTGTTCGCCCTCGTCATACAGGGGCGATCGGAGAGATAGCTTTCCAGCCCACTGCTCGCGTTACCTCGGATTCCTATTTGGAAAGGTTTATTTATTAAACGTTTATGAGACACAGTATCGAAAGCCTTTCGAAGGTCTATAAATACTTTAATTGCAAAGTTACTATTGTCTAAGGCGGATAAACTTTTTTTTATAAACGGTGGTCAAGGCATTTATCGTACTCAACAATAGGGGCTATAAGAGCTTTACTTACAAATTTGAGAGCTTTCTGGCTGAGATCATCATATCCCGAGGACGTGGATGGAAGACTATTCATAATATTTTTAGCTCAGATTCTTCCATTAGGTGTAAGGCCATAGAATTGGGAAGCGAGGGGATTTCCGTTACATCAGTATATTACTAGCGTTGGGTCAAAAAATTATATACTGGTGCTCCAAGCGAATCAAAAAGCCTACTACACCGACAGTCTCATCATAATGCCCTACGCCAGCGTCTACAAGCTCGGACAAGTGACAAATCCAGCATCGGTAGTAGTACCCTACTACTGATGGTCGCACCCTGGACGCAAGCCACTCATCCCGACAAAATACGCAGCAATTGGGTGACCAGCTCCCACTTCGCGCGCAGCTGTGGAATAGAGAGTGGATGCTATAGCAACTCCAGCCGACACCCTACCTACGTAGGTAGAGAGCCACACCCTTCAAGCAAGAGCTCCTAAAGGGGAACGACGGGCACACAGCGGCCCACGTAACCCGGCACAGCTGGCACCGGAGATCCCGGTGTTGCCCCAAAAGGCCGGGAAATAGGACCACTGCGCCTCGTACGGAGACCCGCCGCCCCACAACAGGCTACCCGATCCTCCGAGGTGGCCAGTTTTCCTGCATGGACCCTCTCCGTTAGCCTGACCATTTGATCAGAGCTAACATCTCCCAGAGGACCACCGCCAGACCCCGACTCCCCCGTAAAGCCACCCGCTATTGCCCACTCTGACCCATTAAGGGCCATACTAGCATCATTTAAGATCATTTAATTTATTGCAGTCAATTGGAAGAGAACTAGAATGGGTATTGTTTCGGTCTAGAAGGTATTTACGGTGCGCAATTTTTGTTTAACATTTGTGGAATTTCTGAATTTATTCATAAAAAATGCATTTCTGATAAGATTATTACAGTTATTCCTCTAAGTGCGAAACGCGTGGATATTTTCTATTGTAGGAGGTATTTTGGAGATTTATTGGAGTTTTTTTTATAAAATTTTTATGTCGTTCGTTAGCCACGAGTCACAAGAGGGAGTAATAGTCTTAAATTTAAACGATTTATTATATTCGGCGGCAACCAATTGTACAAAAGCATCATACGCGGTGTTCATATTTTCCGACATTTGAGCATAAAATATTAGATAGGCTGGCAAGAAACCGATTCAAGTTACGCTTACAAGTTAGAGAAATTTCGAAATTTTAGAGGAGCGGCGGAGAAATCGGGAGAATCCAACGATAAGTGAATTGGGTAATGATCTGATACCACAATATTGTTTAAGTTTAAAAATATATTGTCAATGCAGGTACCACTTTTCCGACGAGTGCATGGGGAAATTAATGCCCATCATAAAGTTGTAACTGGAGAAAAGGTCGATTAGGGTGTCACTGCGAAATTACTTATTTCAAACATTTATATTGAAGTCACCGACTATAATTTTTTTTTTGATCTAGGCGGTCCAAGAGAACTGGCTACTTCAGAGCAATAGTGATAAAAAAGAGTCAATATTGGCCCCATGTGGTGTGATGATATTTTATGTAATATCAAAATTATTAATTATTGTAAATATTGTATATAGGCTTATTTGTAATTTTAAAACTTATTGGAAAATTAGATCTGTAGAGGTTACTGGTTTCTAGCCGTGGCCAGCGGGTTTTGCCCATAATCCCTTTTCAAACGCAAAGGACTCTTTTCTATTGTGTGCATTTTTCGTACGCGCGTATTTTTGGCGGCGAACGTAAAAACCCTGGCAGGAAATTGGTCGCTTGGTCTAGTGTGACGTAGTGGAAAATAGGCGCGAGCCCCAGCGTCGTTGTTTGGTTCATTAGCACCGAAGCTGTTAAAAAGAGGGAGACTCGGACTTCCAGGAGCAGAACAGAAACAACTCGTCCGAAGCAACAGTTCACCCCGAACTTTCGACCAAGGTCAAGAACGCTATAGTCGCGATATAAAATATAGAAGTCTCGTAATTCGTGTGGTGCTAAAGTCGTGTCGTGCCGGAGCAGTCAAAAGTCGCGGGCTATGTAGCTAGCCATTAAGTTTTTAAATTTCTTCAAATTTGTTTAGGATTTAGCTTTTTTATCCCTTTTCACAATGGACTTATCTACTTATTCGCTAAATTTTTCATCCTTTGCATTGTGGTCCATAGGTGGTTCCTTTTAACGTTAAAAATAGCTCGAGTTATTCAAAGATTTGTAAAATATGTTCAGAGTTTCCGAGGAAAAAAAGGACCCGAAACTCGGACCAAATACCATT
Organism: Leiobunum rupestre; assembly: GCF_980474605.1. NCBI lineage: Eukaryota > Metazoa > Arthropoda > Arachnida > Opiliones > Sclerosomatidae > Leiobunum > Leiobunum rupestre. The sequence goes on from NC_143391.1 coordinate 21,763,980, forward strand.
GCGTATATACTAATCTCCACTACTCTACCCCTATTAGACTTTCCGTTGCTATGCAACTCGTTTTGAAATTTTTAATATTTGGGCTTAGGTTCTCTATTCGGTGTTATAGTCGCGAGCCACATTTCCCGCACGGTACTGATGAGTCCCAAATAGGACGAAACCGGTCTACCGTTGGAATTTCTGGCTATTTTATTTAATATAATTTAGTTTTACAGCCGCCGAGTTTCGCGTCTTTTTGTTTGCTCGAAGACCTAATATAAATAAAACCAACGTAACCACATTAATCGAAATGTATCACACATTTAAAGCTGATAAGAAAACACGTAAAGAAGTTACGAGTACGGTAAGCAAAACGAAAAGGCACCCCTGTAGAAAATTAGAGTCGGGCCGACGTCGGCAAAAGGTACTAAACACTAAAGTCGGCCGACCTTTGGATTTAGGGTCGAAATGTCCTAGGGGTAAAAGGGTCGGCCGACTACAAAACGTCGGATCTTTACCGCCTTTTAATAGACCTAAGACCAGGGGCGGATTAACCCTTTCGGCGCCTTTAGGCACAGAATAATTTTCTGCCCCTGGGTATTGTCTAACGGGTTGGTCAGATAAGTAGGGGCAGCCCACGTACTTCGACCGTGGGGCTTTATCACAGTTTTGGCGCCCCTAGAAAAATGGCGCCCTAGGCACGTGCCTACTCGGCCTAATGGTTAATATGGCCCTGCCTAAGAACCAACTGCGAAACGACGTCGGGCCGACTTTATATTAATGCTTATTTCCGACCCAAAACTGATCTAATTATTAGATGCCGCGTTTTTCGAATACAAATAACTTTGAAGAAAAAATAAAAGTAATTATCTCAGAAAATCATCAAATAGTCAGAAAAAAATTCAAATATCCGCTTTTCCTAAATACATATGGTCTGTTTCATAAAGTTAATCCAATTATTTAATTTGGATATTTTAAGTCGGATAATGGTCGGCATACCGACCATAAATAGTCCCAAAAATGGATTTACGGTTTTAGTGTCGATAAACGTTCGGACGTTTTTAGGTCGGCATTTGGTCGTCGACTATAAAGCGACTTTTCGACCGTACCCCGACCCTAAAAGGACTTCATGTGCTACAGGGGCATAAGAGCGCGATGTATACAACTTGAAACTGTTTACATAAATGACCCAATTCACTTGAAAAGTAAATACCGATAGACAAAAAACTATGTAGACCACCCAAGGATTCTAACCTTTGTCCCTCTTATCTCAATATCTCTGCCGACCGCGCTAAAACCAGATTTGACCTTTAAAATTTCAGACGTAAAAAAATGTAGACTTTAAAATCTATTAATATACTTATAACGAATATTTAGGCGCTTTAACGCGAGTACTTGTTTCCTTAAATGTATTAGAGAACAATATCCACCCCGGCCAGCTTATTCCGCGAGGTCATTGTTAAAATATGTTTTCCAAGATAGGGAATTTCCAAGAATATCCTTTTTTTGTTATTCGCTGGCTCTCAATAGTATTGTACCCCCTGATACGTCACTGGCTCAAGAAAAGGTTTTCCCCATGTTTTACCCCTTTGCTAATTTCCGGTACCCCTGGTACATTCTCGATGCGGTTGTGAAACAGAGAACTAGACGAGATGTTAAAAACCGAGAATGCGCGGGAAAATGCAAGATTGTGTCGTGCCATTCGATGCCGAAAGGTTGTGGAATTGAACTCGGACTAGCTGTAATAGATTGAAGGTTTCCGCGTTAATACGTGTAGCTATGAGTGCCGTTAAAAGTACCATCGTGGACGCCCCTGCTGGTGAAATTATACGCCCACCCTCCCCGGATCAGTCTGATTCCGATAGTGATAACTACCGTACTCATCCCATGACTCTTAGGTCTCGCACTTCAAGAAAGCAATAGGCAAGTCTCCCATTGATCAGCATTCCCTCAATTTTTTTTAACTTGTGTCCTCTCGGGACGTTCGGAACTAGTTGGGGGGAAGTATAACGAATATTTAGGCGCTTTAACGCGAGTACTTGTTTCCTTAAATGTATTAGAGAACAATATCCACCCCGGCCAGCTTATTCCGCGAGGTCATTGTTAAAATATGTTTTCCAAGATAGGGAATTTCCAAGAATATCCTTTTTTTGTTATTCGCTGGCTCTCAATAGTATTGTACCCCCTGATACGTCACTGGCTCAAGAAAAGGTTTTCCCCATGTTTTACCCCTTTGCTAATTTCCGGTACCCCTGGTACATTCTCGATGCGGTTGTGAAACAGAGAACTAGACGAGATGTTAAAAACCGAGAATGCGCGGGAAAATGCAAGATTGTGTCGTGCCATTCGATGCCGAAAGGTTGTGGAATTGAACTCGGACTAGCTGTAATAGATTGAAGGTTTCCGCGTTAATACGTGTAGCTATGAGTGCCGTTAAAAGTACCATCGTGGACGCGCGATGAAATTGGACGCTCGCCATACTATCCAACCGGGAACCCCGACCATGAAGAGCAGGACCGATGCTAAAATCGCCCGGCCATCCATCAAGGAGAGCTGCGTGTCCGTGATCACCAAAGTCTTCGCCACCGAGAAGTCACTCGCCGAGAGATAAGTAGAATGAATTTCTAAGAACAATAGAACTTGAACGCTATCGCCATAGAGTCTTGTAATAGAGCATAGTAGCTAAGTATAAGACTATAGAGCAATAGAGCGTTTTCATTAAATGATTCGAATCATTCCCCTTTTAATTATCCTGAGAGCCAGTAGACGTAGTCCTGTATATTTTAAGTATTTAGTGTATTTTAGATAACTTAGTGTATTTAGTATTTAACCGTACTACAATTTTTAGTATTCAATTAAACGTTTCTTAATTTTCATTTAAACTCGTAGTATCCTTGATTATTAAATTTAAATCATAGGTTTAAGTGTATCATTTAGATTAGATTAAATCTTTATGTATAGTAATTTTTAGTTTAGTCTAATTTTAAATGCTAACGGTATATAATAAGTTGGCCGGGGCGGAATATTGGGCTCTGACCATAAAATCGTTACATACTCTTCCGCTTAAGCTGAGATTATAATTTTCAATGAACCGTAACATGTATCGGTGATTCTGTGGTAGAGCATTCGCCTGTCATACAGGAGGGCTCGGGTTCGAAACCCGCCCGATGCGATCGCAATATGATACTATGACGTATACCGTTAACATTTGGTGGAAACCCTGCCATTTGGACGTTGATACGTTTACCGTTACCGTCAGCACTCGGTCCGTCCCAAACGTCGAAGATTCTTCACGTACAATCACAATTCGCAAAAGAAAATTATAATACACCAAATGACAAAAAGTGGGTGCTTTTGGATAAACCTTCTAAGAAATTGCTTACGCAGCGATTACGCTTTGCTCCGACAGACAGACAGACAGACAGACACACACACACACACACACACACCCACAGACAAGGTAATTGCAATACCCCTGCTAGTAATCTATGTCCCCTTGGAGAGGTAAAAAGGTACTTTAGCAGTATTGGAGATTTATATTTCGAATGGTTCCAGATTTGATATAGTTTTTAGAATTTGCCAGATTTGTTTGTGGTCAATCCTAAGCCCACTACTGAGGGCAAGCGGGTATTAACAAAGGGAAAGTTTTTAATTAATAATTAAATTATGTAATTATTTAAATATTTTAATAAAATAATATGATCAAAATGGAAGCATTAGCAACGAATATCGAATACCCCTGGCGTGCGGTCGAAGCTAAATTCAACAACTGAATTATGTTTGAAAACATTTAAGGACTATTTCATAAATTTCAGTTGATGATGCTTTGATTTATGCATTAGGAAGAACCAAAATCCATTAATTTCAACTGTTAAAGCCACACACGAAAGGGGATAACTCGCGCATGATGGCCCATCATTCTTGCGTTTGATGTTTTCAATGTTTCTGAACTCCCCCTTCAATTATTAGAAGTATACATCCATAAGCGAATTGCATAGTACTACTTTATTTCCTAAACCTAAAAGGAATTTAGATGGGAATGAGGGCAAACAAAAAGCAGCTTTCTAAATAGGTTCGACCCAGCTATCTGCTCAAACTATCTACGAGAAATTGTAGAGAAATAACCTGAAAGTGGCGGAGATAATTAAGGATGGTGACTTTAGCGGTGATGTGTATGTGTCCTTCCCAGGAGGATCCCGCTGCTAATCATCTACTATCCCGACTTAACAACGGGTGGGTGGATTTTAGTTTGGCGATCCAAATATTAGGAGAGGAAAAGGGACGCCTGATAGAACCCAGAGTCCCCCGAAACGAAAAGATGGCGACAGGAGTGCAGGGGCTATTCCCGAAAAAAGCAATTTAGAAATCCATGAATAATAAAGCACCCGTGAAATTGTTTTTCATTAAAACCTCTGCCCTGAGCTCAACGAAGATTTTGAGTCAATTTAAAAAGAAAAAATCTATGCGGGCAACTATAGAAAAATACTAAAATTTCAAAGTAAATAAAAGGCAAAATATTCTATTACCAGTTTTAATTATGTACTTTAACATAAATTGTATGCCAATAATTTTAGAGGAGATAACTAAATAATTGGCGTTGCTTTAAAATCTTTGGAAATTAAATACTTACAACTATTATTGCTAACGTCTTCTTTCACTATAAAAAAATGCATCATTTTGGTTTTGTTAATACGTATATGGCTCAAAGTACATTTATCTGCCCTCCTTGCAGACAATTTGTTACCATTTCTTAAATGCGCATAAAATTTGAAAAAACGACGAATGAAAACTATAAAAATTAAATCCTTTAAGTGAAATAAATCCTTTAAGTAGTAGTCAGACTTAAGTAATGAGATAAATTACTTAATACCCAGTGTGGCATAGGTACTGGGAGATTTTTAACATTTAAATTGTTGTAAATTCGAGCCGTTCAGGTTCCTAGCGACGGGCTGATCACGCTCCGAAAACTGGGCCAAAAATTACAAACTTTAAAATTTGGGTATAAATAAATTGAAATCACTCGCGGGGGGGGGGGGAGGGGGCTTGGTGAATTTAAATGTAATAGAATATTACCATAATGAAGTGACGGAACAAAACTAAGATACGAAAGCTAAATGGCGAAAAGGAACAGTAATTTAAAGGTTTTTCAAATAACGAACGAGCAGATGATAATTATAAAACTATACAATTGTGGTTCCTTTATATAGGGGCCCTACAACAAATGTACAATCATAAACGACGTTGTTAGTATTATTATTGTAGTATTCGTTGTATCTTAAATAATCTTTAAATTTCGAATAGTCAATAAGTTTTAGCATGAGTCTATAATATTGTTCCATAAGTTTGTCACTTTGGGGAATATTTTACTGAGAGCTAGTTCTTAACGGAGTAAAGTCATCTCCCCCTAGCGAGGCGTTATCAAAGGCTACATGTGACGCGAGAGCCAGCGGACGCAAAACAGCGACGAAGCCCGTAATGCAGTCTGTCTTGTGAGGAAAAGGAAGAGTCACACTTATGTAACAATATTATACACTTATGGTTTTAGGAATCAAGCCTACTTCTCCCCAAAACATGTTATGTCAAATAAATAATTAAAATCTCAAGTGGATTAAAAATAAAAGTTTATTCAAATCGCCCCAAAAGGTAAAGAGTGTAATGATATAAATATTAATAAGAAAAAAAGAGTTAAAGAAATTATTTACGTTTGAAAAATTGTAACTAAATGATTGGGGAAGCTATAGAAGTATAAATGAAAGTAACTTAGAGTAAGTCAACAGATAACTGTACGGGAATGATCTAAGATCCAGGAATGGATTGGAGAGCCCAGATGGCGTCAAAATATTTCCACTCCAAGACCTAAATTCCATCTTTAACTCTTAAAAACTCTCCGACAGAGCCCGAGAACGATTTATTAAATGGCAAATCAAGCCAGCGATGGACGAAATAAAGGCAGTCCAAAGTGTCGAGGAAGAAACTTCTCCCGGGAATGAAAGGGTATATATAGAAGAGAGCCAGACCCGGAGCTTAAGCCCGGACCGAAAATGTATAAAAAAGGCGATGGAGCCAAAAAATAAAAAAATATAGAAGAACTTTAAATCTACGACGACCGTCTTCTTCGCTTCTAAATCTCCGGCCATTTTCTGTTTCAAGCATTTGAAAAGGAACTTTTGAGGTCTTCGCTATATGTACCCAGATCTTAAGAATGAACGTATTTGAGAGACGACGGTGCTTACTCTATACTCGGCCGAGGAAAAAGAAAGCTCTTTGTGCTCGCGTAACTCTCCAATTCTAAGCATTTTAATCCTTCTCTATTCGCGGAAGCGAGATTTCCCCCCAAAAGGATTCCGTTGATTAAACTTTTTATCCATACCTGATCCCCGCGCGCCGCACAAAAGAAGCCGGAGAAGGACTTTCCCTTTAAAAACTTTTATTTGTTCCGATATTAAAGCCCAAATATATAGATGTATAGAAATAATGGCGAAATCTGAAGCTATTATACTTTATCGCGCTACGTAACGCACGAGCGGTATTTAGATCTGGTTCCGCGTAACGAGTGGGTCGAATTTATATTTCCGTAAGCAGCATTTACATTAGGAAAAACGTAAACGGAACGAAACATTATCCTAATGGAAAGTTGAAAGACAAAAAGGCGGTCAATGTAAGGCGAGATCCGCTCCGAATAGAGTGACGCGTGGGCTGCTGATGCTATTGTTGAAAGAATCGGCGGTGGTGGCGCCTCTCGCCTAACATACCGCGCAATTTTGAACGAAACAGCTGTTACTGTTTTATCGAATTTCGCTTTCTAGCCTCGAGGGGGCTTACATTCCGTAACATGCAGCCCTCTTCCTAAAAATCATTAAATATTGCTTAACGGACGCCCGCGACGTTTCCGTATCCAGCCAGAGTATGGGAAAAAATAAGCCAAAAACCCAACGAACACCTACGAATAAAAGAAGGTAGGGAAACCCGTAACTTTTCCCTTCAATATTCCGCTTTCGAATATTCCGATTTATCCCAAAGATTTTCTACGGCGATTAGTGACGCCTATTATAGGTTTATTGATTGACTAATATATTTCGGACCAACGTCATCCAGGCCAGGTGCCCGCAAATTGCCCCGTATATACCGATCGCAAACTCGTTAAGGGACCGAGTGCGAAACAATAAGTAACTGAACTATAACAACAAAGTTAGATATCTTATGGCGTTACTGCCTTACAGTCGAGATTACTTATCGTGATGTTTCTATCTATACCCGTTAGAAGCGGTCCTATACACACTCTTTTACGAAGTCGGCCATTTCATTACAGGCCTAATTTAAAATACATGTCTTGGGCACACAGCCTTCTTTGCGTGCTTTTTTTGACCATAACATGTTACGAGGTATTTTCACGCGCAAAACGAATTTTAAAAGCTGCCGTCAATAGTACAGGCAAGAGCGCATTTACGTGCTCATCAGCTCGAGACGTCGCGTGCACTTGACCGCGTGAAGCGGCCTTGCATGCACTATTTGAAATCAGACCTGTAATAAAATGGCAGCTCTCGCAAATAAAAGAGTGTATAAGGCCCGTGTTCAAATAGTATCACCTCTCCAGTTAAAGTTTCGGGGCGTGTCTTTTTATTAGCCGGAATAGGAACGGTAATGGCGTATAGACGAAGATCTAAACACGGAGGGATTGGAAAACCTTCGCCGCCATACGCTAATGACCTTCCTACGAGTGAAACTAGAACACGGTTACGAATCAATGCTTGTCCGCGCGACTAAACAGAATGTATAAGTAGTTTCTTTAAACTAAAATGCCTCGTCTTCCAAAGCATCCTCTCACGCCCGCCTCGATACATCTTTCCATTCAAAATCTAGAAACGAGAAAGGGACTTTCGGGCGAAGGGGGAGTATAGCGGGGGGGGGGGGAACTGTCCGGATATCCAAAGAGTTAATAATGCAGCTGTCACATCCTTTTTCGGAAATATTAAATTTTCCAAATTATCGCGAGACGTCTCGCCACTTTTGGGGCCGAGATGTGGCGGTGGCTATACGCTATAGCGTGTCTGCGCGTTCGGGGGCGCCACTAGAGGCGGACGACCAAAATTAAGTCCACGCCACGCCTCTTCCATGTTTTTGAAATTGAAATAAAGAATCTCTTTTCTCGGCGTCGGAATCTGTTCCTTCTACGGATCATCCCCCCCTTTGGATCACGAAGGGTGTAATGGGAAAGAGCGAAAATGATGAAGCTATCTTTTAACCGTGTTTCCCCAGCATCCAACACCCCCTAAGCCATCTTGAGGCTAATATTTTAGAAGGAAAATACTGGCAAAATCCCTCTAAAATATTAGCAAAGACGCGGCGGTTTTGTGATTAATGTTTCTCGTATAAGCGCGGGTACCTTTAACTCTACACCGTCCCTGATATATCGTTGCCAGGAATCATTAAAAATATCTAGATTGAATAACTGAAAAAGTATTCGCATTTGGTAATTAGAGAAGCCGTATCAGAATCTAATATTGAATTGTCATCAGCATATTCAAATGATCTTGAGTAACTCAAACATTTGTAATTATCACTAATATAAATATTGAACAAAATGGGACCCAAAATACTGCCCCGCGGGACACCAGAGGTTATAACCGCTGGATCAGAGTTTACACCCTGGATTGATACCAATTGAGAACGTTCACATAAGTATGAATTAAACCAATTTGCAGCTTCGACACTGACACTGCTATTTCTAAGAGTATTGATCAAAAGTCCATGATCAACCCTATCAAAAGCTTTTGATAAATCTAAAAATATCACTTCGACTATACGATTTTTCAGTTCAGTAACAATAGATTGATGTAAGTTAACAGCGCAATCAATAGTGGAGTGTCCGGGTCTAAAGCCAGATTGATTCGGTGAGAGAACTTTTTATCTATAATATATTGTATCAACTGTTCAGAAGCACATTTTTCAGTCACTTTAGAAAGACCTTGTGAAATACCACGATAATTGTCAGGATCAAAGGGGTCACCTGATTTAAACAACGGAATAACCCGGGCAATTTTCCACATTGATGGAAATTGTTGTTGAGTGAACGATAAATTAATTATTCTAGTTAAGATGGGTGCTAAGATAATAGCTAAACCCCTGATCAGTACACAAGACAGACCATCAGTTTCAGATGCTTTACTTGGTTTCATTTTTTTAAAAGGTTAAAAACCCACCAAAATACAATTAATATCGTTCGTCAAAATATTAATAGTAAAATAAACGTTGAAGTTACATCTTCGCGTAGGGATAGTGTCGAAAGGCTGAACTAAGTCCAGTCAAAGCCCGAAGCGAAGTCAACGGCGACGGCATTAGAATTAGCCCTTTGACTCAGCTGCTCCGCTTAAAGCGAGACTTAACAGCGATCCTCGGCGCTTTGGGATATCTGTTCCAGTCAATACCGCGCTTTAGCTTCGGCTATACACGTATACGCCCTCCTCGGTATACGCTATTCAAATCCAGTTGAGCCGTGAGCGGACGTTTTCAAGGGGCCAAAAGGGATTCGACCATCCGCGTAATATTATGGACTCCAAATTCAAACGACCGACGAAGTGAATTTTATCGAAGGTTTCACCCCCTTCGCCACTAGGTACACACAACGCTTGATTGCTTATAGATATTTTGGTTGGGGCAAAACCAAACCTTCAAAGAAAACGCCCGGTCTCGCCGAGAGATGTTGGCTCTAGATCCAAACACGGTTGGGTGGACGGCAATGGAATAAATACCCTGCCAATACTATACTATCCTATCCTATCTATAAGGTAAACCACTTCTGGTATATGAGGAAATCAATGTAAGGTCCGCTACGTAGCCGATATAGCGAAGAGGGGGGGGGCGGATCATCACTCGTTTAAACTAACGACCAACAACATCTAAAATATCCCTCCGCCCCCTTTGGTCCCCCGCAGCAACTCTGATCCAGCGTTCTTTCGTGATAAAGGCGCGCCCGGAGCTCTACGCGAGAAAACGGGCAACTTCGCCGTTTAGGTTGATCTTGTGCTTAGTTTTCTGTTTATCTTCAACTCGTGGAGAAGTCGAGAGAGATTCCTTAAGCTATAATCAATGTTCGCCGCCGATTCCCCCCTTCCCCCGTGTCTACCTTTTCGACTTGACTTTCGCCACTCCGCGAAACCTAACGTCGTCTTTGTACAACTTACTTCGGCTCGAATTGCGGCCAATTTTGTTCGAGACTACTAAGTTACCGGCATCCAAAGTATAAGCGGGTAACGAGAAATTCTTATTATTTACTTTTAATAATGGAGTTACTTTCCTCACGCACGCCTTATCGGGTTGGTACCGGGGAACGGATAAATGGTTACGACTCACGAAATCGGAGATTGACTAATACTATACCTAAACGACCAAAAATTTAGGTTATTTTTCAATGAAAAATAGAAAAATCGGTGAACGAGATTATAAAACTACATCGCTTCTACAAAATGATGAAATGAATAATAATAATAAAAAGCTTTATTCGGATATTCCCATTCAGTTAAAACTGTTTTACAAGGGAGTCCTAGATTAAATTAAAATAAATACTAAAATAAATAAAAAATAAAATAATTCAAAAGTCAATTAGAGATACTATCTCTTTACATTTAGTTTTAAATGAAGAGAGCGACAAATTCATTTTCATTTCATTGTCTAATCTATTCCATAATTTTACACCTATTGTTTTTAAATTCTGTACACTAAATATATTTTGTTTATAAGAGACCGAAAAATTATATAAACTACCTCTGGTTCCATATCCACGCAAGTTTTGTTCAAAAAAATCATTAATATACAACGGAGCTATTTTGTTATAAGCTCTATGCATTAGTACCAGTAATGACAAATAATAATATTGTTTTAAGGTGAGCCAACCCAATCCTTTTCGAGCTTCAGATGCTGACGTACGTTTTCCTCTCCCTAATATGTATTTGGCACACTTATTATGTGCTACTTGCAATTTATTAATATTTGTTTCAGAAGCATTTACATAGAGAATATTGCCATACATTAGAACAGAAAATAAAAGTGAGTCGTACAAAATCCTAAAAGCAAAAATGTATAATATCCTAAAAAACGGATATAGCAGCCACAGCCTTGTGTTAATTTTTTTAATTGTATAATCAATGTGGGGTTTCCACGTTAAATTATCATCAAAGTAAATTCCTAGGTACTTGTACGCTGCCACCCTTTTTATACCAGTTTGGCCTAGACTATCAATATTTTTAATTAGATGTCTAAATTTTTTTGGTGCAAACCACATAAAAAAAGGTTTTAGTTACGTTCAACAACATATTTTTTTACTAGTGTAGTTGTTAAACGACTCATATCACTCTCTAATCGGTTAATTAAGCTACTAATATTTGTAGCAGTATCAGAATCTAATATTGAATTGTCATCAGCATATTCAAATGATCTTGAGTAACTCAAACATTTGTAATTATCACTAATATATATATTGAACAAAATGGGGCCCAAAATACTGCCCCGCGGGACACCAGAGGATCAGAATTTACACCCTGGATTGATACCAATTGAGAACGTTCACATAAGTATGAATTAAACCAATTTGCAGCTTCGACACTGACACCGCTATTTCTAAGAGTATTGATCAAAAGTCCATGATCAACCCTATCAAAAACTTTTGATAAATCTAAAAATATCACTCTGACTATACGATTTTTTTCAAGTTCATTAACAATCAATAGTGGAGTCTAAAGCCAGATTGGTTCGGTGAGAGAACTTTTTTATCTATAATATATTGCATCAACTGTTCAGAAGCACATTTTTCAGGCACTTTAGAAAGACCTTGTAATAGTGAAATACCACGATAATTGTCAGGATCAAAGGGGTCACTTGATTTAAACAACGGAATAACCCGGGCAATTTTCCACATTGATGGAAATTGTTGTTGAGTGAGCGATAAATTAATTATTCTAGTTAAGATGGGTGCTAAGATAATAGCTAAACCCCTGATCAGTACACAAGACAGACCGTCAGTTCCAGATGCTTTACTTGGTTTCATTTTTTTTAAAAGGTTAAAAACATAAGATTCACTGACTTCCCTAAAAGTAAATTCATCATTGTGTTGTTGAACAACGGTGTTAGGAATATTGACGAATCCTTTAGTTTGATTATTCGAAAATTGCTTATTTAAAAGTTTAGCCATCTCTAAAGAGTCATTAATAATATTTGATCCAATTTTTAGGGAGGTCAAGCTATTGGTAGCCTTTTTTAAATAAGGCTTAATTTTTTTTCAGATAGCACCGGAATTTCGTTCAACACTTTTAAGTTCTGAAGCAAAATAACCTTTTTTAGCATGGCGAATTAAATTGAAACAGTAGAAGTAAAGATTGAAATTGACACCTATTTTGCATATCCCTCTAAAGTTGAAAATTCTAATCGGCAAAGTCAATTAAATATTGTTGACGTACTATTGTACGACGATGTGAATCGCGTCAACAAGGCGAGCTTTATTGATACTTCGATAGCGCGTTTTAATACGCGTAGATAATTTGAACAATCAATAACGATTGTAAAAGAGAATAAAGGTATCAAAAGGACTTAATATCGAATTTTCGAAGGATTTACTTTGAAAATCAAAAGGAACGAAGTTAGAGCGTTCGAGGCGCGTAAACAAAGTTGCGAAAGGCTCGGATGCGCGGTTTAGGAAGGGGGGTCGAACTGGGGACGCGAGTGCTTGTTTGCTTTTGGCCTCTGGGCCTAAATCCCATTACGGGCTTTGTCACCCTTTGTGGATTTACGGAAGAAAGCCGCGCGGTAATATCCAAGAGCGCTTTTTCATATCCAAGCGGGAAGGAATCGAGGATCGCCTTGAGCGCGCCAGAAGAAGGGCAACGTCGTCTTTGGTCAAGTGCGCCGAAGATCGCCTCTCACTCGCAACGCCCCGAAAAGAATAATATATTCTTCCGCGGCCACTCTTCTCTGTCAGGAGCGGGATTACTCTTAAAACCCGAAAAGGGAGCATTATGATTGATGATATCTCCGGCTCTCTGGCGTTCTCTTCGTACCGGAAACTTTGAAAACGCGAAGAAGCTCGTGGTCCGAGGAACGCCGGTAGACCAAATGTTGGAATTTCGTATTCGAATACGCGCGAGCTAATAAATATTCCAAAAACAACTTAGAAGATTGTGACTCCACGCGCCGAGAGAACCCAAAGCCGGCCGCGCTATTTTGCATTCGATACTTATCGAAGAGCTTTCTCGTTGTATTCGCGAAAATACCAATTCCCACATCGACTGAAAAAAAAACCCCATATCTAGACTGTTTATCCTAGGTTTCCGGGAAAGAAAAAAAGTTTTAAAGTTTCGATTTCTATCTCTTATAAGCGCGTCATAAGGTACCATTTTGAACCGTCTCATTTTTACAATGTGTATATCCAAAGGGATATTTTTATCCCTAAAAGTTAGACGTAAAAATTTACATACAACGTCGATATAAGGATAGTAAGGTGTTACATATGGTCGAAAAAGAATCTATACGGGTACTTTTTATCTCCCTGAAAATAAACTATTTCTATCCATTATAAATCTTGATTTTCCGTGGACATAGAATCCCCGGGCAGGTTTATTTCGAAAGCATCGGCCAATAGCACGTACGATATAAACGGGATTCATCTCGCCATCACTTAAAATTTTATTTATTTCTTCATACCGGATCCTTTTTTTCGAAGAACAAAAATTTATCTCGAGTCGGGCCGCGGAAAGGAGAGTTTTTTACAGCCTGCCTTTTTTTCAACCTCCGAGAGATTAAAACATTTTTATACTTTAGGAAATCCGAGCCATCACGTTTTTACGAGAAAAGTTTCCAAGTTTTTGAAAGAAAGGAAATGGCGGCGGAAAAAACATTCTTTCCGTCGGAGGACACGCTAGTGAAAGGCGAAAGGTTGGCCGCGAGACTAATAGGCCGGAGAAAGAGTCGAGCAACGCGATCAAGGTTACGTCTAGATCAGTGCGTTTTCTATTCCATTTCACCCTTTGCGCTCAATTTGTTCGAGTTATAGGTGTCGGGCATTAATAGCGTCGATCTAAGGGCGGCCGCTCGATCGATCGCCGACGTCTCCGAACTACAGAATGTGTTCCGAGATTTAAGCCCGTCTCATTCCAAATACTACGTTTCGAAATTCAAAGCCTTACTTTACACTAATAGGGAGACCGAGATTCAACGATCGTATAGATGAAGTTGGGGGAAAAAATTCCAACCATATTTCTCGACTATACGTTCGGATCGAAAATTAAAAAACATTATCGTTTCAACGTTGCTTAAAAGTCCAAAAAAAAGTTATTTTTAAGGTAATAAATTATAACGATAATTAAGGGTGTTTCAAAAGGTTATGCAAATATTTTAAGGAGTTGTAGGGGATGAGTTGAGAAGTATGCCTGTTTTTTCCCATTTTCCTACGATGAGTTAAAAGTGCCAGAGAGCTTCAAAGTGTGGTCTACTAGCCCCTGGAAGTAGGCTGCAAAAAGCGCAAAACCAACTGAACATTGCGGGCAACCCGTGGCTGACCTACATCGTTCCTGTTCTGTGAAACGAACAATAAGTTTGCAACGAACCAGTTGCGGAGAAGTTCAAGTAAAAAATTGAGTAACGTACCTAGAATGTGCCTGTCTCACGTAATCGACGATGGATATTGGTAAAAGTCCTTGAGATGGGGATGCACCGGTTCGGGTACCTTTCCTGGTAAAGACGTTGAGCAGCCAAAGCATTGCCATCCGCTAGTCCATACACGAAATGAATATTCGCCAGTTCTTCCGAAGTGAACTCCATTGTTGCAGTTTGAAAGTGATGAGAAATCGCGGTTCATCACGACTTTAAATAATGTTTAAGTTTACTTTTTTACGCTGGTTACCTCGATTTGTTTACAAAGTCCTTTTTTACCCATCACACGAACCCAAACCTTGTTCGAGTTTCCCTGCTGCTTGGTTTTTCGCTTTTTGCAGCCTACTTCCAGTTGCTAGTAAAGGCCACACTTTAAAGCTCCCTGGCGCTCTTTTAACTCATCGATGTAAAATGGGGGGGGGGGGAGGCATACTTCTCAACTCACCCCCTACAACTCCTTAAAATTTTTGCATAACTTTTTGAAAAATCCTGTATACATTTTATGGGTTTGGCTATTGCACGATTGCAAAGTAAGTAATTTCCCGGTTTATACTTAAAAATATTCAAAAAGTATATTTGGTGCTAATAACGATCAAACTCGACTTTTCCATCCAGCCAGTCGACATGATTGGCGCTGGTTGACATCTCTTTGTTCGGTGAAAGGTGGCGCGAAAAACTACGAGGGCTGAGGAAAAATTTAATAAAGACTAGAATCATCGGTCTCTTCCTTATCTCGATTTCCAGTGCAAGTACAATAATAAAAGAGAGCCCGCGAATGTTTGATTTTCTCTTCAAGGAAGGCAAAATGTCTTTCTAGCCGACGCCAATTTCTTAAGTTTTGATAAGTTCCGTAAGACTTTGAAGGACGCTTAACTCTTTCATTTCATCAGCTCCTACTAGCTTAAGAGTGGATAAGCTATACCAGACCCTACAACCGGTACTAGAGCGCTTTACAACTGTAGGTTAGGTTGCTGGAAGAAATAACGAGGAACCTTCTAGAGGAACTAGCGAAAAAGAGTTTACACGGAGATAATCAGGGAGCCTATATATAGGCTTTCGCAATCCTAGTCTCGCGTTTCGAAAGTGGAGGAGAAAATGAGGACCCTTTGTGACCCGATGTTATAATAGAAAGGGTTTCGCGTTTCTCGCATTCTTTGATATTCATGGCGCGACGATGTTTTTGTTTACTTTCTTAGCCTGAAATGTCTAAGAGAAAGGAACGACGAGGAGGCGATGGAGAATTTCTTAGCGCGCCGCGTATCATATTTCCAACATCTATAGTGAGAATTCGATTTTCGCGAGTCTTTCTTCTATTGTCGCTCCGGAATACCAACCGATAGATTGTTTCCGAGAGCGGGGACCCTTACCGGATACTAGGGAGGAATGCGACGAATGAGAATACCGGCCCTTACGATCCTTTTGAATGAATTACCAGATCGCTAAAGACGGACGCTCGCTCTGTCTCGTATACACGTTGCGAGAATGTAAGACGAAACTAAAGGCACGCGCTATCGAGGCGAGGGTGGATAAAACGTTGCCGGCAATTCTACGGAATCACTCATTCAGTGGCCATGGATTCTTCTTTTCTCCAATTCACGACATTTTATCCGAGAGCCTTTTCAATGGATCACGCGCGCGGGAGCTTCTTTGGCCGCGCGGGTCCGTAGGGTCCTTAATCTATCGGATGGCGGGCGTACAATCAAAGAAGGGCGGACGCCCATCTCGACTCATTCCGGGCACGCCGCCTTTTATCGTGGCGGGAACGATCCGGGCCATCACCCGAGAGGCTCTCGCTGATATTAGCCGACAAGGTGTTTGCCTAAAGAAAGCGGACCGGGCTACTCTTATAACGCGCGCATCCAACGTGAGCCGCAAATTCTTCATTTCTCTCTAGTCATCCGTGGGAAGCGCCAGCCGTTTCTCGCCCACGAAGCACAAAGGCGGCGGCTACCTTTTCACACTCTACGTAATCAATCTTGATAATTAAAGAAACGTCTTACGCTCCCTCTGATGGCCGGACCGCGCGCTACTCCGCGGCCATCATTGGCTACGTAGGCTACGGTATACACGCCGGAGAGTGAAGCTCGATATATTAATTGCCAAATACCAGATGCGAAATGATTTATGGAGTTTAAGAAGGCTAATGTTGGAAAACCATTAATTACGACCTTGTCTGGTTCATTCTCCGATCCCAAAATGTACCCTTCCTTTGAACCGCCGAACTGGCTCCTCCCTAACCCGTTCGAAATTTAAAAAAAAAATAATTCCCGAAATATTATAACGCTGAAAAATTTCTTGTATGAAAATTTCATCCTAAATTTGAAGCGAGACCACGGAGGAGTGATAAATCTACGCTAAAAGCTAGTAAACTCGTAAAAGCGCGCTACGTGAGAATGCCTCAAACCTCATTTATATTCCCAAGTTAATCAAAGGGTTGGATTCATTACTCGAAGCTCGGTAAGAAGTTCTAAATTAGCTAAGTTGGCGTACCTAAAATAATGTTAAGGTAAATGTTTGGACGTCGTAATTTATATAGAGAACATAAGTTATCTTACAAACGCGGTATATAGCATTCGCGATTTATTCTAAAGAAACTAATTTAAAAATTTGTATCCGATTTCCTTTACTCCGATAATAGATAAAGCGGGAAACGTATCGGAGCTGTTCATTGTACTTTGGGAACTTATGGGCCTAAGTATCCGTTAAATTCGAGTGAGGAGAGCAACGGACGTAAATGACAAGGCCAATCTTTTCCGTTCCGAAACGCGCCGCCTTAATGATTAAACCTAGAAGTTTCGTCGAATTTATTGTACAGACTTTTCTTTTTGTCATTCATTGTCTTACTGGAAAAGGGAAGCGGAGGGGGTTTGACGGAAAAATGAAATGAAATTTTAACAACTTTTTGCGCTCCATAATGGGGGAAGGCCATCACGGATGGCTGCCATTGTCTGTCCGGTAGTATAGGCGCACTCTCAGCGAGTACAGCGGGTCCCGTTCTACTATCTCCGTCTCTCTCATTTGATGGCGCGCGCGCTGGCCGTCCGTTAAATTAATGAAGTATAACTCTCTGAATTCCGAAACAAAGGGAGCGGAATGCTTTAATTTCCGGCGTAAGGGGAGTTTGATTAAATATTCCTTTTTTAATAACCCGCGCTCCCACGCCAGGTGATAAAAGAAGGCGAGGAATCATCGCGTACATCCACCTCTTAAATCACCCTCCTCCATACGCCCAACTAGTCCACGCTTTTTGCAGCGATAGAGACGAATTTCCGAATTAAACTTGTTTCCTACAATCGTAATTCAGATCGCGAGGGATATACGCTTCTCTACGAGGCTAAGCGCCAACAAAACTTTTGCCAACTTCAGTCTTCATCCTTTGTCATTTTCGCCCTAAATAGTTTTAGCCGCTAGATGGACTATAGTTATTAATATAACACTTTATTTTAACAACAGCTCGAACTGTTTCACTGAGTTTTATTATTGGTCATTGTTTTAAAAGGTATTTTGTTAGTCAGGGATAGTGTTCGGCATTCGATTAATTTTTATCCATGAATAAAATAAGGTCGGCGATATTTAAATAATATTTATTTAAATAACCAATAGTTGAATAAAAATTGTAAAATGTTTAAATAATCGAAAGTGAATAAGCCTATTATTTAAATAAAACAAACAATTATTTAAATAAATACTACTTTTATTCAAATAAATACTTGGTTGCGTAAAAAACATAATTAAATAAGTTAAAATGATAATGTTTTTTACCAACGTTTTTTAAATAAATCGGCAAATTTGTGGATAATGAATAAACAATTCCGAGCACTAGTCAGGGATTGGAAAAATTTTAATTTAAGGTTTCAAGGTCAACATTGCCATTTACTAAAGATAACCTATTTGGGTAACCCAGGTCTAGCGTCTGCGTTTTTAACCTTGTCTTTAGTTTTGGAATATTTAGAAACTACGCCTTATAACGACGAATGCTTCAAAACATTCGTAGACGAATCATATAAAATCGCGTGACGTGAACGCTACTTTCGAAGATTGAGTGATGTAATGTAAAGAAAATTACGTTTAGGTAAGCGGCTGTATTTGACCCTACGGTACCTTTTCCATGAACCCTTAGTATTTTGTTCAAGTCGCGATGTACCTGAAAAAAATGCTTCCTAATAGGAGAAAAGTTTAGTTGTTTTCTAGACACTATTGGTCGTTCTGTAACAGCTCAGATGAGCGCTTTCGCTCTTGTTTGAGAAAATTGATTTTTAGATATTTTTCCGGTGGAAACGTGCCTTATAAGAAAAAATAAACGCACTTACGAAAATATTGAACGAATAATCTATACCGGCTAGTCTAGAAAGGGAGTGCGCCCAGTTATTAAAGAATTCGCTCTCAAAGAAAGTGATTTTCATCCTAAACAAAAGAAGACATGGCTAGAGCCGGCAACTGTTTAAAAACATATCTTAATATTGGATTAATGAAATTCCGCAATAAATATCTTTCCACTTGATAACATACATATCAAACAATTAAAAAAACTGAAAGTTGTAGAGTATAGTCGGTAAATGTTACGGGCTAAAACAGTGCATTCCCTCCAACTAATTAAGTTAAGGTAAAGTGGGCTCACATTTTGGGCCCAGATATAAATTAAGGAAACCGTACTAAAACAAAACTTTAACAACTTGAATTGCTTCAAAACGTTATTTTTAAAAACCTATGTGGTTTTAAAAACTCGAAATACCCAAATTTATAAATATTTCGCGTTAATTTCAAATAATTTATAAAACAAAATCACGTCGTTTGCATGCCAACACCTTTCAAAAATACTATCAAATATTTTGCACTAGGATGAAAACTTAAGTTTGGTTTTCACTAGATATGCTAGGGTAAAAACTACGCTAAGGAAACCAAATGTGGTTTTAGGGTAGATATTTATTAGCGCCGACATACTGATGGCAGCTGGAGAAGACGGATTTACGATGAACGTGTAGAGTTCAGATTTCTTAATAATTTTTGCATCCTTGAATATTTGAGAAATAGGTGGTGAGCTAAGGGCACACTCTTTTTTAGCTGATCCAAGTTACCCAACGACGTTTTGAGTAAGACAGGGGCGTTCCGAGTTAGCCTGGACAATTGGATTTAAGGAAATTGAGTTGATTTAAAATTTCTTAGATTTAGAAAGGAGAAAAGTGTCTTAAAATGCTTCTCGATATCCTTCCTTTAATTTTACTCTAGCCTTAAAAATAACTGGAAGGATGAAAAAATTAGCGAATAAGTAGAGTGGTATATTATCGTCCTTGGTTGTAGAACATTTCGTTAAGTTAGAAGAAACCACCTATGGACTGTGCAAAGGAGGATAAAATACGAGAAAAATTAGATTAGTCCATTATAAAAAGGGATAAAAAAGCTAAACC
Organism: Leiobunum rupestre; assembly: GCF_980474605.1. Taxonomy (NCBI): domain Eukaryota; kingdom Metazoa; phylum Arthropoda; class Arachnida; order Opiliones; family Sclerosomatidae; genus Leiobunum; species Leiobunum rupestre. The sequence continues at coordinate 21,784,001 of NC_143391.1, forward strand.
CTAAACAAATTTGAAGAAAATTAAAAACTTACAATTAGATCGTACCGATAGGTCTTCGAGCAAACCAAAAGACGCGAAACTCGGACCAAATAGATCTTCGAGTGCAAAACTAAATTAAATTAAATAAATTAGCCAGAAATTCCAACGGTAGACCGGTTTCGTCCTATTTGGTCTTTTTGTTTGCTCGAAGACCTATCGGTACGAGCTATTTGTAAGTTTTTAAATTTCTTCAAATTTGTTTAGAGTTTAGCTTTTTTATCCCTTTTCATAATGGACTTATCTACTTATTCGCTAATTTTTTCATCCTTTGCATTGCGGTCCATAGGTGGTTCCTTTTAACGTTAAAAATAACTCGAGTTATTCAAAGATTTGTAAAATATGTTCCAAGTTTCTGTGCCCAATCTTGTGTATACGCTACGAAATATACCCAGAACGGCTGGAAGCTAATTTGATATTTTTCATTATTAAAGCCCTGTTTTCATGGACGCTTGTAGCTTGAAAAAGAAAAGATTGAGATTTTTCCATTTTGTGGGAAGCGTATACTTTATTTTATATTTCGCGCTCAAGCTGCACGGAAAGCGCTTCGCGTTTTCACGATGCAAGATATTTCTAGCGTGCCGTTTGAGCTGGCGGCTGCCGCGTTAAATAAATATGGCGGCTCCGAATCGCGGACGTCTTTTGATTAAGAAAAAAATTTTATTACTTAAACTTTTAATAATTATTAAGGCCAAAAACAATAAAAGACGGTGTAAAACAAAACGATGGTAGGTGCACCCTATTTACATAATTTTGCTCAACTCTATAAATGCAACATTCTCTGTCTCGGTGTTCTTTTAATTTTCGGTTCCAAATTATTGGGTTATCCTTTACATGGCTTATAAAATTGTTCTTCACTTCTATTTCCCTTTGTTGTTTTCTCTTCTTTTCCTATTTATTTTTGTTGCTTTTTGGTTAATTTGGTTGTGGTTGAACTCATTGTTATTTGTTTCGAACAGCGTACAATAGTGTGATAAGCCTCGGTACCAACACTAGCACATACTACATAACCATTGGCTGGCTGAAGTCACATGGACCGACGTCACGCGCGAAATTTTCGCTTGGGCGTAAAAATATCTAGTTGGTTTTGATCGGCGCTAGAAGCGTGTTCCAATCTATTTTCACACGCGCACGCTCCAAGTGCAAAACACAAGCGTTCTTGAAAACAGAAGCGATTGCAGCGTGAGCGCGAACTTTAAACTATTTCTTGCTCAAGCCAAACTTTTTCAAGCTAAAAGCGTCCATGAAAACCCGGCTTTAGTAGCGATTCAATTTGTTTGAGCGAATGACACGCATTCTCGTTAGCTGTCAGAAGTATACAAGACAAAACTTTGCTCTCATACCTAAATCTAGCATCCTTCGTGTTCTGACGGGACCCAAATTTCCTCAATTTGACCGAAGAGCCGAGGTAATTTGAGATCAAAGATTGAGCTTAAAGTTGATCAGGAAATGAAAGGATTTGACCCACGAGCAGATATATTTGACGTCAAAGGTCTCTAATATTGAGTCAACTGGTAAATAGCAATAGACCGTTAAAAATCCTTAAAGGGATATTCACATCAAAAATTGATACTTAGATACTTCAATTTTAAAATCGATTGTAGCCTCTAAAGATTCATAAAGGGAAAGTCATCTTGAAAAATTTTAATCTTATAAAATACTTAAAACAAATATGGTACCCTAACTCAGCCATTAGCAGAAAGAGTCTAACTGAACAAAAACCTACATGTATTAAAGGGAACGCTAATATTAAAATTCTTAAAATAACCATAAAATATTCAACTTACTTTTATTTATTTTTTAGTTGATGGTTCAATGTTGAAACACTTCACAATTTTTAAATATTGCGCCTGTAAATCGAAGTTTCAGCGGTTTTATAACGGGATATAAATTTGGCGAAACTTTTACGCCCACTACAGGTCAGTTAAAATTTCGCCATACTTGAAGCCACAGTGAATACGGGCTAGGACATAAAGCTTACTCGGCTGTTTCGAAGGTACGGCGGTTCGTACTTCCTAAAACCACTTGTCCCCATATCCCCTGTTCGTATTTTGTTAAATTACATTTTAGACAGGCTAATTGCGATTTGGTGACAATGGTGGATAACGCAAAGCTCTTTTTCCCACACTTTAAATGGACATACCGACATCTGAAATATCTGCGTGAAATTATAGCAAATTCGAACTATACCCCTTTAGGGTGCATTTTCCAGGACTATGTTCGGAGGCTTTCACGATAAACTTATAAAATTTAAGGTACAATTAGGCTAATTAGCCACGCTTTCTGCTGTAATAATGGGCGGTAAAAGTGTATGCTTAATAATTATTTAGAAATTCTTTACTTCATGGTGAGTTTATTTTAAAAATATTTAAAATTTGCGCAAGCTTTCGGGCCGGAGTCCCTTCTCAAGCGGATAATCAGATTGTATATAAATAAAATTTTCATTTCGTTAACATTTCTCTTATCTATGTTTGATTTTTGTACCTTTAAGTTTGAAATCCCCCCAATTTTGTATACATATTTTACCCTTGTCAAGATTTAATTGACCTATTTTTTTATGGCTACTGCTTCTTTAAAATCGCTTTTAAAATATGGCGTATCTCTGGTTATTAATAATAAATAAATAATAATCAGCTAGACTAATACCCAATCGACGTTGTAGAAATCTATATTACGACCTTTTGTTTGTTTTCCAAAAGTGCTCTGTAATTCCATTATGATTTTCCCCCAATTTGATACATTTTTTATGGTCTTCTTTTCTGCGTTAATGTTAAATATTTTTAAATCTTCTTAAAATAAACTGTAAATGAAGTACCCGTCGACGTAAATTATTTCTAAATAATTATAGTTTTAACCGTGGTAAAAAAATTCAATTTATACGAGTATGGTTAATGTTTTATAGCTAAAGCAATAGAAAATGCAGTGACGAAACATTTAACGTAAGACAAAATACACATTTCCAACAAAACTTTTATTTATGTTTTCTCAGTACCGGAAACCGGAAGGCACACATAACACTTTTAAGAATTCGCGGTTATAGAACTCTGCAACGTATAATACACCATTATTATCATATTACTACCGTTAACCGCCATCATTAATTGAGCTCGAAAACCTCAATTAATTACGGCGATAAACGAACGCGCGTCTATATGGTTATATATTAACTACTATAAGATCTCATATTTGGTTTTCTCGTTTTACAACAAAAATCAAAGCGTTAATATATTTTATATTTCGATAACTTATCTCCATATTTATTTTAAATATCCTTTTAAAAAAAATAGCAAAATTATAATCCAACGAATAATATCCGTAACGTGATATCATCGAGATTGTCTTTCCGGATATCGGTCCTTAGAATTGGTAAAGATATGACTTGGATCGCGTTGAAACGGCGTTCATTTTTTCTTAACGTGATAGGTTAACAAATCTTTCACATCGCTGATAAGAAATGGTCGCGTCTCTCGAAAGAAGGGGACACCATTTACACGAAGAACGTTCTCGAGATTCTCCGTGTCCCATTTTGACAACAAACGATGTTATTATACCCATAACACGACGGATAGGTCCAAAAACGCGTCTCGTCCGGTGACGAAAGTGACGCATCATATGCACCAGAGAAACGCGAGAAGAGTCAAAATCGACGCGAGAGGACAGCGCCGCTCGTTCCAGCTCGAAGATGCGTTGAGGAATTCTGGAAAGACAACATTCACACTTTTTCTAGGGGAATACGTTTCGGACGAGACAACAACGTGCAAGCGTACCACGAACGTTCAGCGGATAAGAATATAACAAAATTATAGGCGGCAGGTGGACTAAACGTACCCTGAACGCTCATCTCCTTGGCTGCCTTTACGGTTTGAAAGGTCGGATAATCGGATGAAACTTCGCACCTGTATATGCCGGACGATGTCAGTCCCAAGTCTTTCATGTACACCGAACCGTTCAAGGATCTGTCAAGCTGCAAAAATAGTCGGGGGGCTCAGTTTAGAATATTGACTTTAAAGAAGACAACTTGGAAAGGCGCATCCGAGGCAAGCCGGATACTCGAGGATTTGTTCTCGAAGCACCACCACCAGCACCTCGCTCTCGATAGGAAGGGGTTTCGAGGACCGCGCCGCTTACTTTTCTGTAAAGGATCCACTCGAGCCCCGTCTAGAGTTTCCTCTTTAAACTTAGTTTTTCCTATTTGAATAGCTCTTTTCTATCATTCTGTAGAAAAAAAACCCGCCTTAAAAGGTCTTAATAGTCTATGAGCTTAGAAGATAAAGCGAGGGCTTAGCGGAAGGTTGACGGGCTTGCCTCGCTTTAAAGGGTGGGAGGTGTCAGGTTGAGTGGAGAGAAGGTAGAAAAAGGCCAAAAACGTACATCAATCTTGAGGCCGTCGAGAGGGAAGAACTGCGCCGGTGGTCTATCCGTCGGAACATAACGAAAAAATTCCATGTCGTCCTTGTACCACTTAATTGAATATAGCTGGGCTCCGTCTAATCTGTAGATACACGAGAGGCCGACGTTATCTCCGGACCCTACTACGTCTGGCACTTTTAGCTCCACTAAGCGCAGAAAATGAGCCCCTGCGAAAGAAAAGCGAAATCTTATAGGAAAGAAATACGCTCTCAATAAGAGCGCCGCGGTCCGATCGCGTTTACGCCGAAAAGAAAAAGTCTTGGTAGTGAGAGACGAGCTATTTCTTAATCAGAAACAGGCGTAAGGCGATATCAGCGCGAAAAAGGAAGCGAGGGGGAATGTGGTGGGATGTCCGTGGAGTCCACGAGTTTTTTCCCTCACTTTTAACCCGATACCTCCGCCTGTCGAGAGTTGGACTATAAATCGTGTTTGGTAGTTATATACGTTTTGACTTGATCCCTCACATCCGATTTTCTTATCAAGGTCACGCGTTTATTGTACCGCGAAACTAGAGACGCGAGGTGGTCTCTAAACGTACGGTTAGGGTGGCCAAGTCGATCGCGTATCGCCCTCCAACCAATGTAATAAGCTTGTTTTCCACTAGCGCGCGTCATAATGTTATTTTCTTTACGCGCGTAAAAACGTTTGAACGTTTCAAAGCTGAGAAACGCGTCGTTGCGCGCGCCAGTGGAAAACTCGGGGTACGTTCAGAAACAGTCAACGGAAAAAAACCCGATGGATTTATATTTTCCACCGATGAGCTTTTTCGTCATTTTATTCAGTCATCGGTGTTTTTTAAAATAGCGTAGCATTAATAGTAGTTTTACGTCAGTAATGACGTCAGTCATCGGAAAAACCGACTATCTCTTTCGGTGACTTCGGTGTCTCACCGATGACTATCGTGACGTCAATACCCGAAATTAAAATGCCGTTCAGTAAAACACCGGTGTCAGCGGTGACTCAGCGAACTCACCGGTGAGCGTTTCTGAACGCAGCCAAGCTTTACTCGTTCACTTGTAAAAAAATAACGCGAGATGGGCGACTGCGGTGTTTGAAATTTCAATCGCCCTCGGATCCTTTGACAATTTTTATACGAGCCCGACCGCCAGTCAGTCAGTTAGCCAGTCAGACGGTCGTCCTAAGAACGGCCAAAAGGCTAAGCCAGCGTAAATTTGTATCTTCGGGGGCACGTAAACTATCTAATCTAATTCCGCCTTTTGAAAGTTTCAACTTTATTAAACGCTTTTTGAACTTTAATTACTTTAATACGATTTCCGAGTATACAGTTTACCTCGGGAAAACGTTTATCGCGATCGCGGCGAAAGCGATAGAGTCCGAAAGACATCACGTCCGCCCACGACCACCGTGCCAGCCTCCGAGCGATACGCGGCGATAGATCTAATCTCCGCAACTTCGTACCGTCTCTTCGGCCAACTCTTCCGTATTTACGTCCGGTACACGTACGAAGGCGGGAGCGGATACGTCGGGGAATAGTGACGGGCGTCGGCGGCGTTGGCTCGCGGATGTCAAACGTGTGGAGCGTTGTTAACGAAACCTCTTACCCTTCGGTGCAATTTAACGAAGCTACGTAGGCGCTCGGCCGCGTAGAAGTACCATTCCCCTAAAGAGAATTATACGATCCGGGGGAGCGCCCGCTTTTACGTATGTGAGGGACTCCCCGGACGAACGCGGGAAGAAAGGCTCGACTTACGATCGGTAATAACGCTTTGTAAGAATGTTGGTTGACTTTTTGCTCCTTCGGTTCCCGTTCGATTCTCTTCGAAGGAAACGGCGAGCTCCGAATAAAGGAAATATCCCATAAATATTGTCACCCATATCGCGATAAAACAAGATTGGTTCGCAATAACATTGCCGAAGCTGTATTTCTTCAACCCTTTTATCTCTCTACTATGGGGCTATTAGTCCGAGTGCCCGCGCCCCAGCCCAGGCCCCGATCCCGACCGCTCTTCGGCGCGCCTTTTCCCTCCGCAATCAATTATTACGGTACTAAAACTGGAGCGCCCCTATACGTTTATAGTGGCCGCGCCACCTTCTTCAGCCGGCTCCCTTTTTGGGAACAGACTTTCGCCGCTTTTTATCGAATTTTCCTCCCGGGAAACTCGGCTCAAACTAGCTGCTGGCGCGTTTGTGGCTGTCTCTTTTCTTCAATTCGACCCACGTTAGGGAAATTCCCCTAAAATGGCCGAGTGATAAAAGTTTATCGGCGCTACCCCGCCACCGTCTCCTTTTCTTACAAAACCTATTTTCTTTATTAATGAGGTTTGCGTTTCGCGACTAATCACGAAAACCGAAACCTCCACTTTTCGCGTACGTATCTCGATGGTCGTCTGTATGGAAGTTTATTTCTTGGAAGGGCTATCGCGTTTCGGCCGAACCGGATTCCCTCTGGGACTCTAGTCCTGGCAATAGTCCCGGACGATAATCTCGCGGGGGTAGCGCGCGTCGTTTTAGGCGCTATACTTACGATACATCGTTTTGATTAGGCTCAAACAATGAGAACATTTATCATTGGGTCGAAGTTGCTGTTAATGACTTGGCGGGTTACGTAAACCTAACGCGAAAAGCTCATGGGAACGAACGCCGAATTTAACAAGATTAAGTTATATCTATTCGTTATAATTTTGGCAATCGCGATGTTCATGGCGTCTGTTATCGTAAGTAACGTAAAACCATCGGAAAAGCGCAATACCCGTAACCACTTTGCGCTGTATACTTCGGTTGATGTGATCACCTCCGCTCGCTTGTTTACCGTTTGTGAACGAGTCTTAGTGAAATTGAAATGCTTTTAAAATAAAAACCAACGCGCACTTTGGCAAAATAATATTACATTATTGAAGAGGAACGTAAAATATTAAAATACATTCATTTATTATTTAAGCCACTCACTAAACGGGATTTTTTTGGTGCAAATTATTAATATCAACGTACATTTTCGCGTCGACTGAATTTAAATTTGTCTGACCCATAGTAAAAACGAAACCCACAAAAATACAGAAAAAATGTTTCGGCAAGTCTACAGGTGTCCTTCTTACGTTAATTATATTGCTAATGTTATTACTAATAATATCTCCGTAATATGCCTGGAAAATTAAGGTAAAAAAGCCATATAGGTAGACCTGTACATTTTATTTAGCAACAACGTAATAAAGTAATAAACTGGTAAGTTAGGAAAGAATATTTAAAGGTAAACGATAAAAGCCATTAATTTTGTATAAATTTAAAGCAATTAAAATATTCTAACGGTATAGATATAGGCCAGGGAAAAATGTTTGTATAAGTCGAATGTCAAAATTACAAAGGTTACTATACAGTTTGAAAGTATTACAGCGCTCATTCGCCGATAGGGGGTCGCGGTAATTAAACAAATATTTGAGGAATGAGTGCAATATACGCGTATATATACCCGGGGCGGAATCCAAAGTGACGAGCTTTCCGGCCGATCATTATCTACCGCGCGGCCAGAACGAATGATTACGATAAGCGAACTATATTACCGGTACGTTTGGCGTCGCTCCCTACTCAGTAACGTAGGCGGCCGAGCTTCTAGATCAAAGGCCGGAGTGCGTAAAGAGTCGCTTTAGTCGTATACACGACGTTAATAGAGCTACGGCTAATCCAATTCGCAAATATTTAACGTCAATAAAATTAGCAATTAGTCGCGAAATTCAAACAATATTCAAACAAGACGTAATTAACTTAGCGGGGTCTCTCTCGTACGCGCGCTCCGTTCGCTGGCGTCCAGTACACGGGTAGTCCATTTCTCTTTGTTAAACACATTGCGTTCGAAACTATTAAGAGGGAGCTGCCGGCAAATCGCTTTGAACCGGTTGTCAGCGTGTCTCGCGACGCCGCCAGACCCATTCAAACGACAGGGATTACGATTATGCAAAGGATTTACTTTACATACCGATACTGACGGAAATAGTTTATCCGTTCAAGGTGGTTTGTGCCGTCCCAGATATAAATCGTATTATAGGAAAGGCGCGCTACTCTATACCCCTCGAATCCGCCTCTTTATAAATTCAAAATTTAAATTTCTGACATAATTAAACCGCGTCACAATAAATAGACGTGGGCGACCTCGACCGACCTGATAAACTGGGCCGTTTCTTCGTCCCTCGTCCGCTAACGGAGAACGAATTTAAAGGGACGATGGTAATCTTTTCTGCGCGTAAAACCACGTCACGGTTTATATATTTACACAGGTTAGACTACTTCGGCTCAGAGATAGACGCTTATGAGCTACTCCCGCGTTTAGAGAATTTGAAAAATTATACTTCACGCCTACAGCGCCGGCTTGTGTAAAGTTTCTGAATTATAATCAACTATTGTTAAAATAATATTTATATTTAAAAATGGAGCGCCACCTATATTTTAAATTTAAATGTCTCGTAGATAATTAATAAATTTTAAAATACATATTATCAAATTATAAATACGGTAGCTCATTAGTGTATTTATAATTAAAATTTATAAAAATTTAATTTATAATAAATTAATTAGTACTGCTTATATGCATTAGAGGGCGTACCAGTAGCACAGTAGAAAACAGGGTTGCCTGTCAGAAGAACTTAAGAGGCTCAAAACGCTAGCACGTATGAAGGTACATGTTGTCAGAATTTATAGCCCGGTGTACCGGTAAAATCAAGAAACCACACCACCGGAGGCCTATCATCAGAATGCCCTACGCCAGCGTCCACAAGCCCGGACAGGTGACAAAACCAGCATGGGTAGTAGAACCCTACTACTGATGGTCGCACCCTCGACGCAAGCCGCTCAACCCAGCAGAAGGTGCAACAATGGGACGACCAGCCCGCCACTTCGCACACAGCAGTGGGATAGAGAACGGATGCTCTAGCAACTCCGGGCGACACCCCACCTATAGAGGCAGGGAGCCAAGCCCTTTGGAGAGAGCGCCTAAAGGGGAACGGCAGGCACACAGCAGCCCGCATAACCCGGCACAGCTGGCACCGGAGATCCCGATGTGACCCAAAAGGCTGGGAGATGGGTCCGCCGTGCCCTCATACGGAGGCCCGCAGCCCCACAGCAGGCAACTCAATCCGCCGAGGCGGCAAGTTTGCCCGGCCCCTCTCCATTAGCCTCGGCCGAAGTCCAGTATCCAGCCCACACCTGACCGAAGTCGGAGGTCGGAGATAGGACCCTTTGGACGGAGCTAACATCTCCCAGTGCACCACCGCCCTTACGGGTTACAAGAGCCGGACCCCGACTCCCCGGTAAAGCCACCAGTTATTGCACACCCCGACCCCTTGAGGGCCACGTATCAAGGTACATGGATTAATGGATTTATATACCCCCGTATCAAGGTACAAGTAGTCTAACCTGTGTAAATATATAAACCGTGCCCGCGTCGTACCCGCTGTATAAGGTATTCGCCAATATTTTTGGTCGCCGACGCCAAAATTTTGTTTAACAAGAATAAATTCTTCAGAGGCGCGCGCTATTTTTATGAAACTTTCTTCATGAATATTCAAACTATATAAAAGGACAAAAGGGGGAATTCGACCCCGTCTCTATTCAACATCCCCTACCGATCTTTTTCTGAAAAATAGTTTTACTTTTGACGGTAGCGCGGATTGGTGCAATCAATGTAAGTGACGCAATAAGTCAATAGTCGAAGTTTTCGCCATCTCGGATCGTAATACGATTTAGAGCGCGTTGAATATCTGAAAAGGTTGAAAGATATAAGTTTAATTACTTTAAAATAAGATTTTTTTCATTTAAGGCTAGGTATTTTCAAGATCCTTTGTAAACCTTAAAATAAAATAAACAAAATGAAAAGAATAAAATGTTTTTCGCCGCGTCACGAGCTTGAGCTTTATAGCACTTTATTGGCCCGCGCGTTTTGCACGTGGACTTCTAATTTCAAAATCGTTATCGACGACACCTCGTGCTCTCTATCTTCAATAACTGTAGCTAGTGACGTAGAAAAAATATTTACTAGTGACCTCCCGTATTTTGTAGAAACACCTATCCTGGCGGCTTAAGTACATTAAAATTCATCTTCCAAGTTCGATCACGCGAGCTTAAAATAGCCCAAACTACAAAGAAAACAAACTCCACCCTCCATCATACCTTCGATAAAGGCGTCAAGTAACGAAACGATTAACTTTAGATGAGTTTAAAATAATTTTTTGGCCCCGGTCCGAATACGTAAGAGTTTCCTTTTTATGATTATACAGACGGGACCAAAAAGTTCAGGGCGAAAGCGATATTTTCCGAGCATTCCTTCGTAGAGTACAGATCGATATGAGGACTATAATAGGATTATGAGCAAAAGCGAACATTCTTTTACCCCCTTTAAAAAGAGGTTTTCATTTGGCCGAATATGTGGCCACCGAAGACATTTTTTCCTCTATCTCTTCTCACTCTCTTTCATATTCTTCTTCTCTTCGTTCTTAATTCGTTTATAGATCGCGTTTTCGGCCCCACTTCGACCGGGCCCGCTCTCATGTTTTATTCACGCTTCTATCCATCACCCAGTGTTAAAATGTTCGCCTTCCTTTTTATGCGTCCGTTTTTTCTTTGCCCTTTGCCTCGCCTTCCGCGTAGTGCTACAAATTAGAGGTAACTTCCCGCGGAGTTATTCTTATAGGTGCGTGTAATTTTGTATCTGCCGACGCAATCTCGGAGACACGCGATATGGCCGCCTTCGGACTAAATTATTGGGAACCTGGACGCGTACAAAACGGTACCAGAGTATGCCCCCCTCTCCTTCGTCTCTCCTTTCCCGCGGCGCCCGTGTCAGGTTACACACTCTCTCTCTCTCTCTCTCTCTCTCTCTCTCTCTCTCTCTCTCTCTCTCTCTCTCTCTCTTCTTTTCTTTGCCTCTTTATAACTTAATGGGTTAATCTGACAAAAATGTATGACGCCTTTATACAAGCAGCCGTACAAAATAAGGGGGTTTAACACGGTTTTTAAAGCGACCCATTGTGCTATTAGTCGAACAAAGAATACGTAAGATAAACGGGAAATTCGAATGCAGTTACTTAAACAGACCGATGCTATCTTAAATAGTAATGGCACTGTGACGTCATCCGTGCTTTTTTATATAAATAAAAAAAATTCACACAATAATGGCAACCATGGCCAAAGCTACGGATTGTTAATACTCTGTTGTCATAGTAATGGCACTGTGACGTCACATGCTTTTTTTATATAAATTAAAAATTTGCACACAAAAATGGAAACCGGCACTGCGACGTCACAGGAAGTCATCCGTGCTTTTTTATTTAAAATAAAAATTTGCACGCAAAAATGGCAACCATGGCCAAAACAACGGAGTGATAATAATTTGTTGTCATAGTAATGGCACTGTGACGTCACAAGATGTCATCCGTGCTTTTTTATGTAAATTAAAAATTTACACACAAAAATGGCAACCATGGCCAAAGCTATGGAAAGCTACTACTCTATTTGTCGTAGTTGGTTGTGACGAAACATCGAGTGCACTCAATTAAAATTAGCCTTTTTCAAAATCATATGGGACTAGGCCAGCTTGTTTGCGTTGGGTATCAACTTATGGGCGCCAGCTTGGTGAGGTTCGTCAAACCCCTTCCCCTTTTGTATATATTTCTAGAAGGATCTCTAAAGCTAGTTATTGTTGTATATTTTGCTGTATTTTTCCAAAAACTTTCCAAACTCTCTATTACTGTATTGAAAGCGTTCGGGTATAAACCCGTGACGTACATTCTGTGTGCGCGGGCCAATATCCGGTCAGGCCGTCCGAGGTTTCGAGGAACCATGGCCAAGACTCAAAAAAGAGAGTTGCTCCGAGTGCGGTAAAACTAAGACATATATCTTAAAAGTTAAGTGCGGTATATTTTCGACGTGGTTTAAATTATTTAACATGATAAACCAAGTACGGGCATAACGATGTGAGTTCGCGACTGCAGCGCGTTCCCAGCCGTAAGACCACCGAGTCATCAGCATCATGCCGTAAGAACCGACCAGCCGTCGCCGCCGCCGTCGTAAGAAACGAGTCAACGAGTGATGTCAGCGCATCGATGAGTTAAGTACCACGAACCTTTTAATTACCCGCTTGCACCAGCCAAGGATTCGATCCACTAAGTGGCGTTAGTCAGGTGCAGTGGGCTATCGGTATTTCGTATACCGTAATTACTAATTAGAAACTATCGTTACGTACGATTAAGACTTGTAAGACTAAACGCTGTCCTCTAATAATGTTTTACTATAAATTGTAGTTTAAAGCGGCAGTGCACTGATCAGTTTAAGGTTACGTAACCATAGGGATAAATGTATAGTTATAGGCCCAATTAAACAGTAACTTAGCGGACATTTTTAATAGGCTTATATTGTTTGGAGAGCATTACTTAACGTTGTATATATATATTTGTTTAATCTTAATTAAATATTCATGTCATTTTTAAAACTTAGAGATCCTTCTCGTTAATTGACCTACAGTTAGAACACCAATTTGATGATATTAATTAGACTTTTGTCTAGCAGTCTCCACTAAGCTGGTTGCCAGTCAGTTGGGGTTAGGGTAACCGGGGAAATCGCTACATGGTTCAGATACGATACGACAGATGGCACTGCGATATATTTTAAACAATTTCTGAAATTGCGATTACAGATGGTCGTCGGCTAAAATGTAGTAGTTACTTTGCGGTAGTGGAATTGGGACATTTAGTTCCCTACAACACAATATCTTATTAACTACTTTAGTTTATTTAAAATGTAACTTATTCGCGTAGGTCTATAACGTTACTTTACTTAACGTACGTTACTTACAATCTATCTAGGGTTTTAAATATATTCGTTTACCCTGGTCCGTAAACATAAAATTCCTCGGAAACGTAACTACGGATTACCGTATAGAACTCGAAATAAAATATGGACGTGAAGTATTGTCTGTACGAGAATATACCCGGGCTAAAACAATACTTCATTATTATTTACGTATTTTAAAAGGCTCGAGTTTGTCAAGCCACAACCTGAACGTGAAAAGATTTAAGAGCGGAAAAATCTATCTCATTTATCATGAAAAACCCATATATATTTAAAAGCGTTAAGAAAAGCGGAAAAAATGAATATTCATATTAGTAAAGCAGCTCATAAACAAGGGCTACGTGATTCGCGTCTTTAATTACGAGATCGAACAAGCTTAGAAATATTCTTGGCCAATATTTAACCCGAAATCCCGAGAGGGAATTATTATCTTTTTTTTATCTCCTTGTTCGCGGCAGCCAACCCGAGACTCTCTCTTCGACGCTTGTTTTTCATTATTATTTCGCTAAAATTGGGCAAAATATATACGAAAAGAGAAGTAGATGAGAAGAGTGTCTAGGTACCTAGTCGAACATTAATTTCGCCGCTTTTCCATTAAGGGAATGAATTTTCGGCAAGGCCCGAACTAGGGCTTAGGGCCTCCCTATCTCATCAAACGTGGCTTCAAATAATTTACCGTTCTAAAATGTTGAAGATTTTAAAGGTTTAGAACTTGCCGCTCTTAACTACTTCCAGTTTGGGCTCTCTCCCTCTGCCGAAATGTTTTCGTTCCCTTTCACCGTTACAAGTCCGCCTTCTTCTACGGGTCCAATTAGGGATCCATGGTACCGTTATATAAAGACTAAAGCCACGAAGACTCCTTCTTAAAGATGGGGGGGGGGTTAAGGGTGAAGGAAGGGGAATATTTGAGGGAGGCTAGATTTTTGCGTGAGACCTTACGAGAATTCAAAGACAGAGGGGAAAGCACTTTGTTTTAAGTATTTTAAAGAGAGTTATTCCGAACAGGCCCTAATCTGACAGTTACGTCGAAGGCGGCTGTAAGGTAAAGTGGGCGCTCTTTTATACCGTCTCCACCCCCCGACAAAACTATTAGTCAAGGCTCGGTTCAAGGGAGCACGCGGAAATTTACATCTCCGTTGTTTCCAGTATACGCGGGGTAGCCGGGAGACTGGCAGGTATAGCGCTTCCGCTTTTCGCGAAAGATTCTAATGGAATAAGGCAAATAGGTCTTTAAGAAAATACTCGATGGGACTTTCCAGATGCTGGGATTGTCCTAAATAGCCTCGGAACGAAGCACTCGCCGCCGAGTGCAAAAGAAAGACTTCTCTCTCACGTTTCCCTACGGAAAAAGAATAAGAAAAAATGGGGAGGAACGGGAGGGGGGTCGCGGAGAAGAACCCCCCCCCCTTTGCCACCCACGACGAAAACTTTCCCCCACTTTCCTATCATTTCGCCCCAACCAAAATTATCAATTTAGTTCATCTTCGCTGATTTCGTCGTTTTAAAACAGCTCGGGGGCTCTTTCTTCCCTACCCGGCCTAACTTTATATACGCTATACCTAAAAATCTTCCGAGACCATCTATGTTTTCATTTTAAACCCTTAAAAAAATGGGTCTACCTAAATTTCCTTTACAACGTCTGGAAGACTCAATATTGATTTTGGTGTAAAAAAGCCAAATGACGAATATAAAAGCGGAAATATTAGAGCGATTTTTTTCATATTTATAAAGGTTTTTACGCCAGCTTCCCCGTCGAGCCGCGCTGCCTATAAGCTATTCAAATATTCCACTATAAATAGCGTCCTTAAAAATATACTTAAAGGTCACGATAATATGAAATTTCATATTAAAAAGCTTTTAAAATCAAAAAGTAAAAGTAGGCGAAAAAAATAGACCGAGCGCCTGTAGAAGTGTTCCGCACGCCCAACGGCGGTGTGCGACGGAGAAGAGCACCACCGGAAAACGCGGGTAAATACGGGTGCTAAAGATATTCGAGTCGTTGCTCGCGGCGCCTTCGTGAAAGAATTTATCGGTTTCGTATAGAGAAACGAGCGGCTTGCGTCGGCGGCAATGGGTGCGCTTAGTTTATCGCCAGTGAGCGATAAATATTCTTATTTATCGCCATTAAACGCTATATGAAGATTTATAACTGGTGATTTCGCGGTATTTCGAGGAGAGGCTCGTTGGCCCGCGGAAGGAGACCCCTATTTGGCCCGTAATGGTCCGGTAGCGGCAGCTTTTAGCCGTTACTCACACCCAATGTGGCCCGAAATTTATGAGGGTCTGTTTCAAACACCTCATTTGTGCGGAAAAACGATTAGCCAAGAAAATACGCCCAACCCCTCAAAATTCAGTGATTTAGTGGTACCCCCCTCGTACTTACAAACAAATATACCGCTGTTTTACGGGGATAATTATCGGGTATCAACTTAGACCTAAATGGTGGCTCGGTTTAATTAAACACGCTTGATAGCCCTTTCGCAAATATTTCACCGTTTACGCGTAAACAGTCAATCCCTAACGTATCGGGTCTCGCTTACCGCGACCGTTTTATACGGGCTCCGGTTCTTGAAGTTGCGGATCGAGACCATCCGCCTAAGTATATTTTATTATAACTTAATTATTTTTGGAGTAGATTAGTTGAGAAGTCTTAATCTATACTCGGAAACTATTAGCGAATAAAGTAGAGGTGCTTAAAAACGTGATTTTGCGGAAACTGATCATTAAAAAATAAATAGAGGTAAACTCGCTTTAACATAGGGCGTGGTTATATAAAATCTCGCAAAAGTTGAACAATTAAAGAAATCGGCTTCCCTTAAATGGCTTGAACGTTATAAATGCGAAATAGACAAATTGGAATCGAAGTACGCGGAAGCTTAAACTTAAAAAAAGGAGGACTTTTACTTCCGTTTCGGGGGTAAAACAATTAAGGTATAATTGCTAATATGGGAAACCAATTAAAAGGGGGCCAAAAGGTAGTGAAAAGAAGAAGCGATGCCCTTTTTTCACTCATTATTATAGTAAGGCGGCCTTCTAAAACAAGGTGATGGGACTTCTAGCCACGTACGCCACTTTTCTTAGGGGACCCGCGGGACAGCACCCCCCTCTAATTAGAGGCTAAGTAATTACCGGTGAAGTCAAATGGGAATGGGAAATTTAGACGGTCGTTAGCCTTTCAAAGAAAGGAAAGAGCGTCGGAGAGGAAAGAGGCAGCCAATTCATTTTGCTAATGAGATGGCGACCTCCGCCGAGCTCGGGGTTGCACCACGAAAAACCCCTTCTCAGTCTGCTAAATAAAAATGCGAAGCATACCATGCAGAACTGACTGTCGCAAATAAAATAAAACGAAAAAAGAAGAGTTTTCCGCTCTCTCGCGCAACGGACGTTACAAATCACCCATGTTGGGGGAGGGTACCCACTTGGGAAACCCAAACGCCGAATCCCTTCTTTTATACCCGGATTCTTTACTACCAATTCCCCTTCTCACCTTAAATCTTGATGTTGGTAAACTTAAACGGGACCCAAATATACGAGCCTATTTCTCGATCATAACTTTAAGGAAAGTCTAAAAATAGAAGATGAGCTCTACACTTTGACTGAGATTGAGACGATATAGGTGAAACGACTCCTACTTTGATGTTTCCCTAAAGCCAATCGACGCTGTAAATTAAGTAGTCCGGCCCTATAGACTTTGTTCCGCTCTAATATCTCCGCCGAAAAGTTACGAGATATCCTTTCATCTCTCGAGCGAAGGAGGGGAATTTAAAATCATAATAAATATACCTAGGTCTGCTCGACGAGTGCGGTTAGAATATTCCGGAGATGTCTAGGAATCTAGCTCGTAATAATTGCCGCTGCACATTCGCGTTTGCCAGAAGCGTTTTATTTATACTAGGGCGTTTTAAGTTATACAAAAATGTTTACAAGCTCGCGTAATCGAGTTCGCAACCGTACGACTCCTACTTATAGATTACATTGTGGAGGACCACCCGCGAAATTTAACCTTTTCGACGCGTTGATAAACTCGTTATTTTAAAATTGTCGATTTAAAATATCGACCAAAATCGGCACGCTAGTGATCGGGCCGCGATAAGGGGCAAATCGGGTAACTAGAGAGAGAGAGAGAGAGAGACGGTATAGATCCCACGCGGGTCTAGAGGCCCCGGGTTGAACTATCGTAAAAGCCCCGCATTGCTCGAAGCCTAGCGCGACGCGCAAAAGCGCAACGATCCGGGCTTAAATGAAAGTTAATTCGACCGAAAACGTTTCCAATTTGAAAGGGGAAGGGGCGAGCGGCGCTCCGGGGATAACGAATCGATACATTAACTTAACACGATTAGATTTATTACGCGAAATTCAGGTGCTGCGTTGCGCTCAATGATAATGGTAAATGCTAGGGGGCCAATGTAGGAAAATAACAAACGTAAATATTGATACTTTTGAAAGATTTGAAATTGCGCTTAATCCCCTGTCCGTTGTCAAAATGCTTTGTTGTTAAAAATTACAATTTTATTTTTCAATTCGCGGAGAAAAAGTATTTTTAAATAAAAGTATATCGATTAAGTATTTTTTTTTGAAAAAATATACGTATAAAAAAGACCCCGTGAGCATTATTAGAAAAATTGGTAACGATTGATTAATTTTTAGACAAAATTAAATATTGGCCAAAGGTCCGGGCTCAACCCTCAATCTATTTAAAGTTAAAATTAGGCGATTTCGAGGTCAAATTTGTTTCAGAAGGGAAACACCTATTTGGAGGCAATAAAATAAGTGGGTAAGAATAAGATAGGGTTGGAAAGGGTACCTCCGTATCCAATTTATTGTTTGCCAAGAGTGGCCGGGATAAATGGAAGCGTATCGAGACAACGCCTCTGCGAAACTCTACATTCTGTTATCAAGTTATCAGTTTCTGATTAGACGACCCCACCCATTGAAAAGAGAACCTTCGCTTAAAAATATCGTCAGGTACCACGTTGGTTGTACGCTTATCGCGACAAGACGAGAAAAAATTCTAGTTTGTTTTACGTAAATCGACCCTTTATCAGATGCTGCGGGCAACTTTGGAGGAGGAGCGGCCGAAAATTTATTGGATAAGCTAACATATCCCACCCTTTTCCCTACCGGCGGGAGGGGGGTCCTTAGGGAACCAGCCTGTCAATGACAAAGCGAGAAAGGGCCAGCGTTCAATTGGATCGACAGACTTTATTAAGCTTGTCAAGTCGTCTCTCTATATATTAGCTGACAACTTAAGGCTGATCAGAGCGTACGTAATGGAAAGGGAAACTGGGTCTTTCGCGATCTCGATTCTTAAGGTAAATAAATCCATCCAATTGCCACGAAAATAGCGTATTAATCAAGTCAAAACTAACCTTGTAAAAAGTCGAAGAAGAAGAATATCCCTAGCCAGAGCCACATACCAACCAGCACATTGTATTCTATCTCTTCTGTTGGAGAAATACGGGAGACTTTTCTCAACTTTATCTCGGCCTTTCGAGCTCAACCTTCGACGAGATCTACCGACAACGACGACGCGCTAAAAGGCAGAACGGGAATAAAGCGCGCGAATATCCGGAGCGTCGTTTAAAAAAGGGGCAAAACTGGCGGGGAAAATCGACGGGCGTGCTCGTCATAAATGTATTCTCGTATCAATTATTTCCAGCGGCTTAAGACGTCGAAACCACGCGAGCGACTCCGATGGCCCGGAAACCGCGTCCGGAGAGCTGAGAGAATAGAAGAGTACAGCCGCTCTTTTGGGGGCTGGCGCAGTAATGAGCGCTTCTCGCCTTCTCCCAACTTCTCCGCGTGCCAAACTCCTTCTGGAGCAACTCCGTTTTCTGGCCACGCTTATTATAGCGGGCAAGCCATCCGAAAGGGGGAAGGCAAGACACACACCCGCGCGGAACGGAGGGGTAAGATGCGAGAGAGAGAAAGCGAAAGTAGGTGGGCTTCTCGACAAGATTCTTGGAGAGTATATCTCGGGGAGATTGAACAATTTCCCCCTTCTTTTCTCTCTCATCCTCTTTATATTTTATAACAAAAGCTATTCGTCTCTTTCGCGGAGAAAGAGGCGGTTGCGACATTTCGTGAGAGAATCGGAAAGAAAAGACGTATCGAAGTTGGCCGTCGTCGGAATTCAATGGATTCGGAAAGTACCCGATAACAAAAGGACAGAGTTGACGTAGCAAATGGGTCCCGCGGGTAGTCTATTTAGTCTTAATTAAATCATAGAATATCGGTGAAGAATAACCTCGTGTCTGAGATCCGCCGTAGGATAAGACCAACCGTTACCCGTCCCTCCAATTGCGAGTTCTCTAACCATACCGAAACGCGGGTGTCTAATTCCAGACATTAACCCGAGATAAACTCCACTACTTCAAATAGGCAATTAAATTTAAAATTTAACGAAAATATATAAAATACGTAGTATTCTAAAATTTCTTTTGACTGTGTAGGACTTTATCGATGCGTTGAAGGCGAATGCCTATAGCTAAGCTATAAAACGTTTTAATTTTTAAGACATTTTTACCAATTGAAGGAACATAACACTATTTTCAATATTTTCAGGCGGATACTATATTAGAAGCACTGGGTGAAAACTCGGAACAACTCCTTCCGCGTAGAGTTTGCAAGTTCTCTTCCCACTGGTTTAAGGGGTTTTCCCTCGAGATCTTCGGTTTCCCCTTCCATAAAAACTTGTTGAGGTTAACGGTAATAGTAAGTGTAGGGAGCTGTTGGCTCGAACGCGTGGCATGCAGGGCTTGTCACCACCCTCCTACAAATTGTAACCCGGCCACCTGAATTAATGGCTTCAAAAGTTGCTCGATGACTTAGGTATTAGCCTAGCTGATTATTATTATATTTATTATTAAGCTTCTGGGAAGATGTTATATCATCATTATTAAACTAACTGTACCATAATTTATTTAAACGACAATCAATGGTGTTATAAATATGGAAGCTCATTATAATCTTATCAGGTAATATCTAAGATCTCGACTATTTCTGATTGTCGTCTTTCACCCTTTGATCCCCCGTACTTCCGACACACCTATACCAATTGCTAACTACCATCGCAAACAACAATCATTTTTCATTTCCATGTCATCTAAGGGCACACCTGTGCCAAGTGTCATTACAAACAACGCGGGGAGGTTTCCCAGCAACGAGCAACAGCCGTCTAGTGGAAGACCCCAATGCTTGTATTTTCAAATACCTTACAAAACCAGAGTCGGGCGTCTAAGCTTCACCACTTTTACTTTAAATAGGTGAATTACAAGAACGAAAATAATTAATATTAAAGAACGATTACTTGAACAGAAATTACGCCTTTAGATGGCGTAACGACGTGAAGCGCGATCGTTAAATCGATCTATTGTAAAAGCAAGATTCCAATGTCACTAAGCAAGTTTGGGTATTTGGTTATAACTCGAAATTACAAAGTCACTAAGCGTATATAGCAACAGTTCCCAATTTTAATTGAAATCATTAGAATTAACAGAATTTAATGTAACCTAATCTTATCATCATTTAAAAAAATCTTAACCTAATCTAAATTATCAAAAAAAAACGAATCAATCGATCGATTTCGGAGTTTTTGTGACCCGGAAAAGTAACACTTTTGTATAATTCACATTTTAATTTTTCGAGATTCTTTTGAACGGCCCTTAATTGTTGGGGACCCATCCACACCAAGGTCTTTATTTACACTACTGGGATACGATTACAAGATGCTAATCAGAAAATCACCCATTAGCGTGGTAATTGCATGTTAAATTACCGTTAACCTGCAGTTGAACTTTTATTTATAGCTAAAAGTACGAATTAATTGCGTAATTTAAAAAATGTTTTAAAGTGACTGTTAATTCAATATTTAGACACGATGAATAAATATTGACTAGATAAAATATATCTCCAACGTCATGCCAGCCTTGTATTATCAATTTTCTAAAACGAAATTTAACATTAATCTAATGGTAATTAACATTGGTCTTTATGATCACTACAGTACCGGGATGCATTTAAAAAAATAATGGTGGTAGTTCATTGTTTTTAGGTAGATTTTACTTGATCGTTGTGCAGTTAGCCCTTGGTCGAAGCCAAGTGAAATTATTGAAATATTCATTTCTCCAGCCCTTCCAGAAATGTTGAAGTAACTCAACTGCTGTTCAAACTGCCATCGAGATAGCCAATTAGTTTTGATCGAGACGGAATCTGACTTAAGTATGGCAGTCAATGTATCTTCAATCAAAAAGTGCCTGGTGTCAAAGCAGTCAAGTCGTTTGGATTCGCTGTTAGAAGACTGAAATGACATTTCGAACTGTGACATTTTCCTAGTTAAGATAGCAAATGATCCATCTCGACGCTACAAATTTGCTAATTAAAACCGTATGAATTGGCAATCCAGAACCTAAAGGATTGATTAATTAACTAAGGTTACATTTAATTTTTAAAAGTATTTACAATACATTGAAACTACATGTAACATTAAACATAAAAGTTATAGGGTCAAATTGATTATAACTATAAAAGTACCTTAAACGATCCACTAAATAAAACCATTTTTCACTGACGTGGGTTCGTAAATTAATTATAACATTAACATGCACTAAATAAAACAATTTTGTTCGAGCTACGTGACAGTTCTGCAGGGTGCTCTTAAGATGGTAGTTTCGGGGTTTTTTGTCTTTGTAGACCGTTACTTGTCACAATACCAGTCCGATGACGTTCGGAATCCCGTTCAAATCAAAGTCGGTACATCTCAGTAAGGTGTCCGTTAGGCAACTGTGCGTGATCATCTTGCCAATTAGTTTGTCTCGATCCGGAGCGAATTCTTATTATTTTTTCCCTGCAAAGAATTTTACGCAAAAAAAATTGTGTTTAGGTTTTGAACACATTTTAGTAAATATAGAGGACTCACGTTATTTCATTTGAAAGTCTTCTGTGTGGTATTTGGTACCAATATACCAATTAAAGGTGCGGAGGAATCCTTCCAAAGTAATTGCTCCGCAGCATATGGGGTGTCAGAGATTTTAAACATGTTGAAAATTTTCTATAAAAACACGTTTAAAAATTGGACACATGACATTATGAACATCTTGAAAGGATGAACACATGCCATTATGAACCTGTTGAAAGGATGAATACATTAACGTCTGAGCACGTTCTTATTTTAGAACATGTCTTGGTATGATGGTGTTCAGAGATTGTGTAAAATTTCTGAACATATTTTTCTATGCAGCGTTGAGCATTAATAATTTGGGAAAGTAGTTCAATATTTAGGACAACCAAACCTCTTATTTAATAGATCAATTGAAAATGGAGTCATATCAGCAACCTGTGAAATTTATGGGGTCCGGATATACAAATTAAAATATTATTATAAGATTATTACACTTACTTGTACCACATTTTCATTTGGTAAGCCAAAAGATGCTTTTGAGATATCATGTTTAATCTTTTTGATAATATTCGCTTATTGAAAGGGGTCACTTATCTTAAGAGTTAGTGTCAATAAATGTTTTTGTGACTATCCTTTAGGTGAGTCATACATGTATCCCGCATTAGAGTTTACAATCAAACCAACATTTATCGAAAACCTAGATATAACCGCATTTACGTACTTCCAAAATCAAACACCCTAAACACACGACCAAAGCCGTTCCGTACTCGCAGTTTTTGCGTTTGCCTCGTATTTGCCCATCAGACGAAGATTTTAGAGTTAACGCTATGAAAATGCCCGATAATTTCAAAGCAAGACGATATTCAGATCATGTCCTCTCATCAGCGTTGGATCGTGTTCGCCAGATCACAAGAGCTCAACCTGGCCATCTAAATTAAAGGCGATAAAAGTCACTAGGTGACTTTGGCCTAGGGTGGTGCCTTGGGTATTAGCCTAGAAAATAAAATTATCAAGAACAATACCGATACGGCTAATAACCCTTCTGTGGTTCTAGCCTTCCACCCGCAAATTTGCAAGGACGTGGAGTAAGAACTTCAAGCTATTGCAACTGGACCCATAGAAAAGAGACATTCCCTGACCTTCCAAGGTTTGGCTACCGACGGGACCAAAATATTAGATCCGTGTTGGTTTCTAGAACATTGCTTGATGATGTTTGTCCCGCCGCTCACACTGGTACCACTAAATGTGGCTGTCCACGCTGCAATACATGTGCCTACGTAAGGTATGACTTGATTGTTACAACGCTCAAGTCCATTTACACTATCAAACTTTCAAGGTCATTTACGCCTTGCGCTGCACTGTTGGCGGAATAGTCCACATTTCGTAAACTGACCGTCACCTTGCTGACCGTTTTCGTGAACATACGCGTGATATACGAATTAAGTGACCGCGACAAGAATCACGTTAGTCGCTATTTTAAAAATGTTCACACTATCAACGATATATCCAACCGAGTCCTTAAATCACTCATAGGTGATCGTCCTCATAAAGTCGTGGAAGAAAATAGACTAATTTAAAATTTCGGGACTGAACACCATTTGCGTATGAACGAAAAACATTAGTTTCATCATTTTGGTTTCACCATAAGTAACATAATAACAATAAGTATGACACTTCCTATGGCTTTAATGATAATTTTCTAACCGAACCTTTTTTCGGCACTGATACTCTCTTCAAGCTGTGACTTGGATTCGCGACTTACCGTTTTGCATGACTACGTTTTGATAAAAATTTAAGCCTAATATCGGAGAGCACGTTCTGGAGTCGCGAGGGGCTTTGGCTTTGTTTTGAAGCCCGCGTGCGAATCATGAGTGATAAAAAAAAGCATGAGCTAGTGGCGCCGAGAAAAACTTTTTTAATTTATTATCATTTTAGCCTAATATTGTTAAATCTCGATTGTATAGAATGGTTTTTAAATTTAATTAATTAAATGTATATAATTTTAATGTATATAGGTAAATTAGTGTATTGTTATGTTGAATTTAATTTTGTTATATTTGTAATTTCGTAGTGTATTGTAGGTATATTTTTGTGAATCGGTATTTCCCCACGTATTTTGTAGGCGCCATTTGGGCCAATACTTTTTGTCAAATAAATAGCTAGTAGACCCCCTAGGAAGGGAAGCGAAAAAAGTGTACTGTGGAAATTCCCCAAGTAGCTCGAGGAAGTTGTTTCCTCATGTTGAGAAAGGAAAGGGAATGTGGACAAAGTGTCGACCATCCGCGGGATGGTCACGGGTTGGAAAAACCCCAAAAAAGAGAGATTACTGGCCGTTAGGGCCAGTCTTTAAAAAGAAAAAGGTTTTCGAAAGAAAACCGTTAGAAAGCGGAAGAGTTTTAGACTTAGTTCAGAAAGGAGCGACTGCAGCCGTCTCCTAGTTAAGCGCCCCTTGTGTCAGGGCATTTAGTAAAATAATTTTGTTATATCAGTTTAAATAAAGTAGTTGTTTTGTTTTAAAGAAGTTTGGTTTCAATTCATTTTAATTCTCACGTAGCCCATCGTGTCAGGTCAAGAAGTCAGCGATTGGAGTGTTTCAGTCCGCTTTAATCGCCAGTTAATTTAAGCTCTCCCTATAAGTGCGTTTTATTTTTAGTTTTCAACAAATATTCCGCCTATATATCGGAAACCAGATATTTGGGCTTAGCGGAAGTCTCGCATATTTTAGACACTAGAGGGCTCTGTGCTAAGGAATCATCTTGATTACGCAATAACTATGAAAATCAGTTTGGTTGTAAATCTCGTTAATTGTCATACTTATTGTTATTATGTTACTTATGGTTTCACTAAATATTTTTATGTAAAAGTTCTATATTTAAATTTTATTAACATTTAATTTGTTTAACTGACTTTCTATTATGTACCCTAGTCCTTTTGAGCGCTTTTTTTGGTTTATTATTCCAGTTTCGCCATCTTTTAAAAACCTTTTTAAATTCTTCAATTTATAAGTCTTAATTTTGTAACCGCCCCGAAGGTATATTCTGCCGAAGTACTAATTTGTTCTTATTAAAATTAAAGTTCCTATTACCATTGTTTTACTTTATTCATAATTCAATGGCCGTTGGTGGCTTCTTCTCGTTAATATTACTATTTGAAGAAACCAGTTACTTGGGGCGTCCGCTATTTGACAAACATTGTTATTGATCGATTTCAAAATTACATTTTTGCATTGTGAGGTATATAGCAGACTTATTTATCAGCTTTTATACACGCAAAATGAATTTCAAGATCCACCAATTAGTCGGGGTACCACCCTGATTTGTTCTTCAAATACTAAGCCTAGGTTTTCGGGCTCTTTTGATTTATGTTCCCCAATCTGGCGCCCTCTTCTCCAATCGGATATCCTTGCTCTCCAAAAAGCTCAAAATGCCTTCGCTAAGCTTCCCCACAAAATTTCGTCTCTCCCTGCCCCCTTTCGCTTGCAGTACCTTCGCATCGACCCGGTACATCTTCGACACCGTGTTAATGATCTCTGTTTGCTTCACGATTTGTTCTATAATAACTTAAATCTAAATTTTGACGATTTCTTCTCTCTAATAGCGTTTTCCATTGGGATCGCTCGGAGACCGCTCGCGATTTTACGATGACGTCAGGACTCTTACTTGGACCGAAGCGAAATCCTTGTGAGAGCAAAAAAGGTTGCTCCGTAACTGAAGACAGACCAGTTTTGAGTGGTTCGCGAGCGAGTGATTCCGCCAATGGAGGACGTAACTCGCCCTCGGAGCAGGGTTTTTCTACCCAATGGAAAACGAAAAAAAATTACGAGCAGTCCGTGATCGCTCGGACCAGGCCAATGGAAAACGCTATAAGCTCTTCCCAAACTCGGGGCCTTTCCCTCAAACTCTCCAAGCCCCTTTTTCGTACCACTCAGCGTCTAAATCATTTTTACTGTAGTGTGATTAATGATTGGAATTACCTTCCCCAAGAGATTGTTTCTATCCCCAATCGCCGCACGTTTCGCCGCCACATCTCTGCCTTTTAAAACTTAAAACTTGCATGACTGACAATATCCCCTCGAATTATTGACTATTAATGTTAACCGAATGGTCCCCGTTGGCTGTATGGCTTTTCGCCCTAGCCCTTCCCGAACTCTAGAGAAAAAAAATTTAAAGATTTCTCTCGCGTTACTTGATTTTTAACCTCTATTTCCAAATTTTCATCTCTCCCTTTATTTTTGTTTTGTTTTGCGTCTTTCTGTAGCGATGCTCAAACAAAAGCCCACCTGAGGCTGATTGAGCAATTATTTTGGTCATAAATAAATAAATAAATAAATAAATACCAAGGTCTTTTGGTATGAAAAATTACCTTGGCTTGCTAAAGGATTTTTCGCCAATGAAGTTACTGGTGAACCGTTGCTATACGCTTAGGCACGCGTTTCTTAGTCCGAAATCTCGTGAATTGACCTTGTCAAATTTTACGCGCTACGATCACGTTCATGATTAAATCTGCTGTTTTTAAAGTTAGCGAAATGGCTTAGCTAATATTTTTCCTAACGTAATGGAGGTTAAAATAGTCGATTGTATTTGTTTGGCGTTGTTGTCTTTTTCGGGTAGCACTTTCTGTCATGAAAACTCCAATTTGTCTCCTTCGCGTCCATTCCTTGTCGCTGGACAAACTGA
This sequence comes from Leiobunum rupestre, assembly GCF_980474605.1. NCBI lineage: Eukaryota > Metazoa > Arthropoda > Arachnida > Opiliones > Sclerosomatidae > Leiobunum > Leiobunum rupestre. Next base: position 21,810,812 of record NC_143391.1, read on the forward strand.
AGGCGACATAGGACTCTCAAATTACTGGAACGGTGAAAATGACGATAAGGAATCGCGACCAAGACCCAAGTTTCCTAAAGTTTCTGTTGTCAAGAGAAGTGACGCACACGGTGGAACTCGTGATTATCCTGTCAATGCGTATGAATCTGACGATGAACGAGATAAGGAAGGCGATGAACTAGATATGGAAGACGATGACAGCTGGCGCCTGGAAGATGAATATAATGATCAGGATGATGACAACCAAGGAAAAGGTATAGATGGCGACGACGAAGACGATGGATCAAGTGGAGAAGGTGATTTCCAAGGAAAATTTGAGGCCAACGATGACGAAGAAGGAGAGGAATACAACGTGGAGGGGAAATCCGACGACGACGAGGACAAAGGTTCAAGTGGAGAGGGTGATTTCCAAGAAACATTCGAGGCCAACGATGACGAAAATGGAGAGGAATACAACGCGGAGGGGTTATTCGACGACGATGAAGTGAATAAACCGTATGAAGAACCCTATTACGATGATGACGAGAGGAATACGGCGAGTGAGTTGGATATTAGGTTTTGGTTTAACCGCACGGGACAGATTTTGCAGTTCCGAAACGTTTGTGTTTCTCTTTAGATTCTCTTGCTGGACCAGAACCTGCAGAACGTCATTCTAGTTTCCACCCACCAGAACCTACTACATATAAAACTCGTCCAATTTTCTATCCACCAAAAACTACTCCAGACAAATACCATCCAATTTTCAAACCACCAAAACCTACTACATATAAAACTCGTCCAATTTTCTATCCACCAAAAACTACTCCAGACAAATACCATCCAATTTTCAAACCACGAAAACCTACTCCAGACAAATCTCGCCCCATTTTCCATCCACCAAAATCTACACCAGACAAATATCATCCAATTTCCCATTCACCAAGACCAACTCCCGCCGATGGTCATCCTATTTTCCATCCAGCAGAACCTTCTCCTGACGAGGTTCAAAGAGTTTTCCATCCAATAGTACGACCCGCGAGTGGTACCCGACCCATGAACCTTACGCGTAGAAAGAAGAAACCTCCCAAGCAAGGCCGAGAGAGCTTTTATACCACCAGAAAACCTCGTCCTTCAAACGTGTGGACACCCACTCCAAGTAACACTTTAAAACCCGTTAGACACGCTACCTACAGGTGGTATTGGAACGAAATCAGAAGAGTCATTTCTGCTGTAAATTTAAATAATGTTTTTAGTGATTATAATGATTAGTTAAACTATAATCTCATTCAAATTAGCGAAAGTGCGACCAAAACCTAACAGTATCGATGATCAAAAGGTGTACTTGGGGACACGGAATCAAGTCCACGGATACACGCAAATACGATAAATATACGTTTTGCTGGTATGCTAACTTTGTGAAATACGCTCAATTAAAAATTGATCGTCTTTCATGGTTGTTTTTCTATTCCGAAGTGCAACCAAAGATTATTTGACATGCATACAGAAAACCCAGGGTGACAGCAATTGCGACATTGGAGAAGACGGAAAGATATTAATTGGAATTCTGACCAATGGTCTCAGTATGCTCAACTGCGAAAATTTCCAATCTTGTGAAACCGGAGACCCACCTAACAGTTCTCCAAAACTACCTCGACTTACCATTTTAGGTTTCTTAATTTTATGTGGGTTTCAAAAAAAATTTATGTAATAATAAATGGCCAATGCAAAATTTTTTTGACCTTAGAATATGACTACTTTACTATGACTCGTGACTCACTTTTCATTTTTTCAACCCTCCAAATGTAAATACATGATTTTCTTTAGAACACGTTCACCAGCGTTTTATGACGACACCTATCTCGGGGTCGTTATCGACCAAAAGCTCACTTGGAAGGCCCACATTTATTACCTCTAACTGACGTTAATGAAAAGACTAAATCTGCTTCGAGCTGTGTCCACAATGGTTTAGGGAGGGTCTAGGCGTGCGCTCAAGGTGTTGTAACTTGTACACACATTTTATCCGCTCAAGGTTGGACTACTCCAGCACTTTGTTTACCTTGGAATAATAAACTACTGAACCAGAATATAGATGGCGTGCTTGTTTTCTTAGAGCAGCTCCGCTTGTAGCGCCATTTTGTTCGATATTCGAAAGATTTACATTTCAAATATTAAGCACGCTCGAGGTAAGATGAATGGATGAGTGTGCTCGAGCACTCCTCCTACATGAATAATTACATTAAGTTGACACTAGTTGCTACGAATAGTGGCGGAGCCAGTAATATTTGGTCATGTAGGCCAAGTATAAGTTAGGGCCCCCTATATATTTTCGGACCGGTAAACGGATTTTGGGACACTTTTCTTTGTTCCTAAAGCTAGCAAACATATACTCAAAATTTTAATTTCTATGCTCACCGTACTAAATTTCAATATAATTTTAATGAATTTAGACCAAACCTTGCCCACCCCTGGCGCCGCCACTGGCTACAAAGGGCGAATGCAAACAACAATTGTCTAACGAGGTGATGTTTAAGGCTGAAAGGACCGAAAAGGTTCTTGATTTTGATATTCAATTAGAAGGCCATCTAACATGACAACTAACGAACTTTTATTCACAGTTAAAAGGACCAATTACTAAATTAAAAAATAATGTTTAAATAGGGGTCTAAACTGTTACTGAACTACGTGGTTTTTGCTATAAAGAGCGTTTTAAATTCGTTGATGAATTCTGGTGTAAAACCACTGTCTTTTAATACAAACATTCGCAAAGATATCATCCTTAATTTCAATATTTTTCAGAAAGGGGTCATTCCATAAGAAATCGACCAACGTTGTTGCTCGATTGTGGCGGATTTCTACCAAACTTTTTTTCGTGGTTTATCTACCTAAAATATAAAGATTACTGGAGTTTGGCGGCATAATTTCAAAAATTTGAAAAGTTACGAATTTTTGAAATTTACCGCTTTTAGGCTTAATTTTGCGGACTTATTTTAATTTTGTTTTAATATCGCAACCGGAAATAACTATTTACATATGAAAAATAGCAATCCTAGATAACAACGTCTGCTGGTTCCGAATTTGGTATATATTTTGCTGTATCTGCTCAAGTTTTCAATGTAGACGCTCGAAGGGGGGTTGCACTCAACGTTATATTTACCAGGAGGTCCACCTTGAAATTTAATGAAACTTAAAACTTAACATCTCCTTATAAATAGAACAATTTCCATTAAATTTGGTTTTGGAGAAACATTTATTTCTATCAAAACTATTTTTTTGAAATTTTCGATTTTTCAACATTTGCATTGAACTCCTTAGGGGGTAGACCTTATCGTTTTATTTATAAAAAGCGTAAACTCGAAATTTAGTCATATTTTAAGCTATGCATCGACTGAGAGATAGAAAAGCCTCCCTTAAATTTCATTTTAGAGAAATTATTATTTCTATCGTAACGGAATTTTTAAACTTTTCCGTTTTTTTCTCTTTTTTATAAGACTTAATATTAAGAGTTCATTATTAAAATGGAAATAAACATTTAATTTACAAAAAGGGTTGGTTACAAAATATTTTTGGTTTGAATTGTAAAAAATTTTGCAAAAAATAATATTAAAAACGTTAATGTATTTTATGTAATACGTTTAATCCTAATTTAGGAACAGTGCTTTGACTTTTTTTATACATTCGTCAGAAAAGTAATAATGCCTCCCCCTATGTGTTGTTGGACGTGTAACCTCGCAGAGTATTTCACTTTCCGGAATCCAATGTTCATCTTTTCTATTTGGCCAGTTATAAGAACTTGAAATTCCGTGGGGAGGAACGAAACTGATAAGCCATTCCCTACATTCTACAACTGATTCCACAATACCACCAAAATATAGTTCATTGTCCAAAGTGGCGGCGACATACTACCCAGGCGTAAAATTGTGCCAGTCTACAGAAAATTGTCGATAACCAGATTCTCACACCTTTGGATTTGTATAATTGGGCGTTAAAAATATAAATGGAATGACTTTTCATTATGCTAAAAAATCTGGCATCGATGTGTTTGGCGAAAAATTGCTAGTCGGCTCGAAAAGGCCAAAACTGTCCAGGGAACACTAAGTCATCACTCTATTATTCCAATTAGCAAAACCGAATTAAAAATATCTCGCCTGTCAAGTGACGAATCTTTTTTTTATAGTTAAGGTCTCTGATGATAACCTAGCATCGGGCATACAATTCAATTTTACGCCTGGGCAGTATGTCGCCGCCACTTTGGACAATAAACTATATTTTGGTGTTATTGTGGAATCAGATGAAGAATGTAGGGAATGGCTTATCAGTTTCTCTAAAATGAAATTTAAGGGAGGCTTTTCTATCTCTCAGTCGATGCATAGCTTAAAATATGATTAAATTTCGAGCTTACGCTTTTAATAAATAAAACGATAAGGTCTACCCCCTAAGGAGCTACTGTAAAAGAGTTCAATGCAAATGTTGAAAAATCGAAAATTTCAAAAAAATAGTTTTGATAGAAATATATGTTTCTCCAAAACCAAATTTAATGGAAATTGTTCTATCTATAAGGAGATGTTAAGTTTTAAGTTTCATTAAATTTCAAGGTGGACCTCCTGGTAAATGTAACGTTGAGTGCAACCCCCCCATCGAGCGTTTACATTGAAAACTTGAGCAGATACAGCAAAATATATACCAAATTCGGAACCAGCAGACGTTTTTAGCTAGGATTGCTATTTTTAATATGTAAATAGTTATTTCCGGTTGCGATATTAAACCAAAATTAAAATAAGTCCGCAAAATTAAGCCTGAAAGCGGTAAATTTCAAAAATTCGTAACTTTTCAAATTTTTTAAATTATGCCGCCAAACTCCAGTAATCTTTATATTTTAGGTAGATAAACCACGAAAAAAAGTTTGGTAGAAATCCGCCACAATCGAGCAACAACGTTGGTCGATTTCGTATGGAATGACCCAAAGACCAGAACGCTGTTCTGCCTGCAGAGCAATCGGGTTTTCGACGTGGGCGTCGAGCGACCGACAATGCGATCCGCCTTGCTATGGCAGCCCAAAGCGCTCTCGCTACGAACAATCACTGCCTTGCGGTCTTCTTAGATCTGAAAGACGCTTTTGGCAGTGTTCACCACCAGGCGCTGCTCTACAAACTCCAACACCGGGGCCTTACCGGCAATCTTCTTCGTTGGGTGGAAGACTTCCTCAAGGATAAGACCTATCAGGTCAGGGTCAATGGTACGCTCTCAGCCACTTACCTCGTCACGAGAGGCGTTCCTCAGGGCAGCTCGATCAGCCCCATCCTCTTCACTGTAATGTTGGACGGGATTCCCCAACTATGCCAGAGACATGTTTCCCAAAGGGAACACGCCGACGATATTGCGGCCTGGGTCTGTGGCCAAGCCCTTCGCTCCTTATACGGCTCCATGCAGCAATCGCTTGATCACATCGCGGAGTACGGTACACTCTGGGGGCTCAACTTTCAGCGACTCAAGTGCCAGTTTATGCTTTTCTCAAAGGAGACTACCATCCCAGGCGATCTCACTCTCAGTCTCGATGGCACTCCCTTAACCAAAGTCCACTCGTATAGGTACCTCGGTGGTATTTTCGATGACCGACTCACATGGAAGCCTCACGTCGAGGCTCTAGCCTCCTCTTCTCTCAAGCGCCTCAATCTTCTGCGTACTGTCTCAGTGACCGGTTGGGGTGCCAGTAGAGGCGTGCTAAGGCTTTTGTACACCCACCTAATTCGCTCCAGGCTGGATTATTCCAGCCCCCTCTATGCGTCCGCAGCCACTCCTCTGCTCGCCTCTTTGGACAAAGTCCAAAACGCTGCTCTACGGGTCATCCTTGGTGTGCCACGGTCTACACCCATTGTCCTAATGGAAGCTGAGGCCGCAATTCCACCGCTGAGTTTTCGTCGCACTCTTTTGGACCTACATACACTTGCTCCATGTGGCGCAGCGGATACCCCGACGTTTTATCCCGCTCTTCTTCGGGACAACCTGGCTCAACTGGAGGTCATTGAGCATCGCTTCTCCTCGGATCGGCTTCCTTTTCTGCTCCGGGCGTGGAACTTGGCTAGGGAACACAATCTCTCCTGGCTCTTTCATTCCTCCAGGGGTCATCTTCCTCCCACGTCCACTCCTCCCTGGGAACCTCCCAAGGTGACGGTCATCTCCCGTTAGCTAACTACTCGCAAAGGTGACCTCTGCTCGGACGCGCTACGACAGTTGTTCCTCGCGACGCTCGACATCTACGCCAAAGACGTGACGGTTATTTACACTGACGGGTCTCTCGCCCCGGACTCGGGAGTCGGGGGTGACGCCTTCGCCATTCCTTCTCTCGGGGTCGGTGCTCGGTCTCTGGTGGATCCCGGCCATCCCATAAACAGGATAGAGCTGTTGGCCATTCAATTGGCACTTTCATACGCTTCCGCTCATATTGAAAGTTCAATAGTCCTCTGCTCCGACTCCAAAAGCGCGCTTACGATGTTACATTCGCGTTCAAATGATCCGGTAATCACCGCTATTCATGACTTATGCGACGGGTACTCCTACTCAGTGACTCTTTTGTGGTGTCCGGCTCACGTCGGCGTAGTGGGAAATGAAACGGCGGACGGTCTCGCGGACGTCACCAGTCTTCCGCGTCCCTCCAAGGTGGACTTTTTCCTCCCGGCTACGCTCTCCGAATGGAAATCCGCGAGTAGTAAAGTGGTTACCAGTGCTTGGTGGGACTCCTGGCAGACCCGCGCCACCTCCTACGCGCTCAGGGAAGCGTAGCCTAATCCGGGCTCTCGCGAGATTATGCGGCGGCAGCTAAACAGGTGTGATAACACTCTTTTGGCGCGTCTCGGCTGCGGACGCCTTCCCACGAAAGCAACTCTCTTCCGCTTTAATTTGAGTAGCTCGGATTCTTGCTCGAAGTGCTGGGCGGTAGATACCGCGGAGCACATTCTCTTCGCCTGTCCATCCCAAGTTGCAGCACGGCGAGGTCTCCTTAGTAGTCTCCATAAGAGGGCTCTTCCCGTCTCTCTGACGGGTGTGTTGAAAGCGGTCCACGCCGGATTTTCAGACGTTATTTCCGCCACTTGCGCTATACTTCGCAACGCTGTTCGGACTTGATAACTTTCTGCGGACTATTATTATCTCGTTTCTTTTTTTTGTGGGTTTTGTTATACGATTTGTCGCGTATTTTAATTTTTTTGTTTTGTGTGTTCATTTTATTGCATTGTTCGCTTTTAGTGTTTGTTAATTTTTCCATTTGTTTCATTTTGAATCTGGTGCGCTTGGTGTGAAGGCTCATTGCTATATACACCAATATTCATTCTCGTTATTTTGCCCCCCGACCCAAAGACCAATAGGTTGCGTGTTTTTTGTTCTCAGATGACAACTTTATCTCGTTTTTTTCTTAAATATTATTCCAGTGATCCTTCCGATAATAGACACAATTTCATCATATTGAAACTCATAAATATTTCAAAATTAATTTATTAAATATTTTGAGTCTTATATTTCTTTTTCATTAGACCAATTTCACAAAACATTATTTTCAAAGTTACGATATTTTTATTCCAAGGTGTAAAATACGGTTCCAGAGACGCTTCTGCCATCTACTTTAAAGGGTGTGAACCAATGAGCTAGAATAAATCGTAAATAGAGATCCAAATTCTCCAAGTCTCATGATGACGTCAATCGAACAGCCAATGAACGCGCTCAAAACTGCCCATAGGAAATGCTGCCAAACCAGCCAACCTATATTAGCGTAAATTAATTTCTAGAAACCTTGATCTAAATCGGCCTTCCAGGACCATTGAGTTGGGAATAAATAGAGATACAACTAAATCTCGCTGGCGCGGGACCAATTTCGTTCAATTAGGAGACTTTCTCAACTATATCGTTCTACCGTGGCGGCATCTGTCTCTAGTGGTGGAAACTATATTGCAATTGAATTTTTTCGCGAATCTGATGCGAAATTGAAATGTATGATTACTCGTAACAAACAAACCTTTGAAGTTGTTTAAAAATAATTTTATTCTGTCAACACGATCCTTTTTAACTCAAGTTACGGTGAGTTAGCTAATAATTATTTATTTTTAGCCATATAACTTTACAAAATATAGATGGCGCTACCGCCTAATTATAAAGATGAATTTCGTACAGTCTTATCAGAACAGGTCCCGCGTAACCATGGCAACCGAAATCGTGATTGTAATTCTAGCAGTATTATTCCCAATTCAATGTCCAGGACCTACCGTTTCCTATCCTTGGTATTGTTGAGTCATGGACAGTAAAATCCACTGTCCATGGTTGAGTTGGAGAGATACAAGGTTGGTAAAATGGGAGAGATAGGCCTAGCAAATAAACTCAATCAAATCGTGTTGCCGCCATCTATCGTGTTATTGGAATACTAAACCTTAATAAATTTTGTAAAAGTGTCTGCTTATAGAAACAGATGGCGCCAACACGATTGGATAAAGTTGAAAATTAAGCCTAATTCTCCTACTCAAAGAGAACGTATCCCGCGAATTCCAGATTTGTTTGGATCTCTAATTATTCTACTTCTTTGGTGTGAACTTACCTTTCAAACCGGAATAACGCATTGGTCAATCGTAACTGTGGCTCGCTGATAAGGTTCCAGCAATAATTTGACTAATTTAATATATAATAATCTTTAATTTTAACTTTTCAGGAGGTAATTTAAATAAAAAAACTTGCAACTAGTTCCATGTGATTTTAAAAGTTATGGAAAGTTACGCGTCAAGGAAGAGATGTTTCAAACCAACTGATCCTTTTTTTGAGGAAGGAGACGAAATAACATGGTCACATTTAAATAAACAACTTACTTTGGAAGAAGACTGCGAAGATTTCTTACACAGAGAGTAATATATTAAACAATCACTGCTATTCCATGTCTGTCATGACCAAAGCTATCAATAATTTAACATTGAAATTATCTAGTTTCAAAGAGTTTGCCTGTTCAGAGCATGGTTGTTCGGAGATGTTTCATTCTTTACATTCTTACGAATCTCATTACAATGCAAATCACAGATTTGTTTGTATTGTATGTCACAAAAATTTTCCATCAAATTATTTACTAAGTCTGCATTTACAAGAGTTGCACGATTCATTTTTCAAAGCCCGTTTGGAAAAAGACCCAACAGTAATAAAATAAATTATTAAAATTCTATACCAAGCGCTAAAGTTACCATGATTACGCATTTTAGAACCTATTTCAATGCCTAGTTGAAGAGTGTACTGTATTATTCTCTGACTACCAAACAAGACAAGACCATGTCGTTAAGTATCACAAATATCCCGCAAACTTTAGGTTTGGCCTTTTCGTAACTGGACCTCTAAAGTAAACGTCTTTCGCAATGAAAATATGAAAAAACTTAAGTAAATTGTATTTTTTGTAGGAAAGATCGTAGTAAAAAAGGTGATGGTATGGAGGTAGATGTGCAAAGTGTGCCTAAGCAAAGGGAAAAACAAAAGTAAGCTAGCTTGGATTTTTTCTACAATAATGACACATTCTAAACATCCTTTTTTTGGTAGAATTCCAAAGAAAATATGTTTTGGGTATGGTACAGTAAAAGCTTTCCAATGGAATCAAAAAAAGTCCAGGACAGCGAAACGTGAAAAACCAAGTGATATTGATATGGGAGATATAGAAAAGGCTTTAGATAACTTATAAATAAATGCATTTAATAACTTGTAAATACGAGATGCTTGGACATCCTGGAAAAGCATCGCATAAGCCTATATGGTGCCAAACTAGAAAGAAACTAAATAACATTTCTAGAAATATTTCTAGAAGTGTTAAAATATTTCTAGAAGTGTTAAAATATTTCTAGAAGTGTTAAAATATTTCTAGAAGTGTTAAAATATTTCTAGAAGTGTTAAAATATTTCTAGAAATGTTTAGTTTTTTCTGGTTTGGCGTCCCATATAATCCCGTCCTTTTTTATCGATTCATTTTTTAAACGTTAATAGAGATTGTAGCGCCATCTATGATCTGAGATGTACCTCTAAAAATACAGGTTGTTGTTAATATTAATCTTAACATTGTATTAACTTAAAATAAAGATTTATTTAATTTCCTTTATTACGTTTTTAAATGAATAAAGTTAATTCGATTTATTTCATCCCCCTGGCGGCGATTCGGGGTAGCGTTTCCAAGGAGCAAACATAAAAAGCCCTTGAAAAAACCTCGTCATGCTGGTTTCCTAAGCGTGACGTAATTTTCTCATCAATAGAAATCTACGCCAAGAGGAGGTGCTTTCCTTGAAAAGTAGGGGCGCGTGAGGAAGCCGGTACATTCGCAGCATTGAAACGCGGACGCAAAAATCTGATAATTTCTAGCGAGGAAAGCGACAGATTGACAAGTGAAAAATCGAACACCTCATTTTCGAAAGCCTAGTTTACGAGCCGTACATTTCCTGACCATCAACATGACTGTTATGGATCCCGCATTCGAGGGCGCTGGTCAAGAACCGGGCCTGCAGATATGGAGGATCGAAGTAAGAAATTAAACATTTCTTTGTGTACAAATTGCAAATATTCTTTGTGCTAACCCTTTTTAGAAGGTACGCCTGGCGAGTGCTGGTAGTTTTATAACTTAACGGTATATAGATCTTAAAAGAAATTGATTTGAAAAAATTCAACGGTTATATTGTGTAAATTGGCGCGTGCTTGCTCGGAAGGGATAATCTTATTGGCTAAGACAAATGCGGATAAATATTGCTAAGCCCACGTGATTCTATTTTATTATCAGAATAAATAATTACACGTGCGACGAAAAAATGGGCGATATCATCGAGATTCACGCGTTTTTAATTTAAAAACCCTTCCTTTTGACGGTTTTTATTTTGGAGCGAATAATATCTTTTAGCGTCTATTGGCTGTAGATTTCACGGTACAATTGCGCCAAACTATATATGTGGCAACAGGTTAACTAACTATCTTTACTATATTAACTAGTAAACTAATGACAAAGGTATAATTGTCATTTTTCGATTCGTTAATTGTATTTAACGTATGATACACAGCCTATGTTCGTTTATTTTATCTTCAGGGAATTGTTAAAAAATACGAGATTATTTTATAAAAAGTTATTTAAAAAGAAAATAAAAATTATAATAACGAATTTCGTGTAGGCCAAACCCAAAAAAATAATATTAATGGGGAAAAAAAAGCGAATATTTATCCTTTTCACAGCAGCAATTATACCCTCCCCGGCGCATATTTCGTGCTGGTTATTTTCGTTTGTGAAAGTAGATTTCCATTTTCTTTTTGGCAATTAGGCCTTTTTCGAAGGATGCGCGTGACGTCATGTTTTTCGTGGGAAAAGTATCATCGTGTAACATATGACTTTGCACACCCCCTCGAAACTCGCCCTAAAATCACTTTCGTGCTCCACAAGGGGCATATTTACATCCCACCTTCTCCATTTTACAAATATTTCGAACAATTTGTGTAAACTACTTAACCCTAATATAGGATATGGAGCTTAAAACCCGCATTCCAACCGCAATTCGTAACCAATTACGCACCGAGCACCATTTATTAAGTTACTAGTCGTGTAATTATACCGGTAAGACTAGGAATGTTCCGAACAATTTATTATTTAGAACCCCCTGTATATTTTATTTAATTACCGTTATAGCATCGATTTCGAAACGTATAACAGGTGAAATTACACCTGTAACGTTTACTTAAATAAACTGCAAATATCACGACGTCGTGTAACTCACAAAGAGGGGAAAGAAGAAGTGAATTTTGTGTCATTCATTTTGTATTCGAAACGAATTAGCGGAACGTACCTGTGCACGGGTAATAAGTCGTGTTCGGATAAGGGCTGGTTTTCAATATTGCAAAAACCAGACGGCGTCGACGCTAAAAATCTCCTTTAGGCCTAATACAATATTTTTGCGTTGACGCAAAAAAATCTCGTTTTGCGTCGATCGTTTTTGCCATAGTGAAAACGAGCCTTAAGCCTTTTTTTTTTTTTTACTTTTCGAAACAATTTTAAGCAATTGATGCACGTTTTAGAGTTGAAAATGTAAATATAAGATAAACGGGAAACTTTAAACGTCTGGTATTGCACCCTTCTCCGTCCATAGAATTTGGGGGTGAATTTTTAAAAATAGCCATTTTACGCGAACAGCGCCAACTTGTCACCGTCTTAATGCCCGCTTAACATAAAAAAAAAAGATGGACATGGTCGGCTAACTTGTTTGATGGTAATGGATTCTCAGCATCCAATTCGGAGAAAACTAAACAGTACTCTGTTACTTTCCGTCTTAAAGGTCGCCTGAGATTTAAAAATTGAAATAGTTTAAATTCGTTGGTGTAGAACGTTGCATCCTGTCAGTGAGATTCCGTTAATCTCGAGTCTGTCTGTTGGGAATTTAGATGCAATTTTTGTTTTTCCGGTTTGAGCCGGCAAAACAAAGGAAGCTCATTAAACGCGAGTTTCCACGACTGCCGAATAGAAATTGCGTTTGGTACGAGACAATTAACAACGGTGATACCATTTACGAGATAACGCGAACGGAGTAGCTTACGTTGTTTTGCCAATGGGATGCTTTGCCAACACCCGATGAAGTCATATTTACTTAGCAAATGGATCAGTCACCCGTTTCGCCGATACTATCGTCATTATGAAGTCACGAACATTTTAAGCGGTGAAGTCCCCAGTCGGGATCGAGGTCGCGACAGAAAAAATAACATTACGGTGACATTATGATAATTGAATTCGAGACGTACAAGGCTACGTTAATAATATAACATTTTGTTTTTGTAGATTTTTGTTTTCGACTTTAAAGTAAATGAATGCGTATTTAAAATTGAAGCATAAATGCCCACACTATTCTTACCAGACGCGCATCCTTATAGTGGGCGTTGCCCTTGAAGACTTCTACGCGAAATATATTGTTAAAAATAACCTTTCGAATAAGACATTCCGTAATACGATCAGAAGTGTATGATATATTTTACGACGGAAGTATGTATTTAGATGTTAAAGGTTAAATATGTACTTTCCCGCCAAACCACTAATGTACACACCGCATCACGGCTGAAAATTGATCGCTTGTATTAGTCCGCCTAACGGTGAAAAATATAAAAATTACACTCAAATAATATTTAATTATTTTTAAATTAAATTTTATTTGTAAATGTATTTCGAAAAACTAGAACAATCACCTAGCTATTATTCTAGTGTGAATTCTGAAAATTGTCAGAATATATATATATATATATTTAAAGCGAAAATAACATTGAAAGTATAGATATTAGGATACTTATATCGTAAGAGGTATATTATAGACTTTTGATAGTAGGCACTCATTATCCTTTGGAGGCATCTGTGGTTTGGATTGTTCCAAGGGCTTAGTGAAATATTTGAATAGGTATTTACATTGTTATGGCATGGCGACGACAATTCAGAACGCGGAAGAAAAGGATTTGTTAATTAGTTCTCCCTACATATTCGCCGACTTCTTAAGCGTTTATTCGCAATAGTCCTGGCAAGAAGCCCATCGGAAGCCGGGTTTAACGGCGCGTTTGGAAGTCAGATAAATAACACGCGTTCTCCAAAGAGCAAATCTTTACGATCCCGAAAGACTTAATGGGGGAGAGTTGCAAAAATACCAAAGTACTGATTTATACGCTTTCTCTCTTCAAAACATCAGGTGATTCGCTGTGGTTTCGCTTTTAAGAGTTCTATAAAAATGTGGAGATTGAAGCCGCTGCTTTGTATAAACAAATCAGTTCTACTTCATTGAAGAAATACGCCTTAGTTTGCTGACTCGCGATTTTAAATAAACGAAATTTTGCTCTGAACCCGAGAGAAATGAAGCGAGAACTTAAACGATTTAGTCGCTGTGCAATGTTTGAAATTTGCGTATCTGAATAAAATAGTCGCTGTGATTTGTAGTTTGATGAAATATCAAAACGTACAAACTAGAACTGTAGGCCTATTAACAATAATTAATCAGTCAAACCTTTAGTAAAAACGCGTTATCGTCACTTATCTATGCAATACCGTCGGATATTCTACAATCTTCTTCCAAATTGCTTTGCGAAAGGCCATCACAATGTGGCTCTCCAACCCGGATTCGTATATTATTTCCGAAAGCGTACACCCCCAATTAATTCTCAAAATTCTTAGTTTATTGTTATTATTATTCATATTCAATTTTTCAGTGTATATTCACTTTTATCTATCTTTTATAAAATTGTAACTAACCATTTTCGTTCCGCACGTAAGCCTACTGTGGCTTCGTGGTCTTTACTGATATCATAAATAAATAACGGAAAAAATTTGTTTTTTTCTTTTTTTTAAACCCTTGCATGATAAGAAATTGAATGGCGCAAATTTTTTTGGTGGAAATATGTATTTACGGAGATATTTAACATTTAAAATCAACATAAAGCAAGGGTATTTTACTATAAATCCGAAATATTCAAGTTGTTTTGAGTGCAGTAGAACTAATGAAGGAACGTATTAATATGAAAAATAAATCGTCATACGTCATATAAAGCGTTCCCCTTATTGACGCCTCACGGCGCCGCGCACTCACTTCGCTCGAGCGCTGGGGCCACGCGGCGCCACCCCAGCCCCATTCTTGCTAATCAAGCTGGGCCTTCTAAAACGCGACCTAGAGGGCAGTACCTAGCCAAACGCACCTAGTATCGTCCAACCGTAAAATGAGCGGTGAAAACTGTGAAATCGTACCAAGTGAAAGTGCAACGTTGTGGAATTGTAAGCTCTTAAAATCGTAACTGGACGAAATAGGTTAGATTAGTTTGTGCGTGGAATTCAGTCGTCGGGTGTTCTACGTTATCTAAAAATTCTAAATCAGGAATTTTTAGTAAAAATCCATGGAAAAATCTAATTTTTAAAGTTACATATCTCCCCGAATATAAATATGCGCCGCATAATTCTTGCACCAAAATATTCCTCATCGCCCAAGGTATCAAATAAATATAACTCTTGGTCGAAAATCTCGTGTGTCTGTGTACCTTACTTCACCCTAAATAACTAAAGCTAAAGAATGAACTATATGTAAAAAATTGCAGAGTATGGAAGTGAAGCCGCTTGATCCTAAAAGCTATGGAACGTTTTACTCCGGAGATTCTTACATTCTTCTTCATGTTAGTCTATTTTATAATTTTTCGATATTGAAGGTAAAGTTTAATTGATTTTTAAATATGTATACGGTTAATCTGATTAGACCAAGAAGACTAGGGGTGGAGCGTACGAGTGGAACATTCACTTTTGGCTCGGGAAAGATACGTCCCAGGTAAGTTAAGGGAGTCGCGTTGAGAATTTCTTAAATTGATTCTGTTATTGATACGCGCGAAGGATGAAGCTGGTGTCGCCGCTATCAAAAGTGTCGAGTTGGATGACGTTTTGGGCGGAAGTCCAGTCCAGCATCGTGAGGTTGAAGGTCACGAAACTGAGATGTTTCTGTCCTATTTCAAGAAAGGCGTCAGGTAAAAATTCTCGTTCGCGAATATCCTCGAAACGGAAAGACGGGTTCTAATTTCTTACTCGGGGTTATCAGGTACTTGGACGGTGGCGTCGCTTCCGGTTTTCATCACGTTGAAAACGTTGTTGTCAAACGCCTACTCCAAGTCAAGGGAAAGAGAAACGTCCGAGTGTTCCAAGTCCCCTTATCGGTTGATTCGATGAACAAAGGAGATTGTTTCATTCTGGATTGCGGTCCCGAAATATATCTCTACATTGGCGAAAACAGCGGCAGAATCGAACGTTTGAAAGCCATCCAAGCCGCCAACGGAATTAGAGACGACATACACGGCGGGCGAAGTTCGATTACTATCCTTGGTACTTATCATAAAACATCGAGTATCGTCCATTTTCCGTGTCTTAATTATTATTTCGTGTAGACGATAGTTGCAGTGGAAGTGAGAAAGCAAAGTATTTCGAAGAACTCGGATCCGGCTCCGACAACGACGTGAAAGACGCGACCGAAGGAGGCGACGATTTGAAGTACGAACGATCCGTTGAAGCCGAAATTTCTTTGCACAGGTAGAACTCGAAAAAAACTTTAAGATTGAAACGTTAGAGTACAGTTGACATTTCCTTTGTAGAATATCCGACGATGGTGGTTCGCTCAATGTCGAGCAAGTGGGATCGAAACCTCTGAAACAAGAATTGCTAGAAACGGACGTGAGTTGATTTTTTTTGGGAAACCTTGAACTTGTAAGAAAGAGGGATAGATAAATGTGGGTCTTTTACATTTGATCAGAATTGCTTTTTGTTGGATGGGGGTGCCGGCACTCTGTACGTGTGGGTTGGTAAAAAGGCCAGTCAGGGCGAGAGAGTGGAATCGATGAAAATGGCGGAAGTAAGAACCTTCGTTAAAACGTCCCTTTTTGGCGGACCTCGGGGTGGTCGTTCCGTCTCTTTAACGCTTCGGACTTCCGCAGAAATACATTGAATTGAAAAGCTACCCCAAGTCGACTCGCGTGACCAGGGTGATCGAATGCGGGGAACCCCCGCTCTTCAAACAGTACTTTGCTCTCTGGAAGGAACCGGAAGACCAAGTCGGACTAGGAAGAATCTATACCCAAGAACAAATTGCCGGTCAGTATACGAGTATTCTACGATAGCCCAAACTATTTATAGAACGCTGACCCCTAGTCAATGACAAGTTTCCTTTGTACGACTTTTGGAGAATAATGGTGGCTAATTGTACGTGTAGAAACTCCCGAATTCGACGTCCGTAACTTACACCAAGAGAAGCGCAGGCTTATGGCTAGAAGTTTGGGCAAAGCGGCGGGCTTTATGCCTGACGATGGATCCGGAACTGTCGAGGTAAATGCGATACGGATGTTGTATTAGCGTAAAGGCTGTCATTAACCAGAACACTTTTCCGATTGTCCGACGCGTAGATATGGAGGATAGAAAACTTTGAACTGGCACCTGTTGAGCCTTCAACTTACGGAATGTTTTTCGGCGGTGATAGCTACGTGCTTAAGTACACGTACGAGAAGGACAACATAACCAGATATATCGTCTACTTCTGGCAGGTTAGCGTCTTCGGGGCTTACGAGAAAATGAGCACGGAAATAAATCGTTGATTATCGTAGGGTCTGCAAAGCTCCCAGGATGAAAGAGCCGCATCCGCTATTTTGGCGGTCAAATTGGACAACGAATTGTGCGGAAAAGCCATCCAGGTACGAGTCGTCCAAGGGCAGGAACCGGAACATTTCCTACGCATCTTCAAGGGCAAGATGGTAGTTTTCATTGGTGGACACGCCAGCGGATTCCGTAACATCCACGACCACGACACGTACGACGAGGATGGAACCCGTATGTTCCACATTCGGGGAACCAACGAAGTCAATACTCGAGCTATTCAAGTAAATTACCCAAAATGGTGTCCCATGCAATTTTGAACTAAGTAAAAAAATTAATTTCGCATTAGGTTCCTGAAGCCGCCATTTCTTTATGTTCCGACGACGTCTTCGTTTTGGAGACTCCGTCAACCACTTATATCTGGATTGGAAGGGTAAGCCAGCCACCTTTGCGCGCGAGTAGTTGACCTTGAATAACCCGTTTCGTCATTCCAGAACTCGAACGAAGAAGAACAGCAGTACGCGCAGACAATGGCCACCATCCTATCGCCCAATCGCGACGCCACGGTGTTGAAGGAGCATTCGGAGACGGATGACTTCTGGAACAGCGTCGGCGGCGAAGGGCAATACCAGCAGACCAAGGGTCTCACCGACAAGCCGCTTCTGTCACCTCGTCTCTTTAAGTGTTCCGAAAACACCGGCAGATTCAGAGTAGAAGAGATTTGCAACTTCGAGCAAGATGTAAGACGCGTTATACCAACGTTTTATCGACAAATTTTGTAACATTTTTCAATATTAACCATTCGAACAGGATTTATCCGAAGATGACGTGATGATTTTGGACACGGGTGACGAGGTCTTCATTTGGATCGGGAATGGGGCCAGCGAAGATGAGAAGGCGCAGTCGTTGAAACTAGCCGGGGTATGCCAAGACACTTAATAACAGGGTTGGCAAGGTGGTAACCAGTCCGGTTTTAACTAACTGGATTAATCCACGTTGAAAAAACCCCAAAAAATCCGGATTTTATGAGCAAAATATAACCTTGTAATCGTTAGACATTTAAGTTCAGAGGTTTAACTTCATTTTATTGATGATTCTAATCATTAAAATATCTTTAATCTATTTAAGTTGATAGGCTCTTCTAAATTATTCAACTTCTTCTTAGTATTTTTATTCATTAAGATACCTATTTATCTTAACTAGTATAAGCTTTTTCGTAACAAAAACGGTTTCTAGGGTTAGTCCAAATGAGTCCATAAGTATAAAACAGTCAACAAACTATTAAGCGGTGGTCACTGGGTCAAAGATCAGTTTATTAATTGCTGGGACCAGTTTTTTTATTCAAAAGCTAGGGGCTCACTGGTCCAGTGTCCATTTTATTAATTCAAAATTATCTACGGTATTATTAACCAACTGGTCTATGTGACCACTTAAATAATTAAAGAGTTAGGAGTCACTGGCCAAATAGATCAGTTTAGAAATAAACCTTATTTCCAAGCCTGCTTCCATCCTTACTGAATCAAAATGATGCTCACACTCTTTAGGTATCTTAATCTTGAGAGGTTAAGGTAAGACTAAGACGAAAAAAAAAGTCTGGGAGTGGTAACTGAAGCTTTAAACATAGTCAATAACATAGTAGCAGACGCTACAGACGACGACTTACGCGCTTAAAGGGCTAGAAAAGGGCAGTAATGTAGGGCAAAAATAAATATTTTAAAAAATCTGGTTAATGTAATTTAAATCCAGGTTTAACCGTCAAAAAACCGGACCAGTAGTTTTTACTAGAAAAAAAGTGTTTTTGCCAACCGTGCTTAATAAGCAATTAATTAAATAATTTAAAACGCGTCATTGACCGTTGGTTATTTTTTTACGCGCAGGACTACATCAGAACCGATCCCACCCAAAGAAACATGGAGAACACCGTGGTAATCACCGTGAAACAGGCGGAAGAACCGTTCAGTTTCAAATCGTTGTTTGACAGCTGGAACCTTAATCTTTGGAGCGTAAGTACTTGATTTTATAAGCTTTTACCATCAGATGATCAGACAGACGTAGTTCGTCATAAAATAAGCAATAAGGTGTGGCAACAAGATAGCGTTGTTCGATAATTTTTATCTTTAAACGCGCGGTGTTTAAGTGTCTGACGAAAATATCTAAATCTTTATATGATTTTCTAGTATTATCATAAGTTCATAATAAACTAGCTCACTATAAGTTAGAATCGTACATAGGCTGTGCGTTAACAGCGATTTCTCCCAAGACGTCGAAGTCGCCATCTAATGGCGAAAAATCGAAATATGAGCTTGCCTGTGAAATCCGGTTTCGTTGCAACGACGGGATCGAAGCTAGTTAAGCCTAACGCGAGTTTTCGCGAAGAGATAAGCTTTATACTACGAATATTTTACGACAATAGAGACTTGGCACTCCGTGGCCGCCATTGTGGTCATATTTTTCTCCCCACGATAAAAACTATTGAAAAAAAAACTGTGGCGTAGCACTGCCAAGTCCCTATACCTGTTCATATTGAAATTAATACCATATTCTTCCAAAATGTTGACACATAAGTTGTTTCGTTTCACACGTAGCCTTTGACAGCGCCTCGCTACAATTAGATTTTCTTCTTGTGATGACGTCACTCCGTTACTAGCTATCAGTAAAATATTTCCCAAAGTGACAAACTTATAAAATAATATTATAGACTTATGGTGAAACTAATACATACAAATTCTTCATATGATTTGTTATCGGAGAAATCGCTGTTAAAGTTATAGCTATGGCGGATTCTAACTTATAGGGAGCTAGTATATTATAAACTTATGAAATTAAATATTTCTTATCTTTTTGTTGAAAGATAATCTTTTTTTAGACAATGTCATAATAAGTTTTGACTGAAACACGATTGTTTCTGCCGTTAACGTATCAAAGGTACAGTATCTTTTGCTTTTGCATGGCGCCGCCTTAGCGCAAAATTATCGTATCTCGAACCGAATTTCGGATAAAGATACCATGTTTTAACTCTAAGGTAGCGAATTGATTTTGCACGAAGCTTTTAATATCTTATTTGCTATTGATTAGTCAGTCGCCTAGATTTAGCTTTTAATTAAGCATTGTTTAAATTTAAATTATATAGTTTGTTTAGTTGTCGCGTTGTTTAAATGACTAGCGTATTTAATGAAATTGCTTGGAAATTGGGCTCATAGGTGGCGGTGTAAACCTTTTTGTTCTGGAAATAAAAATCGATATTCGAGGCTGCGCTGCAAACTGCATTTGTAGGAAGCGCCTAGCCAACTCTTAATAATCAATTCGCAGTCGGAGCTTCTGACTTGTTCGAGGTTGATTACATAACGCGCACGTAATTGCAATTAGGCTAATTAATTAAGTGCAGTTAATTACTAATTTTCAACTCGGCAAACATCTAACACCTTGCGCGAACGTACAGCTAAATATTCAGTAGCGTCAGCGCTACAGAGTACAGTGGTAATTAGTGGGACTATAACGAATCGAACGTCGACGTATCGTTGGAAACTATAAACCCCGCCCTTTCTGTGTGGCTTGGAAAATAGCCCTTTAAATTAAATATCTAACTTGGACATCTCGATTCTTGCAATTTTTAGGAGATGAAGTCTTACGACGAACTAAAAGCGGAAATTCAAGAAATCAACTCGACATTGTGAAACCCAAAATTTGCTTATCCTAACACGATTTTTTAAATTAAAACTTTTTAAGAGTTTAAAAAATATTTTATCAGTATTTTGTAAGATTTAATTAGCGAGTAAAAAAATATAATTGTAACGCTTCCTAGTTTTAGCTTTATAATTGAACGACGATGGAACAAATTATATTTTTAAACAAACGGTGCTATTTGTAACGCGTTTAAAAATAAAGTCTCTCTAATTATTAAATTATCAGTATTTTATTTCTACACATACCATAAGTTATATTATTAAGTAGGACCTTTCCTATTTTCTCCAATGTAAATTTCTAAATGATAGTATATTTCACGTATGACCTTACGAATCATTGCGTGGATAATGACTGACGACTCCATGAGCTGTTAGTAGTCTCTGGAACTGCTAGAGATCCTAAAAAATGCTACATTTTCAAAAATGTCCCGTAACATTCTATATTTTTATCAAACTCCAAAATTCCTATAAAAAACTATAATTTCGATATTTGGCCCATTTCAAATCGCGCCACTCACCGATTTTGTTTAAATTCAGGGATTAAGTAGACCTTCAAATAACTTAAAATACCCCAAAGGGAAAAAATGCGACGGGCTTTAGTTTTACCATGGCAACCGAAAATATTTTTGACAACTAAATTATTATATTTCTCTATGTAAATTAACGTGGCAAAATCGAAGAAATATGAAATTATTCAAATTTTATTTAAACAAAGGTGGTTAATTTTGGGTAAACATCTAATTACCCAAAATTAGAAATTTACCAAAAATTAGAAATTTACTTAAAATTAGAAATTTACTTAAAATTAGAAATTTACTTAAAATTAGAAATTTACTTAAAATTAAATATTTACCCAAAATTAGAAATTTACCCAAAATTAGAAATTTAATTAAAATTAGATATTTACCCAAAATTAGATATTTACCCAAATTTAACCACCTTTGTTTAATTTTTTTTAATAATTTCATAAGGGGGACCCTTAGGGAATATTCGATTTTGCCATGTTAATTTACATAGAGAAATATAATATTTTAGTTGTCAAAAACGTTTTCGGTTGCCATGGTAAAACTAAAGCCCATCGCATTTTTTCCCTTTGGGGTATTTTAAGTTATATGAAGGTCTACTTAATCCCTGAATTTAAACCAAATCGGTGAGTTACACCTCGGGTAGTCTCCTTGTCAGTTAAATTGCTAGATTTAGTTATAGGATGGATTCCAATACAAAGTCATTCTTAACTTTTGTTATTGTTAACATACTAGTATACTTTTGTGATAAAATGCTTATATAGTTTCTATTTTTTAAGTGAAAATCCAAGATTTATTTCACTAAATATAGATTTTGTTTTTAATGCATAAAGTTAGTAAATGAAATAGCATATATAGTCCTATAAAATCCTATAATTTAAAAAAAATAGCCCTATATTTTTAGAAATATAATCCTACATGTGCTAATTGAAAATTGAAACTCTTTCAAAATGAAAAATAACTTACTAGTTTGGAAAAAATAATTAATTATTGAGCTGGAACCAGTGGCGGGCTTAGCAGCGTGACTAATAATAATAAAAATTAGCTAGGCACCACCAAGTCATCTACCGACTTTTAATACCTTTATATCAGGTAAAATAAAAGTTGTTATTTAAAAAAAGATTTACACATGGAGTTTTGTATAAAAAATTTTAATTAAAAGTTCAGTGGCTTTCGAGCTCGTGGCTCTTTTTCAACTAACGTAAAATTATTAATGTTATTGCAACATTTTCTGTGTAGGGGGCGCCTTTTTACAAATCATTATCACCTATATTTTTTCTTTTTTCTTTTGCCAATTAATTATGGTCAATATTTAGACCTTCGTCAAGATTTAAGGTACCCCGTTTTTTTATGCATACACTTTCTTTATATCAGGTAGCCGGGTTAAATTTCGAAGGAGGGTGGTGGAAAGCCCTTCGTGACACCTAGGAGGATGTATAGACACGCGAGCCAACACTTGTTATTACCGTTGACCCCAACAAGTCCTTATCGAAAGGGAAACCGAAGAACCTATTAAACGCCAATTTTGAAAATTTCGATTTATTTATAAATTCAAGTACATATACGAATTCAAGCCACCGAAACCTATTCCTGGATGAGATATACTATTAAATAACACTAAAATTACCATTTGGAATTAGTAAATTAAAATAAAACAAGACGTCAGAATACACACAATCCTTCTAATGTGTTAAGTTTGTTTGAGCTATTCACAGCAACCTGCAACGCCGGTATCACAACCAAAATATATCCATGGTCACACATATATACATATTTACACTTATTAGTTACTTCTAGTCATACTTTGAAAGCATCGAAGATTCCTTCGATCAGTGTCACTCTTATTTTTTACTTCTGATCACACCTATTTGTTACTACTAGTCAGCCGTTGAGTGCCACACTTATTTCTTCTGGTTAATAATAATAATAATAATAATCAGCTAGGCTAATACCCAAGGCACCACCTTAGGCAAAGACTAGTCCGATCAGTGTCATACTTAATTGTTACTTCTGGTCATAAGTTGAAAGCGCGGCGCACTCTGAACGGCCTTGAAAAACGCCAGAGGGAAACGGGCGCGTAAACCTCTATAAACAAGCGGATTTACAATGTTGGAAATTGCGTGGCTCCGTATACGCTGCCCAAAAAACCTTACTTAGAATTGAAATTAATTTGCAACTCTTGGTTATATGTAAACCACAGCTATTCAAAAATATAACTTTCATGAAAATCGGACTTAAATTAAGGAACGTTATGCCGACTTTCAGGCGGAAATATAAGTGTCACACTTATTTGTTACTTTTGGTCATATTAGAACGGCCTCCGATAAGTGGCACACTTATTTGTTACTTCAGGTCATACGTTGTAAGCATCGCGTATTACTCCGATAAGTGTCACACTTATTTGTTACTTCAGGTCATACGTTGTAAGCATCGCGTATTACTCCGATAAGTGTCACACTTATTTGTTACTTCAGGTCATACGTTGTAAGCATCGCGTATTACTCCGATAAGTGTCACACTTATTTGTTACTTTGGGTCATATTAGAACGGCCTTGGAAAATGCCAGAGAGAAATTCGCGTAAAGTCTCTATAATCACACGTATTTCCAATGTTGGAAGTTGCTGGGGGTACTTATACGCTGTCCAAAAACCTTACTAAGAATTAAAATTAAGCAACGAAATTGCAATTCTAGGATATATGGAAACCACTTAAATTAAGGAACGTTATGTCGACTTTCAGACGGAAATATAAAACCACGAACATTGAGGTCCCGTAAATAACCCAGAAAACTATACTTAAATTTAATATTTACTGATATAACCGAAGTTGTAGTTCAAATGAATCCTAACCTATCCAATAATATTTTTTTAACGTTACCGGACTTAATTTTTAACAAAATATCAACCACACAAAGCCAAACTACCGAAAATTGGGCAAATGCCCAACTTCTTGGGCTTCGATTTCAAAACTTTATGAAAGGCTATCAATGGCGATGCATGTACATTCGAACGAGATATCATTGACTCTTCTAGCCCTAACCGTTGAAGAGGTATGCACGACACGGCGGCATCGGCATCGGCATCGGCTTCACTGTACGTGAGACTAATACACAAAAATCCTTAGGATTGTGTGTAAAAAGGGGGAAGACTACAGTGGCCATTGTCTACTTTCGAGCTATTTCAAGCTGAAATCTTTTAATTTTGTATTTTAACTTATAAAATTAATATTTATGTGCAAAACATCCTCTTGTTTAGTGCCTAAAATAATTTTGACAATTTTAAATTTAAAAGTAATTAAGTTATTACGTTTTAATTCGGACCCCTGAGCTAAGCAAGTTGGGAAAGCGCCCAAACTACCCTTGAGTTAGGACCTTATATCTCGTTAACTATTAATATTATAATTATCAAAATTATTTTAAGCACTAGAGGAAGGTTCAGCCTAATAAGAAAAATATAATTCAATTGTGTCATTGTTAAAACAGAAACGCTCAGCTTGAACGAAAAAGAGGATTTTACTATATTCTTCCCCCTTAAGAGCTTGAAAGTTCTTGTAAAAAAAATTGTATTTGCATAAAAATATTTTCCCACTTAATAATTGAATTTAAAGTACCTCAACCACCGTACATCATTCTTAATAACATCCGCTTCTACATTAAAGAGATCATGTCCGTCTTGTTTTAAAAATATTTTACAACTTTAGAAAAAACGATTGGTCAGAAAATGGCTAAATTATCACGATTATTTAATTTGAAAATTGCGCCTCTAAAAAACGGAAGAGAACTAAGGTCATCTATTGATCAGATAATGAAGCTACTCGGATGATTATTGATGTTAAATGCCGACCGATTTAGTTGTCTCAGGTAACATTGATTCCGAGTATATTATTACGCTTTTATCAAAGGGGCGCTCAAACATGTCCCACTAATTAGCAGTTAATTAAAGGGGAACGGCCAAGCTTTTCCAAATATAGCCCTATTTGCTTATCAAAAGATCAACAAGACGTTCAATATATTTACACTTACCTTATTTTGTCTTGTAAAAATAGTTTTTGGCCTAAAAAGTTGAAACGCAAAATAACGCCAACTATTTGTTTTTGAATTTTCGCCGCCATCTTAAGGTGTATCGCCTGCGCCTGCAGAACCTTAGTGAGCGATTTGCGAACTATAATAACTTTTATAAACTCGCGCAATTTAGGCTTAGGTCTCGTATAACTGGAACGCGCCACGCGTGCAAAACAAATCTTTCGCGTCTTCAGCAGCGCGCGCTTTTATGTTGTTTTTCTGTTTTTTAAAATTCCACTAATTTCTTTATTTTATTAAAATTTAACCACTTAATATTTTTTTATGCGGTTTTCACCATAAATTTTAGTTTTTAACGGGCTATTTAACTGGTTAAAGCTTGACCGTTCCCCTTTAAGCAGTGTCAACCTCAAACGTTGGTCCACCTACACGTAACTTTTTTCGGTTCGGTGACTTTTGGGTGTACAATTTGTTTGAGATCCAACCAATGAAATTAGGCCATTCCGTAACGTCATTGCATAATCTGAACGGTACTCTTAAGAGAGTAGGACGAAATTATTTTTCCGAATCTTCCGCTTACGCAATCACTCAGTGACAGAGTGCCATTAAGCGATGTCGTTTTGCGCCATACTTAAAGCTATTACGTTCCTGGCGTTAGATACACTTCGTACTCTGGCGGTAATGGAGCACTCGTCAAATAGAATGGATCATTGCCAGTGAAGAAACACACCACGAAATATAAACGATTGAAATTCCCATAACACTCGATAAATAACGAGAAATAACGTAAGCCTTCGAAATATAGCAAATGTATGTAACGGAAAAATATTCCTAGTTTCGTCCAACAACAAAAAGAGAAATTTATATATTTTTTTTTGGTCCTTTTCGTTTTCGAAGGGTTAACGGCGGTTACCCGCCCCCCACTGCGAGAAAGAGAGAAGGGTCCAAGTTGGATCGAGGTCATTCGTCTTGCTTTAGAATAGGGAGTTCTTTGTCAAGAATATCTGTAAACTTTTCTGTTTTTCAGGTGTTTCCTTCGATATATATTCGCCGAATAGAAGGGTCCACCCTGAGAAAATGTTGCGAGCTATAAATGATTTCCAACCAAATCGTTCGGCTTCCTTAAAAATAAAACGCCCGGGACGGCCGAGAATATCATAGTAAATGGTGTTTCCGTCGTTTTATCATCGGATAACTTATATACATCCTCCCATCCTCCCATCTCGCGGGAGGAGCCGAAGGAAATAATATCTGAAACAAGCTATGGATCAAATGGCCAATACCGACACTGCTCTTTATAGTTCTACTGCAAACCTCTCTTTCTTCTTTTTAGCCTCGAACTTGACGACGGAGAGCGTGGATTAGAGTGAATTATGGTGTACGGTACGAACTTAAACCGCTTTCGTAATTTTTAGGTTATCGCTGAAAGGTAACTACAATATTTATACCCAAAATCTCAATTTATATCTATGGCTTAAAATATTTTCGGTGTTTCTTATTGTTAGTTGATTACGTTCTTTCTAAGAATTATTATTATTACTATTTTAAGCGCTAGAGGGTAGCTTATTTTTGCGATGGTAAAGAGTGGTACTGTAAATTGAGCTAAAGAAGACCCTTCCCAGTGAACCATTAGCGATCCTGAATCAGAATGTCCATCATTCAAGAAATCAAAATTTAAGGACAATTAATTTTGACTAGATCAAATTGATTCCCCACCACGATTTGGAAAGACGAGTGAGAGAGGGTAACAAACTTTCTGAAGCGTAATCCATAATTTAGTTTTCATATCTGCCCTCCGCCTTGGAGCGTAACGGCGAGTTTCTTTGTTTTTTTTTTGGTTCGAAGTCGTTCAGGTACAAAGAAGTGTTTGTTGGGAATGGAAAGGCGCGGAATTTGACAACCGTTTGACAGAACTTTTGATTACCAAAATTTCCTTTTTTGACAAACGATACCAACCATTTATTACGGGGCTACAGTTCTCGGTGCGAGATGAAAAGGGGAGCGCTGGACTAAACTAGACTACTTTCAAAGAACGAACATCTTCTAACGCCCACGACGCCCAAAAATGGAAAGCGAGTATAAAAAGAATCACTTTGGATAGTTGGCACCCGGCCCGAACAGCTCGCGGAAAATACAATGAACGCTACTCCTTGGAACTTGAAAGGTGGGGACTTCTCGGAAAGATGGTTTTTAGACAGATGTGTAGAAACGCGTCGGTTGCGCGCGGGGAAGATTTGACAATTCGGGCCTGTCACTGCGAATAGG